>NW_028301713.1:30000000-31229166 GCF_037042655.1 Diuraphis noxia | reverse complement strand
AGACAAAATAATAAAGGTACTTCCCACTAGTATAAAAATATTATTATAATCATACACTACTTTGACATATACATATTATTATAAATGGTTACAAAAAAAGACAAAATTCTAAGCGTACCTACATTATATTATACGTATATAGATAATTACAGTGTATAATACCATTAATTATAAATACTAATTATATATGTATATGTATTATATATGTATTTATAATCAATGATAATACTTAACTAAAAATAAATGTAATTGGTTAGGTACGTATCGTATGATATTGATTTGCTCAAAGTTTAAATCTATAGAAGCTAGAACTTAACACTGCATATATTTGCAACTTTGCATAGAGCGTTAAGAACAGAGTGCTCAGATTTTGGAAGAATTTATTATTTAATCAATAAAATAAATACACATAATTCTAAAGTAATATATTACTGTAAGATCATCTGATATAATCTTTCATTACACGGAAAGTGTTATAATTTATTAGAAACTAAAATATACGTATAAATACAAATAATTACGCAATTAACACTGACCTAATATATTGTTTTTTATTTACCATTCTGAAATCTGAAAAATAGAGCCTTAAAGTGAAGAGCATTATTAAATATATAAAATACATTTGTACACTTAATTTTGAGATTAAAAAAACTATTAAGAGAATAGGTATAAACAACAAAATATTAAACTTGGAGATTAATCAATTTTATCAATAGGTATTATAGATAATAAATATAATAATTAAGAAGAAAATTGTTTTCTTAAAAATACCTCAATGTTTTATAAATTGTATTGATTTTCGTAAAAAATATTTATCAGCATAATGAAATGGTAGGGGTACATAAAAAAATAATAGGGTTCATAATTCAATTTGTTTTTTAAGTGACTAAGAAGTGACACTTGTGTCTTGATAATATATTCTATAACTCAATAACAGAGTGTCTGAGTTTAAACAACGTTCTATACCACAGATTACTGTTTAGTGGCTATAAATTATTATTCGTACCTAGTGCAATTTTACTTATCAACTATAATATTATGCATAATGAATTTCTCAATAGACCTTGATTAGCAAAAACAGAGTAAACAGCTTATTATCAACAGTCGACCTTTACCTTTAAACAAAAAAAAAATGTCTCCATGCTTAGTAAACCTATCTAAGTAAAGTAAAATTATTTGAAACTTAAACTATTGGTCGAGATGTAATTGTAAATCATAATAAATAATTTGTGTTTAGTGTTAAAAACATTTATTTTGTAAGTATACAAATAATAAGCTAATTTTAAGTTTTCCATCTCAATAATATTTTACTGATATAAAATTTAAATGACAAATAAACAAATAAAGCGTTGTAATAAAAGTTTATATGCCCTTGAACTAAGTATACATTTATAAATTAACACGGAAAGACCGATAGTCATTCATTAGAAATCTGAAATACAACATAATTTCAAATTTGTTAAAACTGACTATCTAATTTTATACCAAATTCTATTATTTCTTTACCTTTATAGCCATACAGTTTTCTATTTTCTATTTTATAAATAGGAAACACATACAAATAATAAAATAATTAATATGATCAAATGTGTAGGCAAAAAAATGACAAATAGATTAATTTATTATTGTTAATTGATAAGTCCTGAATGTAAAAATAATATACATTTTTTCAGTAATTACTTGTCATAACAAATTACGAACACATATTGTATTCATAAAGATAAATTAGTACTATATTGTGTACTTATAATCAATATTACTTATATATAGCTATCACCTATCATTAATTTAATTATTAAAAATGTGTTAAAATTTAGTTAACTCATCCGTATTTTACACAAAACTGAAAAATTGTATTTACTGCGGAATAACATCCTACAATTACCCACGTAATTGTTATAAACTTATAAAGGTCAGGTACTTTAATATATATTAGAACCTTGCGTATGATCATCCCACACTTAAAACGTGATGGTAAAACATAAATTCGTTCTTATATAGTTCGAAAAAATGTCAATAATATTATTTTTATGCCCCAGACAAATAAATTTCTCTCCGATAAAAACGCAGTTGTTCGCTGTAAACACATATAAATTCGCACGTATCTACAAACATTGTTTGGATTATTTAAAGCAGTCGTGTTAACTGTAGGTAATAACAGTATAACACTAATAATATTTGGCGTACTACGATTAGCTGAATACTTAACTATGAACAAGTGATTAAATTCTAATACCGGCATTGTTAAAATAATACAAGTTAAGATCTAAATATAATCAAAAATTGAATTTAGAAATAAGTATTTTGAAAAATGTATACAAGTGTCTATATCAATAGCTTTTATAGTTATTTCCATAAGAAAAACTAATTCATTGAGTATTTTTTTTTTTGATAATCAAAAATATGAGAAAAATCATATATATCATGTGAACATTGTGAACAACAATAATATATTTTAAATTATATTCAGACTAGAACTTACAAATCAAAAATTAACTTTTTCAAAATGAAAAAGGTTACCAGGATAACTGGGTGAAATAAATAAATAAATATCTATACCTGCCCTGAAACATTGTTATTAATGATGAACGTGTCTTATGAATTGTGATTAAATTAATATTGTTTTTAAAGTGACATATTGATTACAAAATAAAAATATGTGAATAATAAGTCATTTGATAAATAAAAAAAATTACTTGATCAAAGTTTGTTAAGCCTTTAAATTAGTTAAAACCTGCCGGATATTATAATTATTTCCTAAGCATGGAAGAAATCCCAAAGAATTTTTTGTTACAGTATACCTATATTAACATTAATTGTACAGATATTATTTATTAGTTGGCATAATTTTCCAATTTGTAAAATTTCACTTTGAGATTATATTAAAATATAAGATGTGGGTGGTAAGTTATTTATTCGGTTATTTATAAAACAAAATAAAAATGGAACAACCAATATAATATTTAAATAAACAATTTTATAACAGTATGGCGCCTAATATTTATTTTTATAGCTAACTATATAAGCGAACAAATTTAAAAAAGTATAATCTCCATTAAAAAATTTACATAAATATCTATATATGTTATGTACATTCATAAGTTTTCGCTACTAAATTTGATTAGGTTAGATTTATGTGTCACGGCGTGCTTACGTGTCCTCATATCCATACCAGTTCACCTACTAAAAAAACTTTTTTATGAACCCCTGACTAAACTTTAAAACGTATATTTATTTATTACATTTACTATCATTTATGGCTATTAAAAAATTAACTTCAGATATTTAGATATATGTATTATCGATATAAATTGGTCACATTAGATGAGTAACTCTATAACAGAGTATTCTTTTTTAGCTTAGGTAAACAAAAAAAGCTTAGAAGTTAGATTTACAGGAATTGTGATTAGTTTAGTACTTACTTCTCTAATTAAATTAGAATAGAGTAATTTACAGTGGCTAAGACAGTGAGATCTATTATACTTCATTAAACTACTTCACCTGAATTACGGACTAAGGGATGTCATGTGAGAATAGGTAGCCTACGGGATCAACACAATTAATAATTCTATTGGTAGGTGATAACATTTTTCGTGTGCATTTTATCAGTTATCATAGATTATAAATAAACTCTGGCGTTAACTGATGATGTCATACGTATATTGTAGGTGTATTAGTATTTTATTTATTTATTGTAATTGTTTATGGTAATGACCGATAATCTGTATATTATAACAAAAAAATATTTGAAAAAAGTGTATAGAATAGGTAGACAATAGAAGGTGTAAACACAATAAATATTTAATAGTTGTATCCATACAGTCACTTTTTAATATCATGTTACTAAAAAGTAATAAAGTATACAAATACGGGTTGATCAGATATTCGATAGGAAATACAATGTCATGTTACCTAAATAGAAAGGATACCATAATACGATTCTTAAAAATCATCACCATTTTTTTTTCACGTTTTTTAATCAGCCCGTATATTATAATAATATAACCTGCAGCAACCATACGTTTACACCCATACAATGGCTAATATGTTATATAATATAATTCAAATTATCACACTATCAACCTACTTTATATTTATAAATTAAGCTATTGGTGATTAAATAGTTCTTAATGTTCTTATATATCAGGCTTGGGCAACTCAAAGTAACTAGAGGGCCACTTTTAAGTACTTTAAAATCTAGCGGACCGCAGTGCATAGGAGAAAGCAAAAATAAAAAAAAAGGTCCTTCAAATGTACTAACATTTATTTTTTATCTTTATTTATATTTACAATTATTATTTAATGTGATTCTTGAGGATGAGGTTCTATATGAAGTAATTTGAAAATGTAGCGCGGGCCAGATAAAAAAGGTACGCGGGCCGCCAGTTGCCCATCCCTGTTATATAGTATGTAATAAATTTCCTTTTTTTTGTGTCAATCTTATGGCAAAACGAACTGGAAAACACTGTTGGCCACTGAATGTGCAGAGGCGGTCCCTGGATCAACATTTCAGACAGGCTCGGTTATAAATATGACTTGTAAACAAATTAATTTTTAGATTCTGAACGATAAAATGTTTTTATCTTACAATGATTTTTTTTCCTAGCTCATGGAGGATTAAAAATGCTTCAATTTTAAACTATAGGGATAATTTCTGCCAGAAAATTAGATTTAGTTAGCTATGTAGTTGGTAAATTTTTCCGGAGGGGAGTTAACAGTAAAAAATTCTCAGCACTTTTCAAATAAATTAGAGAAAACCAAAAAAAAAAAAAAAAAATAAGTAAAAACATTTTCTCGGGAAATCAGTATTAAACAAAATTAATTAGTTTTAATTAGCTTTTTTTTTCCTAGTTAAAACCGACAGCAGTGGAGGATCTGTTTGCAAATTAGTTAAGCTTAGTGTAACTCAATTGATGATTCCTAAAATTTTCACAGCATATCTAGGCTATCATTTCTTACATGTTAAAATATTCAGATCAATTTTTCTTTATTCTTTTTGAGCTATTTATAGACTTATAAATTGGTAAGTCATAGAGGCGTAAGAAAAAGTACTGTGTAATGCTAAGCATATTTTCTGAAAGAGAACATTTTATTGCGAAAAAAAAATTTATTTCAATTTGTTTTATTTTGATAATCATATATTTTTCCGAATGGATTGCTATATGACACCTTTAGCATTAAACATTAGTTCATTATTAATTAAATTAAATAATTCTTGTAAGAATATTTTTATATAAATTGATACATCAGTTTAACATGGATTAATACAAATATTGTTCTGTATGTTATGCAGATTATTTAAAAATTCAAGAATAAATAATTAATAATTTAACATATTGGCATATGTATACACTAATAACAGGAAATGAATTGTTTATTTTAACATGATGTTCATAATAGTAATAACTTGACGAATTCTTAGTCAGTAAAAAGTTAATAAAAACCACATTTTAAAGTATTACATTTATAAACTATTAATTGTAAAAATATTATGAAACAATTTAATAGGTAGTTATTTTTAAACATGGATATAATATTATAATATACCATATGCCATATTATGGCAGGTACTTATTGAACTTATAAGATTTTAGCACAAAGTATGATATCATATTTATTTTAATTTACTTTACATAAAGGGCTAGTGCTCAATATATAGTTTAGAAAAAGATAAAGGACCAATATAACAGATAAATATTAAATATAATATTAAACTATTATTACACATAAAGGCTAGAGAAGTTCTCGGTTGTTAATTGCATCATTCAGTGGAGAATCTGCTTCTCTAAAACGAATTATTATTATTATTTAAGAGAATATCAGCGCACTATTTGTTATTTATTTCCTTTTTCTGGCCTACACGCAACATAGGCAAAACACATTTTTATGCAGAATCGTTTTTTCTATGTTTTTAAGTAATCTTAAACTTAGAGTAAAATCACTCATCACAAAAATATAGAGAATAATATTTTTGAGGGAATGACATATCAATATTATATTTTTTTATTGTTATTTGATTTTTTATTCGACTTTCAAAATGAACAAAAGAATGTTGTAAACTTAAATTATGTTTAAATCTTCAAAAATTTTATTTTCTATATTTTTTGTAATAGGTGATTTTACTCTAAAATTACTTAAAAATATAGAAAAAACGATTTAGTGTAAATGCGTTTTGTCTATGTTGAACTGGTTCAGAGAGAGAAAACAAATAGTGCGTTGATATCCTCTTAATACTAACAAGTATAAAATTATACAATACATTTAATTATGTACAAATATGTATTTAGAAAATAAGTGAGACGGTGAGAGATTTAGAGTGAATGTATAAATTATAAAGTAGGCATTCACTTTTACACTAGATAAATTAAAACTTATATTAAATTTTATACGAATATTTTAAGTCAGGATTCCCAGGTGATATTTCATTCATGATAGAATTTTAATAGATGCTTGGTTAACATATTTTTAGATGTATTTTTCTTTAAAAATAAGAATTCCATCATGATAAGAATAACTTATATATGGTAAGAAATTTGATTACTAGAAAATTAAAATTGTACCTATACCATTTTTATTATTTTATTCCTACCTAACTATTAACATTTTGTTTATTTATATTATTCACTATACCTACATCATACATATATTATTAAAAAAAGTTTGAAATCAGAGTCAATTTAAAGATTACAAGCAATTAAGCAAGAAATTTATATGAAACTATAATACCTAAAATAGGTATTTAATATATTTTATTTCAAATATTTAAAACAAAATTTGATTAAAACATTGACATTTTTTACAAAATACTGAAATAAGAAAAACAAATATAAGATACTTTTAAAAGTAAATACATTCTTATTATAAAAAAAACAAACAAAATAAATACAAATATTGTTCAATATAAGCAATAATTTAAATTTGTCAACAAAAAAACTAGTTTTAAAAAAAAACTGGATGTAGTCATTTAAATTACATTTACAGACAATTAACAGGTTTACAAAAAACATCCTTAAAAACAAAAACAAAAAAAGAATAACCCATTGATTTAAAAGAAAATTTGTGTAAATAATTTTAGATTTTTAAAATATAAAATGTTAAATTAAATCCAATGAAATAATCAAATTAATTTCAAATAAAAAAAATCTAAGCTATGAAATAAATACATTTTTTAATAATTAAACTATTCATCTATCAAAATTCATAAAATGTAATTATTTAAATTTGCTATTGGATAGGTAATTTAATTGTTTCAACTAAAAGATTAGAATCCAGATGTTAAAAATTAATTTATGGTAGTGTCCGTAATGTTGCTATAATGAAACCTTAAATGCGCAAATAATTTGATTGATTAGATATTGGGATTATTTATTATATAAATCAAAAGATTTCTCTAAATTTTTTTGGAAAACCATGCTGAATAATTACATAACTTTAAATCTTTTAGCAATAAGATTTGAAGAATATGGTTTGTACCTATATATATATCTAAACAAACAAGTTTAGTTCTCACCAATAAAACTGAAGATAATTCCAAAATTATTTGTTAATTTGATCATTACATTTTTTATACAAAGAATTTCTTTAAGAAATGGCTAATATTAATATTAATTTTTGCACAAGCTATAAACATACTATTTAGTATTATAGTATATTTAATATATGGTTTGCCTTATATGGTGTTTAGTTTTCATTATATATTGAGGTAACTATTTACATTATAGTTTTTAAAAAAGGTTTATAGAACTATAATAACTTACTAACTATAGCTACATCACTATTAAGATACTGGAGCTCCTCCAGCATGTGTTGTCTTCGACTTATAAACATGCAATGTGGACAATTTTATATTCACAATAACCGTAAAACAGAGTTTCACTCTGTTATTTCTAAAATTAGAGTGAATTTACCTCTTATAAAATATTAAGACAAGAATATTATTCAGGGCATCTCGGAGGATTTTAATGATATTATTATTTTTAAGTAATAGTTATGACCATTCTTAAAATGTTTTATTTTTTGTACATTTTAAAATGACCATAAGTTACTTAAAAATAATAATATCAATAAAATTCTAAGAGATTCCCTAGATAACATTCTTAATTTTAGAAATTACAGAGTAAAATGTATTATTGTGAATGTAAAATTTGACATTTTGTATGTAGGTAAGACAGAAATAACAAATGTCCGTGTGGCAACCTCTTAATCATAATAATATCTAATTAAATAATTAATAATAAAATAATAATACTAATTTACGCATTATCCAAGTAGTTTTAGGTTACTAGCAATTTTTTGAGCACACATTTTTTTTAGGAAAAATAAAACACAATAGTTGTAAATTTTGATACTAAAATATGCTTTGCTCAGTAGGTATTTAAAAATATAATTAGAATTAATAAAAATTGTACAAGGTACATGAAAATAAAAATAGAAACAAATACGTCAAAAACACATAATGAAGAGGCCTTTTAGTGTAGGGACATAGAGTTTTTATTATTACTACTATTATTTATAAGATAGGTATACATAATTTGTACTAAATTTGGCACATTAAGAGTATATGGTCCTGGGGGCCTCACATAGCTTCTAAATTACAACAAGCATAACAGCGCCTCTCAATGCTATTTCCTATCCTAAACAAAAAATCAGTTATACAAAAAAAATGCTCAATATTAATTTACAAGCAATTATTACGCTCACTAATTACCTATGCTTGTCCTATCTGGGGAAACTGCTCAGTGACACACTTAAGAAAAATACAAATTTTCCAAAACAAAGTATTAAGAATAATAACAAACGCACCATGGTTCATACGCAACGAAAATCTACATAAAGACCTCCGAATCATAAAAATTCAAGATCATATAAAAGCTCTAGCAGAAAATTTCCATAGTTCACTCCAAAAATCAACTGGCTCAATATACTTCAACTTACACATACGTCAACCACCTCAAAGACGACTAAAACGCGGTCGCCCGCACGATCTTATTCGATAATGCTATTAAATAACTAGTCACTACTGTAATTATCGCTCTTAATTGTAATTGTAAATACTTATATCATGTTAAAATTAGTCAAAAAAAAAAAAAATTATGTTATTTATCCATAGATGTAGATAGCCTTATAGGCTAGGAATGTCTTATTATAAAATAAAAAAAAAAAAAAAAAAAAAAAGAGTATATGGTGATGGCACAAAATAATATTCATAGAGTTTTGGAATAGAAGACACCCATTAGTGGCAGTTGATAAAAGGGATATAGTTAAACCACAAATTATTTTGAGTACATTTTTTTTAGTCAGGAGATCACAGAAATATTTCACATATTTCTATCAATATATGAAGACTCAATTATAAACTGTATGTGGTATGCCACTTTGATTAATAAGTAGGTACCTATTTACTGTCAATTAAACCACTTGTTATTTGTTATTAATTATGATAATCATAAAGAAAACAAACATTTGAATATGTAAATACTAAAAATAACTTTTTTAATTGTTTCAATGATAAAATTTGTTTATATTGTATTGAATTGTTTACATTTGATTGATTTTTATTAAAACTTATAACTTTTTATATTAAATAGATCATTTTTGCCTTTTTGGGTAATTTATGTCCATTAGGTATTTACTTATATGTATATAAAAATTATATAAATCACTTTTTTTTTATAGGTTAATTATATTATATTGATGTTTTTTTTTTTTTGAAGAAATACATTTTGAACACAAAAATTAGACATCTTGTAATACTAAGATACTTTCATATTCTGAGGAAAGAGACGAATAAAATATATTTTACAAAATTAATTTATCTCGAGATTTATCTATTCTCTGCGGAAAGTGAACACTTTATTTATTCATATAATAGGTGCCTATAATTTTGAATTTGGCTGTATTATTTTATGATGGAAGTTGCTTCAGGTCCAGAACACATAGTTTTTGAACTAGGACAGAACAGAATTAATTTTTTATGTTATTAAGAAGAAGATTTTTATAAAATGGAAACTACACCCACATGTGTTGTCTCTGTCTTACAAGTGTGTAACCTAGCAAATTTTACGCTCAGCATATCACATTTAGCTCCATTAGTTTAAAATTTAGAGTGAATTGACCTCCTATAAAAATTAAAGATAATTTGTTATGTTACACACTTGTAAGACGGATACAACACATGCAGGTGTAGTATGCATGTACACAAGGGGCATAAGATATCAAGATAATGTTCACTGTTAAAAGAATCTACAATCTGACAACTGAAAAATCCGCGAGCATGTGGTTCTAGACTTGTCAATCCCATCATTTATGATGTAGAATTAGTGATTATCTTTTGAGATAGAGTATACACTAAAACTTAAACTTTAAAGTTACAGATACATAAAATGTAGGCTAACATTAGTTTAAAAAAGTAATAATATTATGGCTATAAAATATTAAATATTTATATATAATATGTATTATACATTATTATAATTCCTATAAAATAAACCAATTATTTGTTTACCAAGGTACTTCAAAATAAAAATAAATGCCTAGCCACATCCCAAAAGGTATTAGTGAACATGAACATTAACAGAACGTCAGTACCTAATATAGATAATATGGACAATATATTTTGATAAATTCAGGACATAGAATATATTGTCAAGAATTGATTTTGAGATAAATTTGTGTATTTTTAGATTCTAAATATTTAGTAGGGTTAAATTGTTTAGTATCTAGTACCTACCTCGGTACCTACCTAAACATTCCTAAATTTTATTTAACTCTAATAAGTAGAACGTAGTTATACATATTGGGTAAATGCAAATAAATGTGATAAAATAAACTCAATATATATTTTTTACTATCTAACAAACTGAAACTTGAAGTCTCACAATGACAAATATTATCAATTATTTTTTATTCTCGCTACCCTACCTAATAAGTAAAAATATTTTAAATGAAAATATTGTTGTAAATTATTAAATTTTACATAAATATCTAATATATTACCTAGGTGCCTTATTTACTAACCAAGCATATCATTATTAAAAATGAAAACAAATTTTAATTGATTAAAAATAGTGATTTTTATTGACTAGGTAAATAATACTCAACTTTAAACAGGTTATTTATTTAAACAGTTAAAATTTATAAGAAATAAATTAGTGAATTTTAATCAATCTAAGTAAAATACAAGATACAACAATTTAGACTTGGTTTTTAAACTTATTTATTTTAGCTTTAAATATAATGTTACTACCTACTTTATATTTATTAAATTAATTTAAATAGGTAAGTACCTACATTCTAAAAATTATGATAAAATAAAGAATATGTGGATGCTTGTTGTAGATCCTATGATTTACAATGTTTATTCATGTGAGACAAAAGAGAAAATAAATGGACTTATAAATACAATATTGTAAAAGATTTGAATACCCAGAAAGCAATATACAAGGCAATATAGGATTACCTATTTACCAATTATTTGAAAACACTCATCCATACTTAATAATATGTTCTAAGAAGATGAAAACAGATTATTGAATAAGTAGAGATTAGAAATTATAGCATGTTATTGAGAACATTAATAAGTACATTTTAGGTTATTAATGCATTAATAACAATATGTCAACAATTCGGGAAGCTGGTTTGATACTTAATATGAAATTTAAATTATATATTAAAAGTTGGCATGCAAATACAAAGCTAATTACCTTTTCTTCTTCCGTATGGTCCAGAGAATGTAGAATTCTTGCCAATGACATTTTCGTCCACATACTTTAAAAGCTTCACCGGATCAGCGGACTTCTGTATCGGTTTTGTCACTTTAACATAATCATCGGGCAATGCGTAGAACTTTCTATTGGCAAACCTTTTAGTTGTATTTTTTACAGAGTTCATTACTAACAAGTACCAAGAATTATTGTCCCAGTGCTAATTTCATGACAATCACAGAACTACGATTAAAATTACACACGTGTTTCGTGATAAGGAATCTACTATTTCGACTGAAAATTAACGAAGAAATTAAATGAACAAGTAGGTACCGACAAAACAGTCAAAATAATCGGCAGCAAACAGACGTAGGTATTGAAAATTGAATATTGATAGCATCGACTCTAACGACAACAGTCTACGACGTACAAGTAACGTATACTGCAAGTTGCAACTATACTCCACTCTTTGACGAGTTTCAAATTCCAATGTTGTGTTATCTCAACTGTACTTCTGTATCACATAAAAAATAATAATAAACAGTGTGACCACGGATCACGTTAATACAATGGTATTATAATATTTTAGTAATAATGATACACGAGCCTGCAGCATGCTGGTAGACTATAATAATATAGAGATCACGGTTAATCTTAGTCCGTGCCTCCGTGGTAGAGATTGGAGAACTATAACAACAAATCGTGGTATGATATTGGTGGTCTTTAAAGGCATGTAAACAATAGTTGTGTGCCAAAAAAAATTAACAGACCAATATAGTACATACCTAATCAATGTATTATATTATTATAGAGTTATTACAAAAAAAATATTTTCCTCACTACACTTGAAAATTAGAATTTTTATATATTTTTCCATCTATAATAATCTAATATATTATGAACTTTGTACACTTATACTTATATTATTTACCAATAATAAGTTAGTACTTAACACTCCAAAATAAAAATAAATATATATATAAGTTTCCGTACAATGCCCCAAATATCCATTCTGTTGTGACGATGAGGCACTCGCCCCACCGCAGATAATATCAAATATTCAAATGTTATATCCACCGACAAGTTAGCAGGAATTGTAGACAATATTTGGAGATATTGTTTTAAAAACCATAACGGCGTAATAGTAACACCAATAGTTTTTGACATTTTATATAATACATTTTCCTTTTCCTTTTTTTGTAGGTACTAATCCATGATAGTTTGAAGTTTCTTCCATTATAATTATATTAAGAAATTAACTGATCAATTAAAAATTAAATCAGTACTTACAAGTTACAAACATTATAGGATTAAAATCCATATTACACTGGCTACACAATCGGTATGTCCATAACTACAAATTACATAATCATAATATTTTGCTTTGTATAATGTATATTACTCTAGCTGTTAAGTGTTTTAAATGAATATTTAAGATACACACACAGTTATAGAAAAGATGATTTCTATTAATTAATTTTATCTGTTACATCCAAATAACACAATTTCCACATTTTTCTTCTCAAAAAGTTAATTTAAAAAATAGTAATATTTTCTTACCTACATAATATAAACAATAAGCTTGATTGAACATGGAACTTTGCCTTAATCTATAAAATCTTAAGTGATAGATGCACATTATAATTTTTTGTAGTGCTTTATTTTACTGTTTTGAGATTTCGTGCAGCACAAAGTGCGTCATAGTGCTCACAAAAATGGCTACTGAAAATTTAGTTTTCTGTAATTTATTAGTACTTTTACTGTACCTATTTTTTTTTTGGTTACGGGTTACGTTTTATATTTTACACTTTATATAAAATATATAACATGTATGACTGTATGAGTATAAGCACATTAATAATAAAATACCTAATCTATAAAACTGTTCTCCCCGCACGGCATACCTTACTAAATAAGACCTGAAATTAATATTGTGAGCCACTTGCTCGCAATAGCTCAATATAATACAATCCACTTAATTAATATTTTTGGATTTTTCCATCCCAATTCTAATTGAATAACTTTAATTTAATTAAAAACCATGAAGTTATAAAATTGTATAATATTTATATATACATTTTTGTCCATTTTGGTGGGTGTTAATTTTGTTGCTCTCTTATTATCATAACATAACGAGTTGTCAATAAATTCCCAACGACCTACAAGCGATCGTTAACTTGCAGAAGTGATAAATATTAAACAACATAATATGGGTAGATAGCATAATACCAATGCGTTTTCTCGCTACACTACATATACAAGCAGAGCCTACATTTACCAAGTGTTTATAATAGGCTATGCGCTCTGCTTATTTTTGTAGTATAGATAGTAAACAATGTTTAATGTTTGTCGGTCGATTATAATTTATTGTCAGACAACATTTTGACATTTTTTGATACGAAAAACTATAGAAATTTTTTTATAACACTGAGTCAATATCTGATTTAAAACACTTAGGTAAATTAAAAATTATATTTGATTTTTGGTGGACTAAAAAATATGTCATAAAAAAAGTTAGTGCAAAGCTCACTGCAATTTTTATTCATTAACTCAAACATGCGCGTATACGAGATGGTTGGAAGTTTAAACCCCCCTCCCAAAATTAATAATAGTGTACGAGTTTTTTTTAATTCATAAGTTTCAGTTACAGTTTTATAAAGATTTGTTTTTAGTTGTTGTAACGGTTTTCAAAAATGAAACACCTGATGTTGTAAAGTTGAATTTATTACATTTTTTTTAATTGATAATACTAATAATAGTTAGTTTTATTATAATTTGTAAACATTATTTTTACTAAAAGTAATAGTATTTTTTTTTTTCAAATATTTAGTTAATAATAGATTAGATACACATGTATTATTTAATAATATATAATATATATATATATATTTGATTATTAAAATATTTAGAAGTAAGATAATGTTACAATATTTTATTTATCAATCAATAGGTAATTTTTAAAGTTTCATTTTCAACATTTTTAATCTAATAAGTAAGTGTAATATACAATATTACAATAATATTGTGTATTGATTCGATACGAATATCTTAAGCTATATTAAAGGAGTACACGAAAAAAAATCATTCAAATATTATTAAATAATCAATTATTGTAGCTACAACCACTGAAAACAATTATGTCAAAATCCAAAAAAATGTTGTTTATAAGGAAATATTGGAGTATCTATAAAATAACCACTTGATGACATTGGCTTGGGTTCGTCACAATTTCCTATCTTTACGCGTGTAAAAAGTTGCTTGCTTAACAAATTTAGGTACCTCCTAAAAATTTTGTTATGATTTATGTAAAAATATAAGTTGTGATTTTTAGAGCTGAAAATTTCAATATAACGTTTGGTTATTAATATTAAAAATGCTACAAGAGGTATTTTTGTCACATACATAATCTGATAGTTACCTACAACGACGTTATGCATCGATTTTTATGATACATATTTTAAATACATATAAAAAAAAAACCAAAAACTTTAGTAAAATGTTAATTCCATCAACGTTTTCACCACACACGTACGACAAAAATTAAAAAATATACTTTAAAGGTAGGTTGGTAGGTAAATGTTATGTAAAGTTTAACTGTAAAGCAAGTGGCATTTACATTTGTAAGATAGGCCCAAGACTTATGAGTTAAGACACCAGAACAATGACATCTCACGTCTTTTTCCAATTCCTCATAACTCATTGAATAATTAGAAAAGAAGTGTAAAACCTATACATATATACCATTATATTTATGATTAAAAATTCTTTCAAATTAAAAATATATGTCAACTTATGTATATTGCACCTCTAAAAATATATACCTACCTATATATTGTAATTTGTAAAGTGGTTTTAAAATTGTAATTTGTAAGTGGTTTATACTTTTCCAAACATTTATATTTAGAAATAGTATTCTATCATAATAGTAGACATGAGATAGTTGGGTATAATTTTAATTTGGCAACCTATCGATGTTTTTGAATATTTATTTTTTTTTGTCAAAATTTGTTTTTCACATGCTTTATTAAAATTTACGAAAAAAATACCTACTTATAATACCTATAATCTCATCGTAGGCTCGTAGCGTCCCAGTGCTGTAAGCGAATACCACATGTACATTGTTTTTTATTTTAAATATAAATTTTTCTCATATACTTACATTTGTTTTATCTTGTTACCTACTCGATTTGCGGAGATAATAAGTGACGGTGCGTAGTTACTTTTAAAATCGTAAATCTGAAACAAAGTTTGATAAACTTTTATATGTATATTATTTGACTGATTTTAGAAGTAGATATTTTTTTTATTTTTTTTTACTAAACGAAATATACCTTCGGTGACATCGGCCTAGAATTAGATATTGTAGTGTTGGTAATTGGTAGACGGTAGTATCCAGTAATTTTAATAATATATTAGATTCATTGTACAGTAAAAAATATTTTAATTGACGTACATTTCGCCAGCCCCCTCCCCAACCAGTATGATTTTTGAATTTTTTTTTTTGCTAAACTTTAGTGTACCATTAGTGTAAATTTGTGTGACAAATTCTGAAATTAGTCACACAAATTCACACTAAAGGCACACTAAAGTTTAGCAAAAAACAAAAAATTCAAAAATCATACTTGGGGGGGCTGGCGAAATGTACGTTTATAATTGTATTTAAGTTTTAAATCCTACAAGTATTATACCAGGTGATTCTTTTATCATTAAACACTCATTATTTCAAAAATTATTAATGTTTTAGAAAATATTATTTTACAGTTGTTCAAAAACCAACGTTTTTATAAAAAAAAATAATTTTAAAATAATTTTTATCGTTATCATTTTTTAAGTGTTTTACTTTTTTGAATGACAACATATAATTTTAATTTCATATTCTAATGCAGAATATTTTTCTAAGTATTTTGATTCATAAAAATCGAATTTAGGACGAGTAGTTTATGAGTTATAAGTATTTAATGTTTAAACAAGCGGAGTAGTGGACAAACATTTTGCTGAGTAAACTACACGTCCTAAATTCAATTTTTATGAATCAAAATACTTAGAAAAATATTCTGCTCTGGAATATGAATTTAAAACTCTATGTTGTCATTCAAAAAAGTAAAAAAAATGATAAGGATAAAAAATATTTAAAAATAATGTTTTTTTATAAAAACGTTGGTTTTTGAACAACTTGAAACTATGTAAAATAATATTTTCTAAAACATTAATAATTTTTAAAATAATGAGTGTTCAATGATAAAAGAATCACCTGGTATATTATAACATAAGTATTATTAATTTATAAATAATTTAATATTATCGCTGAACGGATATGTGGAGGTACCTAAATAAAATTACAGTGCGGTGCAATGGTACATTCTATATTTCTGCGTATGCGATTTGATAAAAAATTCAGAAAGAAAAAAATACGTTTATTTAACGAAGTTTGACTAATAACACTTACAAATCGAATATTTAATAATTAACTATTATTAAAAATTCTCAAAATGTCATAGGTTTTGATACGATTGAAACTGTTAAAAATCAAAATTGATCTAATGGAAATATTTGAAATGACAGAAGTAGACACTTGAGCACATTTTGTCATTTTGATAAAAAAAATCATGGTATGTGGAAAAATTTAATATGATTAAGTAAATTGTGTAGAATAAAACTTGAATTGCAGTCAATTTAATAACAGTAGTATAATAAATTAAGTTATTAGGCAGAACTTCAAAATAAAATATGAACACTGCAAAATAATATATAGTTTTCAATGTAAATACAACCCAATATAATTTAAATTTTGTCACCCAATGGCCTATGTCACCGAAGATATATGGTAACCAGGCTGTGCCGTTAAGATTTGGCGCCAAGGGCAAAATTAAACCGTTAATACGGTAAGTACGGTAAGTACGGTACATAAAAAAGCTCTTGTTGCACGAGGTAATTTTTTATATTGTAGCATACTTCTATTAACAACTAATATTTTAATACTTTTTTTCATTCCTTTAAATATTTCATATAATGTAAACTCAGATAAAATGTTTATAAAATAATCAGTTATTATTGGTATGAATTTATACTTTACAGCACCAACAAAAAAAGAGGCAAAGGTAAAAATCAGCATTCTGGCCCTAAATTATTTTATGGGTATGATTATTTACGATATTTAATAATTTCTATCTTTTTCATCAATAAATGCATAACATTATTTAATTTCAGTTGTGACCATTTCCTTGGAGAACAAGAAGGATGGACATCGCCAAAATTATTAAAGAGAATTCGTCGAAGAACACAAACAATATTAAATTAACCAATTGTTTAATTTCTTTTTACACCTATTATCCGTCATATTTACACAGTGACTTAGGCACTCAATGTCTAAGTTATCACTCAATACCTTTATTATTTTCATATTATAGTCTAATTTTTTTTTTTTTTTATTTAGAAATACGCCTCAACTACCAGGGTTATTGGCGTTTAAGAAATACATGTTACAGTTTAATTATATTTACATAATGATATTAGAGTATAAAGAAGAAAAGTATATAAGATAAATAATATGATATCAATAAATATATAGTTATATTTTTTGTAGAAGGTTCGTTTCTTTGAGAAGTTCTAGGAGTGAAGATGTTCTTTCCGTGTTTGGTGCTAGTATTTCATATAGGTTGTTGGGGAGCATGAGTTTTTCTCTGGCATCCTTTGTTAGGAGGCATTCTGTTAGAAGGTGTTTGACAGTAGTCACGGTGTTGCATGAGGTGCATATAGGTTGTTCTTTTTTGCTCATTAGATGTTCATGAGTGTAACGTGTGCGGCCAATTCGTAATCTGTTGAGTACGATTTGATGTCTACGCGGGAGTGATGTGTTAGGCAACCAAGGGAGGGTGGATGATTTTATTTCTCTTAGCTTGTTGTTTCGTACTGATCTCTATTCTTGAAGGCAGATTTGGTCAAGGTTAGGTTTATATGGAGTTTTGTATCTAAATGTGTTGTTATATTCCAGAAATCAGTTGGTTCTTTCGTTGCTCTTTTGGCTATTTCGTCTGCAATTTCGTTACCAGGTATGTTGTTGTGTCCAGGTACCCATAGAAATCTGATGTCTTTTTTGGATAAGAATATAATGTTTAATATTAGGTTGCCTATTGGGTTGTTTTTTTGTGGATTTGCTAAGTTTGTGAGGGCACTGAGAGAGTCTGTGTATATGATTGAAGATTGGTATAGTCTAATTATTGTTATATATATTATATTTCCAAATTATATACACTATACATAATTGTTATATTGGAAATATAATATATATGGCTAAAATTAGACTATAATATGAAAATGAAAATGATATTGATTGATTACTTATTCATCGAGTTCTTATATCATTGTGTTGTGACGGTAATCTGTGTAAAAATAAATGATAGAATTGGTTAGTTAAATGTTTTTATACTTAAACGCTTATTGTTACTGGTTGAAATAATATTTATAAAATATAAAATGTATTACATAAAAGTTATATGTATTATTATAACTTCACATATGTTTTCATTTTAAACTGTACATAATAAGAAAAAATATGTTTAAAAAACTTCAAAATGAGGTTTATCCAACTTTTTTTGAAGTACCAACCATCCCGTTAATCATGCAAAAACATGTTTAAAAAAAAATTTAAAAATTGATAAGTTACTCAACTACTGCAGTCTACAATATTGTTCCTCAATACGACTTAAGGGAAATTTTTGTTTTTATGTATTTTTCAACGTAATAAATCAAAAATTACCATTTTTAAATTAATTTGTTTGTACCGAGTATAGGTATCAATAATGAATATTACGAGGAATATTATATAACCACATATAAAAGCAAATCAATGTATTGATACCTGTAGGAATCTAATAAACTTCCTGTTTTAAAAAAAATTTAAGTGTGTGCCATTCTTAGGTTAGGTTTACAGTTTAGGTCAACAGTCTGATAACTAAACTCCTTACATAGTAAATTGGATATTGTTGAATATATCACTTAACGTGTGCAACAGTACCCACTTATTTTGCATCACATACAGGTATATGAATAAATAATTTATTATTACTTTTTAACTCCCACGAGAAGCATTCCGGAATATTAAAATAAAGTATATTTATAATAGTAATTCATATTCATTATATAGCCTGCTGTGAGTGGCTGTAATGCTTCTCAAAATTTAAATCCTGTATGTGTGCTGTGTGCATGTTTTGTTTATAATTTAAATGTTTTTATTTTACAATATATTCATAAATATATCAATGATCAAATGAGATGATAAAATAAAAAATGTCACGAATAACACAATAAAGTTTTTTTGAAATTATGTAATTTGTAAAATTTAACACGTGCAAAAATTATAGCCTTGTCCTAAATATTGTTTTTAAATACGAAAATGCCACACAAAATGAAAAATACAACACTTTGAATGTTGCATTTACAATTTGGTACCAATCTAAATTTTTTAACGTTTCATGTATACGTAGGTAATATTTTAATTTTAATAGGTAACTAAATACCTACGTGTACATGAAACGTTAAAAAATTTAGATTGGTACCAAGTTGTAAATGCAACATTCAAAGTGTTGTATGTTTCATTTTGTGTGGCATTTTCGTATTTCAAACAATATTTAGGACAAGGCTATAATTTTTGCACGTGTTAAATTTTACAAATTACATAATTTCAAAAAAACTTGATTGTGTTATTCGTGAAATCTTTGTTACTTATTAAAATTAAAATATTATGGTGATATTGTAATAATAGATCTGAATATTTTAATTTAATTTATTTATTATGCATACCTGTACCTTTTTGTGGTAGCAATATACATACATTTTAGCTGGCAGATCTTCGCTAAGCCGCTATAACCTTACACATTCTGGCCGAATATTGTTAGCTATTTTTCTCAATAATCAAATTGCAATCAGAATATATTTTATCGTAGGCTGTATTGCTGTAAACATAATACCTATAATTGTACCTACTGCATTGGATTTTTTAAGCTATTGAGAATTAAAATCAAGAATAGATATTTGCATTCGCTATTACAAGATAATCTGATAATATCCTTAACGATTTTTTCTACAGAAAATAACTTATTAGAGAACTTTAAATTTGAATATCTACGCATTAAAAGAATTTTCTTCAAAAATTAAAAAAAAGAAAAACAGTTATATAAATTGCCATTATAGTATTATAAATAGATAATAATAATTAGATTTTAGCTTTATTATTTTATTATACAGTGAAATCTATTAGTAGTGGACAGCCATGAGGTCATGAGGAATTAAGAAATGTCTATACTATAAGGAGTTGTTTACTATTGAGAAATAGTATTACGTAGGTACATACATTTTTCCAGGGAATTTAAAAGTGTCTACTATTAGGAGAGATCTACTTTTGAGAGTTTTCTATTAATATAATTTTTACTGTAATATTAATCTTATATATTATTATTTTCTATAACACTAATACAGCAATAATATAGTGTTCAAACGGGTATAAATGTATAATAATAAAAATTAATTTTTTGGGGAATTGGGGGACCATAAAGTATCAGTTCCAGGGCCCTTAAAGATCTTAATCCCTTAACCCCTATAATTCTTAAATTATATTTTTAGTGCTGTAATATCATTAATAAAGTCAGGGAACACCTTGTCAAACACCTAGAGTCTGAGAGAATTCATCGATTCAACATAATATAATAAATCAAAAATAGCGGTTAGCAATAGTATAAATGAAACACAACATTATATTAATAATATATTTACTGAAATATTATAGAAATAAATAACTAAAGTGAATAATTTTTAATAAATTATAATTAAAAGGGCTTGGAACGTAAACTTTTTTTACCTTATTTAAAAAAGGTTTAATTCAAAGCTTTTATATTATAGTAGGTTATTTTACCAATGTTACCAATAGAGTTATGTGCCATTTTATAAGATGATTTAATATTTATTTATATTGTTTATTGTTATATTAGTATACTCAACTGCCTTGGAAGATGGATGTTAATAAATGCATCGCATGTTGATGGTTACTATAGAACTAACTGTCATTTTAATAATGAATAATAATTTGGATGGGTCGAAAAGTGTTGAGTGTGTGCATTTTGTAATGGTCAATCCACTGAATCCTATAGAGCTTTATTAAGTGTATACCAGTATACCTAATATATATATATATATATATTATACACAGGGTTTACCTACTACCTAGTGGCGTGGGAAGGGGGAATTATGGGGGATATATCCCCCATGGCCTTTTTTTTTAGTCTTCATATAAATTATGACTGAATTTTGGATCTATAAATTTTTTTTTTTAGAATAATAATAAAGATTGAAAATAATACATTTTAATTTATGACATCCCCCCCCCCTCCCCGATATCAAATTCTTGGGCACACCTCTGGGTGTACCGAAGGTTGCAACACTTTTCATATTAATGGAATAATAAGAATAAAAATGTTCGTGAACCTAGAAATAGCCATGTAATGCAATAAAGTTAGAGTTTAGTTGTTTTAATAACTATCTAATATCTATATCTATATAAACGCTTAAGTTGGCTATGAAAGTATGAACATATTAGGAGTGCTGAGAGCAGAAAGTCTGAAGTATCAAAATTGGGTTCTACTTCCTACTTCTACTTTACTCCTACTTAGTACTTATATTATTGACCTTTCATATTTGTTGTTAAGATCCAAATGGGCGCATATAATTACAAAATGTTATTGAACTGTAAACAATATGGAGTGTTATACATAATTTTGATTTATATTATGGTACATAGTACAGTTATTTTAATTTGCTCAGGAGTGACATATTTAATGTTATCACATTAAAGTTAATGAAGTTTTATCGTATTATGATGGTATAACTAGCCCTCCGTGCTAGTTTTATGGTATTATATCACTAAAATCAATACCATTCGATCCAGATGAGTGATTGTGTACTCAGTGTTTATATTAATAATTACACTACGTATTAGGTACTTATATACAGATAAAACTATATTGTTTAATTTCGATAAATAATAATTATCCACTGAACTATATATTATTAAAAGTGATAGATATGTATGTTATCAAAGCGATGTACCAATGCATATGAAAAAGTCTAAAAATACTGATTTACGTGACCCAAAATGCTACCTATCATGAGACGATTAATAATATGAGGATAAATCTTATACTACACCAAATTTATCGATATAATCAGAATATATTAATAAAAAATAAAAACAAAAACAAAAAACAAAAAACAAAATAGGTAATTAATGAAATTTAAAATACTCTTCGCAAGGATGTGAAGGATGATAATTAGGGTTCGGATGTCTATGAAATTGCACATTATTTTCTATTTGTCTAATTTAATGCTGACCTGGATACAAATTTTAGTCATGTTCTACTGAATCAAATAATATTATTTTTATTTTGCATATTTTTGCATATTTAATGGTTTTGTATTTTAATTGCATATTTTGGGATTTTAAAAACAAAACTATACTTATTTTAGTAAATTTTTTTTAAAAACAACTTAAATTAACCAACAACAAAATTAACTACACAATTTTTATACAACATTTAAAGATGGCTAAACATATTCGTACAGCTGATCGACAGAAACAAATTCAGTCATAGCAACTAATTTCCAATGGGGTCGGTAAAAAATCATCATTTTACATGGATTATGAGCGGAGCGTTCCTAGCAGCCAACATTCCTTTCCGCAAAGTAAATAATACCTACAATATTTCGTAATTGAAAAAAATAAGGGATTTAAAACTTTGGTAAAAATTTCAAAAATACATTCCGGTGAAGTTGATACTATGGAAGGAATAGAAGAAGAGATTTAAAGGTTGAGGATCTTACATTTTTCAAATATGCTCCAATAACATCATTTGATGTAGAACGAAGTTTTAAACGCTACAAAAACTTACTTACCCATAACAGAAACAGTTACAAATTTGAGCAAATTAAAAAAACCATAGTAGCACAGTGTAACGCTAATAATGTAATAAATAATAATTAATAAATAATTAAAATGTATTTTAAATTGTAGTAAAAAATAATATATAAAAATAACTATACTGGGTAATAAAAAGTAATATTTTTGTTTTATGAATTTTAATAAATTTCTTTGTGCATATTTATCGGCTAAAAGTGCATATTTTATAATTTTTAGCGCATAAATGCATGCATATATTACAGTATTTTTAAGTGCATAAACATCCGAGCCCTAATGATAATATAGCTCGTAATGTAATCGTAATAATTGTATTAAATTAATTTTTAATTATAAGCATATTTAAAATGTAATGAGGCATAATTACTAAATTACGTGATCAATATTGTTATTGTCTGAAACGTTGTAAAAACAGCTCGTTAGCAGTAAATAGGATAAAATGACATAGATATGTGTGCTGCGTTTCATCACATTACACCTTAGTGTAAAAATGTCTTCACTTCTAATGATGAAGAACGCCATAGATCTCCCATCCGTCTAACGTAAGTATGTGCATGATTATCATCGTGGAAGGGCATTTCTAATTACTTAAATACAGCCGACAGCAGGACATTCGATACGAGTCGTGATGTCCACCGTTAACCAACCAACTCTATTTGATATAAGTATTTGAAGAACGACGACAACAACCAAAGCGACTTACGTAGTACGAGGAGAACGAAAGTAGAGGAGCACTCCTGTCAAGTCCATGCAATAAAATCTTTAAATAGATAATCGTGTAAGTTCTTAATAATAAAATGTAATATAGGCATAATTATATCAATTAAACCAATATTATAATTTCTTAATAAAAAAAAACATGTAGTAATATAAATATGTAATTACATGTAATTTCAATAAATAAGTATACCCGCATAAAATATATTATTACCTTAGGATGTTCTAAGTAGAAGCGTAAATACAGTGTCAGCCTGGCCCAGGTGGCTAGGAGGCGATCGCCTCCGAGGCCCCGACCTGTATTGGTGTCGGGTTACGTGTTCGAAAATGATATGTTCGAATAAAATGTGTTCGAATGAAAAATGTTCGAAAAAGCATATGTTCGGATGAATTTTTGTTCGAATGAATTTTTGTTCGAAAACTTTGTATTTATTATTTTGAAATTATAGATATTAAGATATCTATTATCTATAGTATATTCCAACTATTATACCGTTAACCAGGGAAAGACGGTTATTTAAGACAATTTAACAATTAACATTATTTACGCACCGAATTGCGTACAATTTAAACTTTTAACTTGAATATACTCGTATATACATTTGTTTATTTTATTTGACGATATACATAGACCTATACATTTAATAATTTTTTTCACTATATAAATAATAAATAAATAAATAATATTTTAATATAATATGCTTGTTTTTATCTATATATTTAATAATTTTTTTCAGTATATAAATAATATTTTGATATAATATGCTTGTTCTTAAGATTGAGCTTAACTATTCGAACAAAAATTCATCCAAACATATGCTTTTTCGAACACATTTTATTCGAACATATCATTTTCGAACACATAACCCCTTATCACCTGTATAAATGTATTATTCAAGATGAGGCCTTATTTCATTTGTTGAAAATGTTTAAATATACAAGTGTATAATCAAACGTACATTTACCGATCGTGTGCGTACTGCTTGCTGATACCCAACTACCCAAGCCATTGATTACAGCTGCGTCACCCAAACATAATATAAATATTACGTCAGTACTGATAATTTATTTTTAGAAATATTGAGAAAAATTGATTGAAAATGTGGCTAACTGACCAAATTTATTAAAAGGACTACTAATATAAATTGAACAATACAACAATCTAGTTCTGTTAAGTTATTTAATTAATTTTTATGCATATCACATTTTGTGGTTACATATTGTATAAATATAGATATTGTTAACATTTTGAACATTTTTTACTACAGCGAAGCTGCTAACTAAAAAGTTAAAGGGGTATTTTTGAGAGGTCCTTTGAAAAAATTGCCTCATGGGCCCTTTAGGTCCCAGGGTGACACTGCATAAATATATTATAATTTCGATGAAAATATATGTGGTTAATAAGTTTATCTACATGCTATACATATAGGTACCTATTATAGTTGAAGATTGTTCTGTTCTTATTCGGTTATATGCGGGTATAGTAGTCCGTCATAATAGACATTTGTACAGTATTGCGATTGATTGACTTTTGTATCTATTATGAAATCTGAAATGAATTTTCAGCGTTTCATCTCACGGAGAGCGACAACGCGTTTTGCGCTCGGTGCGAATCGAGATCTGAGCATCACGAACAACGCGTAAGACATGGATATGGAATACAACAACTTTTTGCACTACTCCACTCGGCTGCTGATGTCCGACGTGTTGGGCGACGTCTACGTGGAACTGTCCAAGCAGAAGTCGGCAAACAGCCGGTTCATGTTCACGCGGGCCCTGCTTCGCAAACATAAAATTCTGGTCCCGACGTTGGACGTCGACATTGAGTACGATCATCCCATCATGTCGACGAGCCTCCGACAAAATGGCAACGTGTTCTTCAAGGCCAAATTGTACGCGGCCGCCGCCGACATGTACACCAAGAGTTTGACGGGCTGCGATCCGAGCACCGAGTACTACGCGCTCGCGATGGCCAATCGGTCGGCCGCGCACTTCCACATGGGCCAGTACGAGCGGTGCCTGAATGACGCGCGTTGTGCCTTAGGGTCCAATAATTACCCCTCCAAGCTCGCGTACAAGCTGTACGAGCGGGCCGGCCACGCAGAACGCATGTTGGACCTCGTCGAACAGGCGAAGGAGAGCTACGCCATTTGCCTGACACGACTGGACGAGTCGGACTTGTCTGTGGAGAATAAACGGAAGTTCAGAACGGCGGTAGAAAAGGCTGCGACTGAGTGCGAGGAACTGCTGACTGAGCGGAAACGGACGATGAAAACACCTCCCGTCGAACACCTGGTTGGTGGAAAAAACAAAAACATTCCTGCACTATCGGCCTTTGTGGAACTGAAGATGTCTGAGAATATGGGACGTGGTGTTTATGCCACCCGCGACATTAACCCCGGTAAGTGAAATTATGAGTAGGTTAGGTCATATCATGCGAACGGAATATATAAGCGTTTTTTTTTTATAGTACCTAAACGGTAAAAAAAAGTTAAGGTTGCGAAAATCTCGAAAGTACCAGACATTTTTTGTTATTTTTTGAACATCAGAATTGTTACAAATTGTTCATAAAAAGAAAAACTATAGGCTACCTATGTCCTATATAGATAATAATAATTAATAGTACTAACACATTGTTTATAAATTATTATAAAATATAAAAAAAGATTTTTTTTAACATATCATCTTAGTCTTTATTGTAATTAAAACGAATAATTCACTTATAAAAATAAGTTTATTATACGTTACAGAGTTACAGACACGACGATTTTAAAATACATAGGTATATGAATTAACCAAGTAATCTTTATTAATGTAAAATGTTTACGCAGGTAACAATTGGATGCAAATCTGTGGTCAGACAAAACATACTTTTTTTTATTTTGGCGTAAATTTCAACATTTTATTTTTGTTATTATATATTAGGAAACCTATACCTACCTGCTATTTATAAAATTATTTAGTTTTTAGTCATTTGTAAGATTAATTAACAATAAATAATGATATTAAATAGCTGTTTAATTTATGTAAGTCATTCTTTATTACCCTTATAACATATTATAGTAATTCTCAAAAATTATCGGGACAAAAAATACGCTAATTTATTGAGTTATATTATAACCGACCATAGTGTTAGGTTACTGTTATTAAATAATAATAAAATGTTTAGGGGCCTTGACAGTTTTACATTAAATTTAGGGGGCCCTATAATAAAAAAGTTGAGAAGCAGTGTGCTTGATTATACAGCCAAATTCAGCAATGTTATTAAATAAAGTTTTATTTTTTAAACTAATATAGTTTTGGAACTCGAGAAACGTTACAAAATAAATAAATAAAAATGAGTGTTCCTGGGTAATTGCACTTATATTAGGTTAGGTTACCTAAGTACTAATATACTTACCTGTGAATAATTTCATTTATTAAATAAAAAATAAGTTTTTTAATGAAAAAATATTATTTGTAAATGATTTATATTAACTATTAATTTTTAGGTGATGTTGTGGCCATAGACGAACCTTACATTTGTGGGCCTTTTTCAAATAATACATCCGTTTGTCATTATAATGGTTGTCTGAAGTTGAACGTGGCTCTTTATCACTGTCCAAAATGTTTCTTGGTATGTTTTTTTCATATATATTTCAAGTGAAAATATTAAGTAATAGGTATGCGTTAAATACATCGAAAATACAATAAATTTATCTCTGTTTGCTTAGTTTAAAATTTAAAAATAAGCTTAACAAATCTAAACTATCTAAATATACTTATATAATATTTCGCTATAAATTACTTGATGATTTTTTTTTATTTATTTGCAAACATTAAAATCTTGAATTAAAAATTATATTTTTAGTATGTATACCTATTATTATGTATCTAAAACTGTTTTGGAAATTATAGAAAATATGTTAATATATTAATATTATTTAATTAGGTTTATTACTGCAATAAAGACTGTATGAATAAAGATTACAAAGATGGACATTATCTGGAATGTCCAATTATGCATTTCATCAAATTAACACCAGGAATAGTAAAAATGAATCAACTTGCAATGAAGTGGTTTTTAAAAGCCTATACAAAAATGGGCTTAAAAAAATATTGTTCGATCGTTGACAATTTTTCTGAATCTAAAATTGATTCTTTAACAAGGGGTTTTGATGAGAGTGGTCAATATAAGTCTAATAATTTTTTAACGGCTTATTCTTTGGAAAGTAATGAAAACAAAATGTCAATAGACCTCTTGTTTTTTTTTAACTGTATTGCTGTTGATATGTTGCATTATTTGGTATTAAGTGGCTTGAAAATTCCAGAATGTCATATAGGTACTGTGGGTGCTTCCTTGGTGCGAATTCTAACTGTTTTAGATTTAAATAGCAGAAAGTTAAACGTCAATGCCCCTTCTATATCTTTTCGAATAGAACGCCAACTTTCTACTCCATTTGCATTAACTTTGTATCCAACCATTTCATTGTTTAACCATTCTTGTGATGCAAATATAATGCGAAGTGGAGAAATAACTGATAGAATTAGAGTTATGAAAGCAGTTCAACCAATTCCTAAAGGCACTCAGGTGATTATATTATTATATTATTATACAGTTTATTTATTCTTTTTTTTTTTTATGATTCATTGTTGGTCACACATCACTTTGGTACCTACTGTGACTATAATAATCATTATAATAGGTATTTCTAATAAAAAGGTTAATAAATTCGTAACCTAAAAACACTCTAAAACTCGTGCTATAATAATATTGATTAAGGGCTGTTGGTGTAGAGTGTGGTTCACCAGCCTCTCAAATGTGTATAATAAACTATTAATATCAATGCATGACATTTCTAAAAGATGTTTGTGTAGGGGTAAGCCAGGTAAGGTATTAACAGCGATAAAATATCTAAATGTAAATGTGTTGAAGTTTCAAATATTATATGAAAATTGTGTTTTAGACTCAGAAGAACGTTCTTAAATTAGGTTGTTAGGTTTTTATTTTTGTCTATGATTAAGTAGTTGAAATAATGCTTTGATTTTCAATTTCCGTATCTTTTACAATAGGAAACTGAATCTAGTTCGTATATTCAGAATGTTGAAGTTTAAAATTATTTATAGTTTTCAAAAGTCTCGAAGAAAACAAAAAAAAAAAATTAAGGAAAAATGGGAATTTTTATGTAAAATTTATTTCATCTTTACAAGCTGTTCAAAATCGTTTTTAGTATACAATCATATTTATCATTGAACTCATCACTTACCCTATTTTTTTGTGTCTGCAATCACTTTTTGAAACAGTAAAAATTCTTTAATTTTCTATTTCAGCATCTTTTCTTTGATTTTTGCGTTTCGGTGTGACTCTAAAAATAATAATAATTCAATAATTGTATAGACTATAGAATAGTAGATACTTTAAATTTTTAGTGGATGCTTATAATAGCATTTTTCATACGAGTACACCATTCGAGTTTCAAAATATTTGATTCTTTTGGAGCTATTTATAAAATTAATTTTTTTTTAGTTTTTATTAGGCTATTGTCGATGAACATTTGTAAAAATTAAGTACAAGGTTCCTCATAAGTTTTTGTGCAAATTGGAAAAAAAATTAAGCGTAAGTAAATCCACAATAATATTTAATGAGCACCTGAAGATGGAATTTTTACAAAATTTGTCAAAGCCAGTAACCACTACTAAGTTTGATATTCATACAACTTTTATTTTAAAATTTAATTCAAGATTTCTCATTAGTTTTTACTTTCTTAAATTAAAAAAAAAAAGTTTACCGAAAATTCAAATTATTTATTTTATGAGTGTTTCAACTGATTCAAATTTAGTTTTTTCGTCAAAGGATATAAGTTAATGATTTTTTTTGTTATTCATCATTGAATTCAGAAATAACACATCTATTAGGCGCAGTAGCCCACTCGAAAATAATATATAGCAGAGCGGTGCTCATTTGCCGAGGTACACTATTACGATTACCCTGGTTTTTAAATTTTGCACATCATGAAACGTCTACTTAAAATATATACCTAATTTAGGTTGGTTATAAGAACAATAAGATACCTAGTATAATATATTAATATTACCATAAAATAAAATTATATTATTTTTGTATGATCTTTACTCTTTAGGTATTGCATAAGTCCTACAATCAAGAAGACATGATTTTTGATATCGTATTACCTTATTACCTAACCTATATATTAATACCTTTTGTATTTTTGTATTTTTTTATTTGTAACCGTCTAGTTGTACTGTACTTATGGAATTATGTTTAAAATACATGATAAAGAATCAAGACAAAGAGTTTGCAAAAATCGTTTTAACTTTAAGTGCTACTGCGAACCTTGCATAAAGAATTGGCCAACATTTCACTTTATACAATATAAACTCTCTACATTGTATGTTACATATTTAAATTTTATAATCAAGATCTATGTATATATTATGATTATTATATATTTATAGAATTATACTGAACTCTAGTATGGAAGGTACTGTGGCATCCGAGTGCATCAAGTTTGTGAAATTTTCAGAGTCAATAGAACCAAAAGATCATTTTCAGCATTTAAATTATTTATACTCATTCATTAAACTTTTGTATGCTAATGTAAAACGACCATTTAGATTATATGAGGATTGTCTTAAAATGATAATTAATGCACATAGCATAAGTACAAACGCAATAAGCCTTTGTGAACATCCATGAATATCGATTGATATCTTACTTTTATATTAGCTTCATTAATAATTAAATAGTTTCTAGTTATATTATTATGATTTAAATGAATTATTGTTGCTCTTATTTTTTTTATTTAAATCAGATTAATTAATATTATGTTACATTATTTAAGAAAATCAGTTTTTATTACTGTCCAAAATTTTAAATTATTAAGAATATATTATTATACTTTTCACTCATTTATTGGGACTCAACAATACCTCCTATTGTTTTCTACATAACTGTGGTGGAGATAACTGCAACTTCCGACACCTACATAGTTTCATTTGTGTATAATGATATATTTTGATTATAAATGATTATAAATATTATACCTATTATTAATTACAATATTATAAATTGTTTATTAAAGAATCTGTTTGAATCAGTTGCATGAAAATAAAACACAATTTTAGTGGATAACTACCAAATTAGTAATTCCGTTTTTTACAGAAGCCATATAGCAGATAACTTATGGATTATGATTTAGGTATATGATGTATGGGGTTTTTTCAATCAAAAATAATATATTAATATTACTTCATCTGGTTACACAATTATATAATATTTTTAAATTTAAAAAAAAAATAACTGAATTATAATAATCATTTTCAACTTATTTACAATGCACATAATATACAGTTGCCCTAATTATAACAGACATAATTAGGCAGGCAAATTTTTAATTTTAATAGATCATGATTAAACACGTTTTTGGCACATTTCTTTTAAATAATTTTTTATTTAGCCATTTTAGGTGTAACAAGAAATAAGCACTTAAGATTATATAAAAATATTTGATTTAATATAAACTACTTAATGCGTTTTATTATTAAAATTTTTAAAAATTCCATAAAAGCCTTTTTAACTGCAGATTTAATCGATTGTATGGGCAAAAAATTAATCTGAATTGCACATGAAAAACTCATCAAATTCTAAAAAATTAGAAATCTAACACAGCTTTACATATAAGTTAATGGAGCATGGGCATCACATAGCAATGGGAGGGTGTTCCCCACTTTTTTTGCCAATGTTTGTATAATATGGTATATAATTACAAATATTTAAAATTAAATATATTAAAATATCATTGTTGTATCGATTAAATAATGCAGTATTATAGGTATATATTTACTGATTATAAACATTTTATTGTTTTTGCAAAATATCTGTATTTGAATTTTTTTATGATTGTGCTTCAATATGACAACAATTTTGTAATTATATTTTCTGTATTATTTTCTCTTAGTTGATGTTTATGATTAATACAGCTAATTAACAAACCACCCCTGTTTATTAAGTGTCACAATTAAAAATATGTATTACTATCAATTTAACTGAAAGCAGTTAAAACTTAGTTAAAACTTAGTTAATAATTGTCAGTTTATCACATACGACTTATACATATAAAGGGAAATATATACGAATATTTGTACCTACTTTATAGTTTATACTTTAAATTTTAATGGAACAAATATTATTAATTAATAATTATACATAATAGTATAATAATACATACATTTTCGACGATCAGCGAATATTGATAATTTTTATTTTTCAATGTTTTTAAAATGAATATGGTGCCTGCAATGTATATATGCTGCATGGCGCCATCGATTGCGAATTAATACCGTCTGCTTTCTATATAGGTAGTGTTGGCGGCGGTGCGGGGATGAGAGAAAATACGCAGTTGATAAAAATGTCTTTGAAATTGAAGTCATACTCATATCTATGCGGTCAGTGAGTGTATATTGTATATTATAATCATAGTGTAGGGAGGTTCAAACCCGTAAATAATTTTTTTCAAAATCTAAATAGATTATAATCTATATCATGTAAGAGAATTTATACTTCTGTAATTTTATCCCAAGTATCGTACATAAGTAACATAACATACCTAATAACTCAAAATTATAATATATTATTTTATTATAAAAAAACAAAATACAAAAATTTGTTGTTAAATTTAACTTATGTATTGTCTTTGTCTATAACATCTTACAAACGTACAACATACCAAATTGTGCGTTCACAATAATACATTCTATTCTGTAATTTCTAAAATTAAACTGAATTGACCTCTTGTAAAATTGAAAGGTAAGATTATTATCTAGACCCTAGATAATAATGATGCCCTACTTTTCTAGATTTTAGGATATCTCAAATTCTTTTAATAATATTTTTATTGAGAAGCAAGGTATGACATTTTTTGAACGATGCACATTTTGACTTTATTTGTATGTAGTAATTTTCAAATGATCGCAACGTTTAAAAATAAAATGTACATCAATAAAATCTTCAGAGATGCTCTAGATAATAATTTAAGTTTGAAATTATATCATGAGACAATTCACTCCAATTTTATTATTGTTAGAGTAAAATTGTGCGTGTTAAACGTTGGCATAAGATGGATACAACACATCGGGATGTGGCGTCCTCTTAAATATTTTTTCTAACAATAATATAAATAATAAATAAAATCCCATTATAAATTATAATGATTCTATCACCTACCAATATATTTTTTTTACATTGCCAGCACATGTCCAATAAAAACAATAATAATTTTGACATTCCACCTACTCAATTTTTTCTAAATGGCAATATAATAAGTCATAATAAATCTTCATTAACACACTTTTTTGTAGTATATAAACTAATACTATTACTATTTTTTTGTGGCAAATATTATTACAAAACATCACCATATGGCATATGTTTAAGCCAATTGTAAAAGTGAAACGTAGGTACTGAATAGAAACCATAGTCTCTACCAAAGTGCCGGGATTATAGGTACTTATATGAGTATTATTGTTTTAAAATTTGCCTAGGTGCTTACCAATAGCAAGTATAAAAAAAGTCAAAGGTTGGTGGTTTTAATTTCAGCCCCAATAGTAAAATGTTTGACAGCCTGATTTAATCTGCCAGCAAAACATAATTTATCAATGGCGTATTGCGATGGTAAAAGTTCTTTGACAATAAAACTATTGAAAAAACAAAAATTGTATAATATATAAATTAATAAATATTCACTATATACCTACTTATTAGCTTACACGTTAGTATAATAAAAATAACTTACGTATGTCTTATACGATTATTATTCGAATATATATTGTTTCATCTTTACAAAAAAATTATTTTCAAATAATATACAGTTATATTTAAAAATAAATATATATAGGTATCATCAACCGTCTACTAAATTACGAATTTTTAGTGATTATTTAATTAAAATTAAAAAGCAACACTTTATTAGAAGATATAGTTGGAAATTGGAATAACCATGATGGTGTACTCTTGATAATATTAAATAGAGCTCTAAAGTAAAAACAATTGCTGAAACCAGTTAATTTATAATCACATAATATACTTAATAATACAAATATTTATACCCAGGCAAAATTTACAATTTCCTAGCGCCTAGAACTGACTATTTGATTTCTGATAAGACCTAAACTTGTCGTGTTTTGGTTCAAAAAATTCGTCCAGTTTTTCAAATTCAATGAAGTTCTGGTTTGATCTGTACACAAAATACATGGTTTGCTATATAATTAAGCGACTTGTAATCCAACGTGTAATTATAATTACCTAATTAATATTAAACTTATTAAGGCAACATAGTAAAATGTGCCAATAATTAGCTAACAGAAGTGATGCCAATGTTGATTTTAAAATAATTGAATAATATTTTCACTCTTGTTTAAACATTAAATGTTAATATTTTTATCGCCCAGAAACTTCTGTGTGAGTGAGAACCGCTATTTCTCTCTTCGATATGTTGGCCAAAAATCGTATGCTTAGTTAATAGGTATAGGAATGTCATATGTTTAATATCAATGAATGAATCACCTCTACCTCATCCTGTATAATGACCAAAGTTAAAAACGATATTTTCATAAAAAAAATATCTACTAGCATTATCAATGTTTTTATATATGATAATAATATGGCTGTGGCACATTTAAATTTATACCATGTATTTATGTGATATATTTTTTAGACCGCACCTAACCAAAACGTCAAAAACAGTGTCATTCATTCTATAAATGAAATATTTGTTAATTTAAATGATGTTTAAATTATTTTGAGAAAATATTTAGACAAATGACATACCTATGTCATTATCTCAAAAATATTATTCTTTAATTTTTTTTAATGGGTGATTTTTTCTAAGGGCCGTTCTTACAATGTCCAGTTAAAGTTAACGGACACTTAACCGGACATTGTAAGAACTGGCCAAAGATACTTAAAACATAGCAAAAAAATGATTCTGTGTGAATACATTTTATCTATGATGTTGAGCATGGGCCAGAGAAGAAACGAATAGAGCGCTGACATCCCTCTTAATGCATCTATTTATTATATATTTATTTTATAATATGTAATTATTATGATAACCCCCCTCCCCAAGGTAACGGTTCAATATATGACCTACGTCATAAACGTAAAATACAAATAATTTTAACCAATCTTTTTTTATTCCACTTCTCAGTATAACTAAAATTAAGAACTAAATTAACCCAGAACCAAACTATTTCCATTATTTCACATAATGATAGCTGACTATTACAACGGCCGTTAAGATCCATAATATAGGTAAAACCTCATAATCTTTTCAAATTGATTGTTAAGTCTGGCAACCCCGTTTTGTACATCATAATGTTACGACTTTTTTCATAATTCCATCAGAATTTCTCACATATTCCACAAGTAGGTCATTACATACAACACCGTCTTTCACCTTTATACATGTCATCGGATTATCGGCCTGTAATAACCGTCTTTTAAATATTGAACACATGTAACTTAATTTCTAAAAATGTGACTGTATATGTAGATGATCAATAGTAGATGTCATGTTGAGTCAAAACATAAAAATTCACATGCATAAAATAAAACTCACATGAAAATTCACAAAACGAACACACTCGAATGAAATCGGAACTATACTGACTGAGGACAGTGAATACAAGTATTAATGATTGTAAGAATTGGAGAACAAGAATAAAATGCCCATAAAGACAATAACCGGGATAAAGAAACCTGTTGATCCACATAATCTTATTGGTAGGTCGAGTAACATTTGTAGGTCGCATATTGGATCATTACCCTCCTCAATATTAAATTCCTGTTTACTCACTGAGCAATGGCATAACTTTATTTATCCTTATGTTTACCTATTCATTTTTAAGTGTTGTTGTGGCCATAGACGAACCTTAAATTTGTGGGCCTTTTTCAGATTTTGTAGAAGTCTATCATTATAATGATTGCATGAGAATGGATGATTTGGATTTCATTCTTTGTCCAAAATGTTTGTTGATATGTTTATTTTATACCTCATACAAGTAATAACTAATAATATTACTAATATTAGGATGTGTAAATCTAAACAAATGTTAATCATCTAACAGTACTTACATGATAATAATTTTCTATAGATTACTTGATGATTTGTTATGTATCTACCAATGTTCCAATATAAATATCTTAAATTAAAAATTACATTTTTTGTATGTATACCTATTATTATGTGTTTTAGATTACATTTTAGATCATGATTTTTTTTATTTATTTGCCAACATAAAAATCTTGAATTAAAAATTATATTTTTATTATGTATACCTATTATTATGTATCTAAAACTGTTTTGGGAATTTTAGAAAATATATTAATATATTAATATTATTTGATTAGGTTTATTACTGCAATAAAGACTGTATGAATAAAGATTACAAGGATGGACATTGTCTGGAATATCCAATTATGCACTTCATCAAATTAACACCAGGAATAGTAAAAATGAATCAACTTGCAATGAAGTGGTTTTTAAAAGCCTATGTAAAAATGGGCTTAAAAAAATATTGTTCGATCGTTGATAACTTTTCTGAATCTAAAATTAATCCTTTGACAAGGAATTTTTATAAGATTGGTCAATATAAGTTTGATAACTTTTTAACGGCTTATTCTTTGGATAGTAATGAAAACAAAATGTCAATAACCTCTTGTTTTTTTTTTTAACTTTCTTGTTGTTGATATGTTGCATTATTTGATATTAAGTGGCTTGAAAATTCCAGAATGTTATATATAGGTACTGTGGGTGCTTTTTGGTGCGAATTCTAACTATTTTAGATTTTAGTTACAGAAAGTTAAACTTAGATGCTTTATATTTTTCGAAGAAGAGATATTTTCCTTACTCTTAGTACTCTTACAATTACAATGACACTATCTTTGTATCCAACCATTTCATTGTTTAACCATATTCTTGTGATGCAAATATTTGTCCGAGTGGAAATATGTTTGATAGAATAAGAGTTATGAAAGCAATTCAACTAATTCTCAAAGGAACTCATCGGGTGATTTTATAGAATTTTTTATTCTTATTATTTTATGTTTCATGTCACACACTAAGTACTCCTTACCGTGACAATCGTAAATTTAATAGGTATTTTTAACAGAAAAATTAATTTATAACGAAAAGGTACCCTAAGGCTTGTGCAATAATAATATTGAATAAGAGCTGTAGTAGTGTCAGAATTGCGGCATATTTATGACCACCTTTCAGGGGACATAATAAATTCTTGCACCAAAACATGACATTAAATTTATAGTGAAATACTAAAATGTTTATGATGTAGAGTAGTGCCTTGTTGACAGTGATAAAATATCTAAAAACGTGCATGCACTAGTGTTTCAAATATTATAATGCATATCATTCTGCATTTAGAAATACTGGCATTAGTCTTTATTGGTTTGATGATAATTTATACAATATATGTCAATATCTTATCAATATTTTTAGCATGTCATATTAATTTCATGCTTATAAAATATTAAATAGATTATAGAATCAACAGGTTAGTGCAATATTAATATTATAATAATATTATTTTTGTGTAAACCTCAGCTAATGTATATGTCTACAAAAATAAAACATCACGTTACATGTCACCTGATGCTTAAAATAAGTCTGAATTATCTATGTCGAAACGTTTTATTTTGTGACGTTTTTAATTTTTTATTTAGCTTAACAATATTTATATACATCTAATGTATTTTCTTTATTTGTTGCCATCTAGTTGTGCTGTACTTATCGAATAATATTTACAGCACTCATTTAATAAATAAGGCAAAGATTTTGCATCAATCGTTTTAAATTTAAGTGCTTCTGTGAACCTTGCATAAAGAATTGGCCACCGTTATTGTTATATTCTATGCCAAATCGACTATCTAGTTTCTATAATGTATGTCTGTATGTCTGATTATCATATGTTTATAGAAATATTCTGAACTTAGCTTAAAAACACTCATTTTGGAAAAATCGAACATGGGAACCAAACTGCGTTTTTTCCTCGCAACCAACTATCTGAAGACATATTTGAAAGCCTGGAACCAAACCTGCCAGTCCTCAACATAATATTCTTCTAGTAAACCAGATTATACTAGCTAATTTAATCATAACACTCAACCTTGTCTATTTTTTAGTTTGTTTCATTACTATTACAGTAAACCGGCAATATGTGTAATTCCGTCATTACATGTAATGCCTAGGTATTTTATAAAATTTAATAAAATGACTGAAATTACCAGGCGAATTGTATAATACACATATTTCCTAGTTATTATATATAATGCCCAATCATAATCAGGTAATAATAATACTTTCTCGGTTAGATTAGAAATACCCACAGATATTGACGAAGATAACCGATAGTTAACGAATTAATCGTTCTCATTATATTAGCCTGTAATACGTTTCATTTGTCGGTTATTCAATATTCGGTATTTGATCTTGTGTTCAAAATTTCAAATTATTTTCAGTACGGGTTAACAACGTATACCCGTAAAGTGTTCAGTGTATAACTACAGTTAATTATTAAATTAATATCATTATTTAATAATATTATATCATAATACAAATTACGATATTTCATAATTGAACAGTTTTATGCAGAATTAAATGTACTAAAGGCAAATATAAGTAAAAATAACACTTTATTATCTGATAAACGATATACGACGAGTTGGTAAAGGAAGTTTTGATGCTGAGATGTTTGAAAACGAAAAAAAATCCTCTTGATTTTTGGTTGCAAAAAGGTAAGTAAATACCCAAGTGTTAATTAATTTTATACTATAATTATTGGAGTGATATGTTTAAAATATTACGACATTTTTCGGGATTTCGTTAATATTTTGATAATAATCAATAATTAACTATTATTATTGTTCTTAAATAAAATACAACATTAATTCTAATTTAGATATGATGTATTGATGGTACAAGACAATAAGAAACTAATTTTTCCTGTCAATGAAAATGAAAATATCCTGTATTATATTCGTGAAAGCGAGTTGTATAATGTATTAAAAAATAGTCACTCTTCGATTGGCCACGGTGGACGAGATCGTATGATTAAAGAACTTTCCAATAAGTATAAAAATATAGCTCGAAGTGTAATAGAATTATTTTTGAGCTTATGTGAACCTTGCCAACAAAAGCAAAAGGGATTAAAAAAGGTATAGTTGTTAAGCCAATGGTTTTTAACGAATTTAATTCACGATGCCAAGTGGATCTTATTGATTTCCAATCGCACCCTGATGGTAAATATCGATTTATAATGGTCTATCAGGACCACCTGACAAAATTTGTCATATTGAAACCTTTAGAATTCAAACGAGCTGAATTAGTTGCTTATAATATCATTGATATTTGTACACTAATTGGATCAGATAATGGTAGAGAATTTGCTGATCAAATTGTTTCAAGCCTCAAAGATCTTTGGCCTGAACTTAAAATAGTACATGGCAAGCCCAGACATAGCCAGAGCCAGGTTAGTGTGGAACGTGCCAACCAAGACATAGACAATATGCTAACTACATGGATGCAAGAACAAAATACTTCATAATGGAGTCAAGGTTTCATTCAGTTTATGAAGAATAGTGCTTATCATTCAGGTATCAAAACTACTCCCTATGAAGCATTATTTGGGTGTAAAATTAAAATCGGATTAAATACGTCAAATTTACCTGAAGAAGTCGTAGAAAATATTAAAACAAAAGGAGATTTAACAGCAATTACAGAAAGTGAAACAACTACAAATGCTAAAACTACAAATATTATTGAATTAGAGGATTTAAATACAACAATTACAAAAATTAAAACAAATAACGAAAATGCTCTTAACTTACGAAAAAATGCAACGAAAAATTTAGAAATTCAGGCTGATAAAATGAAAAAACTATCAGACAAAAAACTTCTTGCAGTTGAGATTGGTTCAACAGTTCGGATTCCAGTACCGGATGTCGATAAAGGCCGTTTAGATGCTCGAAACATACTAGCAGTTGTAACCGAGGTACATATTATTAAAAATATTTTAAACTAAATTTTTATTATTATTAACTGTGAATTTTTTTAAAAGATTACAGATGATGGTTTCTATCGACTGGGTACCAAGAATGGAACTTTAAGACAATCATATGCTAGGTCACAGTTCACTGTTTGTCAAAAAAATCTATTGCATTCAGATGAGGTACCAGCTGAAGAAATTGCATTGCGATCTGTTGCTAGTCAACAGCCAACAGGCAGCGGCCAGGGGTTTACAAAATGTATATGTAAAACAAGGTGCCAAAGTGAAAAATGTTTGTGTGTTAAAAATAGTGTGACCAGACGTCCCCCATTAGGGGGGATTGTCCCGTTTTTCAGAGTTGCGTCCCGCATATCTAGATGTCCCACTTTGGTCCCGCCTTTATGAAAATTGAAGTGGTGCATCATGAATTCATGATTCCACACTCTACACTCTAAAGGACGTTGTATCAGACTTGCAATCATGAATTGATAATAATAAAAAAATTGTATCTAAGGATAAGTATTAAAACTGTAATTGTGATTGTAAATTAAAATTTGTTTAAGTAAAAACTTTAACATTTTAAAATATGTAGTATCTAATGTTTGTCTGATTTGTTTATCAATAAAAAATAATTTTAAATCAAATGAAATGTAATGTATTTATGCTATTATTATGTATTTACATTTTTTACGTACCTCTTTTTTTAAAGTGCCCCCCATTAGGATAAAATAATTATGGTCACACTAGTTAATAACGAAGTATTGTGTAACTCTCGTTGTCATTCTAGCTAAACATGTTGTAACAAAATAGTACACAATATTATCATAATTTAAAATGTGATAATGTTAATATAGTATAGGTACTGTTATGAAATTAATCTCAACTATTTTAATACTTTGCCAAAAGTTATTTAGGTACTCTATAAAATGTCTAGGAATGTAGGAAATATATATATTGCCCAGGTATTTTATCCTAAAATCATTTTTTTTAATAATTTGCCTAAAATCAACCGGTATTTTATGTAATGACGGAATTACACATATTGCCGGTAACATATATAATATAATAGTTGAAATGTAATAGTGCGTCCAATGACCACAGTAGGTGAGTAGTGAGTACTGAACTCAGAACTACTGAAAACTGAACTACTAACTACTGACTACTGAGTGTCCGAGTGATTTACCGCGGACTGTTCTTTTCTTACAAAAAAAAAGTACATTATAAATAATAATAATGATGGGTATTTTGAATATAATTTTTTCACTAAACTTGCAACACTGTTTTTGTTATCATAGGTGGAACGGAACGGAATCATAATATTTCACATGAACTAATCAGTTATCAGCTGCATTTGAGCAACAGTTTCTTTTAAAATGTTCATTATTTTAATTCAAAAATCATTTCTATTTCCAGGTTTATTTTGAATTTGATTAATCTAGTGTTCATAAATTCTTCAAACGTCATCTACATTATATCACAACAGAGTCATAACTTTCTTCACCTTAGTGATTTATAGTACTACGCTTGTTGATTACTAATGAAATTATGTCTTTGAACGAAAATAATGCTTCAGAACTTGAATTACAACATGTTCATAACGTGTGTACATAATATAATTAACACATTTATTATATATTTAATATTAGTGATTTTGTAGAGTAAAGTTATTTTTTAAAGATATCTCAGTTTAAACATGAATTAGAATTTACAATACTAATGTTGGGTTGGATGAAAGAAGTATTAATTTAACGGATAAGATATAATTTAAAGGACCAATAATGGACCATTTAATTATGTTTAAGGGACATAGAAATAATGATTCTACATAAATGTGTTTTGTCTATGATGAGCGTGGGCCAAAGAGAGAAAGCAAATAGTGTGCCGACATCCTCTCAAGTGTTATTTATAGTATTAATAGAGATTTATTGCTGCAATTACTAAATTATTAAAATGGTTAAAAAAGAGATTTACCTATGATGTTATTTATACTTTTAACAATAGCTATAATACTTGTGATTTAATACTTGATTTTTTTTTTTTATAGGTTTATGAAAATATAGCATCACATTTTAGTGAAACACGACAGAAACCTTGGCCAAATGTTGTTAAGTTTTTAAGCAAATCTAAACCGGGTGCAATTGTTTTAGATGTTGGTTGTGGAAATGCTAAATATTTTACTAATACTTCTGATATTTTTCAGGTATATACCTAGTATATATAATATTTTTAAATTATTCTATTATTTACCTTATATGTAATCAATTAGTTAGGTTGTGACCGAAGTACTCAATTAGCTCAAATATGTAAAAATCATAACTATCAAGTATTCAACTGCGATTGCCTTCAATTACCAATACGTTCGAATTGCATAGATTTGTGTATTAGTATAGCAGTTCTTCATCATTTGGCCACAAATGATCGACGTTTAAAAGCTTTAAAGGAAATAAACAGAGTACTAGTTGTCGGAGGCCAAGCACTTGTATATGTGTGGGCTAAAGAACAGTGCAGAAATCAAAACCTTTCTACTTATTTAAAACAGGGCAAAGTTAATAAACCTAAGGCGGAGTCAACACCTGAACTAAATAAAGAATTTCATGTAGAATCAATTGATGTTAATCTACCAATACATAAAAACCGTTCCAGTTTTGTACATAATGACTTGCTAGTTCCGTGGAAGTTGAATCAAAAGAAAGAACAACAAAATGAATCTAAAACACATCTAAGATATTATCATGTATTTGAAGAATTTGAATTGAAATTATTATGTGAACAAATGTATAACTGTAAAGTGATTGATTATTATTATGATCAGGGTAACTGGTGTGTAATATTTGAAAAGATTACAATTTAAGTACTTGTTTATTATATTGTTAATATTTCTTATGTCATTGATCTACCATACTTATTGAAATTTTCAAAACTCTGTTAAATTATAATGCCTACATTTTTAAATAGTAAGAGTACAAGGTTAATAATAATAAAATAAATACTGTGAATAACATTAAAACTACACTTATTGAAGAGTGCTTATAAATTCCTACATAAGGTATACAGTAGGTACATATAACTTGTATATGTATGTTTGTATATACATGCGTGTATTACAAGGAACACTGATCAATTAGAATCAACTAATTTTAAATAATAGTAATCTGATAAAGTACTTTATTATTTAAATAATTTAATTAAAGTATGCAAAAATTCTTAATAAAAATTAGTCTACAGTTAAGTCCTGTTTGTTAACGGTAAAAAACAATTTATATTGAAACCTAATTTTGCATTCTATTTATCAGTTACATAATTTTTTCTAAGATGCAAAATAAGAATTAAGTTATACATAAACAAAAAAAAGTTGTACTTAGTTACTAAAACACAAACTTTGAATACAAATCATAACATAACTTTCATATTGATTGATTTAAAAAAGTTAGTTTAATCTTTTAATTGTATTACAGTTATATAAAATGAGACAAAAAAAATTAAATATAAGAAAAATACTTAAATAAAAGTAATTGTAGTCTTAGCTTGATTCACCTGCCACACATTCAGCATTTCATATTCTTCAATGCAATTATCGACTTGTAATGTGTTGAATCCTTTGCTTGTACAATATTCTCTAATGTCAGACATTTTGACAACAGTTCGTCCTCCAGCTAATTCTCTTATTACGTTGAATATAAGGTCCACAACACTTGGAGTTCTAAAAAAAATTTTTAATTTATCAAAATATTAGGGTTAAATTATTTGTGCATTATACCTTGCAGATTTTTCATCAGCATGAGTTAAAGACATTTTAGACATTTCTAAAAGTCTCATAGCTTCAACTACATCTTCGCGTTCCACCAAATCTGATAATCTAAGCTTAGCTAAAGCTGTAGATAATCTAAGTATAGCCAAAAGATTTCTTGCTGAAGTAAATGTTGTATCTTTTTTGTTACGTGAGTCTCTACGCAATTCGACATATGAATTGACAAGAAATTCTGTAAGCTCTACAGGAACAGTAGGAGTCTTCTTCTTACACAAATCAATATAACGACGCATTAAGCTCATATCTAATGCTTGTACTTTAGTTTCAGGTTGGCAACTATGCGTATGAACATATGTTATATGATGAGCCAATCTACATAAAGGACAGTTTATTAATGTTATTTAATAATTTTAAATTATTATTATTTATTTTAATTCCAAGGGTACAAGTATTATTACTTAAGATCATTTTCACGATTGGGTTTGTCTTGAATTAACCACAATAAATCAAAACGTGAAAGCAAAGCTGCTGGAAGTTGGATATTGGCTTCAATTGAACGTTTAGGATCATATCTTCCATAAGCAGGATTGGCTGCAGCCAATATACTAACACGAGCATTCAAGCGTGTCATTATTCCAGCCTATATACAATTAAATTAATGATTTTAATAAGCAAATTGATTTTTTAAAATAATATTTAAAAAATATACTTTGGCAATTGAGATGGTTTGTTGTTCCATTACTTCATGAATAGCAGTTCGATCAGACTCGGCCATTTTATCAAATTCATCAATGCAACATACACCTTGATCAGCTAATACAAGAGCGCCACCTTCTAAGACCATTTCGTTGGTTAAAGGATCCTTCATCACAGCAGCAGTAAGACCTACACCCGAAGAACCTCGACCAGTAGTATACTGACTACGACGAGCAAGACGTTCAATATAGGAGAGCAACTGAGATTTTGCTACACCAGGGTCTCCCATTAAACAAATATTGATGCTTCCTAATAAGAATCAAAATTAATTAGCAACAAATATTATAATACCTATGCAGATATGTTTTTTTAAATCTATAGTTAAGTCTTATTATAGGTACCCACTTTATGATTATTTTTATTTATTAGATTAAAAATATTTTACATATGATAGATTTTTATATTTTAACCAAATACAAGTTTGCTAACAAAAGTGTTTAAAGGAAGAACACAACACTGACCAAAGTAATTTTATATCTGAAAGTTATTTTGGATTGATATAAGTAAATAATAGCTATTTCTTAATGTAGTATTGTATGGCTGTTATAACATGCTGTTTATCTTTAGAACTCGAGTACAATATGACATATAAGAGCAGATATATAATATTTTTTTGTAGGTAGCATACTATATGAGAATCTAGGTTTCCACAAACTCTGCAAATAATAATATTTTTTTTAAAACCAAACTAGAATATTATTTAAACTTTTGAAGATTTTACAATAATATATTTTAAAATATGAAAACAATAGTAAGATAATTTGTATACAACATACTAAAAATTAATATAATTCTGCCATCATACTTAAAACTTAATTATGCTCAAAACTCAACTATTAAAAGTTTTTTTTAATTTCTGTTTGAAGTTTTTTAAACTCAAGGACATGTAAGCAATATAAGTAAAAATAACCAATTTAATGATGTATGACAATTGACAAAATATTATGAACACAATTAATTGTTACCTCTAATTTTCATTCCATCAGGTGTTCTGTCTACACCGCCAACTAAAAGTAATAACAAGGCTTTTTTGATATCTTCATGGCCATATATTTCTGGTGCCAAACTTGCAGCTAATTTCGTATAAAAATCATCACCAGCCAATTCCAAAACTTCTTCTTCAGATAGTTCGCCTTCTCCAAGTTTTTCTTCATTTAGTTTATTTAAACATTCAATATTCTAAAATCCATAAATAACAATTAAATAAATTAATAGTTAATAGCAGTTACATAAATAACAACATTTAATATTGATATTAAATTTTATTGTTAACACAAATATATTTATATTTATAATATTAGGTGTTTAAAATTTTAAAAATATAATGGCACAATCGAAGTAGTAAAAGATAAAGTACCTTTATAATTATAAACATTTAATTTTATTATATTTTTGACAGTTTTCTTTTTACTAATGATTGTTCAATATAACAAGAATTATTCTGGATTAACTCTAATAGTAATGATAGAAAAAAAAAATGAATAACAGGAAGCTAATAAAATGTATAACTTTATATAGATAAACAAAGCTAAGCAATTTTATACTAGTTAACTATTAAGTAAACATTTTAAACAAATCAATGTGTAAGTTGATTTTAGCTGAAAAATAGTTTATAATAAATAATAACATAAACTAAGAAATTATGTTAAATGATATTAATTTGTAAATTGCCTTTTTGGATTTTTTGGATTTTTAATATCACAGCAATTTATTACAAAATATTGCTTTTAAGAGATTAAAATGATATTACACTTTACAAGATTCAGATTATATATTATATAATTTAAATTGTTATGATTTAAAATTTAGACTACTCACGTGGGCTTCAAGATAAGTATCAGATAATAAACCTTGCTGAATTTGTCGGAATCCAGAACGAACCAAAGGTAAAAATATACCAGTTACTGATATGTGGTCCCCTGGTACAGCTTGCCGTGTAGCTTCACCTCTACATAACACTGTTATTGAACGTGGAATATTACCTACTGGAACTTGATCACTCTAAATAAATCCATAAAATATATTTAACTTATAAACTTAATTTATAATATTACATCAACTTTTAATAAACATTATTTTACCAGTTCTTGAATTTTGAGCTCTTGAAATTTAATGAATTTAGATCCTCTAGTTTGCAAGTACAAGCGACTTCCTGGTTTGTTTGTTGAACATTCTGAACTTGGACAGAATTCTAAAGGTTTGAAAGTTAGTGAATTTACCTATTAAACATGATTGAATGAATTTTTTTTTGTAGACAAATTATAATAAAATAAAATAGTAAATACATACTGGTTGATATGTTTCCCCACCACACAGATCACAAGAATAAGTAGCAACTACGACCATAGGTTTTACTTCTGTACTCCTCATAACAATTCCACGTACAGATATTAATCTACCAATGCTATTAGCTTTCACATCACGTATAGGTAATTCTTTCCTAGTGCTTAGATCTTTAAAGTATATTTCACTAAAGCATAACATAACAAGAATATAATAGTAATACTTTTAAATTTTAATATTAATGACATCATTTTCTTACAATCTTCGCATTAAATCTGGAGGATATCTATTTGTAGGAGCGATATTCTCATCAGCTTGTCTCATTCTTTGTCTTTGCTGGGCCAATATTCTGTGTTCAATATAGACATCCAAAGCATCATTGTTTTCAGGCTTGAATAAGAAGAAATAGATGAGTTACAAATTCTTTAGGAAATAATTCTTAGTTGAGTGGTCACTAATATACTTACTTCATGATCTTTATAATTTGGCAATAGATCTTGCACAATATCAGCAACCATGGTAGTGTATCGACGACAATTTGCAGACACAGCATCGGCCAACTCGTTGTCGAAATGGTCTAAATCGTCGAGTTCAATAAACAGAGACACCTGTAGGAGAAACAAGAGGATTCAGAATATTATGCATAAAGTTGCGACGCTACTCAGTTTAGTTACCTGTTCGCGATGTGCAAGTTTGGCTAACTGTACGGCATACTTGGCATACTTTTGGTTATCGGTATCCAATGTCTGGTAGTTTTGCAGGAATTCAGTAAGTTTCGCTGGAAATAATACAGGGAATATTAAGTACTCTGCACGCAGTAAAATCGAGAAGATATTTTTTTACCCTTGTCGGCTTCGTAGTCCCTGAAGCCAGCTTTAGCCATGATAGCGTATATCGGTAGTAACTTGTAAAATTTCTAACACTAATATTGACGGTTCGATTTGCGATAGATTGAAGACTATTAATTATTATAACGTTGTTTGTGGCGACTTGTGAATGAAGCGAAACAAAATCGGCGGCAAACGAGCTAATACTCGATGACTATCGTTTCAGAAGTTCGGAACTCGGATAATCAAAGCCAGATAACGGATAAAACAAGCACGGCGATTGGCTATGGTAGATTGGACACTGAAAGTGGAATACCAGCATATCTAAATTGCTTTGTGGGTAAGCAACAATTTGGCGGGAAACTGGCCGCGTCTGACACGGACACCGCAGCGACAGTGTTAATTAATATCCGATGTGACATTTGAATGATGTGATAACCCTACTATCTCAGTCGCTGTCAAATTATATTGGCAACACTGTTTTATTTAAAATTCGCGCGGAATAACAGACGTCATAAAATTTATATAATATTATTAATGCATCCGCTTAGTCGCTTAGTGAAATCGCTCATTTCATGAAGTATTTATATATCAACTTGGGGAAAATAACGTTTTCCTACACTACTTAGGAGTTTAGGACCCGTTTTACAATTATAGTTTTAACCTCGTTTATACTTGAACCACTGATTTTAACGGCCGAATTCCGTGGTTTAACCGGAGTTCAACTATTGTAATACGGGCACTTATATGGAAAAATCATAATTGTAGAGGCCCTCAATATACTAACGGCCCTTTAAATATATAATATATTTTTATACGTTATGTGGATGCTATAACGGTCTATACAATACCTAATAGATTCTGAGCGGAGCGTTGAATTTATTCGTATTGTTTTTATAATGATGTGTGTTTTTTAAATTTTTTTTGTGTCTGTCATCACCTTTTAGGACAGTAAAAATGCTTAGATTTTTTTCAACATTATCTTTTCTAATAGGAAAGTAGTGAATCTAGTTGGTAGTTTTCCCAGTAGTTTTCATAAGTGCCGTGAAAAACAAAAGAAAAATTATTTTTATTTTTTGTTGTAACTCTAAAACAAATGACCATAGATACATGCAATTTTGACTGAATGTTTATATTAGCATTTTTTATACACAAAAACATTTTCAAAATATTTGTACTTGTTTTGAACTGTTTACGGCAATTTAAAATTTCATGTTTTTTAATTTTTTTTCTATAAATATCAATAAAATTGTATTTGTTGTCCCAAAGTGCGTGAAAAGGTAATGAAAGGCTCCTCATATATTGTTACTATAGCGGTTGAAAAATATTAAAAATGCATAGGCACAATTTTTTTTATAATCATTTAAAGTTTGAACTTTGACAAAATGTATCAATATCTTGAAAATTATCAATCATTGTAATTAAAAAATTATGAAATGTTCAGTTTTTATAATTAAGGATTAAAAATTAAAAATTTAGATTCTCATAAATTGTTCTTATTATGGCCAACAAATCTAAAAAATATATAAACACAGTTATTTCTTAAGACATTTTATATTCAAATTGTGAATTTTTATTTCTTTATTTTAAATAAAATAAATTTTTTTAATTACATCTAGATTAGTATTCTTGCTATACGATAAGAGGTATTACCTCAGTGTATAGAGCAAAGCTAGCAAATTCATATGTTAACCATACACTTTGTTCACATTTATCAACTACTAGCAATAAATAAATTTATTATTATTAAACAAAAATTTGGATGAAATTACATATTAAATCCGATAATATCGATTTTGGTTATTTTGTTGTAATTTAAAAATAAATATTATTCGTGGATATAAGAAACTTTTAAGAATATATTGACATATTATTGTATTTTATACACACAATGACATTTTCAAATGTATTTTTTTGGAGAAAAATGAATTTAACCTACTGTAGAAAATACTAATGCCAGATGCCTAATACTAAAATTAATTACTTTGATCACAACTAATATTATAAAATATGTCTATTGCCTACCTATAGTAATATTATAGATATACCGTCTCAAAATCTCGTTTTTCGTACACAATAATATTATATCATTGAATTCAACTTTAATACCATTCATTACAGTGACCTACTATTATTGTAACCTACTGTAAGCCTGGTCTGGCCGAACACAAGCCAGTCCCGCATTTTAAAATACCAATACCTAATCAGAAATCTAGGTTTTTATGTTTAATAATATTTTATATTACATACTTATTACTTATTAGATAATATTTTAATTTATTATTTCACCATTATAATATTAATAAATATATACCTATTTTATACCAGCAGCGGGCCACCAGGAAATTTCCCGGTATCCCCGTCGTCCAGTCCGCCACTGGTTATAAACGATTATTTTTGGTATTGGGTAATCGTGCGAGTCGTACTAGATGCCGCTGGTAATCGTGTATAAAATAAATACAAAAGTTGTTTGATATAATATGTAACTTGTAAACATATTGTATAAATTAGTTTTTCAGTCGATCGTTTACTTTCAAGAGAAAATATTTAATAATTGAAAATTATTATACAATTTTTTTATAGATACAGTGTATATGACCCCGTTGACAATACTCTGTCAGTCTTTCTTCAACCAGTTGTTCGTTAAACTAGTAACATGTTATTTTATATAATATGCAAAAATGTTATTTTATAACTTTATGAGAAGTTACTGGAATATTATGCTACGAAGCTGAAGAAAAAACCGTCAAGTCAAGAGGAACAATTTCAAATAATTATGGAGAAAACTAAAAGTAAGAATTCAATTAATTAAAAAAAATATTAATGATTAAAAGATGCTGTATAAATTATGTATTTATGTGTACCTATAATTGTTATACATAATTATAAAATTAACATTATAATGACCCGAGTGCTATAAAAGTGTGGGCTTAATCTTTTAAGAAGTTAAAGTTAAGTTGAAAATTAATTATTTAAGCATTTTAAACTTAATTAGTTAGTTATTTGTATTTTAAATTATTCATTTAAAATACTAAAGCTATTTTTAGTTAATCATCATTATCTTGCAATTGAGTTAATTTTCTTTTCGTATCATCCAGACCCAACAAAAAATGATGATTTGTTGACTCTTCGATTTTGGTAATTTATTTTTTAAATAATTTATTATAATAATCTTTGTTATTGTTGCTTGAAAAAATTAATCTCTCTTTTTTACTAAGTGTCAAGTGAAGTTAATTTTAATCTTTAATTTATCGAGTAAAATTTTTTCTGTGAAACTTTTACTTATTTATTTTTATTTTATTTTTTTATACACATTAATATTTTCAAAACATTAAAATTATTTTTTGGTTTTATCTATTTATGGTTTCTAATTTTTCTACTGTAGATAGTAAAATAAATAATAACTAATTGTAAATTGTATTTATATATACTATATGTATGATAATAGGCCGATGACAGATCATCTCCGTTTAGAACCGTTTTTCATGATCATTGAATTCAAATTTATCACATTTTTTTTTACTGTATCCTATTCAGCGACGAAATACACTTGACTTTTACTGTACAGCAGAGCAGTTACCTACTTATCTCTTCTTTGTTTACAGTTAAAAAAAAATTAAATTAAAAATCATGAATAGTTAAAAACCAAAATTTATTTTGTATCGTAAATAAACAAATAGAAACATGAAATCTTATTTGACAATTATTAAACACAAACCCACATGTGAAATAATTATTAGTAAAGAATGACTAATGAATAATGATTTAAAAGTAGAAACTTACATGGCATTAATATATATATTATAGGATAATATGAAATAGTTCAAACTATGTTATAACTTCAATCCTTTCAGGATATTTTGTATATAATATTATATGGATGACGATATATTATTTTCAAATTAAAATTAAGCTCTTTGAAAAGTATATAACTTTTTTAAATCCACACAATTTCAATTTCATGTTTTTTTAAATTTTTATTATGAGTATTAAGACGACTGCAATCGCTGTGTTATATATGGTACGTGTTTATTAGTTTAATTTAAAAAAAAAATTATTTAAAATAAGTTAATTGTTATTTTACAAATAGCCAATTACTTTTTACTTCACGAGAAAGCGATTTGCGTGAAAATATTTCTACAATAACAATAGATTATACAAACCAGTGTTTGGAATACATCAGCTATACTAATAAAATTGACATTTAAAAAAAAAAAGTAGTGGGTAAGTGGATGTCACTCTGCTGTACAGTATAGGTTACAAGTGTAGTATTACTGTAATGGATGGTATTAAATTTGAATTCAATGATATAATATCATTGTATATGAAAAACGATTCTGAGCGGAGACGGTTTTTTAGTCTAGGATATGTTATACTTATGTTAATAATTATATTGTTATTATTTAAAAAAAAAAAAAAAAAAAAAATAGATACTTATGAAATACATTTATTACAAACTAATCAAATGTATAACAAATTCTTTAAAACATCTCCTCATAATGAATATTTAGTTATTTTTCGAAAATGCCCATTATGTAGAGGTTTTCTCAATAATGGACAACTCTCTATAGTCTATAGTTGATATTCTTTAATTCCCCATGGGTGTCCATTATATTGAGGTTTCACACATTCACTGTATACTTATTCAATTTAATTTGTGTTTAATAACAATGGTTAATTTATCTAGGTACTAAATGGATATTATGCACTTAACTATCCATTCAACTACGCGCCTAAGTTATGCCAAGATCCTACAAAAATAACATTCGATTTTATAGTGGTCGGAGGTGGAAGTGCTGGCGCAACTGTAGCAGCACGTTTAAGTGAAATACGCGAATGGAATATCTTACTACTAGAAGCTGGAGGTGATCCACCAGAATCAACTGAAAATCCTTTTTTATGGACCCACCATCTAAGGACAAAATTTGATTGGGCATTTTTTTCGGAAAAAAACCCTTTTCTATTTAAAGGAATGGAAGAAGAGAGGTGTATTATATCTAGAGGTCTTGCTCTAGGCGGATCTTCTTCAATTAATGCAATGATATACTTGCGTGGTACTGTAGAAGATTTTGGACAGTGGAAAAATAAATATAGTTGTCATGGGTGGGACTATGAAGATGTTCTACCGTATTTTAAAAAGTCCGAAAATTTTGTTGATATTTGTAGATATGATTCGGAAATTCATTCACGAGGAGGACCACTGACTGTTACACCATTAGAAACATTCGATCCAGCTTATAATGTTATCGCTAAATCAGAGGAATCGATGAATGTATTTAAGGTGAATGATTTAAACAGAAAAGAACCAGTTATCGGATATGGTAATTTTGATTCAACTACTCGTTGTGGCCTTCGATGTAGTACATTAAAAGCATTTTTAATACCAGCTAGTGATCGTCCAAATCTGTATGTAGCAAAAAATACAATTGTTACTAAGATCTTAATTAAAAATGATGTGGCAGTGGGAGTGAAATTTAAATGTTCATTAGATGATATTAAATCAGTTTTTTGTACAAAAGAAGTGATAATATGTGCTGGTTCTATAAAAAGTCCTCAGCTTCTTATGCTTTCTGGAATAGGGCCAAAAGAACATTTAAATTATCACGGTATTCCTACCATTAAAGACCTACCAGTTGGTTATAATTTACAGGATCATATGTCACTTCCAGTATTAGTATTTACAGATCGAAAATGTAGACCAATTGAAGACATAATAAAGGAGAGTAATGACTTTTTGAAAAAAGATTTAAACTTATATTCACAAAATATATCATCACTTGGCCTTAGTAAGCTTATGACTTTTTATAAATCTAACGACGATTTAGAGTATCCTGATATACAAATATTAAAATTCAGAATTCCGTTTAACTCAACAAACACTTTTCCAAATAAATTAAACGTATTTACAAACATGTTTGGATATGCTAAAGAAGTAACAGATTTATATGATGAATTAAACTTGTTAAGTGACCTAATAGTTATGACTCCAATTATATTACAACCATTAAGCACTGGTAGAGTTATGTTGAACTCAAATGATCCATTTGATAATCCAAAAATATTTTTGAACTATTTAACTTGTGATAAAGAAATAGAAACTCTATTAAAAGGTATTGATTTTGTTGTAAAATTATCCAAAACAAAAAGTATGATTGATGCTGGGCTAATATTAGAAGAGTTGAAATTACCGAATTGTATTGATTATGTTTGGAACACCCGAGATTATTGGATTTGTTTTATTCAGAACTTAGCAGTTCCTTTTTATCATGTTGTTGGTACTTGTAAAATGGGTCCAGAAAACGATCACCATTCTGTTGTTGACCTTAAATTAAGAGTAAAAGGCATAATGGGATTGCGGTTGATTGATAGTTCAATTATGCCCAAAATTGTTTCTGTAAACACTAACGCAGCTTCAATAATGATTGGTGAAAAAGGAAGTGATATAATAAAAGAATGCTATGGAAAGTTTTGATGAATTAGAGATGAATTTAATGAATAAGAATAATTGTTTATTTCAATTTGTACAGTGAAACCAATAACGGAATCGCATGGGACCAAACATTTTTCCGTTATAAAGAGTTTTCTGTCATAGACATTTTATATATTATTTGCATCGGGACCATTGACATTTTCCATTATAAGGAGAATTATTGCGTTTAATATAGATGGTCCGTTATAGAGAGCTTTTACTGTATGGTATTCTTATGGTTTTTGAATTCCTTAAATTATTTTATAGCATAAAAAAATAAAAAAATTATAATAAATTATTATAGCTATAATCAGTGCAAATATTTAAAATATGAGTTTTGTAGGTAGGTACTTCAAATAAATAATAAATAAAAAATTATTTTTATCATGAATTAATTGTTTTTACTTTCGTTATTGAAGTTCAAAATATCCACCATCCATATCACCTTTACTACAAATGTTCCTCTATGTTATGAATTTTAGATTCTGAGCGGAGCGAGGAATGTATTGATTTTACCATGATGTGTTTTTTTTGTGTCTGTCATCACGTTTTGGGGCAGTAAAAATACTTAGATTTTCGACTTCAGTACATTGTTAGATCAGAAAGTGAATCTAGTTGGTACTTTGGAGGGTAAAAAGTAAAAAAATTTCAATATTTTTCTAAATAATCGGGATAAAAAAATTAAAAAAAAAAAAAAAAACCGGGAATTTTTACGCACAATCAGTTTTGTATTACAAATATGTATTTGATAATTATTTAAAAGGGTATCTTAATACTTTCAAAATAACAATGCAATATATTTAGTACAAAAACCACTTTGTGACGTACTAAATAGAAAATTAGAATTGTAAATAATCATATGAAACTCTTATTTGACAACTTTTAAACACAATATGTTGACATGTTACAAGTTTGTATCAAATACTATTAATGCGTAATATTAATGAGGAAGTATATTGAATAATAAATAGAAACATTAAATTATACCTACAATAATAATTACAACATGTTTCAATTTCAATCGTAAAAATACATATCAAGTAAAACCAATAGGTACTTTCATCGTCGAAAATCTAATTAAGTTTTTGGAGAATACAACTTATACAATAGTAGTTTATTTTAATGCTTGTTAAAACGATAACAGCCACTATATGTTCTATATGGCATGTACCATAGGCTTGTCCAGGCCTCCATGGCTGGGGAGGCCATTTATAAAATTTAAATTTTTTACTTACTACAACGATCTGTATTTTATTATCTATATTTGTGACTTTTTATTTTTGTATGGAAATTATATAGCACTACTAACCATATAGAAATCCGTGTTTCAACCACGGTAGATTATACGCCAAGAGACTAAGAATCAAGTCACTGGAGAGGCCGGTGCCCATCCTGCCTCTCCGGTAGGTCAGACGCCTATGCTATGTACCCTATTTATATAAATTCTATTTTTTTGTTCATAAGAAATACACATCTTTATATACTGTAAAAACGTTTACCTATATATTAACCTAACAGAAACTGTTCTTTCACAACTTTACAAGTAATCATCAGTATAAAGAATAAATTATTACTTTTTAACTCACTTAAAAGGCTTTTGCTTATAAATATCTCCAGTTAAAAAATAAAAAGGTGTGTCGGCGGGTACCGTTCTGTTGTGTACATTAGGTGTGTATTATGTAGGTAAACGTGATGGGCAAGTTAAATTTAAATTTAATTATGTATAACCATTGTTTAGGAAAAAGATTCTGAGCGATTTTAAAATAAATATTTATTGGCGAAAGCATGGTATGTGTACAAAATATAACAATATATTTTAAAAGTTCCAAGTATCCAGGAATAATTGAATAATTGCATTTATTTTTGAGCTACTATTATAACAACTCATGAGTTATTTTTCATTAAATTTTAAAGCTTAATAAAATAAAAAGTTATTAGTCCATACATTACTGTCCTAAAAGGTGAAAAAAAACACATTGTCGTATTTGCCAATCACTTCTGACGTACCTACACTATTAAACACACATAATTAAAATATAACACTTTATATATATATATTATATATTATTTTCTATATATCAGTGACTGCATTAATGACAGCCTAACCTTTAAAGGACCCACATTATTTTGCCTTCTTTTATCACATATATATTTGATAACGCTTAAACTAGTCCTTAACGACTAACAAATATGTAACCATTCGCTGCATATAAAATTTGGAGTTTTTTTTGTTGGCTGTTCATAAACAAAATGATCCAATAAAAAAACATGCATATTGCAGAACCATGAAGTAAAAATATTTTCTATATCATATAAATAATATGCAAATATCTATAATCAAAAATCAAATCATATTTGACAACTATAAAATAGACATGTTGACATGTGAAATAACTATTAGTATTACGAGTTTATGACTATTAATTTTATGATTGAAACTTATATTTACTTAATACTTAGTTTAAAAACTATCTATGGACATCTCATACGAAGAGAAGAACCAACATTATGCCAAACTTGTAGAGAACCGCTTAAATTGAACACCTCGTGCGCTGTCGAAACCACGTGAAAATCAGAAGTATTCATAGAATTCCAGACAGCCTCCTCGAAGCTCTGTGCCCCATTAATGACATCATTCATAGAATTATTTCATTTCTTAAACATATTGATTGTATAACGCAATCTAGTGAATTCTATGTATTTATTTTTATTTAACTAATATTTATATCGTTGTAAGCTAATAACCTTAGTTGTTGATGCTTAACCACGAATAAAAAAAAACTATCTATGTTCAGATTTCAATCATAACATCAATTTATTTAAGATATACATATCATACACTTGTAAGTGATGATATTTTTTTTGAATTTATAAAAAAATCTTTGAAAAATATAACTATAATATAGTCATTTTTACTCACTTTTATACACCATTTATTTAGGTAAATTTTTAAAATTGTTATCATTGGCTTTTTGCAAACCAAATACTGTTTATGATTATGAATCGCAGAGAGTACATTTAACATTAAAACTTGTTGAACTTTGCCACCTATAGGTAGTAATGTACTATCATTGAGTTTTAAAACTTTATAGTGATTGATTATAAATTCTTAAATAATAATAGAGTACCTACATAATAGTGACCAAAATAGCTATATGTCTTATCATTATAAGTGGATGTATAGATTATTATTTGAAGTTTATCATTGTAATTTGTAATTGAAACCTATTGGTTTTAAATAAATTCTAGAGAAACTATTTACTTATACAACAAAAAATGTCTTGAATTCTCTAGAAAGTTTTCATACCATAAACACGAACGTATAAACTTTTTAATTTAAATCCTAAAATTATTATTCTCGTAGATTGTAGTAGGTATCGATGTAAATATGTAATATACAACTCACATCGAAGGATTTGATTTCTATTCTCAATTCACTGTTACAGTTTTAACTATGAAAGATGGAGTCACTTTTGTATGTAACTGGCGATTCTAACTACTAACAAATACATAACACGTGTTACTAATTTATAGTTACAGATTTAACTATGTTTCCCTATCCACAACTATCTTTATATTTTACATTTCAATATATTTGGGATAAATCTCTTATGATTCATAAGAATGGACACCTAGTTAACTGTTTCCAATTATTTTATCGATAAGCAATTTAATATCATATCTTAATTTTATAAATTGGTTATGTATGTATTAAAGTTAACAGTTAGTAATCAGTATTATTAATTATTATATAGCTATCCATGAAATTTTCCAATTAAAACAAAAAACTAGTTATAATATAAAATAAATGTTTTGTGATTATAGGTTATGTATTTAATGATGGATGACTTATGAGTATGGTACACTGAAATATATGAAAATAATTAATGATTGATTGTTTTGAATATAAATTATATGAAAACTATTAAATCTAAAATTTAAGTTTGAATATCACATGATATATGCAGTTATCAAGGCAGTTCTTTGGGTAGAATTTCATCGTAAAGTATAGTTTTCAATACAGTATTTGCAATTTGCAATGCAAATTCGACAGTAATCTCTTCTGCGATTGGAGTGATAATATCCAAAACAACTCGACGGTTTTGGTGGTAAAACGTCGACGCAGTTTCCGCTAAAAACATTTAAATAACCATACATAATTTACAAATGATTTAATTAATGTACAGTGAATGACTGTCAGTCATTATTCGTTGGTTTAAGAATTAAAATTGTTTTTAGATTTATAAAAAAATAAAAAACAATTAAGTTAAATCTTTGAATAAAAAATAATCATATGGACTGTATATAGAGCATACTTAAGACATCGTTATTTTTGTTGATGTTTTTTGGTATTATTTTTCCATTAGCATCTCCAACTTTGAGTTTGATTCGAATATCCTTTACTTGGAAATATTCACGATTTTTTTTGTCTTTTAATACTTCAAGACTCGCTTTGACGTCAGCTTTTGTGTTAGCTGTGAATAAAACAATAATATTCATTTATGAATGTATGATAGTTATATTATATTTCCTAGATAAGTTGTGGTTCGAAAAACGAATGTTATCTATTTAGTTTCATTAATCAAACACTATAGGTGAGCCTATAATAATACATCATTCGACATACTTATTTTAATAATTATTATTTAGCTATTATTGTACCTATGACAGTCTTGTAGTTTCATTACAACGTATACGAAATTAAGAACATGTTATTGTTACACTGTATATTGACATTTTCTAAGTTGATAACATGACTTCATGTCTTTTTTGACTTACTTATGTTCCCTACAAATATTCCTTGACCTTGGAGTGGAACAACCATTAGACGACCGTCGATATCGTACGTACAGTTAACAAATAGATTTGGGAGAAGAACAGTTCCTTCGCCATTCAACTTTTCAAAATTTATTCTGGAACAGTATATAAAGTCACAAATAGTTCAAATATTTGTATACAAATTGTAGTCGGTCTAGCGTTGTCATTGGTGTCAAGTTGTTTGGAAACCTACCTAAACCAATATGTAATTAAAGGTATTGCATAACTATAATAGTGGTATGTGGTATTCGGTCCAGTTTTTGCACCAGCGCAATTTCGTGTTGTGCAATATTGAGAAAGAAAGAAATTATCAAGATTGATAATATTTTTTTTATAAAACTAAAACTAAAATTTTTAGGCTATGAAAATATTTTTTCGAAAAATAATTAATTTGGATGTCATTATTATTATCATGGTCAACTGTCTATACATTGTATAACACCGTGAATACTAAATAATATTGTGTTACCACTTTCACCTAATCACGAGTTTTTATATTTTCAGTGATTATTTGTAATAAGTACATGCATATTATATACACTATTTCATTGTATATAATATTATATATTTACTGTATCTATTATCTATATGTATATTATATTAAAACTAAAATCATAATATATTTATTTTAGTATAACTATTATAACAATAAATGATTTGTTAAAAATTAAAATATGTTAATTTATTAAAGTAAATTATATCTCATACACGCTAAACCTTTAGATTATACATTTTAAATCGTAATTAATTTCAATTCATTGTATTCAAAAGATTTAAGTTGGATACAGTGTACCTACTAAAGACTTGAATTCCAACTTTAAGATATTTATAGTTAACTTATTATTTTTTATTTATTTTTTATCCATAAAATTTAAAGTTAAAAGATACTGAAAACATGATAGGTACATTAAAAGGCGTTTAGATTGGAAAAAATAACTGAGCAATTCATAACACAATATATCATATTTTAGGAATATAGAAATTTAATAATTCAATTATCATAATTTATATCAGTATACATATTGAAATGTTATACAATAATGAATAATAATATTATGTTTAGATAGATTAAATATTAAATTTGTATTAGAATTAGTTTTCATATTTGACAATTTTAGAAGCCATGACATGTACTTTAATGTCATCTGTATTGATGTTGTTTGCACATTTTATGTCATACTGTGAATATGTCATATAATATTTGAAATGTACACATTTGTACTCATTTGTGCATATTAAATAAATATTAAGAACAGGGGCGTCATTTCAACTTTTTGTAACGTATGCTAACAAGAAAGCAGTCCAAAAAAATTTTCAGCAGGTCAATATATATAGACTAATGTTATACCAAAAAAAAAATTTACGCTCGACAATTTTATCCTCTATACATCTAATGATTTAATATAAGCACACTCACAACCATATTTAATTATCGAATTATTTTCTATTATATAATAATATTAATAATGTATTATTCAACGGCTCAATTTTGAGCATGTATACCTATTGTTATGACATAGTGATTAGCCGTAGTCACTTATTTGTTCTGCGTTACTGTAAATAGGTTAGTAACTCAATATAACATAATTAACCTACTATACCTACTACAGTTTATGGCCATAGATGATAGATGCCGATGCTTGAGATCAATCATATGTAAAAAAAAGGATAATTTTTTCCCAGCACAGAAAAATTATTGTCAGGTCAAAATGCATCTTATTGATAAATTTTTGGTATGCATTGGTATACCCTGCAATACCCCAAATGACGCCCCTGATTAAGAAATAAAAGAAACATCAGCGTATAACTTTTAATTTTTAAATCAAATTTTATTAACTATACTAACATTTAAATTAATTTCCAGTAAGCATAACGTTTTCGTTCAAATGTTCAAATCGAATCAGATCTTTTTAAATTGTCTTAATGCACAGGTGAATTATTATTATAAAATTATATTATTGTGAAAATGTACTATTGCTTGTTAAAACTTAAAAGCAAATGCTACGATAATATGAGGTATATTAATGATATAATGTGGTATAAATATTAAATAACGAATACACGTATGTCAACGTTTTGGGCGTTTCACAGTAATAATGAGTACCGAGTTAAAAATAAGAAGGTATAAAAATGAATAATACTTATCTGTAGGCTCTATTCAATACAATTACAATTGAAATGCTTACTTGAGATTGTTGATCACAAATTTAGATCCACCCCATGCTTGTACATCTTTAATAGTAGCTTTAACTTTAAGAGCATCCTCATTTCTGTTTACTACCAACATGGGTATGACCATTGGTTCCAAAGCTGGGATTTGCATTTTTGGTATTCCTATATAAAGATTAATTTAATTTAAAACTAATTTGTATTATGCAAAATGTAAACCGTAAATAAATAAATGAATTGAAATCTCATCTTATAAGCACAATATTGAATATATAAATTACCATTAGGTAACTCGGGTCTTATGGATTCGATAGTTTGCAGTAAACATTTTTCTATCTGAGGATCAGTTCTTTTACACACGTGTACGAAGTTGGCTGAAAAATTTAAATGCTATTAGGTATATTAGTTTAAATATATTCAAAACATACTTAATTATCATACCTATGTAAGTGTATAAAATAAGTAATAATATATTAATTTAAATTTGACATAATAAGATTTCGTACATCGATTATTCTCAATTGTTATTGAATGTTTGTTGGTAGAAAATATATTTAATTTACTCACGTAACTTTTTTGCTGTTGTGTGCTGAGTTTGTTGGGCAATTAGCACTATGTTGGCTATTAACAGGAACAGTTGTCCTCCCATTATTAACTGAAATTATATGAATTCAACATTTTATTTTTATTGTGTACGAAGTGTGTAGTAGGTAATCGATCACAAAATGCTTAATTTTTTTTAAAACTTTCCAGAACAAAATATTATTTATTCAAGTTGTAACTCGCCTGTTTTAAAATTGAAATGGGAATATTGATAAAAAATATATTTCCTTTAACGTTGAGTTGTATTTCCACATGGGCAATAAAATTTATTATTTTTACTATACTTTTATGTAGTATAATTCCGGATATAATTTTTATAAGACACTCTTCAATTTTGATGTCTGCAGAGGAAATAAAATAAAACAATGTCGAAGGAGTAAGGACAAAATAAAACTTCACTGCAGGAAGCAAAGGTATCAAAATATAATACAGACTTGACAGTATTTACAGGTACAGTATGTAAAAAATCGAAAATCTATTCATTTGAAAATCGTGAATATCGCCGTGAAATATCGAATACTTATTATTTATATATTATATTGTCACATCAATTATTCCCTAAATAAATTATATTATTACAACGCTTTCGCTACGGTCTAACAGCTGCAGATATGTATTAGTATCTAATGTAATAAAAATAGAGTCGTAAGTTCAACACTGCAATAATAGGTACGACGGCGTCATACTCACGTTTTCTAAAACGCCTTACGATGAAATCGATAACACCGATGGTCATGTGTGCAGATCCTTTGCGTGCCCGGCGCTGTCCTGCGATATCGCCTCGCAACGTGGATAATAATATATAATCGGTATTATCCTTTCGTCGTCGCGACGCGGTCGTCTAATATAATATCAGTGACCAGCCGGACTCACATGCCGGCGTTATATAAACTATCGAGGACCTAGGAGGTGGCAGCTTGTTGAGCAACACCAATAATATATTATAATACCTATATGATTATAATATATTATGTGACTTTTTGCCCTCTCTTCGCGTACGCGTGGTTTGTATACTGCATATTGTATGTAAACGTACCATATATAAAAATATATTGTTATGTTCGTTTCTTTCTCCTTGAATCCGCTTATAAAAATCGTCCGCCGTGGTGTCTCGTATTTCCTTCGTACACGTTGATGGCCGACAGCACTCTGTGGCGCGAAGACTCGTTGCGAAATCGTCGTCGTCCGCAATACGCCAAATTCGCCAAAAACGCAAATATTTATATATATGAAACAATAATAATGTATATTGTCCGGCCGAATGGGTCTAACAAATTCGTTTTTTACGACTTGAGTCTCTTGCGCACCGCAAGTGTACAATTATTACGACGCATTCAGACTATTCAGAGGTCCCCTTTTGGAGAGTGGTTAGACTGGTTTGAGGGTTAGGAAATATGTTCTCGCATTATGCCGTTCGGAATCGATGGATATTATAACGATCTAGGTGACGTTGAGGTTGATTATTGTTACAGACTCTTTGGGTCCTCGCAGAAAGGTGGAGTGCGCGTGCTGTAAAGTATAATAGTATACAAAATTGCATGATATACAGATGAGTGGTTCGTCAAGTATGTTCACCATATTTTTTTACAATAAAAATGCATATTTTAATCAAATTCCGACTTTGAGAATTATACTATAATATAAGATATCATATTTCAATTACTTAGTTTATTTACACTTTCCGAGAGCCGAGGAGTGTCCAATGGTGATACAAACTTTTGTTTTTCTAATAATCAAATGCGACAATTTTTTATTATGAATTATTTAGTAGTTGATTTTTGTTCGGAAATTTTTATGTTTATAAATTTAAATTTGAACGAGGAATAGTTTGTATAATGCGAGTTACGACCGTATAACAGTATGAGTAGATATTATTTGAAAATTCCGAAAGTCAGAATATAAATAAATGCGTTATTAATGGAAAAAGATAGTGACAGCCGACAGCATACTTGTTGGTGATTCACTGCATGTCCGTGTAGCGTCTTTTTAAATGTGTATTGTTAAGTGGCGTAACTAGGATTTTAGTGCCCGTAGCATAAAATTTCCTGAGGCCTTTTAAATTTTAAAAAATAAACAATTTATAACTCTTCACTATTTAAAGTTGAAATTTATTTCAAATACCAAAATAATATTATTTTGTTGCGAAATATCAATATGTATTAATCTAACATAGAAAAAACGATGTGGTATTTTTGTTAGGACCCTCATCAGTTTTAGGCCCGTGATGTTTGCTCACTAGATTTTTACGCCAATGATATTATTATTAATTGTACAAGTATACGACTCCTGCGTATTATTTATCGCATGCAGCACAGTAATCAAGTGCAGGGTGTATGGATCACCAAGGTCGGATTAAGCCATCCGTAGGCCCTTGGCACTGAAAAAATTGAATTCTATAACATAGGCACTTTTGAATACTATTTTTTCTCTTGTAAACAATTTGATTAAACCTACATTAAGATATCTAATGTTTGGGAGAGGTAGTGTTGAATCTCAGTAGTTTAAGCCTTTAAAAAAAAATTATTTACAACATGAAAATCAAATATTAACTTTTATAATTATAAAATAATAATAAAAAAAATATTACAGAAAAATCGTAGCCACTCATTTCATTTTCGTAGACCCCAAAAATGTTCGTAGGCCCTAGGCACAGTGCCTATAGTACCTATGCCCTAATACGACCCTGTGGATCACATGGCATGAAACGAAATTTGAGACATTTTAACCGTCAGTGAGTTTAACGGGTTGTTGATTCCATTTTTGAACGAAAATAAGGTATTTTGAGTTTTGACTATATGAGCACGAGCGGTAATCTGTCATGATACAATATATCTACTTCCTTGCAAAGTGCATCAAGCGCTCACGTGGTATTGCGTTTGTTGTAGTTATTATAATTGTTTTGTAACTTCAAACTTGCTGAAATTACAAGACTGTAATAATACATTTATGATTTAAATATGTTTTTTTTACCTACATACAATAATATTATGAGTTACCTACTTTATTAGCAAAATTTATCAAAGATGCATTCATAAATTGTATTATATAACTGCATTCGAATGCAAACGTTATCATTTTATATCCATAAAGTTTTTCGAGGGATCATAATTTTATTACTATCATACATTATATATATAACTCGTAAGTACATAATATAATTATACACAATTTATGTAAATAATTATCAAAAGTTATTATTCTTAGACACATATTTTTACTATATTTCATTTAGATAGGTACAAACTTGTAAGGTGTTAAAAATGTGATTTTATATATCAGCATTCAACGTCAAACAATTCATAAGAAATACTCTCAAAATAACAATAAAATTAAACATCTAGGTCTTAGATAATACTATAAAATATTTTAAAATGTCCAACCTTCGTTTTCGTAAAATTTAATTTTATATTTACTAATTATTTATAATTTTTCTGTAAAAAAAATATTTATATATATATATATATATATACAAAAAAATGAAAATTTTAATTTTACGTTAGTATAAGTGCATTTATAATATTATACTCAATAAAATCCTGTTATACACTATTATTGTGTAATAATAATAATAATAATAAAAAAATAACAACAAACTGAACAAACCCATTTCCCAAGTGGGTCAATAACTTGTTACTATAACCTTGAGTATAAATAATTATTTAATCTTCATTTCAAATAAAATGTGGCATTATAAATTATCACTACCAATATTTATTTCCATATGTTTTATAATCTATTGAATGCCGTACTCAAATATTGTATGGAGCTTACTCTTTAATAATAAGATATCTTTAGATTTATATTAATTTAATAATTTATAAATTATATTTTAGTCCGTGTTGATTATGATAAAATAACTGTAGTCAGATCACAAGTAGGTACATTGTAAACGTGTAAGTGTACCTAATGTTAATCAGTATTAGACAATACTATTGTTTTTTAGTATACATAAATATTATAAAATAAATTAAAATAAATGCTTAGGTATACTCAGTATGATGAATATTTTTATACTATGAATAACCACAAGGGACAATATTATTTTCCTGACAGATCGTCATTAACATCATTATACGATTTTGGTTATTGAAATAGGTATAGAGTATTTTTAATTTTCCGACGTCCTCATTATTTAGATAAGTATCTGTTATAATGAAAAATAATAATTTTTATGACGAATTGTAAGGACTTCTCAATAATTTTTGACTTCAATACACGCTAGAGTTTACAAGGTTATTTTAATACCTCTGTGGCTGTTTACTTATTTCTCATGTTTCACAAAAAATATCAATATTGTTATCTAGAACTATACTATAATACGAGCTCTTAAAATAACTACTCAATGTAAAATTTATATTTTTTAGAGAAAAACTAATATAATTATTGAGTAATTGAAATTTAATTTTTAACTGGTTCCTTGTCTACGGAGTCGTTTTGATAGGGCAGACGTTGGCGAAAACATTTAGGACTATTTAGTTTTTAAAACAGAACCTATTTTGGGCTTTTGCTATTTCACACACGCCTACAAATCTAAACAAAGAGTCTCCCGTATAATTAAGTCTTTACCATATGGCATACATAAAATATTATAGTTGTGTTAGGTGAACAATTATTTTAATCATGTTTTATTATAAAATTTACTATCTAGTACTTGTCAGTCCGTTTTCTTAACCTAAGCTAATTTGACACAGAAATGATTCGTGTTTTTTTTTTTTAAATTTATTTAAAGGCTTCAATTACAAAGATTATTAGCCTAGTGTTATTTACAAAATAAAAATATTCATACAATACTAAGACATAGAAAAAGAAAACATATTTTATCTACAATAGTATATTATAATTTATCATCATCTAAACCAATTAATTTAAAATTTTTTTAAATATTGGCGTTGTTGGTTTGATTGAGGGCTTCTCCAAGTGTTCAAGTGTTTTTTATTTATCATGATTTTATTCGTTTAAGATTTAAGTATCTATAATCATAGTATAATATTAACATTAATAACATATCATAATGATATATGTGTAATGATACGTAAAATATTATTTATAAGTATATTATAAGTTAGGTTGGAATGCCATTGATTGTATTTATATTATGTAATCAGTGGTGATCAATATGTTACATGAACGAATACAAAATTTTTTTGGCAATATGCCATATGGGCTATAATTATTAACAAAACTGTTAACAATTTTCCATTTTTGAAGCTATTTATTAGTTTATTTATTAATTACTTTAGTTCATGTTTCATACTACTACTTATAATAACTAAAAACTGTTTAATTTATTATTTTTGCTAACTTATTCATTAAATATAAGAGTAGTTGGATAGTTGGATTGTATTAATTTGAGATATAATAATCTTTTGTGTCCATGAAAATAAAAATTTATTTTTGGATTCGTGATTATTTTCCCATATAAACAAATCGCTTTTGTATTAGCCTTAGCCTAATTGTTTCGGAAAATTAGTACCAAGATTTTTTAATCATATTTATGAGTATTTGGAAGTTTATGTTGTGTAATAATAATTATAATATAGCTTATAGTAATTATTGTACTTTGTCTTAAAATATGCATCTGCCTATTCAATTTGTTTCTATTTTACTATAAATATGAATTGCATTCACTTTGGTGGCAGAAAATAGCTCAAGGTGGAACACAATAGTGTTTATTGTTTTAGTATTTATTTTATAAGATGTATCACTATTTAATTACTATGAAATATAAGTAACACAAACTTATATTTTTTAATGCAAAAGTATACCTAGGTACATATCTCAACATCTGATTCTTCCGAATTGGTTTTTGTTTATTATGAAAATAGAGAAATGTACCTGACAACCACTAATTATTGAGAATAAACACTTCCCTGTTTTGGCTGTTTTTATAATACAATTAGATATTTAGATAAATAGATTAAAAAAAAATTTTATTTTTTATTTTTTCGTGTGATCTACATAAAAGTAATTATTTTTATTTTAATCGAATATATTAATGTTGATGATTTATGGATATTAATAATGCAATATTCTTTCAAGCAAATTTTACTTGAACAACTATTTATGTTGTATTAAATTTGTAACCTCTTATCATAAATTGTATTGACATGCATATAGTATATATAACGTTTTTTGTTTATTTTTCTTTGTTTAAATTAGTTATAAATCTATTGTCTCTACTTTCTGAGTAAATATGAAAACCATCTTAACTTCACATTATACTATTATATAAGTAGGTAGCTATTTGATGATTTTTAAAACAAGTACGCCACAGTTATCCAATACGTTGCAGCAACCATTGTCATTTTTACACAAGACTACTAAAACTATAGAACATCAAAAGAGGTTATCCATCTTTAGTTAAAAATGCTCACTAGGTACTTTAGTAACCTCTCTAACCCCATCTCCCTTATTAAAGCTATGGCAGTTTCAATAAATAGTAAATAGTGTGGGTCAAATTATAACAAATTGAAATTCATAAAATAAATGAAAGACCACATTATAATATATTAATACCTAGATATTAAAAGTACCTACAGAAAATAGAAATAAATTGTATTTATAAGCAGATATTCTATAAAACTCAACGTATAATATGGTTAAATCGAATTGTATCAAAGTAAATAGTTATTAAGATTTATATTATGGTGTAATTAATATAATAAATGAATAAAAATGGATAAATAACACTAAATTATTTAAATAGTGCAATTTAATGTTTAATACAGCGGACGCGGTTTATAACCGAATTAATCTTAAAGGCGAAGTAGGAAAAATTACAAGATACCTACTTATGAAATTTATTTTATTACACATCTAGCTTTTATTTTAAACTACTTTAAGCATACATTAAATATTACACATTAATTGTTAGTGAATAAATTAAAAAATTGTATATACACAAACATTATAAAGCATGAATAGAAACCAGTAATAATCAACAAAAATATGTTATATTTGATAACAAATTTACTTCTAAATTTTAACCAAAAATACTTATTTTCTACCATATTTTTTTACGAAGTTTGAGAGTTATAAAAGAAATATATAGTATTATAGTAGGTCTTATATAAGTGAATTTTTGGATACGTCCGGCCCGTTCCAGATGATTTTGAGTCTATTAAGCGACTGAACCTTATATCCATGACTCATGAGTCTTATATAAGTAGCGTCCACTATATTATGTTTATGATATACAAATAAATACATTTTAAATTGTATTAGTAAACACTTAATAAAACTATGATATACCTTGAAAAAGACTTTTACCATTCGAATTAAATTATTTGTATGTCGACTAACAGGTTTTCAAAGTGTAAGTAATTAAAAATAATACATATATAGTGCATTGACAAGATAAGTGACTGGGTTCTGGGTTTCTGGGTGTTGATGTTTGTTTGCTCACCTCGGCCCAAGTCATGATTGAACTAATATATTAAATTTGAAAGCAACAATAAATCATCGCGAACAAATTTGTCAAGCACTAGGACCAAACCCACAGGACGTGAAAAGCTTAATTTTATTCTTAAAAAAAAAACAGAATTTTACAATTTAATTTAATGTAATCATGTAAATACTAAAATACTAAAAATGTAATCAAAAAAAATTCGTGTACTAATGGCCTAGTTGTCGATGTATATTTCAGATCAATAAAATAAGTCATCGCATTCATTATGAATGATATTAAAATGATTTTGGGTGGTCATCAGCTCACTAAAAAATGGTCAACTATCAACCATCAGTTGAAAAAGAAAATCGTCGAGCATTTTTATAGTCTCGAAATATTTTTTTTTATACTAGAGAAAACATGATCAAAAACAAAAATTTTGATAATTCAACGTATGACAAAAATTGTTAATATTATATGATAAGTAAATAATTAAAGAAATTTACTCATGTTAGCAAATTCTCTAAATTATTTTTTTTTTTAATGTAGGTATTTGTTTCAAATTCATTTAACCAAAAAAATCTAAAAAATAAATTAATTGACTTAGATAAATATTTTTACCATTAAAATTGTTCTTATAATTAGATTCACAAATAAGCTATTTAGAATTTATCCAAACATTTATTTTTATTTTCAGTACTAAAAAATAAACATAAAAAAATAGGGCCACTTAATAACAACAAAAAAATAAATTTGAACAAGTCTATTATTTAAACAAAAACATATCATAGTTCGATTAAAAGCCGCGATTAGATAAATTTCGTGTTACCGTAATAATAGTACACAAAAATTTGAATAATAAAAATATAAAAATATACTATGTACCTATGCCCAATTGAATTTAATTAAAAGTAGGTCAACTAAGTGATGAGTTATAATATTGGTGTAACTAAATAATTTAATAAAATCAGTTAAATATCGATGTGCTGAACTTTATATTATTGATTAAATATAAATATATAAATACATAGGTATATAATATATATTATATATATATATATATATATACATGACGTGTATTTATAACATAACTCATATTATGTTTCATCCTATAGGTATTCAAATTAAAAATGTCAATTCATATAAGGTAATTGTATAATTAACAATAATTTTCTTATGAACGCCAGAATAGTTAGTATTTTTACACAATTCGTCAAAATCACGAATATTGTGTTAGAAATCCACAAAAAGTATTGTAACTAAATATATATTTAATATTTGAAAATGTAATTCAAGATTTTCCATAAGTTTTTCTGTATTTAATAACAACAAAAGTAGTTCACTGCAAAGTCAAAATAAATGTTATGCGCGATCAGTTATTTTATTCGTGTTGTTTTTTTATTTTTTATCTATAATTAATATAAAAAATTTTCCGCCGGGTTGAAATACTTGAACTGCAACAAAACGAGCATTTCAATAAACATTGTGGTAGTATTTTAAAGGAATATTAATCATTGTCGTTAACGTCGTGTATCACATTGGAACAATATTGGAATTGCTAACGTTTTCCTCCTCACTGTTCATACAAATGAGGCAATGAGCCATAAAATATAATATTATGATGTCGTACAACACCACACATCGACGGTGTAGTGTTATTGTGATGCATGTATAATGTATTTTCTCTTGGTAAAAAAAATTAATATTTCATTTCCCGTGACAAATGGGTACCTAAACTAGCTAATATATTACGCCATACGGAGTTTTCTTCATAAAACTACGTGCTCCACGGTAGTGCTGCAGCTATATAGATTACCTCATTGTATTAATTCGTTATCTGATACCGTAATAGACCGAAAACCGTTTTAGTTGTTTTGCCTGTTTGGTTATCGATTTAAAATTTCATCATATTATGGATTTTAACGGTGTGTATAATATTAATATTATTGTTATATTGAAATATCACGGAATTTGTAATATAATTTTTCATAGTAATAAATGTTCGTTTGTACTAGCTATACTGCAATAATTCCGATAAAGGTAGTTGCGAGCAGGGATGTAGTGGAGGGTATGCGTGAGTATGCGGCGCATACCCACTTTTCAAATTTTTAAAAGGGAGCATACTAAAGAAAAAAACTTGAGACCGGAAGTATGCGCTGAAAAACATGCGTATACCCACTTCACAAAACTTGTTTTAAACTAGCTGACAGAAGTATTATTATATTATGTATTAGGTAAATAAATATACTTTATAATAATATTAATTACATTGTTAAAGTTATTATAATTTAAAATCAACTTAATAAAATAATAACTAATTATATGTTATTAATTTATATAAATGAAATGAGGTGGAGGTGGAGGGGTTGATGCAGGCCGTAGCCAGACCAAATTTTCTGGTGGGGCAAAGCAAACTTTAGGGGGGGGGGGGGTGTTATATATAAAACAATGTCTGTTTAATATTTTTAAGGGGGCAACGCCCTTTCCCACCGTGGCTACGGGCCTGGGTTGATGACAAAAGCTGCCACATATGTAGCATACTCACAAATAACTTTAGGACTACATGCCTGGTTGCGAGAAATTTGTTTAAAACAAAATTAATGATTCTTCCAATCGTATAATAACCATCATAATATATATATTGATGACCAGTGCCATTTTAAGGTTTTCAGCACCCAGGGACACTAATATAAATTGAGAAGTCACCAACAGCAGTTTCTCAAGCTGTAGCGCCCAGGGGAAAATGTCCCCTTTGAGCCACCCCCCCCCCCCCCCCCACCTTAACACGGTCCTGTAGATGACAAATAATTATTTTAAATTACCTGTTTAATACCTACTGCGAGGTGCCGAGGTGCGCGTATTATGTTTTAAATAAACGTCTTGTTGCGTTCAAGTCAAGAATTACTTGAGATTCTCGTCGTCGTTTGATCATGTACACGACGGAACGTTATAGCTTATAGAAAACAAAGGTGTAATGAAAATTATTTTATAATCTAAGTTGTTATTTTTTTGTTCGGTTATTATGTTACTTTCTTTAATCTCCACATTTTGCGACATAACTAACCATGGTAAATCAGATTGTGTGTGTGTGTCTGGATGTAAATATAAACACGAAATCAAAACTAAAATTGAATAACAAGGTCTCGGTGTCTGGTGAAACTTGTTCAAATTAAAGCACAATATACGATCACACAATTATTTAATAATATATTAGACACACGAAAAAAAAAATGAAATATAACCAATAAAAATTACAAAAGTTTAACTTGATCAATTATTCTATATTTCTTGAATTTTAAATTTTCATTACTAAATTGACTCAAAGAAAAATTAGTAGAATAATATTATATCGAAAAATCAATACAACATTATATCTTGGACAGTAACAATTCTGGAATACTGGCTAGCCCGAGGTACGTACCATATTAATAATATTATCATAATAATAAATTATAATATACTATAATAGTATAATAGTATAATACTATAATAGCAATCAAGTGGTTGTCGTTCGCAGGATTAAACAGTACTATATATTTTTATGAAACTGATCATTTTATTGTGGTGACGGCGAAAGGTGGCTACCTATTCTTGAATCTCCATCATAATTTATTTTAAATCGTATATAACAGCGCTATCTAACTAGGAAATTAAGTAACTATCCTTCATGCACGCATTTGAGTTAAAAATGATTTGGCTACAGTAGATGGCGCTGTCATTACACAATTAATTTAGTTCTAAATAATGTCGTTAGTAGCATAAGATTTAAACTTTTAAACCACATTTTTAAACCACACTAAACCCAACTAAACCTAACCGAACCTCACTAAACCTAACCTAACCAAATACAACTAAACAGCGCATGGTTCGCTGACGCCTTGTCACTATACCGAGAATTTACACACGCAAATAAGTGAAATAATACATTTATCTTTAGAGTTTACTCATGATTTATGAAGTATCTACCATTCTTTCAAATAAATTCAATTTTTAAAATGCTTAAATGCCCATGTTGTTTAGTATATCGTCACAAATTCACAATTTATATTGATATTAAAAAAATGATAAATTAAAAGGTTAGATAATTAGACTGGACTGGATAGTAGATAGGTATAAAACAATTAACATGAAGTGTTAACATTAACATGAAATACAAATTGCAAGTTACATGACATCATATTATTTTTATGATAAGCATTATAGGCACTAAATCTTTCGAATTAACTATGAATGAATTTTATAAATATAAATACATGGTAACATGCAAAAAATGTAATATTTCCTATATAGAATTACCAAGGTTAATAATGTACAAAACATATCATTTAACTAAGTAATAATGAAAAACATTAAAACAATGAATAATGTATTTTTATAATCAAGACAGTCATGAAGAGGTTTAAAAATATAAATTATTATGGATACTAAAAAACAGTTTTTAAATTTATGAAAATTATTTGGAAGTTAAAATATAATTGGGATATTTTAAAAAACTGTTAATTTGCAAAATGTTACGTAAGAACTTTTTTGATAGATGCCTTATTTCTATTAAAATAAACCTAAAATTCTGATGTTGCTGTTTACTTTTCATATATTATTAAATTAAACCTTTGGAAATATATATTTAAATTCATGTTAAAGATGCAAAGCATAAGTTGAAATTATTATACATTTATACAAATTTAATTTTTTCCTATAAATCTGATATATTCACTCAATATTTTAGTATTTAAATTATGATAAAAAAATTAAAAAGTTAAAAATATTCTGCAATTTGTATAAATTAGGTATCCATCGAGTCTACTTTAAAATTTAATAGGTTTAATCTAATAGTAATAGATTAATATTCAAATAAATAATAATATTAAGAGGAATCCACTTCATAGTAATATAATGATTATTCAACACACCACATTTCAAGCTAAATGAAAAATAAATTATCATATATCATTACATCAATATTATGTAACTATGTAGAACCTACATTGTAGGTGCCAATGATAACTGTGTTACCTGGTCTGGCCGGCCATGGTTTTTACTGTTTTTTTGTTTTTAGTTTATATTTTATACCTACTATTATTTCAAAGAAGATGACGAGTTTTGACAATGAACAAACCTTTATAGTTGTTACTGTAGTGAATATTGTCACCATTGATATAATTTTGGCCATTAGGTATTATAATGAAACCTCTCTATAACGGAATCTCATGGTAGCATAGGGCCAAACATTTTTCCCTTATAAAGAATTTTCATCATAGAGAGGTAGAAATTTCATATATTATTTGCATAGGGACTATAAACATTTTTTGTTATAAGGACAAGGAGAATTCCGTTTAATAGAGGATCCGTCATATAGAGGTTTTACTGTAATATTATTGAAAATATTAAAGTGGTATAGGAAATGTTATAGAAATAGAATAATTATATATAATAGTTTTAAAGTACTGGTTTTGTGTAAAACACTGAAGTAAAATTGTATGTAATTATCAAAGCAATAACAAAGTATTCAACAGATTTAAATTGTAACATTTAAATATAAGTTAGTATTTTAGTATTTAATATTCAATTTAAATGATATTAATAAATATTAGGTATCATGGATTAAATTTACATATTATTAAGTATAATTTATTAATTATAATATTATTGCATAACAGTGAGTAAAGTTATATAAGCATACGCCATGGTGGTCAGTATTATTAAAATGTTTAAACAAAGATTAGAACGTTAGACTGTATTTTTCTTTCAATTGATGGAAAGAGAAGGGTGTAAACGAAATGTTAGCCCCAGGATCTATAATCCGGAGTTGATCAAAAAATAATTATATTTGGTTAATTTATTTTTGTACAATCATTTTTGTCATCCGATAATTAATAATATTAGTACAATAATAAACAGCTTAACAGCTTATAAAAACAAAATGGGTAAAAATTAAAATACAGAGGCCAGTGGTATACGTTTGTATAATATAAATATTAATTAAAAATCTGGTTTATTTAGTATGTTTTTGTGTGTATGAGAAATTGATACCTTATATGGCCTTATATATTCAGTTGGTTGTCCTGAAGAGCTTGACGATGGATTAACACAAATTAGCACGATTATTAATTTCAATGGTACAACTCCAAAAGCTCCTATTAATATAATATTGTTAGTGGCTGCTACGCTTCTTTATTTTTTATTTAGCTTCACACCACTTCCATTGCGCTGGATATTTATACAAACAATGATGTTTTCAAAACCAAAAAACCAATGTATTGAGAACAAATTAATTACTATTTACTAGTACTACTAATAGTAAAATAAATTACTTTAGCTAGGAAATAGCAACATAATAATATATCATAAGATATAATACTTCTAATAATATAGGCTGACGTCTAAGTGTCTGACCTAACCTTCTTAGTTCGGAATTGTTTTTTGTCTGCAATGATTTATTATTGAAATATTGAATACAAATTTAACACAAACATTACAGTGGCTAAATTAATGACTAGATACATTCGAATATTCGACAACTACATCAGAGTGGTTATTTAATTTCCTTCATTTATTATCTATATGTATTTTGTTGAATATGAAAACAAAGGTAATATAACATATTTATTTTATGAACTTCCATATATTAATAGTTGTAACTGTAGATTCTCTTAAACAACTGGCACCTATTAATTATTATACACCCTAAAATCTTATTAAATATGCATGTAGTTATGTCCTATAAGGCTATAAAATGTAAAAAATTAAAATGGTAGGTACATAAAAAGTGGGTAAGCATTCATGTAACAACCTAATCAGTGCACACATAAACATTTATTTTATATATAAAATCATATTTAAATACAACCTCTCAATCAGTTAAATATAGTTTCAAAATTGAATGCAGTCAATGCTATACAGGGTGTCCCACAGAGATCTGACAAATGAAATAACTTTTGTTCTATTCAATATTTAAAAAAAATTTCTTTTAAATATAATTCATAGACACTTGCGCTAAATTTTTAGAATATATTTTTTATTTTTTAATACTGAAAATATAAAACTTAAAAATTGATAAAAAATTGTTTCGAAATATTCAATATAGCCAATTTGTAAACCTGATTTTAAGAAAAATATATATGGTAAAAACACTTATTTAAGTCAAATGGCTGATTTTTTACAATTTTTTAAATATCAATATTTTCGCTAAGTAAATTACGATCTAGTTTATGTGTTAAAAACCTTGTAATTTCAAATAATAATAAAAAATTTTTAAAATATTTTATAAGAACATTTTTAAATAAGTGCATTTTAAAATCTAATTACTTTTTTTATTGTATTTATTTTAATAATATGTGATGTATAAACTATAAAGTACTATAATTTACCTAACGAAAATATTGATACCTATTTAAACAATTTTTAGCCATTTGACTTAAATAAGTGTTTTTACCATATAAATTTTTCTAAAAATCAGATTTACAAATTGGTTATATTGAATATTTCGAAAAAAAAATTTATCAATTTTTAAAGTTTTTATTTTCAGTATTAAAAAATAAAAAATAAAAATGTATTCTAAAAATGTAGCGCAAGTAACTATGGATTATATTTAAAAGAAATTTATAAAAAATATTGATTAGAACAAAAGTTATTTCATTTGTCAGAATGTCAGATCTCTTTGGGACACCCTGTATATTATCTTACTACAGCTGTCCCGCCTGGTGTTGCCCGTGCAGAAGTCTTGTTTATTTTGTTTATTTAATAAAAATACTACTTAACTACTGATTTCCTAAAAATTCTATATAAACAATATTTTAAGTTTTTTGTTCTAGGGCATATTTAAATAAGTTTTTTCTGAGCCAACACGGTATATAGCAATTAAGCAACATAAAATTGTCTATGAGTAAAGCAAAAGTCTGTGTTATCGATTTTTGCAAATTTCATTGTCTGTTGTTGTGTTTTATTGATTGAAATTGCAAAACAAAGTTTAATGGGAAATTGACTCGTTTGAATTATTGAATTCTAATGGATATTCATTTTTAGTCATTGTTATTAATTATTCTTGGAATCTATTCGAATTGACCACTCTCTACACCAGTGAGAATATTTTGGCTTCGATAATATTATTTTTTAAAGATAGAACTCTTAATCTAGTTCCATTTTTTGGAAGAATTTAAATTTCGTATAAAAATAATAGGAGCACTGATTTTTAAATCAAGTTTGTGTGGAAGAAGACTTATTAAACTGTAGACGGTTTAAAGATCTAAGGAATTCGGTAGGAATATCTACAGCTTGATCTTGATCAGTAAGTATATCAATAGAAATATTAGTTTTTCCATTATTCGGATCTATTAGAAATTTGAAAAATTGAGTATAAACTTATAACTTATGATATGACTCCTAACCTGATGGCTATAAGGCTGAAGACTTCTGGTACCTAAAAATCTAAAAATATGCATGAACTTAAGCACTTAAAAATCAATATTCGCTTCAAATACGATCTAAACAAAATTATTTTATTTTATTGTTTTGTCTAACTATAAATATATACATATTATAAAAAATTCTTTACAAAATTAAATTATGATTAATTTATTAATAAATATTTGAAAAATTAAATGATTCCGTTGTTTTCTTTTTTCGTTTTCTTCTTCTTCTTCATCTTGAAAAAAAATAAAGTATTTTATAAATTTTTTTTTATCTACGTATATGTACTAAGTTAACTAAATGTTGTATTATATATTATAATATTATAATATGGATAGAAGTGATTTCTCCATTCAATATTTTTGAAATTGTATTTAATGTTTTAGAGCCATTATCTTTTGCTAAAACATCGTCTATCGTTATCGGTTTATCGGTCAGATAGTAAATTACCTAACCGAAAATGAAGATATTATTTTTAAATGGAAAATTTACCGTTTTATTCTTTTTTGTCTAAGTTTATTTAAAAACTTATTTCGAAAATTGCCAAATATGTTCTCAATTTTTCTAATATACTGAGATATGCATTTATATGCAATAATAACAAAATATGCAAAATAAAATTTTAAATTTGATCTCCTGGTGTTATGAAACACATTTGTTGATTACTTGAATTTTTCTATGATATTTCTAAAAAAATATGAAAAAACTAGAAGTCCTCAGCCCTGCTGAACTATCTGTTAACCTCAAGCACGTTGTTTATCATTACACCATAATTTATAGTAATTAAATACTCAATTGTTAATGTACTTAAAGAATCGAAGTTAAGCTTAAAATCTGCTAAACGATGTAATCTTTCATTTAAAAAAGAATCAAAATAATTTAATGAGTAGTTACTAAGAACATGCGGGATAAAGATTTCCATTTCACACACACACATACATATATATATATAGATTATACTTATTATTGTATAATATATTTTATGTGAATTAATTTATTATGATAATGGTTTTATAAAGCATTAAATTAAAATTAGTAATGATTACATTTATGATAGCAATTTTGATTTATTTCAAGGAAAAACAACGAAAAATATATTAATTGCTTTAGAAAAGTGTGAATTGTATTTAAGTACTTATAAAAGGACTTATAGAAGGTCGAGTATAATAAATGATACTATTAAATAGGTTTATTTGGAATGGTTCAAACTACGAGTACCGGAGTACCCATATATTATTAACAATAACACAATTATTCTTACTAAAGACATTTCATACGTTTTTATTTTAACAGCTACCCATTTTTTTTTTTTTTGTATACCTATACCTACTATATTTCTAACTTTTCAAAACATTTATCGAAACCGTGATTTTACCAATTAGTTACTATTGAATATTTTAATTTGATTGATAAACTGCGTCCTACTGTACAAGACGTACGTGGGTATAATAATAATAATAATTTATTAGATCAACTGTTGTATTATTTATTATTGTATCAATATTACTATAATTTACTACGTATAATCTTTAATACGAGTCCCGAGAATGTTTAATAAAAATTGCTCAGCCTGTAAGTTATAATATAGAACTATTGACTTTCTATGTTGTCACCATATTGTCCCGCCACATATTATGATTAAGAATTTGGCACATGGTGGAGTAAGGACTTTTTAAACATTAATACGTAACACGCTTCATCACAGACTTAAAATATGAGTATGTCTTAATAGATTAATAAATATGTCCTGCAAAATAACGGACGTAGAATACAAGGCAATCAGAGACATTTATAAATCCACGACACACTATTCGGCATATTTTATTTTGTCAGTCGTTAATTATAATTGTTAAGAGGACGCTCATACGACTCCATCTGTAAAAAAAACTGTCTCAAACAGCAGGCATAAATGCACTGCATAAACCAGCATACCAATACCTGCGTATTATAAATTTAGGATATAAGGCGTCTGCAATAATCACGATTGTGATGATGTGTTGTAATCTGCGTTTTTTAAGATGCGAGATTAAATTGTTTTGCAGATATTATGATAGGCTATTATGCAAAAGACGGTAGTTTGAAGACCTATCTTATAGTAATGGCCTTAAGATCATATACACAGGGTGATTCAGTAAACATGATCACCGCCATTATTTCATTTAATAATACGGGTTTTTGAAAATTCTGATTTTTGAAATTTTTAGATAAATTAAGGTACTTAAAAAGTCCCTATTTTCAAATTCCTCAGATTCGTTGTACTTACTACAGGGTAGTAAGATAAAAACTTCTGTTTTTCAAATGAGAACCCCTTTTTTGCGTAGTCTATTACATAGAGAATAATTTTTTGGACATTTCGAAGTAAAATTTGAACGAGTAGTTTTTCAGTTATCAAAATGTTTATATTAAGAATAACAGTCCTTAAAATGGTTTTACTAACATATATAATATATTACATTTATATTAATAATTTGTATTCTTTAACCATTTTTATAACTTACAAATATTAATAAGTGGCCGGTCGTACGCTCAACTGCGGAAACTCTCTGAGTGTACGTATCGGTCGACGTTGCTAGCACCCGAATGGGTGACCAGTAACCACTCATTACGTGCTCCAAAACAACCATTTACCCTTACAAACAGCTAATGGCCATAGTTACAGGGCTTATCAATAATAAAAAAACATTGATCAATCAGGGGGGCTGGAGCATATACAAATAACCACATAAAAGAGATCAAAGGCTAGACAAAACTGTGAGACTTGGGATTTTAATTTTGAAAACTAATTTTAAAATCTTCAAAAACTCTAATAAAGCATAGTATTGGAAATTTATCATAATTAAATTTTTTTATAAAAATTCCAAAGTTCTTATTTTTTAAATTGTGTCAATATTTTATCAAAGAATTTGAAAAAATAAAATACCCTCGGTCATTCTTTATGAAACAATGACTAACTAATATCCATTTTCAAGATTGAAGTCCGTTGAATCAATGTTTCTGATTTTTTCAAGATTTTTGGGCATTTTTGTCAATTTACTATTTTATAAAATCTGTATCATTATGACATGTGCCATGTTGCTTTACACCCATTATTCAATAACAGATTTTATGAATATCATATACTTACATTCATTAACTTCTCACAATGTGAAACAACTCAATAATAAATCCTAAATGAAATACCTAAATATTACTTATACTACTCCATATCACACTTCAGACCTATACGCTCATCTCAGTCATCTCCTATTGACTCATCTAAGTGTGACTTGATAGATATCATAGATGTAGTGTACCTAAATTTACGTATAAACCGGCGTCAGTGTACGTAGATTTGTGAAATAATTCGACTTAGATGGGCAAGTTGTAAATTAGATTTAGCAATTGGTATATATTTTTTACTAGGTTCAAACTACCTATACTCTTTAAACTTAACTGGCATCTCTAAATATAATACCTGAGATTTGAATCTCTGTTGAACACCTTTTAGAACGCAAAATATATTGAAAAATCATTTCTATTTGCCCATCTAGATCATGAGGAGCACCATTATTCCAAATTCAAGTTCATATTTTTTGTAGTTTTTAAGATGTAGCAATGAACGAGTGAGTGGTGTTTGGCTTATATTTTTAAATTCTTAAAATACCATAGACCCATATTTTCCAAACCCATTATCATAGATCTATTATTCATTAGTATACAACGATAAACTCAAAAACTACTATTTGTTCGAATTTTTGGTGAAAATAACCAGTGAATACCTAATGCAGGTGTATTAGAATAAAGCCAATAAAGGGGTGGTTTAAAAAAAATAAGTTTGTGTCTACGGCACATTCTTTAATTAGTAAGTATACTAAAAATTTTAGAAATCATATTTTATGTAAATGCGCATTTTTTTTAAAAAAAAAGGTGGTGAAAATTCTCAATGAATAACCCTGCGCATTGGATATACGGTGATATACCTAATACAGCAGCAGTAGGTACCTATCTGTGAATCTGTGATGCACGCATGCACGAGATGATAATTGGCAATAGTCATGGTTTATACGTTATAATATAATCATAATATTATTGTTATTATATTATGTGTATAGTGTGTACATCATATTAATTTTAGGATACATAGTCGTAAATAAAACGATTACCGCGTGTTGCTGACGTAAACGAATCTTTGAAGAAAAACGGACAGTGATCAAGGCAAGACATGTGCATTAATATATATATATATATATATATATATATACGTTTCGGGCTGACGTTTAATCTGTTTATAATACGCTGAGCAATGGTTGTGAGCGTCGTGTAAAACGAAGTTGTGTGTGTTATGACAATAATAAATAATAATATATAATATTATAATATTAAGTGTCGGTCGTTATACCAGAATACAATTTATATACGCGAAACAAAATATACGGCAATTTCATAACACCTATGGAAATAGCTAGTAACTATACTACCATGGTTAATAATTACGAAAAAAAAAAATAATAATAATGTTGTAGCTGACGAGTTTACAATGACGTGTGTGCGAGATAAACCGACCAGACCGGACCGCGAATCGTACTACACTATATAATACCAGCTACACCATGATATCATCATCATCATCATCACCACCACCACCATCATCATTTCGTGTTTTTGTTTCTGTTTCATCGTTCGGTTCCATCCGACGCTTCCTACCGACGGAATTTCCCGACCATCAGAACGAAAACAACAAAAATTATATTATCATTATTGCAATCTTTGTCAGAAACTGAAAATACATTATATACGTCAATAATAATTGTATAACAACCGGTTTCGCACGAATAATAATTGCCGGTTGTTATTAAGACGCGTTTTGGCACGGATGAATTCGCGACCGTCTATGATGTGCGCGCCTAATTTATATCATCCGACGATGAAACGCAGCTGGTTTTGAATTATACGTTTTTACGAGTTTCGCGCGAGTCGGACGAGAGGGAAAAAATGTATAATTACAACAACAAAAAAAACAGATTTTCCCGACAACAGCACGCCAACAACAACAACAACAACAACGACGACGACGATGTACGTCTTACGTAGGTACTTACCTATGTGATATTATTATTACTATCATAATTTATATTATTGCGAGTTGTCGAGTGGGCGAGGGGCACAATTGTTTTTTTTTTAAATTTTTTTATAATAATCATCGCGATGACGATGGCGACGGTAATCGCCGGTTGTTATTATTGTAATTTAATATTTTCTCGCTCTCGCCAAACCCGCGCGCGCCAAGGTCGAAATCGCGCGAGCCCCGCCGCTGATTCTGCACTTGAAATGGCCGGTCACCGGGTGGCAGCCGAACACTCCGACGTCGAAAGCCGTTGCTGCCGCAGTGTCGTTGTTTGCTCGTGGTGGTCTGTATAGATCGTAATAATATAATATCACAATTAAACGTTAGATATTATATTAGACGATACACTATTATAAGCTGCCCGGACGCGCGCACCGTATACACATTCGGCTTCGACTTCCGGTCTCCACTGCAGGACCGTTAACGATCCACCCCCGTCGCAGATCATAGTCTTGTTTTCCCGACATTTCCGGGATAGTAAGTTTTTGGCGCGGGTCTCTCCATCCGATCGTTTTCGCTTCCGTTGAGCACTAATCGCCGTGTCGATTGCTGTATTTTCGTACACAATATAGTACACGTGATTCAGTACATTATAATAAATCGTCAACGTCATGCACGTAAGTTCCAAGACGATGAAGTTTGTGTTGACGGCCGTGGTCCTGGCGACGGTCGTCTGCACGGCAGCGGCAAAGTCCGCGAAAACCAGCAGATTGGGTAAGTGCTATTTTGGAGGTCCTTCTTTTACGACGATCGGCGATTTCGAACCGTCGGACAATCATTTAGCGGTAAACGCGTGTAGTCCAGTGGAATTTAAGACCAGGTCTGTAGCAAGAATGAGTAGAGCGCTCCTGGTAGAAGACCAAATTTGCACCCGCTCATCCAATTACGATAGATATAAACGACAGATTATTTTGATTTTTGTAAATTATCATATTTGAATTGAGAGTGCCAATCGATGAAATTGCAACGCCTTTCGAATAATTGCGCCCCTGGCAAATGCCGCCTTGCTAGTGCCTAGCTCTGGCTCTTTCGTAGAAATGGTTTGTGGAACCGATGGCACCTCCGACGCGGATATTAAATAATAATTTTTTTTCTAATTTTTCAGCACATTAGGTGCTATTACAAGTACATTTACAATAAATATTAAGCAATAAAATATTATATTATAATTCCTACACCGCAGTATTGTCCGTATTATCGTTGTCCGAAGTGCTATTGCCTGGAGGATCTATGTGAAGTATTTGGTTATCAATGTGACTATATAACAATGATATAGTAATATAATAGCGTGATATTAAATTGTTTTCTGTATTTTTTCTATCATCATATTTTTAACCCCCGAGGGCCCGAGAATGGAAATCTACCAGTTCAATAAAAATGCCTATTATAAAATGCGTTTTAATAATATTTTACTTGTCTTTTAGAAAAAAAAAAATGGAATATCGAAATTGTTTTCATTCTAAATTTCCACAAGATTATGATAGAAATACCTTCAGTAAACATAATTATCTGCCCCCTCCCTCTTAATCGCTGAATAGAAACTATATTTGATACTTTGTATTAATTTTTCAAGTCATATATAATATATGTCATATCAGTATATCACATAAGTAAAGTATATTGAATCGATGGACTTTAAATATATTTTAATATCCTGTTATGTAATTTATGATTTCAGCTAAGTACACGACGCTATGCAAGCTTTCAGACCCAAAATTAAGCCAATGTTTGACAAACTTAATGAAAGATATTTTAAAGCATTCTAAATCAGGTAATATTATATTATAATTTGAAATACCAATGCAGTTATTTTATTTTATTTTAACAGTGTAAGATATCATAGGTCTAAATACTTTATTTGAACATAGGAAATATCATAAATCATAATACGTTTATCATACCGTTTTTAAAATTAGCATAACAATACAAACCATACGTGTAAGCAATGATTTTATTATTGTAATAGTGTAATGATTGTTTAATTTGAATTATTTGTATAAGCACTATTATTGGTATCTGCAGTTAAACTGTATTGATCATACATTTTTTTCTTTCGATTCGTCCTTCTTTAATCATAATTCATAATATTACATTGTTCGTAAATAGGTATACCTGAGCTTAACATACCGGCGTTGGAACCATTTATCATTCAAGAAATTGATTTAAAAATATTCCAAGGCCTAAGTACTTCACTTTTCGGTGGCAACGTTCGAGGTTCCAACAAAACTAAGGCATTTGCACGTAATTTAGTTGTTCATCATTCATCTGAATTTGATATTCACGATCTTAAGTAAGTAAAACATGCCTTTACCAGCATTATAACATAAAACATAAGCACTAACCAATATCATTTGTTTATTTTAATATCATAATATTAATTATAATTATATATTATTGTATTATATTTTATTTAATCATTTCTAGGGTGGATATTAAAAAGAACGAATTTTTCATAGACCTCTCTTTCCCAAAACTTCAAATAGAAGGAGAATATGACGTAAATTTAATTATGTTTAATATGCCAATCAAAAGCACAGGACCTGTATACATAAATGCCAGTGAGTATAATAATTGTAAAACATATTTAATATTCACGGATGATTCGAAATCCCAAACAATAATAGTTTATAAATAACTGTTCTATATAATTTATTTTGATGGGGTTAACGGAGAGGACTACAAAATATGTTTGCAAATTTAAAAAATATTGTTTTTCATGCATCAGTATTACATTTATTATTATCATTATTATTAATATTACCTAGTATCTATGCATGATAATAATAGAACACTTATTCACATAAAACTACTATTTCCAAAAATTTACCTGATACAAATAGACCAAGCATCTATAGTTCACATTACTATCCGGTAGTTAACTACCAAATTTTATAACAATACATTTCAATATATATAGGTAATAATATAACATAGTAAACATTTTTGTTTCACATCATTTTAGGGTTCACTATAGTGATGTTATTTATTTGTTCGTTTTCAATTTTCAATAAGAAAAATTAGGTTTTAAAAATTATAGTTTTTTCTTTAAATATTTTAATTAAACCATAGTTAAAATTACTGAAGGAATATTGTAGAATAAATTTCATTTACTCTAAATCTATACTAATTGAGTTTAAAATAAAATTTTTATAAATTTAAAAAGGTTAACAGAATTTATTATTTTAGCATTAAATAAATTGATTGTGTGTAAGTTGATATACATTAAAAAAATATAATTTTCTAAACTGTATTTTAAATACAAAAATTTAAAATATAGTTTAAATGTTAAGAAACGAATATTAATTTATGATCAATTAATCACTTTGAGACAAAAATTATGTTTATGCTATTTTTATATTTTTAACCACCGAACTCTAAAATGGTGCAGCAAATGACAAAAATGATTTGATATACTGTTTTGAGTTTTAATTTTTTCTTGACAATTCGATATTATACGAAATTAACATTTTCAAAAATTGTACACAGAACTTTTTTACGATACCTTCACGTATATCCATTGTACTCTTTTTATAAAAATTCAGTGATGAGTATAATTTTTTAACACACAATTTTTTTCTTACGTGTTTTCAATATTTTGCTAATTTTGATATATAGGTATATATTCATTATTGTTTACAAGCTCTCATAAATCAAACTCTAGATAAGTGCTTGTTAGGAATATTATATACATCGTACAGTGCTGTGACTGTTGTGTTTATTAAAGTTTTTCTTGAATTATTTGATTTTGCATCTACCTATTGGCTATTATAGATAAGTACTGTATAAATATTTCTTGAATGAACAGGTATTTCACTATTCGTGAAATAACTAAATAAAAAAAAATTCTTAATATATATATATCTTGCACAATTCAATACCATTACTCATAATTAAACAAATCTTCAACACTATTTACCATAGTGGTTAGAATAAATCTCACTATTAATTTCAATAAATTACTCAATCAGTTCATAAATACTTTTTCCCACACATTGAATATAATATATATATATATATATATATATATATATATATATATATATATACATATACGAGTATATTGTTATATCAATATTTTTTTTCAATTAAATACTTATATGTATATATTATTTTTAATAATTATTCTTTGTGAGCAACATAGCTCGCATACTTAATATAATAATAAATAATAAGTAAACAAAATAATTATGTTTTTTTATAGTTTCAAATTATAGTAAATATTTATTTTTTGTAAGGGGAACCCGCGGCCACATAGGCCATTGAGTGTGGGGTAGTACGGTAGGGGTTATTTTTGTGTATCTGTTTGTAGGTTTTTAAGTGGGTAGGATTGTAACACGTGTTTGTGTATGTGTGGCAAGGATATATTGCTAAAGTAATCCGGGAGCTAGCAACTGTGGCCGGTACGTACGCTCAATGTGGTTTCGCAGATGGAGCGTACGACCGCGCCTCGCACCAAGCCACTATAAATATATAAATACTTACATAAGACTATATAAAATTGTACAAAATAGTGATATTTGTAGTTTCTATTTTCTTCTAATATTTAACTATATAATATGGGTATTCTGCAGTATATTATTATTAATTGAATTGGGAATTTCAAAAAGGGCCCATCTCGAATTTTTACCAAAATAGATTTCAGAAAACTTAATGAATCGCTTTTCCGATAAAATTTCACTTCAAGAATAATATATTACAAGAGCTTAACATTAAATAATTGTCTGTAATTTTAGGAAAAAAAAATGGTTCAATAAAAACAAAATTAAAAAGACAATCAGTTTTTTTGAGTTCCCTAAAAAATTTTAATTTTCAGGTATGAGCCCTTTTCGAAATTCCCAATTCAATTAATATTTAAAAAAAAAATTGAGTAGAATTATAGACTTATTTTTTCCATTTTTAAATCTTAAAAAATATCGTATAAAATAAAATTATCATTTATATCATTTACAAGATTAATTTTTTAATGACTCCAGTAAAAATTATAAAATATGTAATCAACCACTTGTGCAAAGTAATTTACAATGTCTAACCTTGAACCCATATCAAACCTTGAATTAATTCAACAATAGTAAAGTTAACAAGGAAATGCAATAATTCCAAACTGTAATTAAATCTTAATTTACGCATTAAAAACATTTTAATCAACTAATGGATTAATTTTTTTTTTTTGCTAATCACGTCATAATTAAAATTCCAGCAAAAAATAGACCAGATATGTGATGAAAATCTCGTAAGATTGCAACTTAGTTATTTTCCAAAATTATAATGCAGAAATTAAACACCCAACTTTTCCAATAAAGCACCTATCTACCTAAATTAGTTAAAACTTAACTTGTAATCGTCCAGTAATGAAAATAGTAAAATATGACTTATTGAGATAACACCAATGTTTTTATTGTGTGTACGGTATTATATATTGTGACTCAGCAGTCAGAACTATATATATATATTATATACTATATAGTATATAAAATATATATATATATGTATATTATATACTATATAGTATATAATAATATAATTTGATGTTATTATACGGTTAATGATTATTTTTAATATAACTCGATCTGATAATAATATTCTAGCTGACATTACAGTCAAAGCTACATTGAGCGGGAAGACAATAAAGAGGAAGAACGAGTCTCTTTTACTGTTTGATAATATTGATATCAAAGTTAACTTCAAAGACTACTCAATAATGATTGAAAATTTGTTTAAGAAAGATCAAAACCTGAGTAAGTGAAATAGTGAATGCAGTATAGTATAATTATTATTTTTTTTTTTTATATTATCATAATATGAATAATTATCTTATAATTATCTTGTTATTGTTTGTTTTATTTTTAATGAAAACATTATTTATTATAACATTCTAACGTTTGCGAATGATGTTTTAATGTTTAGACAGAGCATTGAACGATATGATCAAGGGCCAAAAAGCCGAGTTAAGAAAACTAACGATGCCGATGATTGAAGAACTAGCCGGAAAAATGGTGCTCTCTATGATAAATCAGATTTTGACCGGTTTACCACTTGAGGAAATTTTCGTGCCAGAGTAGTGTCCAGTTTTATACTATATCTAATGGTTTACCTTCGATGTAATTATTCTTGGTTTATTTCTGTTCTGTGTATTTAATAGCTTAAGTAGAAAATTTTAACGAACATATTCGTATAAATGTATCTTTTTTTTATAAATAATATATATCATATATTGTTACCATTTTCTGTGATCATATTAAAAATGGAAAATTTACTAGCCCTCTAAAAATATTTTACGACATTAGTATTCAGACTTATAAAAAACGAAATATTGTTGATTTTATATTGTTAATCTGGAAACAGTTGTTCGTAGGTAAAATGTTGTGTAAGTTTTTCCACAGTGTCTAACACGAACTCTTCGAGCACCTTTTGAATGATCGGCCTGAGCTCCATGAAAAACATAATGAAATTTGCATTTATAGCCAAATTGAGTACTTCACCTAAAAGAAAATCAATGCTAAAGATTAATTATAAATAGGATTTAAGATAGGTACTTCATTTTTGGTTAGGTTAAATTAGGCAAGGTAGGTTAAATTAGGTAAGATTTAATTCAATATTAATTGGTATTGAATATCTTTTTATATCATGTACCCTTATATTTTTTAAGTTTTTATAATGATGGGGGTTTTTTTATACCATTATGTTAATATAAGTTTAAAATATTATTTTATGTGAGTTAAGCTTAAGTTGTATGGATAACAATTATCTTAAACATTTAATAAAATATTTAAAACGATTTAATCCGCATTTAATAATTTTTTTTGCACATTCTGTGGGTTGTGCAAATTACAGATTATTTTATAATCGATTCAATAACAACTTACCTAAGTTTTTATCACCACCAAATAAATTTCTTAGTTCTATATTTCCTCTGCTTATTGCGATTCTAAGTGATATATGATGGAAACGTATGAAATTCAAACCGTTGATATTGATGACGTTTCCCAGTAGTGATACGTTGCATTTCACTCCATCTTAAATCCAAATCATTTTAGTTTTTTTTAAGAAGAAAAGCTCCAAAAAATGCAATCATTACATTAAAAAATGAACTTCCAAGCATGAAAAAACATTGGCACAAATTAACTATACATTATAAAACTATAAAAGTACCGGAACTTACATATGTCCAAATCGAAATCTCCTTGACCTTTGATGACCATTCTCGCTATTTTTCCGTCGATGCTGTAATTACCGAGTACGTGCATGTGAGGGAATCTCACTTGGAACTTATACTTTTGTTTGTCTATGTCAGCTCTTAATTCAATTGCCCGATATTAAAATTTTTTTATATTATCATAAATGCAATAGACAAGGGTAAAAGTATGTGTGATATAATTGTTTTACTGTATGCTTACATAAGATGATTAATTGTAAAATTTTTGGTTCCGGTGACTAACAAATTGTTGGTCTCTATTTTCAGCCCGTTCCCATTAGTTGGAATAAGAGCGTTTATTAACATTGGGTCCATAGGGGCGACATCGAATTCGGGAATTCCTTAAATATAAATGTTTTATGAAATTTTAAATGATTTTTTCAACAAAGCTTACGGTAAGTACAGTTTAATGCAATAATCTGTGTAAAACTATGCAAAGAAAAAAATTATTGTATTATTTACCTTCTGCAATTTTGCTTCTTAAAAAATATGCTGATTCTATAATACATTTTGGAATGTCTGGATTTGAGCGGTGGCAAATATGTAAATAATCAGCTAAAATCGAGTAATTTGTTTTATTTGGACAACATTTAATAATTTGTCGTTTTTATACATACAATACATTTTACACAATAAACGTCATCGGTAAAAGTATTACTGAAATTTGTAAGGTAAACAAATTTACAAGCTTTTACTAATTTATAAATAATAAAATGTAAAAAAAACTAAATATCTTATTCCTATAGTAATATCAATAGATTTATTATTTAAGTATTTATTATGGTTTATGTTAAAATTAGGTATTGATATTATTAAAGAAAAGACACATAAATTACGTATATAGACATGGATGATAGAACGTAATTATAAAATAAGCTGATTTGTATAATTTCAAAAGCTTCAACATTTGCTATAAGAAGTGTTCAAATGACTAGTTAGAAAAATATTATATTCCTAAAGGCTAGAGGTTACCAAAAATATTCAGCACACTAAAATAGTATACGTGTCTAATGAAATAAAATTTCCAAAAATCGGTTACAATTTTTTATATTGTCAGTTTTACTAAGACTAAATTTCCTACATATGTTATTAAACGATTAATTTTTTACAATATAACTAAAAAAAATACACCGCATAAACAAAATATTATAGAGTTGACAATGTTTTACAACGTGTAATATATTATTTAAATAGCCAAAATTGGCAGTTAGGCAACATGAGATAATCTAAACCATGCATTAAATAGGTATAAAAAAAGTCATTAAAATAAAAAATAGTTGAACTGTTTAAGGCTTTTCTAGGTTGGGTCCATCAACACGAAATAGGTACAATTAAATCGCCATTCTTTATTGCACAAGACAAATTAATTCTTGTATTTATTAAAATTATTTTCGATTTATTTTACTCGAATTTAAAACTTACGTATAGGCTTCAATATTGAAAAACTATTATTCACACAAAAAACGATAACAATAATAGATGCATACAGAGAATTTGCCATTTCTACCGTTCAAATACTATACCGGTCAAACAGTAACTTCAAATAATTCGATTAATAATATGTAAATGAGATTCAGACGACTTTATGTTTTTTCATACTAACCGATAAATATAATTGAACCATTGCTTTTATATAGATTAAAAGTTTGATGGTTAAGGACAGTTTTAATTGCGATTTTCTTAAATTTTTTGTACCTAAGAATTATACATTGATTAGTCTTTATTAATTATGGTTATTTAATCGAATCAGTTCTCACGATGACTTTAAAAAATATAATTCAAGGAAATAAAAAAATCAATTTCAAGGTTAATAAAAAGTTACATTATAAACATATCAAACGAATAAATAACGTTTAAACATTATATAACTCTATAAGAATCATACAAGTTGTAAGTTTAAAAGAAACTAGTAGTGACAAGCACTAACTTCCTAGTCAGCTTTGTCAATCCAAAATGAAATATAAATATAGTGCAACAGAGAACAGTGATATATGTTGTATTGTGTGATTACATTTAACAGGTTAAAATTGAAATATTTTGAATACAACGGTAAACCTATGATTAGATGCAGTTATATAAAATTAATTAGATTGATAAGCACACAATTTTATTTTTAGGTGATAATATTATAATATGTATTTTAATATTTTATTAAAACTATTTTTTTTTTTTTTTATAAATTAACTATTAGGCCAATTTTAGTTTACTAAATACTAAATAGTTTACTAGTTTACTAAATTAAATACATGTCAGACCGTTAATTTTAGAAGGTAGGTATACCTATTAGCTATTCTTATAAACTTTTATTTATCACCATTTGCGCTTACTATTGATAATTATATATATATATATATGCATGGCGTCATAGCTATAAGCAAAATATAAGAAATTATAATATTTCGAAATGTGTTTTTTTTTTACTATTCTAATTGTTTCTTTTATCATTCAGAGAACATCTTCATCGCTTATTTGAAGAAATAATTTTATTTTTCAAGGTAATTTTGTGGACACAAAGGCGCAGAATAATGCAAATCCGTACATTCAAGTAGGTTCGTATCTGGGACATTTTAAAAACTGTGAAGTTGTTCTCGGCTTATAAAGGTTTTTCGTAGTTCTACAAAATCCACTAAGGACAAATGTATAGTGGCGCAGTTTAGTACTTATTTTATTGCGATCGCTTTTTTAAGTTCAAACGATAAAATATTCTAATCTTTTTAATCACATCATTAAACACTGGACAGATGAATATTTTTAATTACTACTCAAATTGGTTTGATTTGCCCGTTAATTGGTATATTATATAAAATTGTACATGAGTACGTTGGGTTTTATTATTTTTATTTTTAAAACAGCGAACTAATCCAATTATATATATTTCAGCATTCAGGAGCAGTTTGTATTTTTCATTGATGAAAAGAACAAATGCAAAAAATTTACATTTTCCAATAATATCACCCAATTCATTATTCATTCTAATAACCATGTGTACAAAATTTTTGGCAACTTGATTGTCATTTTTCGAAATTTTTAAAATTCTCATAACTTATTTTAAAATTAAAATATCAAAAAATACTGGTCTAGGTGACTTGGATACATTTGAGTTAATAATAGGTAAATTTCTTTTAACAATAAAAATAACAAAGTAAAACGGATTCTTCTAAACGTAAAATCTTCCATTTTATGCGTCATTAAGACAGAGACAACACATACGGTTGAAGCATCCACTTAATTAACGTACGTGACCTTGGGATAGGAAAAATTCACGCATACATGATTTGTGAATTATTAATATTGAATTTACAATATTATCTTTAGATATTTAACTTATTTGTAATACCGAATTTATACGAATAATAACTTACGTTGTAAATTTATAATAATTGTGAAATAATTAAATATTATATACATTTTATTCATAGCGGATAACATTCATTTTTTTTTTAGTGATTTCATTTTTCGTGTCTTTTGAAAATCAATAATAATATGGTATTTTATTTAAAGCTAAGTTACGTGAATATTTTAAAATTAATTTATAATTTTTTTTAAGCATTCGAATAATTATGGAGTAAGTATTAAGGATTAAACAAGAATCTGGTTTATAAGTAGTTTTAATATTATTAATAATACAGTGACATAAACAGAAAAATGAGGTAATTCTTAATCGACTTAGAATAAGCCACACAAAATGCACACATGAAGTCATGAACAACTTATACCAAAGACATATCCACCCCTATGTCCAAAATGCAATGAAAACTACTTCATCAAACACATCATCGTCCACTGCCCAAACTTCAATGAAGCTAGGAAAGACTTCAATATTCCTGACAACCTATACGAAGCAATTGGTCCATTTTCTAACTATCTATACATAATTGAAAAAAAAATTGAATTGTACAATAACATAATATAATAATGTAAAAATATAATACTTTTATTAAAGCTAATTACCTATGTAGTTGATGTTTAACCGATAATAATAATAAAAAAATATTATTAAGTATATTATTTTAAGGTATCTGTGTGAACGAGGAAATATCATGATCTTATGATGACTATATAGTCTTATAAGACACTCTCTACAGTGCATAATATTAGCACAATATTTTGTTTTTAACTGTACCTAATAATTCCACTAAACTTGCTAATATAGGTATCATGTATTAAATTATAAGCTATTGCAATTATTATTCAATATTACATTTAAATTATGAATGTGAATTAGTTAATTACTAGTTACTACATGAGTTACTGACAACCCACTAGACCATTTGATGATCAATTTATTCCATGATGATAGTTCCTATATGAGCTTATTAATGTATGTATGATTCAATTTTACAGTGTAAATACAACTGAAAAAATAAAATAAAATAAATAGCTAAAAATGTTAGAAAATGATGTTCATGCAAAAATATTATTTTTATTGTTCATATTTTTAATAATTTACTCTAAGGTTTAAAAAGTAAACTTCTAAAATTATTCAAACAGAAAAATCTTTTTAAATTTATATCGATTACAGCAAATCTTATAAAAAATAAAATATATCTTAGCTTCGATACCTAAATACCTCACAATTAATACGAATAAGTAAGAAGACATCACTATATCAGTGTTACACAAATACAATTATGTCTGCAATAATGTTGATTATGATTATGTTACGTGACAAAATCATCTTATCGTAATCCTATCAAAATTAAATACAAATCAGTAAAAAATAGAACCTACATAAATACAAAAATCACAGTATTTTGGTTCAACATTATAATTGTTAGAAGATAATTTAGTCACTTGAAGCCAAATTACTATAATTTAGATAAAGATAGGTATCGATGAGCAACCATTTTTACATTCCTTACTTAAAATTCAGAAAAAAAAACACTGTAGGTACACGACATCATTAAAAGAAATTTAAATTAATCTACAAATCACGCACTATTAATAATGACCTTCAGGTTTTTTTTGTATCATTATAATATAATACATATGTTTTATATAATTATATAATATACATTTAGTTAACGTTTGTTTATGAGACAACATACAATCAACTAACTTTAATTATAAAATTATTAAAGTAGTATTCTGTAAACATTAAATTATTGTATTTTAGCTTGACTTGACTTTAGTTTAGACCATTTAATTGTAATCTGCTAAGTGATGATAAACAAAATAAATCAATTCATCAATTATACAATGTTGACACATCGATAAATTTAGTGAGACTATTGACAACGGTTTATAATTTAAATTATTGCTTCCGCATAATATGAATTAATACCTACCTTGTTTATTTATAAATATAATTAATCATACATGATTATTATTAATCGTGCACCATAATTGTACAGGTATTAAAAATTAACTTACAAAAATCAGACATGGATATAGGTACTATATTACAATAATATATTACGATTTACGGATAATTGTTATATTGTTATAGTTATCGAGAACAACACTAACAACCATTAATTTAATGTATCTATTTATCGATTATTTTTTAAATCAAAATAGTTCATTTGTATTATTTTGACAATTGTAATGAATTGTAATTATTCTAATATATTATCTTGATACTAAGATTTTGGGGCGTGCGTGTAATTTTGATTTTCACTACTATACAAATTTGATTGATTGATATCAAACTGTATCGTTAGTCTATACATTTTTTTTTTTGATAGTTATAAATTAAGTGTTAAAACGTCACTACGTCAGTAAGTATCCGAGTCATGTAAAATTTTACTTAAGTAATTTTTACTGTTCATAGTATTACACACGTTTATTACATATTATATATATAACTACCTTATTATTAAAAAATTATAATGATATGCCATAAAAACATGTTTTATTTTTAGATGACCAACACCTACTTACAATCGTGTTTCAACACAATATGAGTAACGCCTAGGTATACTAGTTCATAATTGAGGTTTAATATTTTCATTTAATACCATTTAAAGTTTTGAATATAGGTTTTCCATATTTATTTGTATGGTGATTGGTGAAGTGTGTAATACTAATATTTTATGTTGTGACATTGTGACAGATATAAGAAAACAATATTTAGTGGATCATAAAAAACAATACAACTACTAAATTAGGTAGAAATGGTAGAATATATAAAACCGTGGGTGATTGCATATTTGAATCTAGCTAGTTGTCTAATAGTTTTTACTGCACCGTAGTACTTTACGTCTCTACAGTGTAAACATTTATAGACAGTCCCAAAACATTTAATTAATTTTTATTATTCAGGGTGGAGCAGCAAAAATGGTGATATATTTAGAAATGAAAATGCCCTTTTTGCTGCCCCACCCTGTATAACATATTATAATATTTTAACACCACATAAGAAGATACATTTCACTTTAAAATCTACAATTCCTGCTCGTTTATTTATCTTTGTAGATAATTTAAGAAACTGTAATTCAGAGTTGTATTGAAAAGATTACACTATGAAAACCTTGACGTTGTTGATTATGGTTTATCGTTTTTAGAACATAAAATAATATTATTGCATAGATGATTAGAAAATAATGGAAAAACGAATTTCTAACAATTAACAAATCCAATGATTTTTCATTCTTAAAATTTAAGGCAATTATTGAACATATTTAGGTGCTGACAGTTCGTTGTAGTAAATTTTTTTTTAAATTGTCTATAAAGAATAATTGTCAAAAAGCGATTGAATAATGTTCACTTTTATGAACTAATGTTCATTTTCATACGAACTGTTTTTATTAATAAAATATCAAGCAAATTATAAAAAATTAAAAATTATAATCTGAGCCATAGCCCACCCTGCGAGCCCTACTGTACTTGTTACATATATTACAACCTGATACATTTTTATCATGAAACTTTAATAATAAAATTACAAATTATGATGTTCATAGATAATAATTAATTAAGTAGGTACATTGAAAAATTAAAATGATAAAATACCTCTAAGCATCTTAATCATAATTGGTTTGACCCAACTAGTCAAAAAGTTATGAGCACTACGCCTACGATCTTAACATCTTGTTATATAATATTATCAGTAATTTTCGAGGAAAATAAATTAATGTGATGACAATATTTTTTTTTTAATCAACATAAATAAATATCCAGTATTGTAAAATATTAAAATGGTTAGTTTTCTAGTTTTCAAAGAATAAAAACAGAAAATTATGTATAGTAAATAAATACACAAGCATTAAGCATGATATTTTTAATGTATTTTTTTGTTATTTATTCTATTTAGAAAAATTGTTTTGTACAAACTATTTACGTAATTAAAATTTAATTAAATTAAAAATAGTTTCTAAATGTACATATAGTTTAAAAATAGAAATAATTAACATTTCGTGAAACATGATCAATTTCTTTTTTTTTTTATAACCAAGTTAATACAGAAAATGTAAATAAAAGTATTAAAATTAATATTTAACTATCTACTTTAAGAACAAGGGTGGACTGTCTATTTATAGCCCGGGGTGCAAAATTAATTAAGGACCCGTACATTTTTTTCAAACCTACTAAAATTAGGAGTGATACAATTTTATATTATAAATATAATAATAGGTAACAGTATTATCAATTTATAATATAATTTATCTTTCTATTCTACATTACAATAAGAGTTAAATTAAAAAGGGCCTGACAGTGGTAATCAGGAGCCCAGATTATAAATACGAATGGGGGCCCGGGGTGTTACTTGGTGTATAGCAAACTGGACCAGTCCGCCCTTGTTTAAGAAGTATAATCAATTACCGTTAACCTACATTTTCTAATTATATATTAGAACATTTTTTGAAAATAGTATGGAATTAAACTAATAAGGTACAAATTTAAATAGATTTGGTTTGTACACTCCCTCTACAAAATATATTTGACTATTGAATTAAAACACCCCATTTAAAAAATCTTGATTAGAAACATGCCTGGGTGAACATAGAGAATATTAAAAATATGTGCTAATGTCAATTATATGGACAATATTATATCGATAAATTATACAATCAATGAATTAATGTAAAAAGAGATGTTAAAATGAAAAAAAAAAATAGTAAATTATATAGATGAATAGGAAATAGTATTTACGTGTATAATGCTATAATGTAAGCAACTACAGGTAGTCACTAGCCAAATTATGTGTAGGAACTAGGAAGTATTGATAATACTGATAATAGTACCTATTCAATTTTAATTTATAATAGTTTAGAGTGTTTAGAATTAATTTATCATTTCAAATGGAGTTACTGACAAAAAATAAATCCGTCGCAAGTCTAAACGCATGATATAATCTAAAAATGCAGAAAAGTGTAGGTATAACGCCGAACCAATGTGGTGAATATTTATAGTAGTGTAAAAAAAAAACAATACTACAATACTTAACTAAAAATTAATTAGTTAATATGTCCTAAAAACTCAATATGCTACTCACTTTTATAATAATTTTGTATTTTATTTTTATAACATTACTGCTATTAGGTACGAGTACTACCTATAATATCTGCCTTCATAATACATTATTGTACATAGCAATTGAGTCTATCGTAGGCAAGCAAATACAATTCTACATAAACCAAGTTTTATTTACATAAAATGTAATAAAAAGGTATTTATAAATGTTTGTAAATGATTTTATTTCATTTGGCCATAATAAGAAAAGGAACATACAATAAATAAAAACAATTATTGAAAAAAAATTAACAATTGCTCGTAATTAATTTTAACGGATATTTAAATTATATAATTAAGAACTCGGGTGATAATATTATTCCTAAGCATACAATCTAAGTCTGTATTAAAGTGTACAAGATTCAATGTTTACAAAAATAAAAAAGCGGATCACAATGTGTTTGAAATAAATGCTTGATATTCAACGCGTAAAACGCGCATAGGTATACGCTTTGTTGTAATACAAAATATAAATGTGAAGACGAGATCAAGCATTTGTTATATTTTTTTTTTATGTGTTTTTTACACACAATTTATATGTCATACATATTTAAATTAATATTATACAAAAATATATTATGGGATGATAAATTATAAATTATATTGCACTCGACATATTACTATTGAGCGTTACAATGTATTGTGCAAAGAGATACGTTTTCGCCTCGGAAACGACATTATCATGAAGTAACAATTAGCCGGACGCCATTTTGATGCTGGTCCGGGTCTTCATTGGATGACCCAGTTGTCATAAGGGACTCTGCTAAATAAGTTATCGATGAACGACTTCATGGCAACCATGAGCTTCTTTTTAATGTGTGGCTTCATTTCCTTGAGTAGTTCTTGTGAGTTCGAGTTGATAAACAAGTTCAATGCCGCTTCTGTTAAATAATAAATACATAAAATGTAAGCATATTACTTATCTAATAACGACGAATCTTATTATTATATTTACTCATTATTCATATGTATCAATGGAAATATTATTTAATTTATACGACTGATTAATAGTTTTTTTTTTTTTTTTTTGGGGGGGGGGGGGGTTGAAGCTTCGACAATAAGGGCCATTAGCCTGTGAAACTGTCGGGGAGGGAACTGTTGGTTTTGATGATCGTGGATGTTTTTGGTAGAAATATTATAAGGTCTATGTAATACAGGTATGTATATTTTTTCTGAAACATGATTAATAAGATAATATATAAAAAAAATATATATATTATAAAACTTATAGCAGCTATTTAAATTGGAAAAATTACTAAATATCTTTGTAATAAATTGGATAAAAAAATAATATATAAATTTATTATATTTAAATGTAGGCATAATAAATTTATATAATTTATAATATTGATAGCCGCAAATAGATTATATTTTAATCATTTTGATTTTTTTCCCTTGGTTTTTTTTTTCGTTTACCAGTATTTATAACCAATGGTAAGTATGCACTTCTATAATATACCAGTGGTGGATTTGAGGGGGGTGACGTGGCAATTACCCCTCCCTAGGGAATTTTTTTACTTAAACTATGGCGCCGCGCGCCGTATGATAAAATGAACATGCAATTCATAAGTCATAGCTATAACATTAAACTTATAAATAAATGATACAAAAAAGGTATTTTTTTTAATATGATAATGGGAAATATGTATTCAGTTACGTCTTTGTTATTACCTATCAATCTATGGTACCAATTCGCCCCCTCCTCAAATGATCTTCGGATCCGTTACTGTAATATACTCCATCCCTTCTTTTTTCCTGTTCAAAAACCAAGAACGGGTTGGAACTGTATTAACCCTTTTTATTTTTTATTATATAATAATATATATATTATTATATAACCCACTGCCTGGATCCATCCCTGGTGTTTATGTTACAGTTTATATTTTATACGATAAGGTTGTATTTGAATGATTAAAAAAATCTCATATTAAAATATTGCTTTTACCTAAGACAGCATTTCCGTTGTGAACATTTTTGATGCCCATTTGAATATCTTTAACACTAAAGTCCATTTTCAAATCTTCTAACTGCAAGAATTTTTGAGAGTTACGTTCCACTTCACTGGCCTTGATGTAGACTTTGGCTTTAACACCCTCTGTAAACAATAGAAGGTTATGGTAAGCATGTTTGAAAGTGAGTATTTAGGTTCTCGCAGTGTGTTCCTTACCGTATTCACCCCAATATTCACCACCGCCAGTAGCTTGAACCATAATAAGAACTCCTGAGCTTCTATAATGTGCAATAGCTGAAATTTTTGGGATCGAGAACGTAAATTGGAACTGCAGTGAATTTAGGTCAGATCTATAAAACATTATATAATTATTACTCTCTAAATTTGTTAAATTTATTAATAAATTGTTATTATTATAACTAGCTAAATATTATAACAAAATAAAAACAAAAAATATCTTTAATAGGTTGTACCTATAATAAACTAGAATATTACAATGAGTATTTAAAAAAATTGAATTTGTATTATTTATTTCTAAGTATAAAGCAATCATTTAAACTAATAATGAATAACTGTATTCAAAAGTAACAGAATGACCGTAACTGCCTGAATGCCCTTTCTGAAAATTCAAATTTTTTTTATTTAATACATAAATATATTAATCGGTATGAAAATAATATTTTAGGTCTAGAAATAGCATAATACAATATCGTGTATTGGTGTATTATTCTTAATTATACAGGATGAGACAAGAAAAAAAAATTATGCTAATTAAAAGTATGACAAAAATTGTTAATATTTTGTGATAATTAAATAATTTAGGAAATATGCTCAAGTCAGCAAATTCTCAAAAATCATATTTTTTAAAAAGTTACTACGTTACAAATTACTTTAACCAAAAAAATATTGAATTAAAAAAAAAAATTAAAAATAAACTGCTTGATTTAGATAAATCATTTTACCATAAAAATTGTTCTTATAATCAGATTCACAAATATAGGCTATTTTGAATTTATCCAAAAAAATGTTTACTAAATTTAATTTTTTTATTTTTAGTACTAAAATATAAACACAGAAAAAAATGTATTATACATGTAGCGCTAGGGTCACTTGACGAAAAAAAAAATAATAAAAAATATTAATTTGAACTAAAGTCAGTTCTATCTGTTACACTTTGTATACTGAATTCACTTTATTTATTAAGCGTTGATAATTATGGTAATTTTTAAACGATGTTATGAAATGTATAGTCAATAGTTTCTAAGAAAATATTTTGCACACAAAGTCAATGTACATATAGGTATACTGATGTCTATTGCGACTAGCCTCTCGTTTTCGTTTTGCAAAACATTTCGTGCCAAATGTGCAATAAAATCAATAATATACAAGAACGATAAGAATACTGTCGGACAGTAAAATATTAATAACAACTCGTACTATTTTTTGTCTTAGTGAAATGAGCATTATGAAATTGAGTTCGTGTTACGATTTAAGTATTTCAACTATACACGCAAAAATATTTGCCATAATTATCTGCGCAAACCAATTAAACATGACATTAAATGGAATATTATGGTCATTATACTATATTTTCTCTACTCCGATTAATATCATAACTTCGATTCCCAGACAGTTACAACGTAACTGGACGTAATAAATTATGGATACATGCAAATAATAAATTATTATAACCATTCATGGGCGTAGCATAGGTACTATAGTATGCACCGGGTCATGGTGGCAACAGCCCCCACAGAAACTTTTGTAGCCCCCTCACGGTGTTTACTTTCATTTAAAACATTGTGTCCAAAATTATAGTTTAAAATGTTTTTATAATTTTCGCTGAAATTCATCAATGCTTTATATATTAGCAGCGTAATGTTTATTGACAAATTATTATTTTACTTACAACATACGCCTATTTATTTTTCATTTTTATCATTTACATTGGTTATTTATAGATCAACAATATGAATAGTTATATCGTTTATGAATTTTAAAATAAAATTTCAGGTAAAGAACAAGCCAAGTATATATTGTTTATTTTTTTTCGAAAATGTTCTCTTTTCCTTTATTTCAGGTTAAACATCATGAGTTTTTGGAATATACATTTTTTTATAGTCTTATATATGGCAAACAGATAATTATACCAGAATACGCCCATGTAACCGTGAAAGTCGAATCTTGCGAATTAAATATCCCATCCGGTCGTTACGGATATTCCGATGTATTATATTATTACCTTTATTAGTATTATAATAGCTCCGGTTGTCTGCGTATTAGTACGCTAAAGCCGTCGAATGTATAGTTTTTATTGTTTTTTTGAACATTCATGAATTCATGAATTATCGTGTAGCGTAACAATTATTATACAACAACAACGTTATTATTTATACCAACGACCAACGAAACATGATGTGTACCTACGTCTATATAGTTTCGATGGCCACGGGACGGGGTCAGTCGGTAGTTGTATATAGTAATAATTATTAATAATGGCTTTCAGCGGGTGTACCTGACTTGGTTGACGGTCAGATTGCTGACGCCATACGCTTGGATGTCTTTGAACGTGGCCCTGTATCCGTCCGGGCCGGAGCCCAGCGACAAATTGATTTCGTCGATCACGATGGGTTCCACCTCTTCGATGCCCAGCTCGGGAATTCCTGCGGACCAAACGAGACGTAACGCGTAAGTATGCATACGCATCACACATACAAAACAGTTTATAGGAATCGGGACCTCTGACCTAGTGCCTGTAGATACTTATAACAGGTTGCCCTTATGTACATAGAAAATGGCGTTCGCCTAACCATAGCGTCGTATATAAAATACCTAAAATGTTGAACGGTATAACTCGATCGGTATGCAAGGGTGTGCCTATATACTCGTCATTTGTTCTTACGTGAGCGGAATTCAAAGAGTGAAAAGAACCATCGCCACGTGCGCTGAATTATGATGTAGTGCACGGACTTTTGTCCGCCGTACGGACGTTTTCCTCAGTTCGGTATTCGTTTCACCCACATGACATTAAATTATTATTATTTAATTATACGTATGTTTTAGTTGGGAGCCGCCGCCGAACGAGTTAGTTCCTCCACGTGTTAGAGTATAATGTATAATAATATACTTAATGGTAATGCGGTATGATGAATGGTAGATGGCTGAAGGTTAAGAATTTAAGATCATAATTCACCGTACACACAGGCGCGTGTAACCCGTTGAGGCCTAATAAAATGTTTGTACAGACATTAAATGTATAATCTCCGGCATACATCGATACGGACGATCGGAATTATAAAAAAACGAAATACGCGATGATAAATAAAATATATTTCGGAGATTTTCTTCGCGTTCGGATCCGTGTCGGCACGAGTTTCACTTCCCGCATCATATAATCACGGCCAGCACCTAACAATTTGTCGGGTTTTGAGAAAGTCATCACGGGCCACTTTTACATTTTTAAACACTTAAATACGCATTATACGCCCTCGTTATAAATAGGTATATAAATCGGCGAAACCTATAATTGCGCTACTAACGACGCTTTGACCAAAACACAAAACTCATCGTCGCCTCGAGATTCTAAACTGGCTGTGATGTTGAGGACATGGCCTGTTCACCCAGCTGAAGTATACCTAGGTACTATTGCTGATTAACTCTTGCAAAAACTCACCTTTCCGGAAGTGCATAGCCAAATGGTTGGCTGAATAAGTTAAACATTCATTTACGTTGGGGGCAGACTTTTGGCATGGATGAATGTAATAAGCTGCAACATAAACCAAGAAAATCCATTAATTATTTAATAATTATTAAAATATTAATAACCGTCAAATATCAGTCATTCGTTTTACAATATTATGATTTGGTGTTGCATAAAAACCCACGATGGTGTTTTAACCATTGTGATTAAAATTTATTTAACAGAAAGGATAATATTAAAAAAATATCTTTTTCCACTTCAATTAAATAAATCTATGCAAGTAGTTAACAACAAGTTATCAGCAATCATTGATCACAGTCCACGAAACATTCGAATGAACCAATTAAAATCGGTACAAAAATACTCGGAAAAAATCTTACCTAAGTCATGTTCCTGTTGTCGGGCTTCTGAAAGTCCAAAGCCAAGTATCGCGGCCAATGCCAAGTGCAGAGTGATATGCATTTCTGAAAGGAAACAAAAAACAAAGTTTATAAATCCCATTTGACAACTTTATTTCAAAAAGCACTCCACATTTCTATAACAGAAAGTCTTGTAAATATAGTTCTGTTTTTATTAAAAATACATTTAACGATACTGCAATTAAAGTATTTATAATATGATTTATATATCAATATCTCTGAATAGAAAATATGTTTAGTGTAAGTAATATTCAATATAATTTGGATTTCTAAATTTCTACTATGAAATGGTTTTTATCTATAGGTATCTATGTTTAAACATTTTATGTGTCATATATGTAACCAAGTAATAATTGTAAATAAATATCTCATTTAAATTGTATAACATATAAGTATTGTAATTATGGTTTTAAATTTTGATTTGTATAGTAAAAAAATATAAACTATGATTTATGAATTTATGATGATTATATATTTTTTTTTTCATATAGGTATGTTTAACGACTTAAATTTGAATTTGTAAACCATACTTGACATACACATTTGTTGAAAGTCTGTTATAGAAATAATTTTTCATATTGGGACATTGTATAATATAATGTCCAACGCAATTGTTTTGCACCTGCGTAGCTTGCTTTATTTGAGAGTGTGATAGTTCATCAGTCATCACCGACCTGTTTACGATGCTGTAGACGACCCGGTGACCGTTTAAGGTCATGCGCATATAACCCGACTTGGTTCAATGCCATTGTGTCGTGAGATTTCAAAAGTATACGTTAGTAAATAAACGAATATGAAAATTTTGTGTTTGAAGTAACATGGACAAAATCTTAAAAACTCGAAGTTGTAAGAATATCATAATGGTGTAGGTACAAAATACAAAACTTGTACATAAAACTCGAAATTTTAAGTTAGAGGACAAATAATTTTCGTGACAACCTTGATTTTATAAGTCACACCGATCATTCTAATTAATATTGTTTAAATATTTATAAAGATATAACATCATACATAATTTATATTATATTATAAGTTATGTCAATATTTCATACATATTAAGTGTTGATTTTGAAAATTTAGCGATCTTCAAAATACTTTTTAAAAAGGTATGTACAGACTAATTGTAGTATTCCCTTAGCTTTTACGTTGTTTGTAGTTAAAAAATGTTCAGGGGAGGTTGTTCTGATTTCTTAAAAATATATATAAATAGGGTGGTAATAAATTAATGATAATTTATTATTATTAATATAGAGTAACAACTTCAGTAATCCTGTTGTTTTTTTATATTATGCACGTATTGTTTTAATATATTATATAATGAATAATATAAACATGTATTTAAATAATACTACTAAATATAGGTAAATACTCGAATAATATTAAAAACTTGAAGAAAAAATAATATTATCTCAGTTATTCGTGCCAGAAAAGTAGAATCTAACAACTTAAAACTTGTTTTACAATTAATAAAAAATGTAATTATATTGTGTAATTTAAAATCAAGAAATTTTTTTACTGCATTAAGTACCTACTATTCTATTAATTTTTAATATATTATCTATAACCAAATATAAAATAACATGTAAACACAATCCAACGATAATGGTAATTGCCAACGGAGTTGTAAAAAAAACCAATAAAAAAAATTAATTATTGGTAACCTAATGTTTATAGTGTCCAAGTAACCAACTATAAAATATAATAATTATTGTTTTATAATTACAAGTAAATTTCTTCGCTGGGATCAAGAAGTTTAACCTGTAATTGTATTCGATTAAAATATAACATAAAAACCGTTTGTTTTCCTTATTGTGTAGGTGCATTTATTACATACTTTTTAGATAATTTATTTGTTTAGATGTTTAAAATAACAATGAGTTGCTTTATGAAATTTAAATATGCCAAGATGGCTCCACAAGAGCCATATCCCGAATTTTTTTTTCAAAATAAACGAATTCGCTCTTAGGTATTTTCCAAAAAATCTATCAACTGACAGGCAACAGCACGGTAAAAAATCCACATAATATTATATAGAACATCCAACACTGCACAACAAAATACGACGGAACAAATTGTTTTTGATCACACGACTGAGCTAAATGTTGATCTTTTTTATTTCAACTAAAATTTGTTTATTAATATCGAATCAAATTAAAATGTCAAATAAGTGATACACATACATTGGATTTCAAAATAGAAAATATTATTATTATCTACTTATCATAATTCATAATATCATGAAGTTATTGCCTCCATCGGGCATCGTTGTACAAAGTGGGTACCTATAATTTGCCGTTAGGTATTGTTACTTTAATATTTGCACGAAAACAAATGAATCATTTATTATAATTTGCTATTATCTAATGGCAATAGTTACTTTTCGGGTAAGTCACTGTCGACGAGGTAAAAAGACTGCAAAAGAATAATTTTTGCTCGGTTTCTCATGTAGATATCTACACTGACTCTAATATCGTATCGTTTAATATTGTCTATCAACTGCCAGCGTAGAATAAAAAACAATAATAAATCTTTCGGAAAACACGAGGTATAATTTGTAAATAAATTGTTGTCAATAGCCCATTAAATACCAAGAGCTCACAAAAAAACTATTTTAGTATGGAGTTAGGTGGATTTTAGAAGAGATACTTTAGTAATTTAAATCGAATGAGCGTAAACATTATCAAATCCTCGTTTTATATATATATGTATATGTGTGTGTGTATAGCTGGTACATAGTACGCCACATCGTCGGCCGACTTACCTGTTGATCCTCGGACTTCAAGTGTGTTGTAGCAAGTGTCCTGTCCCGCACTCGTAAATGACCAGTCGCCGGAGGATGTTATATAGATTGGTCGGTGTGCGTGTGTCCGTCGCGTTTGGACTTGACTGCAACTCGGCGGTGGCCCGTCAAGTCTTTTAATAACTCGACGAGCTCTCTGCGGCTCGTGTGGGGGAGATCCGTAGGTCCGAAGACCGGTTAGCTGCTACTGCTCCTCCACGCCCCCACCGCGCCGACATTCCAGCGCATGTGACGCATGTCCGGTGGACGGACGGTGTCGCGATGTCGAACGCTTCTTGGAGACGTGCAGCGTGAGGAAAAACTATTGTGTTTCAAATGATTTTTTTTTTGCATTGTTTTTGGCCATCACCGGATTCATGGCACATATATGTATTAAAATTATCATCGTCGCGCAGCTGTCGCAATACCGGAAATCTAATAATAAATTCCGATAATAAGGTGTTATACCTATATTATAGACACTAGACAGCCTGTCTAAGACAGGTACAGGTAAGTGTTATAATTGTGAACGTTATCAGTCTCGAGATTTGTGTCGTCGGAGTCCGTTATCAGATCAAGTCATCCGGAGAGAAGTTTTGAGGGGAGTGGAAACACCTAATCGAAATAATTAATAATTATAACAATTTTGTATTTGATTTTTGCATAAGAGGACGCTACACCAGCCTGTTGTGTCTTACAAGTGCGTAACATAACAAATTTTACACTCAGCAGATATAACTCGTTTTAAATTTAACAAATAATAAACACTAAAAAGCCTATGATGATCTCTAGATCAGATAATAATGTTACCTTTAATTTTTATAAGGGGTCAATTCACTCTAAATTTTAAACTAACCGAGTTAAACTTGATGTTCTTCTGAGCGTAAAATTATGTTACGCACTTGAAAGACGGAGACATGCGGTTGTAGCGTCTTCATAATATTGAAATAATAGAATTTCCATAATTTATGACCACATCAATTAATCAATAACAAAGAAACAAAAACATTAAAAACTTATAAAGAAAGCATAAAATATTCGTTTATACGTATTATAATATAATTGTACGTTTCACAATACCTCGTCTTACTGCGTAGAACATCGCTTACGCGTTTCGTTATGGTGGAAGAATAATCATTGCATTTTAAATTAAAAAAGGCGGGTAAGTCGTGGATGTCGCTCTGCTGTACAGTAGGTTACAAGTGGGTTACTGTAATGGATGGAGTTAAATTTGAATCCAATGATATTATATCATTGTATACGAAAAACGATTCTGAGCGAAGACGGTTTATCTGTCCAGGATATATCATAGATTATTAAAAATATTCAATTTATAGAATTATAGGATATACTTATATAAACATTCGGTGAAAATTGCATGTATCCATTTGTAGCCATTTGTTTCAAAGTTACATCAAAAACCAAAATCGATTTTGTCGAAAAATGAGTGTGTGTCAAATGTCCCGTTTTTCTCTTAATTTTTAGTTTGTTTTTCTCGATTATTTAGAAAAGTATTAAGAATTTTTTACTTTTGACCACCAAAGTACCAACTAGATTCACTTTCTGATCAAAAGAGGTACTGAAGTAAGAAATCGAAGCTCTTTTACTGCCCCAAAACGTGATGACAGACACACACACAAAAAAAAAAAAAACACATCATGGTAAAATCAATACATTCATCGCTCCGCTCAGAATCTAAAATCTTTAAATCTGCCAAGGGAAGTTATGGACGTGGGTGTTAGTATCCTCGACCCCGTGGACACAGATCTGCAGCGAGCGGTTTGCGCATTTGGGTGAAAGTCGTCGGCCTGTGGTTTACAATTTGGGAAAAAGCCGTGACGCGGCCAAATGTTTCCGGTTATTCGCTAGAATGAAAAATGTTTACAATTATTATCCAATTATATAGGTAGGTAGATATATGGGTATATACTGACTTGCCGGTAAGTAAATCGTATAAAATTTGTTCAATCTATCGTTGTGCAATGGTCAAGTGTATAGGTATAGGTATTAACTATCAGAATAACTATTACTATATAATAATAGTATTTATGCATGAGAGTGATATTGTACTATGAGAGGTTTGTGTTTCAGGGCTGACGAGCGTTTCTTTTTTACTTTTAAAGTTCGAAGAAATTTCTTGAATATATAGTTTCAAACGATAAATAATTGAACACTAAAATTATTTATTCATGATTATTATTTTTTAGAAACTAGATACACTTTCAAAACATTCTGATATAAATAATAACAGTGTACTATAACATTGTATACAATCTAAAAGTCAAATAAAATGTATATTGATTATTAGTTCCAAATAAGTATGTTGGGCCAAACTCAGAAGTTTAACGTAGAACGTCTTATTGTCTGACACGGTGAATCCTCCATTGTCAGGATCGATTAATTTACCTCAGCCTCTCTCCCTTTCTCTTTATTTTTATCTCTACTACAAAAATATAAAATTAAAAAATTATATTTGTGCGAATAATATAATTTACAACGACCTGTTGCGTGTACATGATGTGTCATAAAATGACATGTTAATTTAATAATAAAAAACTAAAACACACACCGATATTTTTGCTAGACGCGTGATTAACAATTTGTTCAAGGTAAAAAAACAAAAAATACTGGTAAAATATTTGTCGACAACTTGGTATTAAATGTACAAGTAGGACCTACCTTTAACGGCTGTAAGTGAAAATTTAAGAAAGCATTCTGCTGAGTCACACTCAACACTGTATAAATGTTTCCAGTAGCAACTTACTGTTTTCGTTCGGACATTAGCACATATAAACAATATTTCGTAAGATTGACAGTGGGTGCGAGACCCCGAGACGAGAAACCATTACTCAGGAGAAGTACCTATAATTATTTTTAACGCGTGTTCATATATATATGTGTGTGTGTATAGAAACGGAATGTAAACACAAGTTCAAGGTCTCCGGTATTGTTTTCTCGTAATGATCGTACGTAGAAATAATTATAATGATAATAAAATAACCCATCATCCAGACAACATATTATTAAAATATTATGATACCACAACGAATCGTCCAGGATATCACGCTATATTAATTATAATATATTATTGTTCATCATGGATATGTTAAATTTACACCTGAAATGGGTAAATGGCCTCTAAGAATAATTACAACAGTCCCTGGTTGCAGCAGGTACACGTAATGACGTATGAAGTAAATCATAAATATGTTAAATAGGTAGGTATATAGGTACTCGTATTTTTTTATGGACGCAGACGTCGTAAATAAGGCGTGATACTCAGGTTTCGTTTCAATTATAGACTACTTGCTATTGCTATCCACCAGACCGTGGTGACAATTATCAGTTTTCTTGATCCAAGATTGATACATTGAGTGCCCATACATAATAATATTTTATGTGCCTTTATGACGTGAGTAAAATATGTAATATTCACAAGTCTTCAAAGACCATATGTACAGGCAGGCCCGGCTCAAGGGGTAGGCGGCATAGGCCCACGCCTAGGGCGGCATTTAACATTTTTTTTTTTTTTTTTTTTTTTATTTAAATAAGGCTTCAACTCCTGAGGTTATTAGCCTGCAGTAAATACAAAATACAAAATAGTAGTTATAGAGTATTGATCTTAAAGCTATGGGGACACATTATAATGTTTGACAATAGAGGGATTTTGTAGAGTATATGTACTTTCAATTATTTTTCTAAATTAATTTTTCTAAGCCTATGTTTTTGAAAAAAAACGTATATGTTTTTGGAGTTATCTTCGCCACATAGTTAATGGGTTCCCGAGGATTTGTCATTTAACATTTTTGTAGTCAATTTCAAATAAAATGTTTACATTTTTAATATGTTTTTATTAATTTTAGATTCTGAGCGGAGCGATGAATATATTGATTTTACCATGATGTGTGTTTTTATTATTTTATTTTTATTTTTGGGATTCTGAACGGAGTGATGAATGTTTTGATTTTACAATGATGTGTGTGTGTTTTTTGTGTGTGTGTGTGTGTGTGTGTCTGTGTACACTGTACAGCATAACTAGTCGAAATAATATGGATTAAATGTTGATTTTGAAATTTATTGAAAAATGTGTACTTATCTATCAAACCTCTCAACTAATATCATACAGTCTCAAGTGCATAGTGGATTAATAAGTGAGATTCAGCAAGGCATTATTCGATGTGGTGAAGTGATTAACGCAAGAATTTGAAAAATATTAAATACGTTTAACATATGTATTAAATCGATACATGATAATTTTTTTAAATTAAATACCTCTAATAAACATAGAAATTTATCGACAAATTTTAAAATGATTCTTCTTCAAATAGATATTGAATCGAATATATGCAATAGCTGAGAATTAAAACAACATCTGAATATAACATTATACTCCTAAGCAAAAAGTGATATCATTATATCTACCTATAATTTAATCGCATAACTTGTAGTCATAAAAACTGACCGCAATAATTTCTGTAACTATAGTTAAAGTTCGACCACTCTTTATTGAACCTTGTATAGGACATAATAACGTGTGTATAATGTATATAATATTATAATATATCTATAGGAATTTTGACCACTTCAATGCATCAACTAGTTTCACTTTTCCATCGGAAAAACTACTAAAATTGAAAATCGAAGCATTATTTCGACTAATTTTCGTGTTTACAGATACAAATAAATAAAAAAACACACATCATTGTAAAATAAATATATTCATTGCACCACACGACCGCTTAGAATCTAAAATGCTCAAAAACGAAAAGTGAAATTGCAGTATACGTATATTCAGTTAGACTAACAGACAACAATACCTACATAAAACGCATTTGTTACAAAACGAGTATCGCATATTTAGTTATTGTTTATTGGCATACCAGTCTTGTTAAATCTGTACCTAATCACATATTATATATTACTACAAAAAGGTAATAAATATAATTACAAGATTGCTCTTTGTTAATCCCATATCGACGGAATTACTAATTAATTTTACTTTGCACTAAACAAAAGTATCAAGTTTTATTAGATTAAGTTAGACAGTGATTTGTTTCTGTAGTCATAGCATTTAAACATAACAACATTCTTAATAGTTTGTAACTATTTATTCAGCAATAATTATATGGTAGTTTATGACAAAAGTTTTTACAGTATATCATAAAATGTAAATGCTTTGTTTTTGTAAGTTTATTAACAAGAAGACAAGAAACAATTTTAAACCGCCTAAGAATAGGCCATATTTTACTCACTCACCGGCACCTTATGACAAGAGAGGATCCGCCCAATATTGCACTACCTGCGGTGTTCAATTTACCATCAAACACATCGCGTCACAAAGTGCAGAAATAACCAGCAAGATTGTATGGAAACCCTCAGAGCCACACACTTATATGAAATCTTCATCCCGGAACCAACCGCAATTCAAAAACTATTTATTTTTCTAAGAAAATCTACTTTATTTGAAGAAATATTTCCCATATGTTATATTATATTATAAATATGTAATTATTGTAATAATGTAACTATATAAAATCTTTTAAGTCACTGTCAGACCAATGGCCAGAGCTGCCGCGGTCTTTTATGTCTGATAAAAAATATATATATAAATAATATTCATATAGGTTACCAGTACTAGACATAGGTGTGAAATTTAATTATTAGTATGAAATAATTTTTCGCCGTATTCGACTTATTAGATAAAACGTTATTTATAAATATTATAATATAATTATAGGTTGAATATCGCTGATTATTATTCGTATCAAATTTAAATGAACTAAAAAAATTAAATTAGATTTGTAAGTATAACATTAAATATTAAAAGAACGTTTATTTATATTCCATATTTTTACGACGTCTTTTTAATATGTTATTTGTCACCTACTTTTAATTCTTCGACTCAGAAAGTATATTAACCTTAAAGCCTTCGAGGTTTGTATTATTAATTTGTATTCAATCAGTTAAGCAGTTACACAATACACAACACGCTTCGAGAACGATGTAGTTGTTCATATTTTACATATTATATTGACTGTATTGGCTGTATATTATGATGTATGAACATGATAAAATTCAATTAATATATTATTGAAATAAACATGTGCTGCAAGAATGACGTATCAAATATTATAACTTAAAAAAAAAAAAACAACACAATAATATGATGCTAATCTCCTCGTAATTTACAGAGGACCATAATTATTTATCCATATGGTAATTATTTGTTTATCTTTATTAAAATTATATTTCTAATAATTAAAATAAATCGGACAAGAATCAATATCATTTTTTAATTAAAATATTATGCATATAAAATATTGTCTGTAGACCGCATAGTATAAACATATATTATATTAATAAATCTAATTTTAAAACAAAAATCAATCAGTATTCTAAGTGAACCACAATATAAGTACCTACGACTAATATACATTGAAATTGCGTGATAACTATAATACGATTGGCAATATATTCATTATTAATCATTATACCTACTTACGTATACCAATTACCAAATATTATTATATTACATTAACATTTACCCAACACATGGTATAAGGAATCGTGAATCCTGCAAGTGTGTTCGTGTGGTAATTATCAGTAGCCAGTATAGGTAGTATTAATATACTGTTTAAATCGAATGCAAAAACTAAATGTAAACATTGTAGATAAATCATAATATTACTATAATATCATCTAAATTAATATGTCGTATAAAAACAACTGAATTAGAGTGAAATCGAGAAACTTTCTTTTTAATCCTTTAGACTTGCGAGTAAACATCCAGAGGCACCGACGTCTTTTGTAACGTCAATGACATAATTATAATAATATACTATATAATATATTATATTGTTATTATTATAATTATTATATTATTATTATTATTATTATAATTATTATATTATTATTATTATTATAATTATTATAATTCACAGCTTAGATATAAACACCCATCCATAACAGTAGGTATACTAACGAAAAATTTCTCCAATTATTTATTTATCTACCTATGAACGTCATAGGCAAAATCAACTTTCGGCAATCGTGTGCCAGCATACGTCTTCATCTCACTGTTTACGTTTACTTTTACGTAGCTATAATATTATATCCATCGTAATATGATGTTTAAATGATAAATAAGTGCACAAAATCAAGCACACATACGTCTTATAACAGAATCAGAGAGACCGAAGCAATCGGCTTGCGGTGCATATGGTCGTTGGACGTTGGTCTTTGAATAGTTATTGTAATTTATTAATTATTATAAATACCTATTAATAGAATATAATACAGTAATTATTTAGTTAATGATAATCAAAGATGTTTATCATTCATTTTAAATATATTTTAAACAACACTACTACATTACAATCAGGTAGGTAGTTTTTAATTTCAATAAATAGAAATGGTCGCAAAAAGTATTGGGATGCTAAAACTTTGAATACGTCTGCTATAGCTTACAAGTTGTTCATTGTATATAATGGAAATCTGGTAGTATGATAAAACTTGATCAAGTTAAAAATATTTGAAAAATATGACTTCTTAAAATTGCTTCAATTCAAAAAACCACATAACCAATGGCTAATATACTTATATACTATAGCAGTACAAAGGCAGCCAACTCAAATGATCTTGCGGGACATTTTGAAAATGCTTTAGGAATTTCGAGGGCTGCATAATCAATGCTAGTTAAAAATATTATAAATATTGCGTCGAAGTTGAAAATTATAATAATACAAACGACGCAGATTTTCTGAAATATTCTACTCTACCCTGGTCAATAAAAACGAAAATTTATGTACAGCGAACTTTTTCGGGAAAAATTAGACAAATCTTGCAGGCAATAAAATTATCCAAAGTGAGTCATGGGTTCACCACTTCTACTCTATAGTATATAAAGTTAGTTAAATTTTAAATTAAAAGTCAATTATGTCAGTCATGATGCGAAAATTATATAAACAATAATATTATTATCATTTATCACGCAGTAATAACGTTTGATGCATTCAAATTACCGACATTTTCTTCTGTACCTCTTTACTGCTGTTTGTTTACAGATAATTTAAGTGCTAAAATAATTTATCTATTACGCGACAATGACTGAATTATTATTTCACGGTTATATTTGATTGAATCTGTATGCATCTTTTGAGCAGAGTATACCTATATATAGTTATTTTAAATTAAATGATTGTTTTGTGATGGATACATTTTTTCACCGTTGAGTTGAATTAAGTATCGAATGTAACATTTTCATGACCAAAACGTATTGTTTCGGCCGATCGGTGTGCATAGGGTGGGCACAACAATTGTATTATATGTATATACCTACAAGTATGAAGCATATTATGTACCTATAGGTATACACATAATATTATATTCTAGCGATATTTGGCCACGCCGTACCGGAAATTCGTTGCCAATAAGTTATTTTTGTACATTATAATAATATAGTGTGCGAATATTAAACGTACACGATTTTTGTGACGAAAAATTAATCGGGAGGGACGTTTTGTATTTTTCTCGCGAGTATTCCGTTTCGGGCACGGGGACCTGCGTATTACATGACACCGACACTGCCACCACTAATTCGAATTCAACCGTCGTTAACACGTGCGTCATTGCCATTCAAAATCGTTTACCTATCCATTAAGTATGCACGCGATATAATGCCGTCCGTACGCTTGTGGTGCAGTATAAAATATAAACGCACGACGTACACGTACTTGTGGGGTACACGCGTTTATAATAATATGAGAATAATTATTTTAATGTACGAACAACATGTATAATGTTTTACGTGCCTTTATGTACCTACGCAATTATTTTTGCTATTATCGATACGGATGTTTTATATTATTATTAGGTACCTGCCTATATGATATTATACGTTATTATTATGTATTTTCTTCCCGCGACGAAATCAACAATAGGTTTTTATGATATCCAAATAAAAAATTCTCATTTAAATATAGTTTGCTACAATATTGTTATGTTGCTGGCTAATTCGTTACAATAATATCAATTATTAATCAATGTCATAGCGCAGACAAGAGGGAAAACCTCAGAAGCCAATTTGGAAAACAAATTACTATTTTAATGACGTACACTCACAAATGCCCTTGTGCTGTCTTTTTTTGTGATATATTATCATCATATAATATGTTATTTGATAAATCGCATACAGGTTGATTCACCGAGAATGCTCACACATTTTTCCCCATTAATAATGAATTTATTCAAAATCTGATTTTTGAAATTTTTCAACTTTTTAAGGACAATATTTTCGAATGCTTATAGATTTTGAAATAATGAAACAATTTAAAGAATATCGTGAAGTAGTGATTTTTCAGATAAAAACCATTAATTTTCCAGTAAATTGTTGTTCAAATGATTTTTTCAATTTGTTCGTGTATCTAAATAAAAATTAAAAATAGCGGTTTTGAGTTATTTAACCTTATGTACTAAGGGTAATAACTAATAAGTAATAAACTAATAACCAATAGGTCCGCGATAATGTGTTTGGAAAATATGTGGCAGGGACGGACGTGACCGAAGGGCGAAGGGGCGAACGCCCACTGGGCTGGCATATGATTGTGGGCCCTCACACGTATATTGGGCCCACGTGTACAACTGTGTAGTGATTGGTGATGGTGATTAGACATTGTCATAAAAAAACTTATGCTGTATAATGATATTCGTGAAATGTTTGGGCCTCTACCTAGGATCGCCCCAGGCCGATTTCTTACCCCAGTCCGCTCCTGGTGGGATATGATGAATTGAAAATTTGAAAATTTATATTTTTGTAAAACCATTATTAAGGACTATTTCAAATTTTTCTTAGAATATAAATTTGAATAGCTTAAAGACTACTAGTTAGGATTTTTATTTATTTACTATGACATTTTCGAGCAATTAATTTAAAAAAAGTTGAGTTTTCATTTGAAAAAAATAAGTTCGTATTGCCACTAACTCTTTAAATGGTATAAAAATCCAAACAGTAATCTTTATATAGTATCTTTTTCAAGTAATGGAGTGCTTATGTTTGGTGAATCACCATGTATATACCTACAAAAATATCTAATATCGCTTATACTTTGTATAAAAATAAATTTAAAAACTATTAAATAAAATATTACTGTTTACAAGCAGGTAATAGGTACAACCTAACATCTTAGACTTCAATGATTACATGTTTAAAATATTGATTGCCATTTAAATTATTATTTTAAATTATTTGATAGATAGGGGTACTCGATAGCCAATTTTCTTATTATAAAAACATTGTTTAGGTTTCAGGTAAAATAATTGAAATTCAGATGTAAAATAATTATTACTTCGTTAAGTGCTTTTTATGCAGACATTTGTCCAATACTTGGATTTAATATATTCGAAAATTTGGTACCATATAATTTATATTAAGTATTGGAAATTGTATAGGTATACTTAACTGTAGAAGTAATTACGTCAATATTATGTGTGTAATATAATTATATATTCTGCACAGTAAGTGATGATGTCAAATAATAAAATTAAAATTTTAAATCAATAGCAATCTGTTATGAGTTTATGATGTATGTCACATTATCTGTAATTAAAATAAAAGTAAACGTATTAAATATTTTATTTCAGAACTTCATCATAATAACTTTCTGTTTTTCCTCAAAAATGGTAGTTGGTCTGTTTTAATTGAACTTACTTTTTGTTACATAGTTCGGTTCGGTTTCTATAAAATGATAACTATTATATTATTTTAAGACAATTAATGATTCTAATTTCTATAAAACCTGTCATATGCTTTTTTTTCAATTTCATTAGCACATGGGATTATAATGAAATCTTTGGCAGTCCTTAAACCATAACATTTATGTTATCCATAACAGAGATTATCTATGAGTAATAGGAAAATTATTGCAGATAGTGATATTATGATGGTTATGATGGTATGATTTTGTTTTTATTTATTTCACATTTACATGTTAATTTTATATGTAGGTATAATACGCGTGTATACCTGTGTATTAGGCAAGTAAAAAAACAAATTGTCCAGTCCATCAGACTTTAACTACGTTAAACAGTACCTAATAACTAATAATCCAAATTCTATACTGATACCTTTATTTACGCGATTGTTATAGGTAAAATCAATTCAAGCGATTTCTATCGTTATCCAATCCATTAAAACTGAAAATGGTTTTTCGCGGTGTCTATAATATTATCTAATGTAATCGTTTAGATTCAATCATCGACTTTAGTCTATAACCACTGTCAACATTGAACCCCTACATACATGAAGCATAAATACATAATGTATTAAATACGTATAAACTTTAGCCAGTAGAAAGGTTACTACTCTTTTCAAATTTAAATTTCAAATTAAGATTAAATTATTTATATTTTCTGTCGTGCACGATTTCACCTGTATATAGTGGAAAAAGATTATTTAAAAATATTTTTGATAAGGAAATTCTTAAAGTGCAAGTACCAAGTCAATGCTAAAATAAAAAAAAATTAAAAGAATATAGAATTAGAATTTCAATGAATGCTCTTTGTTCAATGATTTTCGGTTCATTAGTATGGTATTATATCGCATATTCGCATTCATTACTGGAAGGAAATGATTAGGATAACCGTATAGTCATCTGCATATATCTATGGTGTTGATGATTACAAAATATAATAAAATATGTAGCCAAGTTACATTGATCGTCATCATTGCAGATACAAAGAGAAAATCAAAAGTGGAGAAAATCAATTTAATACACTGAAGCGTATACCTAATTTCCCTAATTATATATTTATATTAAACAGGACGATTAAACATAACCGAAACATAATATCTAATAAATGGTTTCCAAAATTAAAATTCATAAGTGTATGAACGTGTGATTACCGAGGTCTAAAATATAATGAACGAATTATATCTTTATATTTGTTGAAAGTGTTAGTTTTTATTGTATGATTGGTGTATTCACTATATACATATAGGTGTATTTAATAACAATTTGAATTATAATGTTGATTTTTTTTTCTGAAGGAAACAAACGTGTTTTTACGATAAATAACATCCTCAAAATAAACGTCTATTTTTAGATCAGAATTTAAACGTTAAAAAAATATTATGTATTTGGAACAAAACCTATTTAATATACTTTGTAATTATTAACATTATATGCGCTCAAACTGGACTCTCTATTATAGAAACTAGTCCTTCGAAAAATAATATCATGTATAGTTATTATAATAGGTTATAAATACTGGCCTCGGTTATTTCTCGTTTTCAAATTCACGCACCTATTAGTTCAAGTTCACGTGAAGTTCACTATGATACCCAAATATCATCAAGAAATGGACAGTTAATGATTTAAAGTGTTTTCCATTGAATTATCAAGAATACAACTATTGAGCTATTGTGACTCACGTAGAACGGATTTCATAATACAATTCCCACATACATATGTTTCGATTTGTTTTTTTTCCAAAGACTATTAGATGTTTGTAGTAGGTATATAATACGAAGTATGAAATTATTATATCGTAGACATAAAATCATCTACCTATCACCTATGCAGTGAACAATAATAATATAGTAAAAAGTATTTAGAATAATTAATTATATTTAAGTAAAAAATTTTGACAAGCATTGATTTTAACTGGGTAGAAAATTGATTGTGTTATGAACAGTCTTGGACTGTAGTAATTTATAAAAATGGTGTATATGTGTGTAAACTGTAAGTGGCAAAATTTAACAATGGACCTGCGTCGTATATTGAATACAATCTCCACCAGTTCAGTGATTACTTTATATAAAAGCAAAATCAATTGTATAATAATAATTGTATGTTATTATAGTTTTTTTTTTTTCAATTTAATTTTCTGCCAATTCCTACACTTGCCCCGTCTACAAAGTTCAAGGTGCTACTTCAATATCTCTCTGTATAGACATTAGATAAAAGTTCAGGTAGCATATTATAATATTAAAAAATAACACGATTTTTATCAAAAATATAAATATACCGGGATATTCGAATTTAACTTAATACCTACAAAGAAATGATCGAACTGTACTCAGATAAAAATCAAGTAAAGTGGTCGAACTGCAATCATCCAAAAAAGAATTAAAATGGAAAGAACTTGGACACTTGTTACGAGTCGAATATTACTAATGCATGTGTGTCCTTCCACGCGAAGTTTAATAAATTATTTTCATCACCACATTCCAAATATGTTTATATTTATTGATGTCTTAATACGAGTACAAATCAATACTTATATTTTAATGCAGAACACTGCCACAAAAATACTTTTTTGAGCCCAAGTGCAGTTCAACCATTATCTTTTTTAAACCCAAGTGAAATTTGACTAAAATAAGTGCGATTCAACCATACCCACATATACATATTACAAATAAGATACCGAGTTAGATAAAAAGTTATTTCCGACGGGGGTAAATGCGACGAGACAATAATACGACGTGTATATGCAATCGTCAATACGTATTAGACGATGTGTACCTCTATCAGTGATTTGGTGCCAATAAACAACTTTTAAATTCATATAATATTATATAAGGCTATTTTGCATTAATTATTTATTGTGAATTATGATGCCTCATTAATTGTATTATACGTATTTATGCTTATCATATTTAAGTACTTAACATATTATGCAAATTATCGGGAATTCGTTATTTTTCGATTCAACGCAAAAACCCGTCCAAACGGTCGGCTGTAGTTAACAAAGTAAACACAATGATCAAAAAACACGAAACTTAAAACGCCATGACATGATACGTGAGGCGAGTCCACGTAGTATTCACTCGTAAATGTATGCCAATCACAGCCCAAAATGGTGATGGGTCGTGATTGTTCGCCTGCTGTATAATTGTATATTATTACTCATTACTCTTGATATGATAATAGTGCAGTATAGGTATTAGGTAGCTATTATTTTCGCGTCATATAGTGACCAACGAGTTTGTAAATTCTACAGGCGCCTCATTAAAAAGCCTTTTCACTCGCGACGGTTGTTTTATTCATTTCTTATTATCGTTATAATAATAATATTTCGCTTTATACCTACTTGTCCACAAGGAAACCCGAAGTTGGCCCGTCTCCGTGCCGTGATGGTTATCTCGTATAATGAGTTTGGCCGGCGACTGTGTGTGTGCTGTGATCATAATAATATAATATTACGACATAAAGATTTCAGACACGTAAAGGCAAACACAAGGATAATCTGCGCGATCGGTTCTGAAAATGTTGTCATCGACGATCGACGAACAGGTACGAGATAGTTACTTATTATAGGTAGCATCATTATAAAGGCATAACAATTGCATAAAACGATTTCGGTCGATAAATAATTAATGACTGGCTAACGACAACCGGCATTTGACATTCCATGCGATCGATTCGATTTGATTATAAGTACTCATTTCATTAGGTATTATAAAACTATAACGTTATATTTTAATATTTTTCTACTAAAATAGCACCTCCGTTATTAATAATTTCATATATTTCATAATTATGTCGAGTTTTTTTTTCTTTAATATGTTTTTAATTGGAGGTAGGTACTTACCTATTACCTACCTACGTTTAATTCATTTCATAAGCTTTATACAATTCTATATTATATTAAATATTTTCTATGGTTAGTTCTAACTTAGGTTTATAATATATATATTATATATATATATATATATATATATATATATATATAAACGGTATATAATCAGTCTGAACGCAGGTAGATATATGTCTTTACTTTCGTAGATATAATAACTATCTAAATATAAATGTATAGAATTTTAATTTATACTTGATATTTTAGTTTATGATAATTTCTATCAAAATGATATGTGTTATTATGTCGTCATGTCTATGTTAACATCATTAAACTAAAATATTTTAATATTTCAATAAATTTTGTAACAGAGCACATATTTTAATCTTTAAATTTAACGAATGCATTTACAGAAGTCATCGATCATAAGCAGCTATGGAGTAGGAATTAAATACACTGAGGGCAAAATCAATTTAACGCCTCTTTGCTGAATAATACCTCATTGGTATTAAAAATATGTCGACCCCTTTGCCCCTCGTTAAGCACAGCTCTTATTATAAGACTCACATTGGGATCAGCTCAAAGCGAGTCTTATAACCTGCAATTGAATTTTATGGGTGAATTGGGGGAAAAAACAACGAACATTATAATAAATTACCTATTAACTCTATTTTGCTATTTTTACATAATATTATTAAATATTTAAACAGTACAATTTTTTGCACATAATATATAGTACCTATATGATAGTAGTCTTCAATCTTTTGATTCACGATCCACTGTTTTTGTAAAAAAAATTTCAGATAGCATGTCAACTTTGTAGACCATGGAAGAAAAAAAGACTTTAGCTGCTAGTTTTGAGAATTGTCCCGTGCATAAGTGGACCAAAAATATTTTTAAGGAATTTTCAATAAACATTTGCTTAAGTTTGGGATCACGAGTAGTAAGCTCAAAAAATTAATTTTCGATGTCAATATAGTTAGTATACATTTTAACCGTCTTTATATCTACTGTAAGTCTGTAAACAGATGTTAAATCCATTCATAACTTATTCGAATTTATGATTTTATTATCTCAGTGATCCATTTTTATAGTTTAAGTGACCCAAATTTGAATTGCAAGTTTGTCACCCATTGGTTTAAAACACTGCGTTATACGGTATGATTAGAAATTAGTAATAACCAACAAAAAAGTTTATTTTCTACTATTTTTCTTACGAAATTTGAATCACATCACCGATGTGGTGAGCTTTATAACCGATATTTCTTTTTTATGTATTTAGATATGTCCGTTCCAAGCGATTTTGAGTCAAATAAGCGACTGAACCTTAAATCTGAAATTAAATTTTTTGCATATTTTTTTGAGGCTATGCAGAAATCAGTTAATTAATGGCAAAAGTTTTTTTAGCATATTTGAGAATATTTCAAGATAAAAGAATATTTCGTACAATAAAGAATATTTGAGGATATATTGATTAATTTTACCGTAACTTCAGTTGACGTTTAGCACGTATAAAAACATATTAACAGACCATGGTACAAATATGACACCAGAACACATGGAACATAATATAGTTGTTAACTGATCTCAAAAATGTTCGTAATTAAAAATACCCTATTGTTATTAATATGATTTAATTAATTTTTTTAACATGTATAATATAATTGCTTATTTTTTGCATACAAATGAATATTTTTATTTCAAGAGAATATATTAATAAAAAAGCATATTTTTCCCACATTTTTCGCATATTTTATTATGATTTTTAAAGAATATTGCAAGAATATTAGCATCTTATTTTGGCTATTTAAAAAAATATAATTCGTGCCCCTACTTATAAGCGACGTCTACTGTAATAGAATATTTTATAAATATAACATAATGTGCAGGCTAATATTTTAAATTAAATTAATCTTTTTATTACTATATAATATAAAAATAACCCTTTGTTGTTTAAATTAAAGTATATATCTACAAAATTATAAAAATTAAATATAAACACAAAGCTTATCTGATGATAATACTGCTTAAAAATTTGTCGTCATTTACAATTTATTTTCAATAAAATTTTGTTATTTAGGTCGTATACACTATAAATGAACATTTCGCAATTTCAATGTTTTAGTCTTGTGCAACTGTTTATATTTGGACGGTAATATTTAGTTCAAACTGCACATATTGATATTATACATGAAAATACGAAATCCCATGTAAATATATTACACAAGTTACTGCTGACCGATTAATGGCTGTACTTTATAAAATATATTATAATTAATGCGTAACAGTTATAGGCTTGTAGTATAGTTGTACAATAATGTAATACATAAAACATAAGTAATGAGACTTTTTTCAAAATATATTTTTCCTCATCGTATCGGATATTACACAACTTATGTGTGTTTACAAAACAATGAATATATATATATATATATATATATATCATGATTTATGATCAATGATTGAAAAATAAATAAATACTTTCTGAACAACCAAAAAAAAGAAAAATGTTAATTTGAGATATTATACCGTATATATATATATTATATGTGTATATATTGATGATGACCTACACGGCTACACATAATCAAGAAAGATTAAATAATACGGTTTTATGATACTCCTCTGTGTTGTTTAATAATACTTATAAACTAAATAATTGTAAAAATGTTTTTATTATTATTATTATTATTATTATTATTATTATTATTATTTAGTTGTATTGTTTGATTATGTATTATAGCATTGTAAAAGTTTTAATAACATATCATTGAGTAGTTAATTAAATAATTGTAAAGGTGTTTAATGACAACAACCTTGACCAGTTCCAAAGCGAGAAAATTTCCCAATACTTTTGCATATGTAAACAATGTTTCCTCTTGTAAATGACGATCCCTAAATATTATGTACACAGTACACAGACGGTATATTTCCTTTAATAACAAACAATCACTATTTCGAAAAGTTGTACCTATTTCTTTTTTTGAAAAACTTAAGATCAATTTTATGTTGCGCTTAGTTTATTTACTTTTTTGGCGAAACTACAATCAATTTTGGAATTTTTCATGGAAACTGATTTATTATTTTTATATTGAAATTTAGGTAACATAGATTTTTACTAACGAAACATTCTTATACGTTATACTGTATCGATATTAAGCATTAATTTATACCCTACGAATTGTACGAATTACATTAGTAAGAATTGTTTTGTTTATTACTAGCACGAAACAGTGGCGTACCTGTGAAACATTTATTTTTTTTTTTTTGTGGGGGCTTAAATTAATTGCACAATTTTTTATCGTTATAAATTATAATATAATCTGAAACTGTATTACAAACTATTGTTAAATACTTAAAATATGAATCATATACTACATTGATAAGTGATATCAAAAACTTTTGATATCAAACACGATTATAATCAGTGAAAATTAAAAATATTTATTATTTACATTATTTAAGCTGGACATGAATTTGCATTATGATATCAAAAAACTTCTCGGGGGGAGGGGGGGGGGTCTGTTGCCTGTCCCCCCCCAAAGGTATGCCACTGGCGCGAAAACTAAACAGTTTATAAACTAATATTAGGTAAAGCGCTATATGGCTTAAGATTGTCTACTGTAAAAGATATTAAAATATAAACGACAATATTTTTTACACGATTTTTACTCATACCATTGATTTAAAATTAATAAGTTTGTTAATTAATAAATACTAATACTGACTTAAAGTTTTAAAATAAATCAGAAATGTTATCGTAACATTATTTGAAATAACAAGTTGTGACTTGTGTTATCATGGTTTTATAATTTTATGTACCTAGACACTTTAAATTGATCAACTGTAATCTCTCACTTATTCATATTCTCGCTTTAATTTAGTAATTAATTGAGGTCAGCAGTTAAAATCACTTTTAATATTTATAAAATAATTGTTGTATTAGTAAATAATAAAAAAAGGCAACAAATTATTTATTATTTTGCCAAAGAGCCTGTTTTAAAATCCTTCAGAATAAAAATGTCAATACCAACCACTATATATACATCTTATTTTTATAAAAATAGTCATTATAACTCTATAACCTATTTAGAACTATTAAATTTCGAAACATAAAATAGATAATATTCATTAAACAAGTAATTATGTATCTATGTCATGATTAATAATTTATTAATACTCGGAAGCTATTAAAAACTTAACATATCTGTAAACAATGTAAACAAAAATACTAGTTGGGTATTTGGAAAAGTTAAGTGTTGGCAAAAACAATTTATAGCGTATGTGGTTATTGTGTAATCGATATATTTCAATCAATGAATACATTCATTAAACTGTTCAATATTAACATGAAGATCAGTATATATTGTTGAAATTAAAATAAATACAATTTGACTATGAATAAAACTAATTAGTGAAATTATTCATAGTTGATAATAATAAGTTTTAATTTAGATATTATTTAGTCGGGTGGCACTACTGAATGTTCTCCCAATCGGCCAGTCTCACTAAGTTTGTATTGTAACCTAAATCAAAATTTCTAAAACATACTGTTCTTAATTATTTATGTATAGATTTTGATTATATTTTAATTAAAATACATTATATATATATATTATATATATATATATGTATAGCTATAGTTATAGTTATAGCTTTTTTTTTAATTATCGGTTAATCAATGTCCATGACTAAATGTACATAAAATTATAGCTTTATTTTTAATTATCATAAAATATATATTTTAATTATCATTAAGTATAATATATTTACTCATATATGGCCATATTGGAATTGAAAACTCAATGAATGTCAGAGGTTATAGCTATTGAAATGCATCAACTTGAATCATAGATTATTTAGGTATACTGAGTAAGGTTTTCAATACTTTAATAAATATATATATAATATATTTATGCTCAATCATACATTTGTGTTACTAAAACAAACCATGACATTGAATCATCTAAATCTACAATAATAATTCAAATATTATATTAAGATTTTCAATGTAAAATGTTGTAACTACTATCGCAGACGCTGCTTTATATTATTTATATAACCATATAAAGGTGCACTTACAAAAATATTTTTCAAATCTTTTCGATGTTCTGTCGTTAATGTAAAAATGTTAGGGATAATTGAACAAAATGTCTAAGTAAGATAAAAATGTAAAACATTGAAATAATAATAATTTGAATCATGCATAAGACATCGTACCTACATATTATTTATTTAAACTATTAATATTCATATCAGAGGTATGTTATTAGTTTTAGGGTCATATTACCTACGTCATATTATATTATTATGTACAATATACACTTTCTACATTTTGTCATTCGTGATATATACATTTTTTTATGTAAACATATTTCAAATAGTGGCAGTATAAATGAAACAAATGAATAAACACTATAGTATAATGTAGCTAACCGTTCCAATGGATCTACATTTGTATAATATGATTGCAAAGTGTGTAATACATTTTGTATAATTCAAATTTCACAAGTAAATAAAACTGTTATTTACCAATCATGCTCAAACCCGTGTTTTCATTTAATAATAAATATAATCAAACTATGATTTATATATATATATATATATATGTATATGTTATATAGGTACCTATAAACACTTTTTTTTTTTTTATTAGCTATTAGTATAAAACTATGATAGGTCAACATTTACAGTCTATAAATTACACAATAAACACTTATTAACGCCAAATTTTCAATTGTTTAGATTTGTATACCATAGTAGGCTGAACCCGTGCGCTTCGTAGTCCGTTAAAAAGCCTACCTCTTAAATGTCTCAAATTCAATAGGCCCCGAGATCTTGCCTCCACTTGATTCTCCCCCTCCCACTTAATCTAGAATTGGTTATACTCATGTACACAAGTCATAAAGTCATATTCTTAATTGTTTTATGATCATAAATGACAATGTGAAAAAATTCCGGCATACAAGATCAGTTGAGTATGAACGCAGTTGTAAGAACAAGACTAATAAAAAAATTTGAAACGCGTATTAAAACACATATGTTGATAATATGACAAATACAAATTGTTTAGTTACATATTTCTCTAGACTTAGGAATCAAACTAATCGATAACCTTAATTATTTTAGCTTAATTTTTTTCTACACTTCTCAACAAACTAGTTTCATATTATGTTATTATTATTTTAATATTTTCTGCAGTTTTACAATAAAGTAATATTTTTTATACAATTATGCAACGTACATTTTAACTCACTTCTCAGGACCCTGATACAATAGCTGGCTTAACTTAACGAAAAGGCGTCGACATGTTTCATTATGTTTGTGACTGTATCGCGTCACTGACAGTTTAGCAATCCAATTACAAATTAAAAACTGATATTTTAAGGGTTGAGAGTGTTTATTATTGTGCTCACAAAGAAAAATAATAATAAATGTCTAAAATCACTTGATACACAACAATAAAACGTATAGGCACCTATGTATTGAATGTTCTAACTTGTCGGCGGTGGGGTACAATATAATATAATACACTACGTCCCACTGCAACCGCTGCAGCATGAATACGTGCGATGACAATAATAATAATATTGTGTTCTAATAACTATTTCCAATTTCCAAAGACGATGGTGAACATAACGAAGACAAATAATCGATTATACTACTAATAAAATTGAACCATACATTTTTTCTCTTCTGTCTTTTTAAAACATCTGCTCTCAGAGTGCTAGTATGAGTGCGTTTGTGTGTGTGTGTGTGTATGTGTGTGCGCGAGTTGATTGCCCTCGATTATACCGTTATGTGAACCACTGACATTCTTCCATCGCAGCATTGCAGCCGCCGACCATCACCGGCCCTGTCGAGTGATCTTATCCATTATCGTGATTCGTAAATCGTATAAATCTATCTTTTGAAAACAATAGGCCAACCAAAGATTGCCCCCTCACGTACGTCTACAAACATAATAATATAGACACACGCGAGCGCGCGATAATTTACATATTATTATGTTATGAATAATATTGAATATTATATTAAAAACGTTTACGTACGCTCCTCAGAACTCGATCGCGGGCGCGCGTGATATAGGCACATACTACGACAAGCACGAGACGTACCTGTCATCGTGTACAGCGAATAATGATTGGTAATATGTATTATTATTTACTATGATGATGCGGTGATGACTAATGACAACGATGACAGTTGGAAGATTCGAGATCGTCGTCGTCGAGTTTATCGAAAATGCCATTCTTCTATTCCGCATTGCCCCGTAGTTTTCCATGTCTTATTCAATTTGAATAGACCCGATAGACGAAAAATATGTTGGTGTTATTTTTTTTTTTTGGACATGGACCAGTTGTGCCTCAGATAAAATCTGTATTTTAGGGTAAATACCTATACCAATTGCGGTACTTATATTTTACCATCAATATATTGATTTATTGAAAAACTCAAAAATTATTATTGATTTGATGCCAATATTCTATAATTATATTTAGGTTTTCGTGAAAAATAATTATTTCATAACTGAAATATGAAAACAAGTTTTAATATCGTTACAGACGTTATCTATTTATCAGCCTCATTGGTGGTGAAATAGTGAGTGATTAAATTGTAATTATATATTTATGTATATTATTAGGTATGCATTATAATTTATAAATAAAGTAATTATTGACGTTCATTGGAAAGATTGACAAGCAAAATGTTTAATTCAATCTGAAAAATTCTATTTATTTAAATACTTTAAATAATTTAAATAATTTAGAGCCTAATTGGTAAACTCCATTTTTTTTTGTATTATTTTAGATTGTAATTGAATTTAGAATGTATTGGTTTTACACTGATGTTTATTTCTTTTTCTTTTTTATTCTGTAAACACTTTTTCTGCCTCTAAACTTGCTCAAAAGTATCAAGTATAGCAGATTTTCTGAAAAGTAATGTTCTTGAGCTGGTACTTTAGAGAAGTAATTTTTCAATTTTCAAACCGGTACTCGAAATAAAAGCGGTTAAAGGAGAAAAACATATGATTTCACGATTTCACGATTTTATAATATTAAATAATTACGGACGACGTTTTCTACCAGAAATATTGCTTCATATGAAAAATGACAGAGGATTTTTTTTTTTGGATTTAATTTCTTGTGGTTTAAAGTTAGGAAAATTTTAGCAATTTTTAAGCTATTTTATAGACATTTTAATTTTGGGAGTTTTTTGTTGTAATTCAGTTAAAAACATTCGTAAAAACTTGAAATTTGGGTTGTTTGCTTATATTATCCTTACCTAAACATGGTCAAATTTTCAAAACATTTGAGTGACTTTTGAGCTTTTTATTTTTTTTCTTTTATATTTTTTTTCATTTTTATGATATTTCCTAATTATAAATTATAATTAAAATTATATAAATTAACTATTTATTTAAATCGTTCTTAAGCTGTTCTTATAACGCTTTGCTTATCACTATAGAAACGAATAAAATTAAATAAAAAAGATTCCCTCATCCGCTCAGAATCGTTTTTTATCGGATGCAATCATTGCATTCAAATCAAATACAGTAAAATTACACTATCCTGTCCGAGGACCGAAGCGACGATGGACAAACATCCATCACCGAAATGCTGACCTACACACATTTACATTTTTTGACAAAATGCTGTCTGTATAATAATATATAATATGAATATATGATATAGGTTATAATATATATATATATATACAATATACATGGTTATAATATATATGTATATATTGTATACAATATGCTAGTCTTATAGTATGAAATAACTGTACCAACAGGTTTTTGTACATACCTATACGGGCACATGGGTATATACATACACTATCATTATTATAATTTTTAAATATTTAAACACGATCAACTGTTTTAAGTTTTAATATATTCTACTTATTAAGTGGTTTTATATTTAAAAATTTAAGATATTATAGATTAGTAAGAAAAATCACAAGTTCAATAATTTTACGATCAATTCTATGAAGATTATGTGTTTACTAAAAAACATTTAATCATGTATACAAATATGGGTATAAATTTTTTGTCATAATAATAATATGGTCTACTAATCTACCACACACTTGTCCAGTTTACTACGGCGAGTCTACTACGCGTCTATCCAGTTGACTGCGACCGCAATTAAACTTTTTCCTAATCAAAGTGCAACATATAACATTCACATGGTCTTTCAAAAATCACGAGACTATATGAAATAATCTGCAGTGACAGTTTATTTAGTGATTAACAGGTGATATGTTGTTTTGTTTTAACAATGTTAGCCGAAAATGTCTAACAATTAATGATTCTGTCGCTGAGGAAAATACTATCATGTTTTTTAAGGAAAAATAGTTACTCATGAAAATTGGCACATTATTGTATTATTTTTCACAAGATAATCAATATTCGATAACGACGTGCAAAGTATACGCTTGGCAGTATTGTATTATTAAAATATGATGTTTTACTAGATAATTTACATATATATTTTTTTTTATTATTAATATTCATACATTTATCATTTATAAGTAAATATTCTCATAATATGTGATAAAATTATTCAACTAATACGGTAAACTATACGGCGTATACATATTATATGACGTAGATATAAAAACGTGTTGTAAACCGCATATTACAATAATAATAAAAAAATTATACTAATCCGGTCCCCAAAATCTCTTTTAGGTACAAGTGGTACAACGTAAGAATATTTATTCATATATTTATAAAAGTAGGTATATATTTTAATCAATGTTTTCTTCAGCAGTAGGGTGCATTAACCTTATGAATTTTATTTATTTGTGATTAGAACTCGATTACTATTTAGATTTAGATGGAATTTATAACATATATAGTTATATAAGAAAATTTAAGAACAAAAATATTTAGACATTTAGCAGTGGTTTTACTATTAGCAAATATGTAATATTATGGTCTATGGGGTGTAAATACATACTCAATTTTTTTTTCAAAGTAGGTACATTCAAATATCGACACTTGTCCTAGTCTAATAATCATGTCATTATGAATGTGACTATAGTGTATTAATACCATTTTTGATAAATTTTTAAAATCGATTTACTCGTCTAAAATTATGGCTTATTACGTATTTGTTAAAAACATATAGATATATAAGTATTGATGAAACGAATGAAAAAAAATTTAAAATTAAAATTAAAAAATTAAATAAATTAGACAATTCAGTGGATTTTATAAATTGATTATGTACACGCCCCCACTAGAGCTAACTATAGGTATGTACGAAAATCAAATTTCTATTATTTTATAATCATACGCCCTCGTTATTAAAAAAAAAATAATAATAATAACCACTGAATTGGCACTGATGTTATAAACAAAGTACGCATCTAAAAGTGGTATTCGTTAAAAACCATTAATTTCGTTGTCAGTTTTTACAGTCAGTTTGATTTGTTATCAACTTACCTACCTACAATTACAAAAAAAAAACTTTTCAAAATTATACACTTATATCGTACAGCATCTGGTTCTCAGGAATTTTTGTTAGTTCCTCGGATTATTATAGACTAAAAATAAACCTTAGAAACCGTCGTTTGCCTATGTGAGAACTATGTGGCTATCTGTTATATCCATGATATTAAATGATTACTTTTAAAGTTTTAAATTAATATTTTACGTTGTAAAAAATTATTTTAATTTAAATAATTATTCAATATCCCATATTTTTTGTTCATCATATTTACCTAATACTCATTAGTACTAATAAAATTATACAATAATATTATTACCAAATATCATTATATATGTACTCATTGAATACTGAAGCCTCCGAAAAATAATTCTTTTCAAAAGTAATGATTTAAACCCTTATGTAAAATTCTTATTGTGTAAGTTATACAGCTTACACATTACTATTTACTGCAATACATGTTATATAATACCACTATAACAAAATAATACACACCGTTTATCAAGGGAAAATTATACAACTCTGAATATCCATTTTATAATATTTAGAAATATAATGAAACGACAATCCCCAAAACACGTCTTAAATGCTAATAGTTTCGTGAACTTCTAAATATATGACTTTACAACCAATATTTACAACAAAAAATCAACTCAAACTAAGTATAGATAGGTATTCAAAACATTTTAGTACCTATACCATCATTCATGCACAATTTTTTTTTGCTAGAATAAAATGTTCGAAAAAAAAAGTCTGACAATATATAATTTTGAAGTATGTTGAAAGGTCGTCTATAACTTAAGTCGCATCAGTTGGGATATTCATAAATACGTTTTGATATTTAAAAATTGTAAATAATAATATAGCATTTAATAACCTATCTTGAGAAGAGTTTGGTAAAAATCACACTTGTTGACATTAATTTTCAAATTTTACGTTGATCAATAATAGTTTATCCGTTTTCCTCACGCTAAGATAAACACCTATTAGAAATAAACACCTATAAGAAAATCGAAAATTATCTATTAGAAGTAGGTGCTTCGTACTTATTAGTATACTTAATTCGATGTTTCGATCAACAAACATGACTATTTGACAATTTTGAAGTACTCTTTCAACAAAGAAGTGTTCATAGAAAAAAAATATTTAAAAAACTAGCGTCTTTATAAACTATATAAAGTCAATAATACATTATTCACTTCATTCAAAATTTAAAATTGAATACTATCGGACGGCGGTTAATGTCACTGCAGAACAATAAAATTATTTACAATGACCTTCTGCTGACTGCGGCTTCATACCAATATAAATATTAAAAATAGTGATAATTAATATTAGTACGTTATATACAAGATGATTCGTCAAGCATGACGCATGTTCGCCTTAATTTCTTCCTTTAATAATAGATTTATTCAGATAATGATTTTCGGAACTTTTAAATATACTTGAAAGTTGAAGACCATATTTTCAAATTCTCGGGATTTTTTTTTACTTTTAAGAAGTGAGACCTGTGGACTATGGTGATGTAATCTACTGTTTGTATCGTTTGTTATTTTACAAATGAAAGCCCTTTTTAGGACTGTAAATTGTTTAGTGGATATTTTTTTTTGAACATTTCGATGTACCTTTTTCTAAATTATATAAATTGTATTATAAATAAGTGCATAATTGAAGAAAAAAAAGGGGGCAGTTTACTTGATGAATCATCCTATGTACCAAAATACACTACAAAATAAAACTAAAGTAAAACAATTCGTGAAATATGTAGGTAATATATGAATCTTATAATAACATACAAATTATTACAAAAACATAATATTTAAATATTTGTTTATGAATATACTAAAATTTTGGATCTAACTATAGGTTTGAAAAAGATATTCAAATGACATATAGTTTTATAAATCTGCCTTAACACATAAGTTGTTAACAATTACTGCATATAAATATAATAGAAACTGAATTAATATTTAAAAAAATATAACTATTTCATACTATTAGCATTCGACAGTGGCAGGTACAAATCACATTTTTTGTAAGTCTTATTTCTTATCGAAATCATTTAAACCACATAATTCAAAACAATCATTTACCTATCATATTAAGTATATATGATAGATTTTGTCAAAAATATAATAACAAGAGTGGTGAATTTAAATAAAATAATTATCATGGTGCATATAATGTTTTATAGTGATTAGAAAAATATATAATATAGAGCCAAGTCTAAAAATGCACATAATAGCCATAATATTATGCATACACTATGGTGCATTTGATTTTAAGTTAACAAAAAAATCATTAATATACCAATGTATCAATAAAAGCTATTAATATTAATAGCTGAGATAATTTAAAATAAATTGTACTTTTGATGGCACTGTGGCACGGGAAATTCGGTATACACAAGCCTAAAAGTTTTTTTTACGACATAATATTATATATTACAATATTAATGTAGGTGTATCAGTTAAAAAAAAAAAATAATACAAATTTTATATATTAACAAAATTAGTCTAAAAATTACCTTAAAACTACGAAAAAGTGAAACAATTAATCTCTAGACGTGAAATAGTTTTTTTTTTTTACATTTTATTATAATAGTCATTTAGTTGCTAAAGAACGTATCTGCCGGGACGTGAGTCAGTAATTGATTGACTATCCTCTTGAAAATTGCTGCCAATTTAGTTCGGAGTTGAGGCATCATTACTTGTAATACTTCCTGGCCGTTTTCACGCAAAAATAAGTTTGTTGCTTCAACTAAAAATGTAATCAGAGTTTTATTTAATAAAATCTTCTTTTAACAATAAATAGTATTTAATAATTTTTATTAACATATCTTAAAATGAAACGAGTTATAAATTACAGCATATAAGCATGTTATAATATATTTCATGCCTCTTATTAATCGAAACAGCTGATTCACTTAGCTTATTTTTTATTTAATTGAATTAAATATGTTTATATTTGTGTGCTTTGTTTATATTGGTTTATTTATCTGGTTAAAATAATCTATTAAATAAATAAATACTTAAATTTTAATGCAAATACAAGCTTTTTATGTATCCTTAGTTTATAAGTTATAACTAAATACACTTTTTCTTTACTTCTAGGAAGGTATCTTTATTATTTTCACTCACCAATTATCCTATTGTTGTTGACTTTGCTGACAACCATGTACGCTTTTTTTATGACTAAATCAACTTCCAAGAAGTCCAAGTTGTAATATTTTTCGGTATCTTTATAATAACTAGATACAATTCCTTTTGCTGTAGCAGTGACATCACCTGAAATAATTTCGATTATTATAGCTATTTGAATAATAATGGTAAGAAGATTTAATAAAAACAAATTAATATGCAGATATTACCTACGCAAATTAAAATATAAAAAGTGTTTTTATGAATTAAATGTATAATATACTGTCGTATAAAAGATCTATTTTTTTTTCATTTTTTTCTTTAGTTGCTATAATAAATGGTTTTGAAATCTTTTTGAAAATATTACAAATAATTACGTGAATACAGAAGTAAAATTAAATCAATAACAAGCTATATTAATATTTACAAAATTATCTTCTATAAGATTAAATTAAAGATTGATCCTTGATCCTCATAGCCCATTAATATTATAATAAAATATGCCAATCATGGTATATTAAAGATATACATATATATATATATATATATATTAACATTGTAAATTTGTTTAAACTAACATTTGTTTGTAAAATTCATTTAGATACTTAAATGTAAATTAAATCGTATAAATATGTTTTACAATTGCGAATTAATGAATATCCAAAATATAGGTATGTACATGACTCTTAAGTCTTTGCCAAGTACAGTAATAGGTAACCAATTATTTTATGTATTTATGTAATTCAAATATAAATATTTGGTTATTTTTATATATTATAGAAAAACATACGGATCTCTCACTAAAATTGTTTAGGTAGGTACGTATAGTAAAATATACAAACCTAAATCTGCGTGGAATGATCCATTTCCATTAGCAGGCAGCACTAATAACACTCCCGTACTGGCATATTTGGCGTCCATCGTCATTTTTGGAATTCTGACTTTACCCTCAAATGGTGCATTCGGGCGCAATCTAAATTAAAATAATAAATGCAATAAAAAAAATTATAATTAATATAGTTTTAGACACTTTTAGTTAATTAATAATGTATAGTAACAAATATAATTTGTTTAACTTAAAATCACAAATATCAAACTACTAAAATATCATATCTTATCAGTAAAGTCACGACGATAGTGTGTAATAATAGAGTCATCTAAATGATTAGTCAGAACTTGAAATATAATACTTATTAGTTTTATTGAAATTATTTTATTTTATTTTATGATTTGTATATATTTAAATTAAAACATAATATTATTATATGAATTTCACGCAGAATAAAATAGAAATATTATAGAAATATTTCATCAAATTAGTCGTTGATTATACCACATGTCCACATTCAATTGTTGGTTTATTGAACCATTATTTGTGCGCCTACTAAATCGTAAAAACATTTGCTGGTCTACCATAGCGTGGCAGTAGTGAAATTGCATATACATCACGCCTTCATTATATTATTATATACTGCAAAGTTTATTTTAAAATCAAATTAAATACATACTTTAAATGCAATAGTATCAATGTAATAATTTAAAATCGAAAAAAACGTGAGAATTAATTAATTGTTCTTTCGTTAATTGTTTTGGTAGCAAAATTTCAATGCATATAATGATATTATATTTATATACTTGTGGATATGTATATTTAAAAATGATATACGTAAATGACCTTGTAAAACGTAATGTTGTAAAAATTTAATTTTTTCGATGAAGTCAATGAGTAATTAAAAATGAAAGTCATATAACTGAATGAAACTTATTACTGTTTATTTATATAAAAGCGTATATTACGTACACCCGATTTTATCAGGGAATAAATTAACAAACTTGGGCTGTGCTATTTGGTTTAAGTCTATGTATATCAGTTTACAGGTTATGTCCATGTAGGTTTACTCGCTTAATGAAGAAATCCAACTGAGGTAGTCGATCGAACGGTAGATGATGGTGTATTTCGATTTAATTGTAATTATATGAGTAAATTGATATGAATGTATCTCCGACCGGAAAATAAACAGCAAATGTAAACAACACCAATTTTAATTAGGTCAAATAAATGGTTAAAATCTTTTTTAAATCTCGCCGTAAGAATTGGAAGATGGTAACACGGATATGATGCTCCTAGAGACAGGTATTTTATCTATAAAACAATGCTTAAACCCTGTCCAGAAGTGTGTTCTGCAGTAAATTAAAAAAAAACTACACAATGATTGGATATGTCATATGTGGATCCACAGCCAACCCGTGACAAAATTTTCCATATCAGTCTTACGGGATGAATTTCCAAGACTCCTTCTTTGTTTTTATCTAATTTATACAAGGAATCTTTGAACAAAATTTTAAGTTCCTAGATCTAATCTACTGTGATTTAATATGTTAATAAGGCGATTTCTTCTTTCATAATATAATATCAATTTCAGTTTTTAATGTATATTATGTGCTTAAATTGAACCAAGTTATAAAAACTATAAACTAATCATCTGAATTTACAATATCAATTACTAATTTACAGCCAATTAGTTGCTTATTATTTTTATAAATAATATATAAATTAATGTATATAGTTTCAAAATTATAGCAACAGAACAACACTAGTGCTAGTAAGTAATAAAAACCATGGTTGAAATTTTTAAAAATTTAAAATAATATAACAATTACACTGCAGTTATGAACAGGTTGATGTAAAGATCAAGCAAACGAGAATGACTGTTGAAATAAAATACTATTATACTACATAAAAACTATTGTTCAAAAATATCATCGAACTTCATTTTTTTTTTTTCATATTATTTAATTGTCCAATTGTTAAACTTTGATAATAAATGAACTAAAATCATGGTCAAATAAAATCAAAAAAAATCCAGTAAATCGCTTTGCTACTTACAGACTATTATACAGACTTTGGGTAGGCATTGAGAACTAATAAAGTAATGAGTGGGTTAATTTTTAGTTCAATGATAAATCGTTTCACAAAAAAAAAAAGTACTAATTAGAGACAGTGTGATAGCCTCTATATTTAAAGACGTTTTAATACATATTATTTGCAAGTTAGGCTGAACCAGTATTTTTTGATTGAAAAAAATATTGTTGATCGTGATTTTTGCCGCACTACGTCTTTTTCTATATTTTTCCAACTTTATAAGGATACTTTATTTTAATTATACACTCGGGGCCACACAATGAGGACAGCGGGTAAGAATTACCCATGGTACTCAGACCTGGACTTTCGAGGGACCCGGTGTTTGTACAAATAATTACTTCAATATATATTAGAAAAATGTTTCAACATTAATTGTTATTTAAAAGTGATCCGGACTTAGTTCTGTACCAGGGCGAAAAATATGATGTAGGGAGCCTACATAGCCTAACACTGCAATAGTTCAACTTACAACACTTTTTGAATGGAAAAATTGCTGGCTCCAAACAAATCAATATCTCTCAAAGTGATTTTGTAGCCATTAGATCCACCAGTAATTGCTAAACTCAACGAATCCATCCTGAAAGGTTCCACGGGTGGCAATTCGATTTCATTGATTCCTACAAACAATAGACAAAATATGTTATATTCGATTCAATCTAATTAATAATTAGGTAACTAAATTAAATCTCCGTTTTTAATGTTCCTATGTATAAATAATAAATATATATTATATATTTTTTTATTAGATTTTATAGCTAATTATTATAGCTTAATACTTAAGGCATATTGCATATACATAAATTGTACATTATAGGTACATATACATAATAATGTCTTAAACTTAGGTCATAATCATATTTAATTGTATAACCTTTATTAAAAATATTATTATTAACTACATTATAATAGTTATTCGTTAATTATAATATTATGTTTTAAAATCATATGAATCATAATATGTTTCTGAACTTCCACATAATATTAATACTTAACACATATCTTCGTGTTAGCCTTCGGTAAACCTCCGTCCCTCCGTGACTACATAACGTATTTTTTAAAAGGAAAAATTAGTTAAGCTTTCCATTGTACAGTATATATCGAGTGCACCTAGGGCCATTGAGTAGGTAGGTCACTTTCAATAGATGCGTCAAATTTAAGTTCAATGATACAATATTATTGTGTAGGTACGAAAACGATTCTGAGCAGAAAAGCGGAGTCTGTTAACATAAAATATTACTACCTAGTACCAATTTACATATTTTTATGATATATTATATAAATTTCTGTTATAATAATTTTTTTTTAATATTAATTAAACGGTAAGTTAAATTAATTTTAGCCAAAATTATTACTTTTATTAAATTACCAATATTAAATTTTTAATTATTCTAATAGGTAGCTAATTATCATATATATAATAATATATAATATAATAATATAATATAATATAATATAATATAATAATATAATATAATATAATATAATATAATATAATATAATAGTATAATAATATATCATTAATTATTGTTATTGGCTTTTGAGTCAATGACAACTTACCGTTATAAAAAAATCGATTTTGTTGAGTAAAATACTTATTTTGATTTTTAAACATTTTTATTTGTTTATTTTTTTTGTTTTTTTCTATTATTTAGAAAATTACTAGGAATTTTTACTTTAGATAGTTTTCCTATCACAAAAGACATCGAAGTTGAAAAGCTTAGCATTTTTACTGCTCCAAAACATGATGACGGTCACAAAAACAAAAAATGTAATCAAATAGTTTTAAAAAAATACACGCCATCATTGTAAAATAAATACATTCATCGTTCCACTCAGAATCTAAAAAAAAAAAAACAATAATATAATGTTGTTCTTATTGCTTTAGTGTTTATAACTAGTGGGTATTTTATCCAGTCATTGGGAATGTTATGTCAACTGAGACGCAAGAACGATTTCCGCTTATTTATGTTTATAGTTTTGAAATGAAAATCACTGTTGTTATTTATATTCGTTTCTTACTTGCGTGTGTGATTTGGTTTTAATATAAACAATTAATTTCTATGGTTGATAAGGACGAGCAATATTGTTTCCTTGGTAACGGAAAAGCTCGCAATTAATTATATGTATTTATCAGATAGTTACGTGCTGTTATTAAAATTTCAGAAGGAAAATAAACGTTGTTTTTCAAAAATTATAGTAATATAATAATAATAATTTGATAACAACTCCCAGAGCGCAGTACCGCTACGGCGGCAGTAATTGTTGTAGTCAGACGTGACATTGACCGCATTTCTCGCGTTATGTCATAATGATTGGTATGATCGAACCAAGTGTGGATGACCCGTATCGTCTCCAGGGCCCAATACGGCGGCCAATTTAATTAAATCCATAATAAAAATAATTATGAGATATAGGTACATTATAATATAGTAATCACAGTACAAACAATACGCGTACAATTAATGTATTACCGAGTGTCGTCAACGCAATATTATAATGTTGTACCGTCATCCCCCAACCGGGCATGGTAGAAACCTACGGGTGCCCAATCCAAAATTCTGCCGAAAATTCTTACCACACACGTGTATCAAACCCGGTGCAAACCATTTGCGCCCATCACACCTTTTTAATAACCCACTTGCGCCCGAAATCATAACCCATTTGCGCACGAAATATTTTTAATGAAAATGTGTTAAACCCGTGCGACGTTGCAAAACTGTATTCTGGAATACCAAGCAATACTGCTTATTACCTTATGAAATTAAAACTATTGTACATATTATTTTTCCCGTTTTAACTATTTTTAATTTTCATGTTACACTCTTATCGATATTATCGAATATCAGTCCATTTTATCTTAATTGGACTTCATCATGACGATTTGAATTAATTAAGTGTTGTTTAACTTAGAATTCCTAAATTTAATGTTAGTTATTGTTATATTGACTAATTTTTTTTAAACCCAAAATGTTGAAGAAATTACAAAATTTGAATTATATTATTAAAGACGATTATATAATAATTATTAAAGTACTCATAATTTTTTAAGTAATATAGTTTAAATTTTAAAACTACACAATTATTAGATTATAATGTAATCTACTAGGTAATCTAATTAATTTAAGTATTTATCAAGATAAAGAATATAATCTATAATAATATGAATCACAACGGCAAAGTTGCATACGAAATGGGCGCATATGGGCTATAAATCGGCAGGTAGTACCTTATCTTTCGGGCGCATCTGACTATATCCCTCGGGGCGCAAATGTACTATTCTGGGGCGCAAATAGGCTGTAGCCATCAAACCAACCCAAAATAAAATCCATAGTACCCTCTCCACACCCAATGGCTTAATGGCCTTATCGTGGGTTGATTAATAAAAAATTAAAATTAAATTATAATGTTGTGTGATTTAACACACGTGTAATTTGTGTATTGGAGTATATCGTGAAAACGTAGGTATAAACAGAGGTGGATCTAGGAAATTTTTTATGGTGGGTGCTAGTTTGTGCGTAATGGTCCTAAGGTACTTATTAGTTATTGTGGAAAAAAATTAATAGTTTGAAGCTTAAGCGGCTAAAAAAATCAGTCTTGCGATGAGCGTTTATTTTGGAAGTATTAAATAAAGTGTTCGACTTATAATTTTTGATTAAGACACAAATTGTATCAAAAAATTAAATAATAATTTTATATTGTAACTGTTTATATACCTATCATTTATACTTTATTTAAATCGTGTAAAACCAGTGTACCTACCTCAAAATTACTACCTTACTGCCTCCGGCCGTACCAAAAATTATACCTGATTTTCAATAATAATAATAAATTAATAATACGCGGAACAGTGGGTGCTTCAGTACCCCCAAATACCTTCCCCCCTAAATTTGACCCTGGATATAATATAGTACAGACATTTCAGATATTGTCACTTACCTTCTCTCAAGTACGGTCTTAAATGATTGATTTCCGCTGCGAGACATTCATTGAGCTTTGGGTCGTTTCTTATGCATTGTTTTATGTAGGGCGCTGTAAAACATTATAAACACGTTTAAATATTTTTTAAACCGATTTTTATGATCGTTAACATCGTCTTATAAACTACTCTAATATTTTATAATAATCAACGATTGTATATAGAAGTAGGTATAAGGTATGCGCATTATAATATGATACCCATCGTGCCCCTCGACCATAATGACTGTAACACGACTTACAATAACAAAGGAGAACAATATGTTGTTGTGACATCAACATCAACATTTTGAAACGAGAGACGCCCGAGTAATAACTAATAACTAATGATTATTATTTATTTTTGCGTTAAATTTTTCAGACATTTGCTACTTTTTATGTTTTATACCCATCCGCATAACAAAGTAACACAGAATTAAGCACGGAAAACCCGTATTCGCATTTAATTTATTTTTAATTTCACTTTTTACGATATTGCAAATTTATTCACAATGTTAAATAGGTCGTATATAGTGAGCGTGTAAAAGAATTTTTTAATAACTACTTTATATATTATATTTATATAAACTATGAATCAATAATAACATAGGTCCCGTACTCTACGGGCCGTACATTTATAGTAATAGAAAATAATACATTCACCGAGTACCTATATGACTTGGATAACATTATCTGCAAAACGGACAATGACATCAAACAGGAATAAAATGTTACAAGTTACAACCAAACGTGCTTTTTACAAAAAACTCGTATTTATTTAATTGTACAGAATTCAAAAACGATCAAAAATAGTAAATTGGATAAGCTTTAAGACATAACTCATGCTCACAGGGGAAACAAAAAACTTCAAAGCACTTGGACCAAACTTACAAGATGTAAAAAACTTAATTTTGTTCTTAAAAAAAAACAGGATTGTACAATTTAATTCAATGTAGAAAATGTATACTTAAAATACTAAAAATGTAACAAAAAAAAAATGTCATTTACTAATGGCTTAGATGTCGATGCACTTTGATCAATGAAAAAAAAAAAAAACTTCAACTCGAATCCAAAATAATAAAATAAATATTAATATTTTGATAGGAAATTAATACATTGTTATTTCTTATAACTTATGAGATAAAACGTTTAAAGTTTTTTTTATTCTTAGGTAAGTACCTATTTCTGATCAAGGTAATAAAAAAAAGCTACATAAACAATAATATAAGCATGGTCAAGATTCAAGATCAATATATAATATATAATACATCAATAATACACATTATATTTCATGTATAGTAATTAGAGAAGAAATTTAAAACTGATCTTATGATATCAGTAGATCATTAGCAATAAATTACAAATTGTTTTATTTTAAATAAAAATATATTATAGGTGTTATTTTTTAATTTTTATGAATATTATTAAAGGTAACGATTTCCAAGAGAATTTGGTATGAATGATATCTACTAATATTGTTTCTTTTTTTTAGTATTTAAACAAATAAGCTTCGGCGCCTATGGCCATTGCATACAAGGAGTGTAAGGTTTTTAAGGATACAGTATTTACATATTATATAAACACTAATATTATTTGTATAACAAATTAAATTGTATTTTTACTTATAAAATATATATTTAAATTTATTATAATAAGTAACGACACTTTAATGTGGAATTATAAATAATGAATTTTTATCTTACTCCTCCTTTTATTACAACATATTATTATAAAGATTTAGAGACTAATAAAATATTTTTAAAAATGTAATAATTGAGATTAAGCATAAGATAACTATTGTCTATTATAATACATGCATAATAAACCAAACTATCTGAATTTGATTGGTTGAATAATATCATAATACTAAAGTAAATTTTAAACAACCTTGTCCTTTATTATTACATCTATATGACGTATGAATGGTATTGTGTTGTCTGAATTGTAATATATTGTAAGGAATTTCGAGTTTAAATGTAAAATTTGCATTGTGCCAACTATCAAGTATATCATTGAAATACACAATAAGATGTTTATTTTTTTAATCGTTCAAGGATTAATTTTAAAAAACCAATACCTAATAATATTGTTTTCAAAAACAAAAAAACGATTTAATAACATATATTATGTAGGTTCTGAAGGAGAAAATAAATAGTTTTTCAGTGCAAACCAACGATTACAACTAAACCAATTTGTAATTTGTTCATGTTCATGTTCGATTGATTATAATATTCTCGTACTTGGGAAATATAATTTGAAATGAATAAAATGAAACGTGGTCGTCATCATAATATTGGGCTGTAATATTATAGACATAAGTACCGTCTATTACACGACATCCGTGGCGCTGGGAGTTTTGGACGGAGGATGAAAGTTTTAATGAGAAAATAATAGTTTTGAAAAAGTACATACGAACTGCGAAGAGCGACACATCTTATGATTATTATATTATTATTCTCATAGTTATACATAAACACTGACGGCCTTCACATTGCGTGCGTGCACGTCATAGTAGTTTTCGATATCCCGTGACATACGTGCACATCATTGTTGTAAGTACACCACCGCCGATACAATAATATTATTATCATCGGAGTGCATGCGATATTGCATAAAACGTCAACGCGTAGTATGATAATATAATATATTATACTTAGGTACCTACATTATAAACATACCGTACATTAATTGTGCACGACGAGTTTCTTCACCAAACGTCTTTTTTTTTCTGGTTTCACAAGTTTTACGATAATATTATTTCCCCCATCGTTACGCGGACAGGAATACTTCGGGATAATATTATTATATATCACACTATACCTATATACTATACCGAGTGGTAAGTGTATTAAGTACAGAGTGTACATTCGCCAAGTAGGTACAGTCCAAATGCTATCCTTTTACTATATCTAATAGGTTAGGTACTCGTATTCGAATTTTTCGGATTTTTTTTTATATCAAATGCTTGGGTTTTTCATGCGTCATCGTGATACATATTGAATATAATAAAGTATGTAGTATTTGCTATCTAGTCTAATCTATAGACAGACGTCTATACTTCTTGGGAATTAATGATTACCTACACATGACCAATTTTTATAAATTTATTGTAAAATGATTTTGATTTGACAAGCGATAATTACCAGGTAGCTTATAAATTCTCTTAATATTCTTCCATATTATACTATACTAGACCATCAATTATATCATATCATAGTTTATTATTTATCGTTATAATAAATTAAGTGTAAAGTATAAAAAAAACTCGGAAACTTTTATTGTATGAATTTCGGTTTAGTTTCGTGGATATTTTCAAAATATTAACAGTAAAAAAGCGTAGTATTTAAATAAGTATATATATATATATATATATATACATGATAATAATTAATTAGTATCGTCTTGCAATAAAATTATTAGAAAATTGTATGGTCTTTGAGTATAGGTAACTATAATTAAAAGAATTCAAAAAATCAGAATTTAGATAAATGTATGGCAAAATGAACGTGACGAGTAGTGAACCACCTTGTATGCATGTTAATACGATATCCGTTACCAGCTGCATCTTCGGCGGGATCAAAAATCATTAGATACAAATAATTGTCGAACTGGCGCAGTGGAGTAATAATGTCGCAGCGTACCTACGATATGACCTGCCCATAATATAATATAGCGTGACGGTATTCAAAACAATAATAATAATGATAATAATAATATAATCCATTTGAAAACGTTGTTGTCGTGATTAGGGGCTATTGGCCAACTTCGGGTCGAGCACCGGGTCGTTGGCTGCATGCATCTAGGCGAGTCTCGGCAATGATGCAACGCCGACTGGGTCTGTACCGACGACGGCAGTACCGGTCCTCCGCGGCAATTCAATCAGGTCGATTCGAACACGCGACCGGTTCCACATTCGATCCATTTATTATTTATTATTTTTTCACCGATGGGATATTATGGAAAACGTTGTGAAACAGAATTGAAAAACTAAACGTGAAAAACGATCATGGCGCATAATACAGACGTAGATTGGGCATAGACTCTCAAATGGTCTCTACATAGGAGGAAGTTTACTGTGTGATTTCTATCTGATTATAAAGTGCAATACTGCACCTAATGGTCACAAAAAAAAAAAAAACTAGGAAAACGATATTATGCATCATAGGTATATTCCTATAGGTATTTCCATAATATATGTGTTGAACACATATACACATATTTACTATGGTTTATGAATTACGGTAAATGTAAAAAGTTGCACCTTATTCATAAAATGTGCAACTGATATTATATAGCCTATAGTTGCGCTGTTACGGTCTTATATAATACTTTAGTCGTACCAATAACGACCTAATTAATTACACTGAACTTTAGCGTTTATATATATTACTACGGTTTTACATAAAACTGTTTACAAAACATGTTACAAAATATTTTATAATTGATATGTATGGTATGTATTATGGAATATTATTAATATTATACTATTATAGTACATATACATAAACCAATACACATATGTATATAACGTTGATGCAACACGTTTTTATCGGTCATCTGTGAAGTCGTCGTAAGATCGTAATATTATACTATCAATTGCGACTCGCGGCTAATCCTGCACGGGAGTTATTACCCTCTGTACGCAAAGATTGTGAATCGTAATACTATGAAACTATGTACAAAAAAGTATAAATTAAACCAAGATAAATATAGTAAATACTATATATACACACGCCATATACAGTGAAATACGATTGAAAAATCGGAAATTTAATATTTTATCAAATATTTACACATAAATAGGTAGCATGAATTGAGATAAATACCTATCTGCAACTAACACGCCGTATTATTATACAAAAATGTAGGTGCACTGCTGTGTACACATTTGAAAACTATACAAAATACGATATAAAAAATACCTATACAGTCGTCCTAACACAACATTTTTAATGTGTTATTTGGTGTAGGTATTTATAATTATTATTAATGCGCAGATTGGTAAACGTCTAAAAAATTGTGGCTTTAATAATTGATAATAATTGCACATGTCACGCATAACAATTTTCGGACACGTGATGATAATAATAACGAATTTCGATTAAAACTTATTCTTTCTCTTTAAATTTTAATAATCGTAATAATTAATACGGATCGTGTGTAATGTTGTGGCTAATCTTTAAGAACTATTATTACCTACTGCAGCTTGCAAACTGCAGATTGTACCTAGGGACTGTAATATTGTTTGTACAGCTTTGAAACCGTACGAAACTTTGAAAAATATAGTACTAAACCAAGATAAATAGTATATACAAGACATTCGGTAAAAAAAAAAAAAACTATTTAATAATGCATAATAATGATAGCATTATATTGTCATATCAATCCATGACAAATAACCCGTAAGGCCGTATAATACGCTAACGTGCACAGATATGCTTTAGTTTTGGAATACAGTCAATAAAGAAAAATATCTATACCCTGTAGTAACATAGAATTTTGTGGTGTCGGAGTTATATTTAACACGCAGAATGCAGTTAATCTAAAATAAGGAATTTTAATTTGTAATAATAATTTGCGCATTGCAACGATCTATACAACACGTAGGTAATAATATTAACGAATAATGGTTTTTTTACTATAATTTAATTTTAATTTTATACCGATAATCTTAGAAATGGAAATCACATAGTTCATGTATAATATTTTATACAATTTTCTATTGTTTAAATTATACGTACAATATACTTGTTAATAATTAACTTTAACACATTCTGCAACACGACGTGTTTACGCGTTTTAGGAAGATTCTAGGATTGTGCCACTGACGCGTTTACGCTTTAGTTTCTAATACATTTCGACGTCGTCTAACATTTTTTTTATCTAATTCAATGTCTTTTTCACTCCTTTTATATTATCTAAAATCAAAGGTGGCCATAGAGAACAAACATAGAAAACTAGTTTGTTGGTTTTTTTAAATCGGTCGGCGACGTTACTCAAACAATTTAGAAATGACAACATGTGTAAACGCGTTGAACGTGTTAAGTATTGATTAGTTTATTATGTTTACACTTTACACATTGCATGGAGTACACTCTACAAACACCAGCAATTTGTCTACTTTAAAGATTGAACAGTATCTGGTTTACAGGGGTATAATAAATACATAATATTATATAATGTTTTAATTTATGACGTGTAATACTATTATAGTCAATCAAAACTGTGTGTTTAGGACTTGTTACCAATCTGGCGTGGTTTGAACAAATCGAAAAATATAATACATTTTCAAAATCGTATACAACAACCCATGCTGATAAATGGTTAAAAACTGAAAAGTGCAATAAATACATTTTCAATCATATCTGCGAGTGACGTTTGTACCACATTTTACACTCATGGGTGATGTGTTGACGCTATGTAACGAGCAAATATAATAATATGACCCACTTGTCGTCGTCGTTTTTCCACTCTCACTGATCCGTCAGCGTGCAGTCGACAAAAACAGGTTTTTGTGCAGAAAAGTAAAAACAACGCGCCCCTTAGATCACGATAGAGAATCACTTTTGCAAACCAAAATACAATTTAAAAACAAAATGTGTACTAATATTAGACTTACGTATGACTTTTGATTTTTCCGCCTGGACGTACACCATGGCGACGGCCACGACGAAAATTGTCCGCAAGTAGTCGATCATAATTGAGCAGTAATCGACACAGGTATAGGTGGTACACGACTGAGGGATTTAGATGTATGGTTTTTCGGGTAGAATTTTTGGTTTATGAAAGAATCAAAATCAATCGTTTCGAGAAAAAAAACCCTCAAAACCCGCGAAATTCGAAATGCACAAACGGTGCGTGATGTAATAATAGAAAACGAAAATGATGGCGACGACAGTGATACACGATAATAATATTATTATTACAATTTGCGTAAATAATAATATTCTAAGGTTATCGAATACCTAACAACGTTAATCGGCGCGAACGACAATAGCTAGGTTATAACAATAATAATAATAATATATTTTTATTTTATTGTATGCGCGTATGTTTTAACTGAATATTATACTATAATGACATAATATATGGACTACTTGTGGCTGGCTAGCTGGCTGGCGTTGTGACGTTCGCAGACTCAGCTGGGACAGTGGCTTAGGAACGGCTTTATTCGGTCGTCGTGCTCCCAGAAGATCCCTACCATTGACAGCGCCGCAAAACCCTACTCGTCTGCCGGCTGGCGCTCTACGCGGTTATAGCTAGGTTAGTGCCATAGTGGTGCAGCTCATTATTTATTATTATTTTTTGATTCTTTTTTCTCCGGTTGTGAAATAATATCAAAACATACACCTGACGCCAATGTATATTATACTATATATATATACATCATTATTAATAGGACAGCACACTGCTTTCTCGCCTAGCGATATTTATCTCGTCTGCTGCATCGAAACGTTTAATTTTTTTTTTCATATATTTCTTTCTTTCTTTCACGACGACGTCTGTTATGTGGAAACGGGTAGTGCGTAAACGTGCGGGTAAGCGGCCAAAGTTCAAAATTCTTTACCAAACACTTGAAAGACTACCGATATGTAATATACGCACGGTCGATAAGTCATAATATGACACACACACGACTGCAGACCTGGAGGCGGCAAGACTACCGCGCGTATTATGCATAATATTATCGATATTAAATAACGCGGTTCGTAAGACTCGTAAAATTGTATAATATACGGTTTAATGCACCTGTATGATCAAATTAGGTATAATATGTATTATTATTCCACGTGGTTCCAACAGGAAAAATATGTCGCGAGTTTGTCGTCCACGAATTCCACCGTTGCCGTTCGGTAAATTTTACCACTGTATCCGGTTGTATATTATAATATTATTGAAATAAGTATACGCTTCCGAGAAACTACGACATCTTTATATATACACTTGCATAATGGTTCTCGCATTAATGAAGCAATAAATTTGATTATAAACATTATTGTTGAAAAATATAATATAATAAAATAAATGAAGTAGGAAGGTAAATTTTAATAAAATGTATGCTTATTGTTTATATATAGTGTTAGTGCTACATTTAAAAATAACAATAATAATTTTCATGTAAGTATTCTAATCGTCGAACTTCACATCATGATAAAAATAATATATTATAATAGTTCATAGATTTTACCCTATCGTAAATATAATAAGTCAATTAGTAAATAAAAATGTCTAAAAAATAACGAATACACAAGAACTATAATTATAGTTTTTGTGATGTTTTGCACTGTGAAAAAAGTTACCTATGTCGTTGATTCTAAACAAAAAAAAAACGAATAATATATTATGTTAGATTTGAAGTCAGTTAGATATCATTATTGTCAGACTATATTTCTAAAGACATTTTTGTATGTATTTATTAATAATCATTTTAGTATGGTATTACGATATTGATTGGACATACTTTTTCCAACTATAAATAGCATACATTATATAATAATAATAATATTAGTTTCTACAGTGTACCTGTGTACGTATCAAATATGGTTCATCAAATAAATAGCTTGAAATTGGTTCAAGCATTATGAAAATTTTATTGTTTATTGTGAATAATAATATCTGTGATGATGAAAGTCCCTACGAAAGTTTGAGTAGTACCTATATATTTTTTATTACAACATTTATGATTTAAATATCCAATTTAGTTATAAAAACTTATAACTTTAAATTGTATATCATATATTGTTATTGCAATTTCCTATTTCTATTTTTTCGTCAATAGCGATCGACTTACAGTATAACGGTGTGAATAGGTTAAATTCGTAATATAAGTAGTCAATAGCTTGAAATCAATCTAAATATATTGGAAATGTTAAAAAAAAATTGATATTTTAGGTGTTTGAAAGTATGACTTATGAGGAATTTTGAATTGAAAATAAAAATTAAATATTATCTTAGGAATAAAAATTGTAACACCTTATTTATTTTTAACTAACATGGGAACAAAATAATTTTAGTGATTCATTAAGAAATCACGATAATTCCCACATTTATAGGCAAACAACACGTCAAAGACCAGTAAATAACTCTGACATAACGTAATTTTCCGTAGCATACAATCACAAATTTATTGCATAAAACCATAAGCCATAAACGTTTATACTAAATTCATATTATTTAATATTTTTAAACAAGTACTCAGTTGTACAACACTACAACTATAGTGTAATTATAAAAAGTTAATAATTATACTAATATTATAATATACATTTGCATCATCGCCATCATATACATATAGTAATATACGCGTTTGGTATTTTAATAGTGTAATATTTGTAACTCTGTTTAATATTAAATATTGTATTATAATATTGTTTTATAATGCATCACGATTACAATGGATGACACTGTTATTGTAATATATACCAACATATTTAGTTATTTATTTTATTATATCATATATATATAATATTATAATGAGATGCGTGACTATACTTAGGTATATGAGAGTAAAAAAAAACGTAAATAGTGTACAGATATTGAGCTTGTCGCTATGTCAATTGCGTTTTAATAAAATAAAATGTATTATTATTTATGAAATTGTCTCGCGCAATAAAATAGGTCTGCGGTAATTTGTTGCGTTGCGTAGCGCTCCGCCGGCCCGGAGGCGCTGCAGATCGACGCCGATCGCGGTACGTATATAATATAATAATATATTATATCTTTTATCGTTTTGAAAACAACCTCTCATTCACGTGGCGCTTCCAATGACGTTGACGATGCGGTCGTAATACTCGCAATAGTATTATTATTTTATAGTTTTATACCTACTTGTCGTCTATAACACCGCCAGCGAGAAACTTGTACGCCAAGTGTCCGAACGCTTGTCCTAGAATACCAAATAGGTAACGTGACCAATAACAGATAGATGGTATATTTTGTGTCAACTTTAGCGATTGTAATTTTCACCACCTAAATATAGGTATAAATACACATCTAGTCCGCACCAAAATATAAAAAAAATCATGTAATTTTGCATTTTACGCCTGCACTCATCGAAAACTATTATCAGTATTATGACTTTGGCAATTTACGCCACCGATCAAGGTTAGATCAAGGGAGATCGACTAATCACCCCCCTCATATCCACCACTGATGTTGAACAACCAATTTTCCATTATATTTTTATATAGGCATACCAACGAATTTTTGGATTGATTTAGAGTGTCGTATAATAATTACGAATTATTAATTTTTATTAATAATTATTAACGTCGACATTTCTTATAGAATTTTACTAGTATAGAAGTATTGGCAATAGTTTATTATATTGGAATCTTTGTAGTTAGAAGAGAGTAAGTGACATTTTGGCCAATACAAAACCTTGTACCTATAAAAATACAATCATTAGTAGAAAACTAGAAACAACAATGTTAAGTTACTTATAAGTTATAACTTAGGTAGAATATATTCTTCAATATTAGTATATGTATAGTTATAACTGTTATAAAAGTCTTATACGTTACGAAAGATAATATTATGTTTTAGACTATTTCTATAGTTAAATAATCATAATATTATATCATGGGAGTTAATTTCACTGGCACTTCCAGTTTCCACCTTAAATTGTTTATAAGTCGGATACGACGATGGAATAAAGAAGATCAATCGAAAGCCCCGAGTTCAGTTCCAAAATGCGGAAGTGGAGGTGCCAAGTAAATGCATCTATATTATGGTGATAGTTATAATGATACAAATACCTGAAAATGTGGCTGTTAGTGTCCATTATTACAATAATATCTAACAAAATGTTGGATGGTATACAATAAACCTTGATCCAATTTTGGACGCGGCCAGAGTGTACGATAATACGCGATTCACCCCTATTGAAACAAGATACGAACCATCACGCGTTTTGTTCCTTCCGCAGTTCCGTCTTCGTAGTTCATCGTATTCTCTATTACTCTTGTGATGGTACCTATCTGTTTTCGTACTTCGTGCTGTATTTTATTTCTTTTTCGTATGACTACTGCAATCAAAGCTGGCGCATAATTTATAAATCATTACCAATAATAACAAAATATTTTATGAAGTTGTCTAACATTTGAAACTTAAGCCCAAATAGTATATACGTAGGTATATCTACTTAATCATAATTATCTAAAATTAGTTTTCAGAGAGCTTTTAACATATATTTTTGTGAAATTTCACTAGAACTTAGAAATTAGATGATTAATTAATTTAAGTATAAATGTCTTTATTATTTCACTGTAATTCAAAAAATTATTCGTGGTGAATTAAAAACTATAAATTTTACTATATATATACCTACGCAATTACATTTAAAAAATATTTAAATTAACTATAAGCTATTACCTAAATATCACGAATCTATTCAATCAGTTCTACGACAAGGTAGAATATATAGATAATAATAAAATATTTAACTACATTATCAATACAATGTTTTCAACAAAAATTAAATCAACCTACCGTAATACTATAATATTATTGTAAAATAAGTTATAATTTAACATTTTTAACCTTTTACATTTGACATTTTTTCGTCTTAAATAAATTATATAATTTAAAAATTAAAAATTCTATTATTACCTATTTATTATTATAATGATATTTGTCTATCAAATATTTTTTTATTTTTTCATTTTTTTTATTTATTTAGAAGAATATATTTACAATCTATTTTTACAATAATCAGTAAGTATGATGACAAAATTGTATTTATCAAATATTTTATGGTAGAAATAATAAGTGTGCGGTTTTAATCTATCAAATGAATGCAGTAATAACCTAGGTACTAAAAGAGTGCGGGTTTTCCCTGCATTTTACCGAAAGTGTGCGGTTTCAAGAGTCAATGATTAATTTGATATTATAATTGATATTAATAATTTGACATCATAGACTGACGGATCGTCTCTGTTCAGTTCACTATCAAAATTCAAATAATGCATCTAATGCATCCAATTATTATTACATATTATGTTATATATAGTGACCCGATATTTAATGTAACTACACCAAAGCGATACCCTCTTGCAAATATTTTATTTTATTTTACCTTATGTAGCTACATTTTTAATTTTTAATCATTTTCTTGAAATATATTAATTAAAATGAACTGGGATTGATGACTTATTAAAAATATATAATATAAATAAATTTAACAATTATTATTAATTATTTTATAGTGCCTCAAATTAGGTATTAAATTTTTGCTTTCAGTGTAAATTACATACTTCAATACGACAATACATGAAACACCCAAATAATTTTCTAATATTTCATTGTAATAGTATGTATATCAATATCATAAACAGGTTACGGAGCACCGAGATTTTCCGCTTTCTTATTTGTCTAAGGATGAACATCGACAGCAGACTAACTGAAAAGTGACCACCCAACACTAATATGATGTGAACGATGCGTATTTTATAATTTAAAATATAGTAATATTACACGACGTCGTCTAGTTGTACCGCGTCTAAAAGTTGAGCTCGGCCCAACTTTGGACATTTCCGGATAAAAATCATAGTTATATCAGTGCCGGATAGACAAAGTATCGGCCCACATATTGTGCACATGCCCATTTTTTTAATCATTTTTTTATTATTATAATATGATTTAACTATAATAAAAATAATGACACCGTAAGTCGTTAAAATAAGTGCTAGTGTTCATTACCAAGACGCAAAATACTATCGTCTGGTGGTTGGGGTTTCCATCAAAATCTGCGTGTTGCGATAATTTCAATAATATAATATAATAATACTTACGTATAACACGCAGTTTATACGATCCCGACGACGCGAAGGGGAGAAAGATATTTTCGAGATTCCTTGTTTATTTATATTTTTTTTTTTTTATAGTTTTTTTGTTCGCATTTTTAAGAATTCTATTACGATAAATAATAATTAAGTATATCGTGTCGGTGTATAATGCGACTTTTATCAAACAAGGCGGCTTCTATAAAATATGAATAAGACGATTATACCTAAACACCCTCGGGGTACCGGCTAATATAATATAAATATGATATATATTGTATACATTTATTTTTAAGATTGCCCAATGCGTAACTATATGTGTAAAAACGATGTCCCAATAATTGAAAATTATTCCCAAACATTTATTTTATTTTGATTGTGTCATATTTTTATACACATGCCATTGCGGTGTAGGTACATATATATAATATGTATCATGGCCGAAATATCGCGTCTCCGTGGTAAAAGTTAATTTAGTGCGGCTATTAATTTAGACGGTCCATTAGACGTACGCATCATGTGAATATTATATATATGTGTGTGGTTATCTAGATGCCTGGTAGCGAGCGAATGTAAACATATATGTAAGTATCATAATATTGCATTTCGATCGAACAGGATTTCGTGAAATCCGTGTGGCTGCGTAGTGCGTACTTATTGCGTCTGCAGTGTAAATATTGTACTCAAGTCTCCGCACGCGTTGCGTCGAGACGCGTCTCTAGTAATTAAAGCCCGATATCGTGGATTTTTGTAACGCAACTTTTGTCGTAATATTATTAGGATTATTTCCATGTGATAACGCCAAACATCGCTACAACATAATTTATTATCATACACGTAAAAGGTGCTAACTATAGCGCACCACTATCCGCACAACACTCAACGCGTCGTTAAACCTATTTCGGATCGTAATGATCAAACAGGTTTCCAAAAGTTATTATGCCTATTTACTATTTATCATTTCAAACTGAAATACTATTTCAATTCAAAACTAATAATTAGGTACATATTATTATTATTATTATTATTATTATTATTATGAAATTCCCATTCCCATAGTAATAGATTAAAGAAACCTTTTATAGCCAAGAATGTCTCTTGTCTTGTACCTACTTATTTTTGGTAAAAATAAAAAATCACGGACCACGTATTAAAAAGAGTAACATCGTCTCATAACTCGTAATTTCACGATTCAAGGTAATCTTCTATATATTCAAAACAATTAAGTCAAAAATACTTTTCAAATATTTGTTTTCCTTAATGGATATTCAAATATATATGATAACTGACAGCCATATAAATTATGAACAATCACATCAATCAACATCAAACTCCATGAATTTTTTTTCTGTACATAGTTTTCAAATATTATTCATCACTTTTTAAGTGCGTTTAATCATACGCACGATTTGCCACATAACATACATTCTTAACATTTTAATTAGGTATACCTGCAATTACAAATTTTTTTTTAATTATTTAAATAGTTATTAGTGTATTGAGATATTATTATAGTAAATATTATACGATAATATTTATTAAATTTTTTATTTTTTTTTTCTATTTGAATTTCTAAATAATTTCACATAGAATTAATTTAATGAATCTCCTGAATCTGCTGGATCCTAATTCTCTTGCCTCTCCGTTTGTCTTTTGTCGAACACCAGAAACAGAATTTTTATACAACTTGCCATTTTACGGCTTGGAAACAAATTTTAATATCATTAATAACATACACTAGAAAAAAAAAATATGACTAAAAGGCCAATTTGATTTTGTTCATACTTTTAATATTTATTAATATTCTGTCAATGCTTAATGGTCACCTATTAAAATTAAAATTAATCTCGTGATTTGACGAATATAGTACATATACTATATACTATATACTCATAAGTAGGGACCGGATTTATATGCAAATGCATATATGTATTGGAATAAGCTTTTCGAAATTTGATGAAAATTTTCCCCGATTTCGATCACTCTTATTAAAATAACACCAATTTTATTTTGCATATTTTGCATATTTCAACGTTTTTACCTATTAAATACATATTGCATGCATATTTGTAGTTTTAAAGTGCATATTATTATTTATAACACATATATTCGTTTTTCGTCGTATTTTCACGTTTACAGACACATAAAATCGATAAAATTGACATCGGTCGTTATTTCCAAAGATAAGATTACATACTTCATATAGTCATATACTCTTATGCAGCATATATATATATATATATAAATATAGATAAATTCGTTGCTCATATAATAGAATTTAAGTGTTAGACGGTCAGTTTTCGATGTCAGTCCGTGTCTTGCGTTTGATGTTTAAAATTGTGCCCGAGTGCGTCTAGTGAGTTTAGATATAATTTTAATTCGGAACTTTGAAATGCCTAAAGTAAAAACTCCAATTAGGAGTCGTTTACAGACATACGTAAACGATCATAAAGATATTTTTAAAACCGATGGTTCAATTTTGTATTGCAATATTTGTGAAATTCCAGTTAATGCGACTACAAAGTTTTTGGTAGACCAACATTTATCACGTGATAAACACAAGAACAATTTAAAACTCAAAGAAACACATTCAATAAATAAAAAACAAACTTTTATTTCTAATATGAACATGGATAACTTTAATGAAGATATTTGCCAAGCTTTTATTTCTGCAAATATTCCTTTATTTAAATTACAAAATCCATCTCTTCGCGCTTTCTTAGAAAAATATACTAAACGACACATACCAGATGAGTCGACCTTACGAAAAAATTATGTGAAAAAATGCTACTCTGAAACTATAAACAACATAAGAAGTTCAATTGGGGATCATAATATCTGGATTTCAATCGACGAAACTACCGATTGTGAGGGACGATATGTAGCGAATGTAATTGTCGGTACATTAGAAATAGATCGACCAAGTCAAACATTTTTACTTCATTCCGAGGCTTTGGAAAAAACAAACCATAGCACAATTGCTCAACTTTTCGATCGGGCGCTATCAATTTTATGGCCTACTGGTATTCGGCACAATAAGGTATTGCTATTTTTAAGTGACGCTGCACCCTATATGATTAAATCAGGTAAATCTATTAAATCATTTTATCCAAAAGTCGTTCATATTACATGTGTAGCACATGGATTACACAGGGTTGCCGAAGAAATAAGAAATCAATTCCCTCAAATTGATGAACTTATTTCTAACGTCAAAAAAGTTTTTTTAAAAGCTCCATCGCGTACGATACTTTTCCGAAATATGGCCCCTAATCTCGCACTTCCACCACAACCTATATTAACGCGTTGGGGTACATGGCTAAACGCTGCTTTTTATTATTGTGACAACTTGGAAATTATTAAAGAAATAATTCTTCAATTAAACAGTGAAGACTCTATTTCAATTAAAAAATCGCAAGATTTGATAAAAGATCCTAATTTGAAAACTAATTTAATTTACATTAAATCAAATTTTGAAATAATTCCGAGCACGATAAAAATGTTAGAATCAAAAGATTACTTGTTATCAGAGGCCATGATCAAAATTAAAAATGCAAAAACCACATTAAAATTATCAAAAAACAAAATTGGTGGTATTATAAATGCCAAACTTACAACTGTATTAAAAAAAAACCCTGGATATAAAATAATGAAGACAATTTCTAAGATTTTGGAAGGAGAAATAGACGGAAACTATGAACTACCTGAAGATTTAAATGCAAGTGATATTGCATGTATGAAGTACGCTCCTATAAATACTGCTGAGGTCGAGCGAAGTTTTTCAATGTATAAAAATGTACTTACAGATAATCGGAGGAATTTAACGTTTGAACACATTAAGGAACTTCTGATCATCCAATGCAATAAGGTAATATATGAATTCAATTTTTGTTTCAGTTTTTATTAATGTGAGCTAATACTTTATAGATTGAAGATACAGAATGTTGAATGGCGACGAAGACGAAAAAATACTTTAAAAGCTTTTTTATACTTTTTTAATACCATATTAATTAATAAATATTGTTACATAATTTTACATAATACATTTACATATTTTTACATAGTTTTAAACAAAATTTTAAGTGCATATTTAAATACATATTTAGAAATAAATACATATTTTATAACATATTACAGCATTTTTAGAAGCATATTTTGAGGATTTTTTGTGCATATAAATCCGGTCCCTACTCATAAGTATATATTATAAAACTTATTAGATAGGTAGTAGATTTTTGTAAATTTTATTTTATTATAAGATCTAATAGTATACAATATATACTTTTGATATTTAAGTGATTTCAACCACCAATAGCCACGTCATATAATAATGTATAATAAAAATGTATGTACCTAAGTACCCAAGTACGATCCACCTGCAAACGACCACATAAATATATATATGTAAACACGTTTATTTATCTATATGTTTGTATATAGCATTGATCATAAATTTTTTATTATAATATTTCAAAATGTATAATCAATGGTTGTATGTATGTCTGTTGTCTGTATATGCATATTGTGTGTATTTAGGTTTGCATTATGTACGTATGTGTGTCGCGTGAAACGGCGACAAGGCCTCGACAGAGGCTAAAAGATCACTATGCCAATCAAGTGACATCATTTAATCTTCTCCCGTGCGTGTGTTCCAATTTCGGGAAACGGACGGCAGCCAGCGAATGCCCGCGCATCCGGTCGGCGCTGCATCGTATGGTTATTGCATCGCAGCGTAGGGTCCTCGGGGTTAATGAAAAACTTACATTCTGTACACAAATTGATATGTGATATACATGTTATTATTGTGCTCCTATAAAGACGTCGGAATACCCACGTCATATATTATGCACACACACACACATACCCTGGGTCGGCGTGAGCAATAGGAAATTATTTCTGTAACCGGACAACAAAAACACGTGAATTAATTTTAATAGTCCACTAATTGACCGGTGCCGAACGGATATAAGAGTTCTGGTGATGGATCCGCCTACGAAATAGCCCGCGTTATTACGGAATATTATGTGCGTAGGAAACGGTCGGCATGGTCTCAGACATCGTCGCCGCTATGTGCGATCTGATGTACCTACACAACATTATAATATGATAATATTTTTATTTTTATTGACGAGTCCGATATTAAAATATTGTACGTTATAAAATAATAATTGGCAATTACTTACTTGGTACTAATTCTATAATTAACCGTGATTTCTGCACACATCATTCGGTTGCATTTTGACTACAATCGTATGACATGCGACTCATCTCATCGCCAACGACACTTGGAGAAACTCATTTTCAGATGGCAATCAACGCGGAAAGACTGCAGGACACGGATTATCATGCCATTTTTTAAGGATATTTTTTTGTGTCCAAGCGGACACATATTATAGTGAAGTCCAATGAACACCCAGCGAAATAAGATTTTGCTAACTCTAATTGCTGTACTAAGCGTGTTAACTAAATTTTCAATATCATCCATCTATCTATCTATATTATATAAAAAATCAATATCGATAAGTACCGAACCGCATTACTGAAGTATACACAAATAGACCTATATACAGGTGTCCCATGAGGATTTACCCATTGCGATATCTCCCGAAATAATGGTGATATCGAAATTCTGGTTTTGTAATAAGACTCACAGGGATAATAACTACAATAATTATTTCATATTTTAATGTTTTGTTAAAAAAGTTTAAAAAAAATATTTTTTTATTTAATTATTTCAAAAAAAAATTAAAAATAGCCATTTTGTTGAGTTTATTTTTCTGAAAATATTGACGTTTCAAAATTTTATTTTCATTAATTTCCCGATTTTTTATATTTTTTTTAGTTTCGAGAAAAATTGCGAATTATTTAACACCATAATGTTATCAGTTATCATTGTTATCAAACCGCCGCGCCACGCGCATTCCCATACGGCCGGGCGAATACTTTCCGTGTACCACTGTACCTAATAGTTATAAATTTATAATCATATTTTATTTCTTCAAAACTACAAAAAATATAAAAAATCAGGAAATTAATGAAAATAAAATGTTGAAACATCAATATTTTCAGAAAAATAAACTCTACAAAATGGCTTTTAATTTTTTTTGGAAATAATTAAATAAAAAAAATATATTTTTTAACTTTTTTTCCCAAACATTAAAATAAATTTAAAAATGAAATAATTGTAGTTCTTATCCCTGTAAATCTTATTATAAAACCAGAATTTTGATCCTCCATTATTTCGTTAGATATCGCAATGGGTAAATCCTCGCGGGACACCCTGTATATTGATATAACACATTAACACCGTATATTTTTTTATGTTTGTTCATTTTTTTCTAACACCAGGGCGAAGTCAGTTTTTATAGCTAGTTATGTTAATTTATATATTTGAATACACAAATAATAGCATATGAACACTGAAGGGAGTTAATATTATTCTATTGGTGATTGGTATTATAGTATCGACTATTGTGGATACCAATATATATTGTAGGTTTTTAGTCTTCAAAAATTAAAAGTAGCCAAAGTAGGTTATAAGGTATAGTGTTATCTCTGCAGTAATCCGACAAGTATATAAGACAATAATAATTTCGATTTATTGAAAAATTTAGACTACGAGAAATCTATTATTTGCGTACAATTATTTTGTACACATATACAGTCATATAGGAGCATTAAATGACGTATACAACGTATCAAACTATACTTATATAACTATGATATAATACGGGTATAAATACCTATAGTAAACAATTTTAAGATGAAAAATTTTATTCAGATTTTCTATAACACAGACTTTTCACTATCGGTAACGTACAAACGTCAGTATGATAAAATGCCCAGTTTTCAATCACTAGAGTGCAATAAAAATATTAAATAACATACTATAATAACTATATGTGATAATAACTAAGATAATCCGTCGTAAAAGAGACGGATTACTGATAACTGATAACGAACATATGCAGGTCTTTAATATAATATATGGTCGGATTATAAAGATTACACTATGTATAGTATCTATATAAATCAAATTATATTATAGCATTTTTTTTTTTTTTTTTAATGATCCATGTAACTAATATTTTATTATATATTGATTAATTACAATTTTTTCCCATTATTATTATAATTATTATGGTTTTATTCATAAACTAAATTAGAACACAAAACTAGATGAATACAATAATACTTACCTTTGTACCCAACATAGTAATAATACTAAGCTGCAAACATATATTTCAGATTCAGAGCGGAGCTATAAATGTACCTATAATAGTATAATGATGGTTATACAGATACAAGATGTGTTTTTTTTTTTGTATTTGCAGTGTTATCACGTTCTAGAGCATTAAGTTTGTTCAGAAATCAAATATACGTAGTTGATACTTTATGATGTAAACCGCAACAATATGGTCTCTAAATAGTTGACATTGAAAATAAAATATATAAATACTTTTAACTTTGTTGTGATACGCTGAAAAGTAAAAAATATTCATCTAAAATCAAAACCATAATTTAATGAAAATTAATTAGATACCTAAGTAATACATCATATTATTTAATTTTTAAATTTTTAACCTAATAAAGTATAAATTTAAAGTTTTTAACAACTTAACTTTATCTACTTGAAGATTCCAAGTAAATTATCTAAACATCCTATAAATATTTAAAGGGATCTATAACTCCTTACGATAGGAGAACAATAAAATTACAAATTTCAACGTTACTACAAACTACAAGTATAGTTTTTATAGGGTAAAATTATTTTTGAGATCTAGCTTTCAATATTTTTTATTATTGTTATTATTATTATTAGGTACATGAGGTTGTTAGTTTATAATATGCACAATACTTTTTGTATAATTATTAATAAGGTGCTGTGCTAAAAAATCGCGCAAGAAATGGTACCTATGTATTCACTCTACTTATGCAGATGATGACTTTGAAATATTTAGCTTACATATACACACACACAGTGGTTGACTTGGAAATAAAGTAGTAGAGGTACTCTAGCTACTTTTAAAATGTAGCGTCCCTAGCATTTTAATAAAACTTACATAATCATGGCGGTGGGGGGGGGGGGTTAAAAGCTTACATAACAAGCCGTCCCAAACGTTCCCCTTTAAAAAAGAAGTAGGGGTACGCTAGCGTATCCAAAAAATTAGTTGAGGTACTCAGTCCCCCCCCCCAAGTCAACCACTGCACACACAACAGTGTACTATACAGTGTAATAATGACTTTAACACACACATGATACATCGTCCTTGTTATGGTATCGCGTACACGACTGCACGTGATGTACCTTCGTACCCACTAACCCCTGACCACTGTAAGATTATAGTATAATAATTTATATACAATATTTCATAGTCCATGGATGTATAAAAAACGGCGTGTCTGATATAGCTATGCAGAGGTCAAGCCCGTAAGCATCGGACACTGCAACTGCAGCAGTGATACGTATTATTCCTATATAATCTGCTACCGACGTTCCCGAGAATTGAGTACAGTACTATACTCTACACTCTACAATAATAATAATAATATATTAATGAGACCTGAATCAGCTATTATATGTTGTATATACCAGATAAGCGTATTATAATATAGGGACCATCGGTATGTTCTCACGGCGGCTGCTATATATAATATGATAAGATAATAATATTATATTATATTATCATTATTGTTATTGTTATTGTTGTTGTTGTCGTTGTCGTACATTTTTCCGGCGACAGCGACGTCGAAGGGACACGAGATGACGACGCGCGACGTACACGCTCATACGTCCAACACAACTCGACCGAGAATCATCACATATCATATGATTTGCATATTGTATGTATCTATCGTTATACACACTATTATACGCAACCACGATGATGTACGCATAATATATTTTTTAAAAACACGCACGCACGCGCACGAGCCAGCGGCGGCGAATTTAACTTTTTACGACGACGCATCAAGAGTAAATTATTATTATTATTTTTTTTTTTTTCTGAATGCGCCGACCCAGCCCCGCACAGTTTAAATTATCATAATCTCTTAACAATCCTTAATTGGACGGGACCGTTCAGGACGTCGAAACCACCGCGCACAATACACATAGACATACAGTCCCATGGTCCCGTCGCGTCATGATCTCGCGTTCGATATTTCAATACCTATAAAATAATATCATAACATCGTTAAACACGCATATTATTTACGATACCCAACGACCCAAGACGGTCGCGTCTCTTGCAAATTTTATATTAAATGATACAATAATATACGGTTTCGCTCGAATAACCGATAATTTCAATTAACTTGAATGTGATTTAATCTGATATAAAAAAAAAAAAATCTTACCCCTTATTCCGGTCAAAAATGTACCGTCTGTTTTTGGCACTGTGTTTATGTTACGGTTTGCTGGGCTACGCGTCCTCGGAGGAAACAACCACTTCGGTGTACGAACACTGCGGCAATTTGCAGCTTCAGGAAAACATTCAAATTAAATTGGTACGTGTTTATTATATAATAGATGAGACTATTGTGTACGCTATACTATAAACATTAAAAATATAAATCAAATATTATATATTATATACATGTAACTGTCAACTGAAATGTCCAGTAAACATCAATTATGTACAAAAATATATTTTAGTTTTATTATTCCTGTGGAAAATTTTATTAAGAAATTATAAATTAGGTTTGATAAATCTTGATTTTTTTTTGCAATTCATGTTACCAATGAAAATAAATCCTACAGCAATTAAAAATGTGGAAAATATACAGCACCACTTTTTTATATGCATTAAAAATTCAAATTTATGATTATAGTTATTTTGTTGTGATTAAAAAACTATTAATTATATGAATTTGAAACTATTGCCTTTATATGAATTATTATTTTCTATAAGCAGTGTTATCTTTTAGTTATCACAAAATACATCACTAGTTTTTGACCAAATCTGACCAATATCTGACTAGAGTCACATATATTTCCATTTTTTTTTTTAAATTTTACCGAACAAAAAAAATATAAAAATAAATCATCAAACAATTTAAAAAAGAAAAAGTAGTTCAAACTTTTATTTCAATGGTATTTCCTTGTAACAAATTTAATCTATAATTGGTATTCTAGGTGTTAAAATTCAAGTTATTTTAAAAATAATTGGAAAAAAACAATGAATCATTTGGAAAATTTGTCTATGTAATACCAGTTTTGACGAAATCGACTTTTTTACTCAAAAGGGAATCTTCGGAAAATACAAATCCTCAATAAATTTTCATTAATACAATTAATAAACATGAAATAATTTTTTTGCCTCTTTTTGTGTTATTTATAGCTATGTAATTTAAATTGTAGTCTTATTGGTTTTTTTTTGCAATTTATGTTACATCGGGTGGTTAATAATTATTTATTATATAATGATTCAATAATCAATATCATATAATACAATTTTATTGTAACAAAACTTATGAGTCATCATATTATAATAGATGATTATTTATCACCCACCCACCTATCAAATGGTTGTACATTGTTGCTGAAGTAACGGACCATAGGCGCCACTGTCCTCAGGAAACACATCAGGATGATTAGCCACATTTGTTTAATTCATATAAAGTAATGAATGCTGATCGACTGACCTAAACGACGTCAGAATAAAATGTAGTTATAAGAACGCGGTTCAATCTCTTGCTTGATAATTATAAATTTTGGTTCCGTTCACGTTTATTAACTTAAAGTGGCTACAATTAGTAAAAGTATATGTATTTAGAACGACTTAAAAAGAAATTATACAATTGTTACACTTACACTTATTCAAATAGCATCAGCACAATGTTTTATTAGTTTATTACATTTAATTCTATTGTAAATGAAAGATTGTAATAATTATATTATTCTATATACCTACCACGTGTTTTCGTACCGACCCATTGGAAGTTTCATACATTTTATCAAATTATTGCACTAAATACATTGCTAAAAACTGATTTACGCGATTGCATTCATATATCATTAAATAAATAAGACATTAGATTTGTAAACACCATCATGCTGACTTCGTGAGATTTTAATTTATAAAAATCCATCCAACAAATAGATATAGATAAAAAACTGTAAATATTAGAATATTTTACATTGTATAATAATAATAATAAGATAATCTATAAAGACAATGTCAACTTTTATATTGTATAACTATAATTTTGTAATTATAATAATCCTAGTAATTGAAGCCTTTATGTTAATAATAAAAAAAAAAAAAATCCATCCATTACAATTTGTAACATATTATGTTCAAGTTATAAAATTAAAAGATTTAATCCAAGGTGAAAAATTGACTAAGCTTTTAGTAGTATAATTTGGTATGGTGATTTTTATATTTTTATTTTATATTTGGCTATTCATTTTACACAATAATTATTTCTTATTATCTATGTTCACGTAGGTATGATAGTTGCATGCAAATAATATTTTAAGAGTGTCAACTCATCGGTAATTTTCAACTATAATGTTTAATATACACTAACACCTATAGATACCTTATAGGAACATAATGATATTACAGGATAAACTGATTTAAACAAGAATTTTAAAATAAAAGATGTTAAATGACAATTTTTTTAGTATCTTAGACCTTAAGTTTAATATTTAAAAATAATAATCAAAAACAATAGGTTGATTATACTTAATCAAACAACATTGAGATACATTTTTAGGATTGCTAATTCAAACTGGTCCATAACTTAAAAATATATTAATAATTTTACAGATTTATCAAAAGAAAATATGATTCTATAAAGGTAGGTATCTCATAAACGTTTAATACAAATATATATTAGATATAATTTAGATTTTAAATCCAACTGAAATAATTGTCAATAAATAAATAATTATAGAATTTAAGATGTCTTATATTTTGTACTTCACTTATATGAGTATATGTCTAAAAAACATTAGTTACCTATAAAAGTATAAACATAGTTTACCCATAATATTTGAAACCATTAAGAGGATGCCACACCCGTATGTATTATCTCCATCTTACAAAATGTACATAACAGCCAATTTTACTTTCACATTAATCTATTTTATTTTGTTATTTAAAAAAATAGAGTGGAATGACCTATTGATAAATTCAAAAGTGAATAAGATTATTATCTAGAAGATTTTATTGATATTTTAATAACAAATCAAGTTATAATAATTATTTTAAAATTTATAAAAACGTACAATTCAAGTAAATTCTCGAGAACGTAAATATGCGATATTTACATTTGTAAGACGAACACAAACGGGTGTGGTGTCCTACTCTTAAAATTAAAATAATGATGTTTTGTTTTTTTTAAATCATCAAATTCTATACTGCACATCAGTCCTTGATGCAAATAGATTTTTAATAGGATACAAACAAATTAAAATTAAATGCCGTTTAAATTGCACCTTGTTTTATAATTTATTGTGTTACATTTTTTTTTTCAATCAAATTGATGATGTCATTTTACAGACATTAATATATACTATACAATGTCACTAATGTATATCAGTATTTAGAATTAATGTTTTATAAGCTACACGGGCATAAAAAAGATGATTTCTGTTTAAAAATAAAAACAATTTAAAAATCGAATCATTAAAATACCCACATACGTTTGAAACAGAGGTATCTCAGTAATATTACTATTTTTCATTATTTTTATTTTCAGATAACTGGTACGTGGTATGTAATTGAAATTCTACAACACAAAACAGACGACAAACAGTTTCATGGAGAGAAATTTGAAGTACCCACTTGCCCTTCTGTTTTCCTAACGCTGGCGGGTTCTGATACAGATCTGAAACTTTACTGGAGCGAAGATACAGGTGACATTGAATATCTGTTCAAAATTAAAGACAAATCGTCTCCAGGATTCTGGCTGTCGTCTGGATCACAAAACGGTAATAACCAAAACTAAAATCACTTATGTATATGTTGCATGTTTTAATCATTCACTTTCTTTAGCGATCGGTATACGCTTAGCAAATAGACAAAAGCGAGCCTTGAGGTGACCCCAACTCCCAAGACTATTTTTATACTTTATTTATGCGTTTAGAAAAGTTTAATTGTTGTATAAATATTAAATACGTGGGCAAAGTGCAAAGTGCAAACCACAGTTGGACATGGGAATTTTATGGACATTAAGTTGTTGAAGACAAAATAGGTACAGAGGACAAACCTTTATTAGGAAACATTACTTAAATAGGACTACGACTATTTATATGCGACTTATTAGTAATGACACTGATGCACGTCATAATACCATACACAAAAGAAAGTTAAAATGTGAATATAATAACTTATGAGTGTTGTTAGTGAACGGTTTTTACCCTCATTTAACCATTGACGCTAACCAATAAAGCAAGAAATTAATTATAATCAAATATATTATTCGGTTTTAATTTTTCAGCTGTGTACCTATATTGTTTAATTTCATATGTAGTGTGTGAGGTATATTTATGATTTTATCACACATGTCTACATAGTACATACATACATTATATGATTATATATTGTACTATATATATATTTGGTTGAAATTAATAATCTTTTTGTGTGGATTTAATAACAAAGATCAATAACCCTTTCTCATTATTTAAGAAAAAGTATAATTTTAACTTATAATATTATTCTTATCAAACGGCAAACACTATACTTAAGTCTTAAATTATAGTTTAAAACCATAAGAAATATAATTGAAGCGAAAAACTTAATTACCTACCTGCGTTAAATGTTACTAAAAATTATAAATAATTGATAATTATGTCTCGTTAAGCAGTAACCGTTGACAATTATATAGGTACGTCTTTAAAAAAGGCATGAAACGTAGGTAAAATATCAATTACCTAGGTCTAATACAAATATTTAGTCTTGATGTTTAGTTCGATTGTAAATTGTAAATTATAGAAATAATTAAAAAAAATAATTTTAGCACCTACATATTCATGAGCAAAGTTTCAATTACCTACATTATTGGACCTCGTGGCTATCAGTTGTCACGGTACAAAACGGTCATTTTAATAACTATAGTAGTATAGTGAAACGTATAAAATTAATGAGTACCTAATAATGTACCTAACCTACTATATATTATTTATATAAATTATGATATTTAAAAACTCCGAATTATCATATTACACAGGTTGGTACACATAATAATTATTGTACGTTGAAATAACAATCTGCAAAGAAAATATATTATGTGAAATTCCTCTTTTAGCAGAACCTGCTAATTTTCAATGTGGCAATGTCCACGACATGTTTTTTGCCTTTATACATGTATAAGTAACTTCAATTTCATTTCAAAGGCAAAACAAAACTTCATAAATATGTACACTAATCCAAATATAGTCTTAATTCATTTATAAATAAGTACCTACTCGATGTATAAACAATAATCCTAGTATCCCAATATAGCCTATGTCGCCGAGGATAAATCTTGTAAATAAAAATAAAAAAAAATATATTGTACCTACGTTGAAATAACGACCTGCAAAGAAAATATGATAATATTATTGTGAAACGCCATTCGGCGGAAACTAAAAATGATGGGGAAAACTGCTCATTTCCAATGTTCGCGACATGTTTTAGTGCCTTATTAACGTTTAACCTGGACGCCGTCCGTTTTGCAGGCACCCTAGTGCAGGTGACGAACTACGACCAGTTCGCGGGCATGGTGTACGTCCGGAAGGCGATCAGCAATCACATGGTGTTGACGTTCTGCTCGCCGAACACGCAGCTGTACAGCGTGGTGTTGTCCAGGGACAAGACGTTGGACGCCAAGGAACTGAAGAGTATCGTGAACCACATGCACTTGCAAAAGTTGCCAATCACGCAGACGAAACGCACGTGTCGCAGCTCGGCGTCCACGGCCCGGGCCACCGCTTGGATGACCACCGCGTTCGGCTTGACGTACCTGGTGTGGTACCTGCGCGTCCACAAATAGGTCACGCGACTAAATAATACACGTGAGGCAGCAAACGGACGCATAAAAACACACACACACACACACACACACACAACCCATCCACCCGCACACACATACTATGCGAGCGAAGGGTCGGCGTCGGTTGGGGTTTACGAGGGGCTATATTAATTCATTGTAAATCATAATAGTCGAATCGGAAATTTTAGAAAAATCATCGAGATAATTATTGTTATGAATTCAACGTCATCGTTTCCGAATGATATCTGCTGAAGCCTACGAATATAAATTGTTTCATTTCGATTAAGACTTAAAATACAACCCGTATAATGCCAATGCGTACAGGCAAAACCTAAGTGTTATCATATCCATAGGATTTATCAAATAATTTTCCACATTACAATGTAGTTATATATTTCGAATACCAGCTCTTTATCTATTCATAAATAGAATATATATAATAATTAATAATAAATACAATATATACAATCGACGAAATCAGTACGTAACAATTAACTGTTTGATGCTTCTGTATGGTATAAGCCTATATTAATAACAACCAGTATTCCATTTTCATCATATTCGTTCCTTCAAAAAATTAAATATTTTGAATATTATTACTACGTGACTATGACACATATATGTGTGTATATATACGTATACGGTCACAATGCTATAAAAATAATCCGCAGTTTCTTTATGGACCCTCTAAACCCCTTTTCACTCCGACCCTGCGCATACACACAAATGATAATACTTAAAACGATAGAAAAAGAAGAAAAATAAATACGAAAAACTCGTACTTTCCATACCCAACATTGCGTTGTCGCCCGAATACATAAGGACGGCATAATAATTAACCTACCTATAATATGTGTAGGTACCACGCTCAATTCAAGTTGTGCAATAATAGGTACCGTTACAATCTATCAATTCCGTTCAATTTGTACTTTTGCTTAATTTTTCGGATCTCTTTAGTGCATAATGATTTTGTTTTATTGCGTGCCTATATACATGCTATACAATCTACCTATAAATTATAATATTGTTTTAGTTCACACATTTATTAACGTTTAATTGGATGACTACTATTATGGCAGTACCTACTATAAAATTATAATTGCACAATGTTGGGTAACCTTTTTGTTTGTGTAATTTATCTTCTTAAAAACCAATGTATTTGTTACAATAACTACTTAGATATAATTATTATTTAATAAAATTATTTGTAAATTGAAGAAAAAATGTTTTTATAAAATTGTATGAAACCAAATGTTTATTACAAATACCTTATATTAATATACCTACATATTACATACATTTTGCAGTAATCTAAGCTGCTATACAATGGCTATGAAATATTTTATAGCTTCGCGCAAATTTGTAAACTTTATTCGTATAAATAAAAAAGCACAATAATAATTGAACATTTACATTAAATCGAAACATTTACTGTATCTATATTTGGATACATAAAAATAGACTCAAATTTAACAATTGCCTACCTATACAATAATATCATTAAAAAAAAATTAAAAAAAAACATAAAAAATTATATTATTATAATAGGTATAGCCACAGTCTTGTTGCATCACTTGCATTATTAAGGATTTACAGATTATATTATTATATTTTTATAATGACAATATTAATCACTTATGTACAAAAATATTAAGTAATTCAATTAGTCTTTGTAAAGTCTGACGAGGGGCGGTATCACGATGATTATTAGGTAAACGATGAGCGTCCAGATGGGCATAAACACGTAGTATATTGGCAATTGGGGGTTTTGATTCTCCAGCTTATAACAAAGCGTGAATTGGGCGATGATCTTCATCAGGCATATGACAAATATTATGCACCTTCGACTACCGCAAAACACCGGCATCTCAGTCATCGACTGACACGAATTGCTGTGCACGCAAGAGCATATTATGAACAGAGCCGTTAGCGCGTCGTCCAACCAAATCGGCATGAATATCAGGTACCAGCTCTGTTTTTGTTTGGTCTGTAGCTGTATGGTGAGCAGCACCAAGAATATCACCATTGAAGCCCATGTGGTCAGTGCACGTTGAGTCAAAGCCATTCTAGAAAAAATATAATACAAGGCTATTATATTGTAGATATAATTATACTACATCATATATTATATAAATAATCTGTAGATTATTTATTAACTTTTTATACGTTGTATATAGATACATTTAACGACTCAACGGTTAGTGATTTTAAAATTTTTAATGAATAAAAATGACTGTCATTTAGGAAAATATAATTTTAGCAGTTTTTATAAGGCTTACCAAAATATTTTAAAATACAAATGTGATTAATCAGCTACTGGATAGGTGCTTAAGTAAAATACTAAATGACCTTTATATGAGACACGTGAATCTAACATTTTTATTTATAGTTAGAAAACCTTCCTAAAAACCAAAATAATAATTTTAGTTGATTCTGAGTTTACAAAATGTTACAAATATTTTTTATAAAAAATTAAACACAAGATAATTATATTGAATAACTAATTTTTATGTTATCAATTACGATTTAAAACAACATTAATTTAAAATTATATGATTTATAAGCTGCTATATTATGTTCTAACAATAACAATAAACTGAATAAACTAATAAAAGTAAGAAGTAAAACAAGATTTAAGATTTCATAAATCATAATTTTTGAAAGTTAAAAATTATGACAAATGAAATGCATTTTTTAGTAAATACTAACTCATAGTTTAAAAAATAAATTCAAAATAAAAAAATTTTGAGGAAAAAAAATAAAATATAAGGCATTTACACCAACATTGGTGATAGGAACCTTGGTAGAGCGAATATTCTAAAAATGTAACATATTTTATTAATACTTCCAACAAACTTAATACTATTGATATCATTCAAACTTAAATAATTCTGTAATAGTGTTATTAAATTTTCCCTCGAAATACCATTGAATAAATGTCTACACCAGTTATAAAATATTGTATACTATATAGACAAATAGAGTATCGTAATAACACAATATTTAAATAATGAAGATAACTAATAAAATAATACAAAAATATAAGAGTGACCTTAAAGTTACATTTGATGTGTAAATGACTCAAATAAAAACAAAATCTCAAGAATAAGATAAATATTTCTTTAATAAAAAAACGTATAAAAATACATTAAAATAAATAATAACACATATTATTATTTCGTTACAATATAATATATATAATATACATATTATACATGTTTATATTACAATACAGGACATTTATAATGCAGGCCGTCCTTGCAACAGAACTCCTTGCCGGTCGATAAGAGCGTGTTAATCCACGAGTCGTTGCAGTTTTTCACGAACAGGTGCGCCTGAAAAAATCAAAAAACATAATTTGTAAAGACTTTTTATTCTACAGCGAGAGTCGATAGGAGTTGCAATAACACTCACTCGTTCCTTGTACACGTCGCGATCTACCGAACCGCAGATTATCGCCGGACTGTTTGGCAAGTGTTTTGCGATCTGCAGACGAGAAGAAAACAACAATATTATTGCTGTCATAACATACTCTTTTTTTAGCTTTTTATTAAACCCGACATCCTTATCAATGTCAATAATAATGTAGAGTTCTACTAAATTCAAATGTATACAGACCACGATCGGCACGATCTAGGTATATAGTATATACTCACAATTTCCAAGCACTTGTTGGTGCAAGTTTTCACGCCCAAAGCGTTACAGGAAGCTGGTTCGTCCTGTTCGTGCAACAACGCGGCATATCCGGTTGGCTGTTTTTTACTACCCTTGGTGATTTGGCTACTCAAAAACACACCACAAATACACGGCGTTTTTGCGGCAGACGAGGGTTGCGATTGCGCGCCACTCGATGACCCGGGAAATGGTAATGATTTTACCGACGGCACGTGATTTAACATTTCATTTTGCTTTTGAACCGGCATCGCCGACCTTTGTATGTCACCGCTGTCGGTTAGATCAGCCAAACTATAAGACGATTACAATACATATGTTAGGTTGGATGTTAATAATATTATTATACTAACATATACAAGTATAGGATACCTAATAGAATACTAGATATATTATTAGTTACGAAAAAGAAACGAATGAAGCCGATAATATGACGATATTATATTGTCGGCTCAGAAACAATAGGATGCACGGTAGGTAGGACCTGGCTTGATTAAAAGATTAACCAGGCAGGAAAAAATAATTAAGCACGTACCTATTTAATTGCATAGTGTAAAACGACTTACCACAGTGAGATCGACCCGAATGTGACTGCTAATGACACAATCGTTGTTGTGATCATCATCCTGATATAGTTTTTGGAAGCTGTAAGTGCTGTTGAATATAATACGAACAACAAGTGTGGATCGAAATTGTCGTACCTACCTACCTGTCGAACTCTGACCGCTAACAGTAAGGGAATGCGCTTGTTTTCGTTCGCACGACGGTATTTATAAACGGAGTGCAAACGACCAGAAGACTTCCTCGTGAATCGTGTTTTGTAAATACTAAATTAATGTTTAAAATATAAGCGGAAACACGGCAATGGAGAACTGTTTAATTTTCGAAACGAGAAACAATACATACGGTTCAGGAAACTCGTTCACTGCGTACATTTTGTAAACATTAAATTACGAGTATAATGACCAAAAAATAAAAACTATCCTGTGATAACAAAACAATTTTAAGGCCAACTGCATATGATACTATATTATTGTTATATTTGTACACATTTTATAACCCACAATAATGAGATTTTGGTAGTTCATTTTTACTGCGAATTCTATATGTAATATGTTCATAGTATATGGACAATAGACATATAGCATATTATACATCTATAACCGAGCTCAACGATTTTAATGTAATACGAACATAATAACATAAATCATAGATATAACATCATGAATTGTTTACTACTCTAAAACAATTTCAACTTTTATATTTTTATACACAGAAACTTATTTTTATACACTTATAATTTATATATTAGCATATTACATTTCATTCGAAAATTACGATTTTAAAATGAAGTGTACAAATCGATTAATTGTTTTTTTTTTTCAAATATTCTTAGCCTTTAATAAGCTTTACCTAAATTATTTAGAGCGAATTTACTCGCAGCGTATCAGTGAAAATAGTCGTGCGCAAATTAGCTCAGTCACAAATCATGATTACTGGCAGCCACAATATAGTCATTAGTACACTAGGAATTTGCAAGTATGTCGATTGCAAATTTAAAAAAAAGCGATTGCAACCTCCAGGGAGCAAAACTAATAACGAGTAGCAATACAAGTTTAAGCAGTTCGTCAACTTTATTTGCAGGCTAGCTCGCTGAGTAATTGCAAGAGAATTCGCGAGCCAGTTGCTTTAAATTCGTTATAGTATAATCGACCCTCCAATCAAATTAATTTAATTAGAAATTTATAACATTTTAGGTGGTTAAGGCATGTCGAATTGTAGTTACAGGTTAGGAATTACCACAACTATACTGCACTTATACAACGATTATGCATTTATAACATTTATTCTTAAAAATAAACTATATTTTATAGAATATTGAATATAGAATAAAAATACTATCGTCATTATAATATTATAATATGTATATTATATTGATAAACTATAAAATATTTTAAAAGTTTAACAGTAAGAGGCGACTAAATTAAACAATCCATGGATTCGGACGCTTAAAATATAACACAGGTTTTTATTTTTTAATTCTATTTTATACTGTTAACGTCTGATTTTTAGTAAGACGTTTTATGATTACGTCCGCTGTGCCTTCCATGACTACCTTATCCCCAACTCTACACCAAAATCCGCACCTTACAAGTTTTCTTATGGTTTGTATTTCAACTTCGATTTTGACTAGGTCACCGGCATAACACGCGTTTGGGAACCTCAAGTTCTTGGACACGACAACAGTGCCGGCGCCAGGTAACTTGGTACCAATCACCCCGGACACCAGACCCGCCAAATAAATGCCATGTACCAACGGACGATCACCAGAATGTATGGGATTAGTGTCACCACTCAGACGAGCAAAATCATTGATATCCGACTCATCGACTCTTTTCGATATCACTACACGATCGCCTACCATAAGCGCTCTGGTGGACTGCAATCGTCTACTTAACTGAGAAAGCATGACGAGCTTTATATATAATAGTGATGACTATGAAATATATTTGACTATTTATATATATAATATATATATATAGGACATAGGTATATTATGTAAGTACTTAGTTATTCCGTGGGCACAATGTGTTGTTTGAACGAGATCGCCGTTTGAATATCGTGTTCGGTACAGAAGTCGGTCAAAAATATTTTAGCCACATTCCTCAGCTTGGGGTTTTCGCTCTGGGCATGTGATAGCATATAACCGACAGTGGACGGGTTAACGATGTCTGAAAAAAAGTAAGAAAAAATGCAATAAGTAAACGAGTTTTTAAGATTTTTTTTCGAAAACGCTTATAAATATGATACAAATATATAATGCACAACATTTTAAATTTTAAATTGTTATTTTTAGTAAGTTCTAAGATACTCGTGGTTAAAAAAAACATTTTAACGATAATAACTAGAGCCTATATTGTTTTTTTTTTATTCTAGAGATCCGAGGTTTTGAATTTTTAAAACTACAATTAATTAATTTTTCAGTTTTTTGGAAATAGTTACATTTTAATTTATTTTAACCAAAAACTTAAATCATGTTATATTATAACAACTTATAAATAAAATATTTTTGAATTTTATTTTACATTTTTACTCATTTCAAATAATAATTTGTTAGCAACAAGAAAAAACAAATATATATATACTTCACTTATTTTAATTTAAGATCAATTTAGTAAATTAATGTAAGGTATTTAATTTTTAATGAAAATAGACTACAAAACTTAATAAATTCATTAATAAATGGCCAAGCATTTTATAAGTATAAAAGTAGATAGGCACGTCTCATTGAATTAATTATAGTTAAATTCTAAATATGATAGTGTGTATTCTACTACAATACAAATAATTCACGGGGTACCTGTTAAACAGATGGTTTATTTATTTATGAGATAAATTATGTGGAGCTAATCATAAAAAAAATCACGATTTAATTTAAACTATATTAACGCTGTTTTAGTAGGTATGACATAATTTGTTAGAAATTGGGATCAACATTAGCAAGACGCATAAGCCAAATTCATAAGGGTCAAGGGAATGTAATTAAAATAATTATTTTAAGAAAAAGAACCATTATTAGTTCTATTATTATTTATTTAGTTCTAGATTTTATAAATCTCCCGAGGCATTATGATTATTATGAAATGAAACTTAACTATTTTAAGTAATTTTTGACCGGTACCAAAAACCATGGACAATGTATACAAATGTAATTTTAAGTCAAGCTTAGCCTTTTATTTAGTGTGTATGAATGTAATAATTGATAGATATGTGTTAATATTAGAAAAAAATGAGTAAAACTGTCTTAAAAATAATAAAACATTTTTTTTATAAATGTTTGTAAGTTATGACAGTTATGTAATGTATATCTTACTGTTTTTAACAAACATTTAAATAATAAATAAAGTTGAAATTCACATAATATCACGTTTTTAGAAAACGCCACAGTGGCCAGTGGCCACACCTGAATTTGTTGTCTCTGTCTACTAGTGCGTATCATGGAAAATTAATGTTCAGCTTCATAGTTTCTAATAAAATGGAGAAAAATACGTGTTGTGTCCTCTTTTGATAAAAATGTATTATCATTTGTTCTTTCAGGAATAAAAAATTTATTTTATTAAATAAATAAATAATACCTAATTAATACACAAAATATTTAATATTATTTAAATTGTTTGAATTTGCAAATCAGTTAATCAAAATCTTTAACTACTTATACGATACACTTATTATTTTAAATGTAATCACAATGACATAGGCAACCTGGCTTATCAGAAATTATTTTTTTAATGAATAAATTAATCAAGTTATAATAAATTATAAAATTTATATAGATTTTATTATTTATATTGATTGTCTGGATCTCTTATCAAAATATTTCTTCATATTATAACTAACCATACTATCCACCCTCCCTACATTTTATGAATAACACAAAAACAAATTTAATGCATTATGCCCTTTTAAGTAGAATTTTATTAAATGGTGATTAGGTGAAAATTTTGAGTTTTTTACTTTTTGATTCACCAAAAAAATTAAGTGACTGCTACTAAAATTATTCTCCCTCTCACTTAAAATTTATGTGCAGCGTGCAAGTCTATAGTACATTAGTACTGCTAAAAATCATAATGTAATATGTTATCCTTATCACTTACCAAAAATAATTAATAATATTATTAAATTAAAGTAGTTATTATATTGAAGGGATCAAACACATATTTTGTGAATAATATATTTAGGTATAATAACACCTATAATTTCATAAAAATATAAGTGTTAATTATTTAAATGTAAGTCGAGGACTTTATAACATTATATTTTATATTCTCATGACTTAAGTCTTAAATAGTTAATTATATTATATGATAACAATTTACTACCAGAAGTACAATTTAGATAGTTTTGATAACATTCTATACTTATAAATTTTTACATGTTCTAGACTATATTTTTGCTCCCTTCCCATAGTTATACCTATGTATGCATCACTTAATTTATTTAAGTAGGATTAAAATCTTGTACCAACATATCAATTCATACACATTGTCATAGAAATTTTACATTTAATTAAAATAATATATATATAAACAAAAAAAAACTATAGTTTAGTATCCAACAAATATTTAATAAGATATTTTTCAAGATAATTTTAAAATTTCTTAAAAACAAGTCATCATAAGTAACTATTTCAAGTAAATGATTCAAAAAATATAACTGATTTATATAAAACAATATAAATTAATTATCAGAGTAATTTAAAAAAATTCAACTGTATATGTATACTAAACATTCTACATTGTATATCTAAATTTACTCAACATGACAAAACTTTATTACATTTTCCACCAATTAGGAATAAATGTCTTAGCCGTAAACCCACCAACAATTAATCGTTTTGCTTTCAAACATTCATCAATTCTTAATAGTGCAATACCAATTTTTCCACACAACCCTCTTAACTTCCCTGGTGGTCTTTTAACACTAGGGTCAGATTCATTGTAAATATCAGCATCCAAATCCAAACCAGTGGGAGTATCATCAAAAATTAAAGGCATTATTCTTTTCCTTGTAACTCCAGTGTGATGAGTCCTTGCTGTCAGTTCTTGTCCAACATAGCAGCCTTTATTAAAGCTTATACCATTTAAATAATCACAGTTCATTTCTAATGGAAAAGATTGCCCTTTAAGTAATTCACAGCCTTCAGCAACACCATTTGTATATCTCCATTGTTGATAAGTAAATTTGTTATCACATTCTTCCAAAAATATTTCACTTCTAATACCTGAAGTCTCATCAGATATGATTCTTTGACCTAAAATAGGCAAACGTGGGTCATTAAAAACGTTAACCGAATTAAGTTTCATGTCCAAAGGTGTAGAACTGAATAATGCCCAAACAATGGTATTTTCTAATATGTTAATATTGATTTTTCTTCGTAGTAAGTACATTTTTAAGTATTTTACTAAATCACTAGCAGCATCTTTTTCACATTCCAGTAATATATGATCATTTACTTTATAAACCAAGCAATCATATAGAACACGGCCTTTTGAATTCAATATCATCGTGAACAAAGAGTTTTCAGTTTTTAGTCTGAAAATATCATTAGTCATCAAACCCTGGCAATAATCATATATGCCATCACCTTCAATTTTTATAAGGCTTTTATGGCTAAGAAGTTCTAACTTAGGTTTGAATTGAGTTGTAGAAAATAAACGTGCTAACTTCATCGGAACTCTCATTGTTCAAAAACCTTAGAAAAACATACGGTACCAACTAATTAATTTAAGTAATAATATAATATAATTATATAAATAATTATTCTAATATTAACTCTCATATAGTATGCGGTCTAAGTCTATACATAGACTAAATAATTACAATCTAAAAGTATTAATTTGTTTTGTTTTTTATATTAAATAGATTAAACTATGAAATAAAAATAATAACAAAGAATAATAATAAAATATATGACAACATATAACTTAAATTAATTATCATTATTTAATGAAATAGTATTAAAAATATAAAATAAATAAAAACCGCATACTACATATTATTATAAACTTCACAATGTATGAATAATTGTAAATAATATAATTTTTCAAATCCAAGTTCATTTAAGATTTAGGACTTATATGATAAATATAATATAAATTAAATCACATAGTATATACATAATATTATGGTTAGATTTTAAACAGAATGAACAAAATATTGAAACAATAACCTTAAACAAATTATTTTTTAGTTGCCTAATATAACATATAATAATATAAAACATTTAAGTACAAAAAACATTAAAATATTATTTGAAGAATACTATATAGACCTACATTTCCATAAGAATCTTTTTAAAAATAACAAATAAAATTTTGGATATTACGTGGGATAAATTATTTTTATATTTCTTTAAAAAAAAAAAAATGTTTAACATAAAATTGCTAAATCAATTTGAAAAATTAAGTTTGTTTGATATCAAATCCTTGTACTTACATGCGGTAATTATCAATTGATTATTTAGTTATATTGTATAATTTAAAAGGTTTAATAAGATAAAAAAAAAAAATATAAAATATTGAAAATGTGAAGCATGTAAAATGCTTAAAATGTATATAATATACCTGTATACCTTTAAAATTATAAGTATAATCTTCAGAATGGCCTAAAATTAGGTATACTAATTAGTATTTCATATCGGATGATCCACATTTACAGATTTTCAAATATCATAGAATTAATGAAATTAATTTTCATAATGTTAAGCATATAATTGAATTGAAAATTCCTATTTTTAAATTATTTGAATACAATATCTATGCTAAATAAACAAATACTTTATCATGATACTAAAATATTGAAATACATATTTAAAATAAGTTGATAAATGTATTAAATATTAATATATATTCTGATTTACACACTACAATTTAATAAACATAATTATATACTAAAAACTAAAACTAAATTACATTTTTAAGAGGACACCACACCCGCATGTGTTGTTTCCGTCTTACAAATGTATAACATAGCAAAATCTGTTTAGCGCGGGACAAATGTTTTCCCTCAATATTTATAATAGAATTTTCAAAATTTCACGCCGCATAGGTAAGAACTTTATCTGTGTCATAGCGTCATTATTTTTTTGATAGCACAAACCAATAATTTTAAGTTATTTAATGAAAAAATAAAAATAAATGTATTTTTTTAAGCTTATAACTTTAATTATATTTATGTTATCAAAAAAATAACGACACTATGACACAGATAAAGTTCTTACCTATGCGTTGTTGGAATTTTGGTAATTCTACTATAAATACAAAAGGAGTAAAGTTGTCCCACGCTAAACAGATTTTGCTGTTATACGTTTGTAAGACGGAGACAACACATGCGGGTGTGGCGTCCTCTTAAGATCACAAAAATAACTTAAACAATTAATGAGCATTAACACTATATAATATGCATGTATTATTCTTGTCTTACATAATTATACACAACAAGTCTACATATTTTCAAAGTAATTGAGGAGAATATAATGGTCCATACACACTACCATACTAAAGTGAAGCCAGAATAATTAACCACCATTGTGGCGGCATATGCAGGGCTTAGTCTTAAACCAAAAAGATAGTTTTCATCTTTTTACTTGTAATGTATGGCACAATCACACATGTGGAAAGTTCATCTCTTCAAATTGTATAGCTAATAAGAAAGCTATCAACAATTTACTCATTTATTAATTAGGAAATAATTCAGCCACATTAATTAAAGATGTTTAGACACATGGAAGATTTAAAAAAAACTAACAATTAAATTTCCTTAACACTTATGAAGTAAATGAGTATATAGTTGTAAAATAAATAATGTCAATATAGCAGACCGCATACAACATGAATAATATTAAGATAAATTTAAGGTTATAAACTTATTTATTTTTAATTACCTGTTTTTATCTCTGGTGCATACAAGTACATAAGAGTTGTGATACTGGAAAGTATTATATTGTCATCATTTATGCTCAAATTTTTTTCTATATTTTGAATACCACCATTTCCAATGATATAATCCTTATTGATGGGATCTGAAAATATGCAAAGATTGAAAATACATATGAACTAAGAACAAATGGAGAGCTAAAGGTACTGTTGAGAGGACACTACACAGCGTTTATTGTTTCTGTCTTACAAGTGCATAACATAGCATATACACGTTTAGTTTTGTAAGTGTAATAATTATATTAAATCAACCAATTATGAAACTTAATTATTTACTTAACATTATTAGTATTTCTGATAATCCAATTTTTTAGCAAGTTATGCTTTTATAACAAAGCATAAATTAAAAATTATTGAAACTGAATTATTGTTGTTAAATTCCATACATAAAAATAAATAATGTTCTTATCATCAAGTTTTATAATAAGTTGATTTACTCTAATTTTTAAATTAAATAATCTAAACTTGATCTGCTGAGAGTAAATTTGGTTTTTACGCACTAATATTACAGATACAAATATAGTGTAACTATATAGTATCCTCTTAATATTCAGATATAAAAGAAGTTCTCAGAGACCAGTGGATAACCTAATATTTTATATAATTTCAATATTATCTTTCATCTTTGACATAATATGGACATTAATAAAATATCCTGTTTATTACACTTCTATTTTGTAAATTATTTTTTAAACAAAATATCTAAGATATGATTACATAAAAAGAATCACTAAGGATCACTCGCTATTATTTCATGAACTAAAAAAAATAATTCTGGAATTTTTTAAATACTAAGAATGTAGGAATATAATAAAAGCTAGTGACATAACTATGTCTCAAAAAATTCTACTGGAACACCATACATAACTTCTTTAATTGATAATATCCCAGAAAATTAGGATGATTGGAAAACCATACCTAAATGTATTATTTTAATCGGAAAAAAAATGGAGTACAAGTCATAAATAAAATTAAATATACTATATAATAATCATTACCATTGACTAAATTACAGAGTCCAGCTGCTGCAAATGCTATTAATTGATTGTCGTCAGAAGTCAATTGTTCTAAGAACAAATCGATTACCTTCTGAGAACGTATGTGCAGATAATTGACAGGATCATATGCAAAATTGGCAAGGTTGGCCAAAACTTGAAGCTTCGATTCTAAATAAGTTAATAAGTACATAATAATATAAAATTGGGCTTATTAGGACGTCAGTAGTATTTTATACCTGCACTGTTGGTTTTTCGGAACTCTTGAACTAGTTGTTTCAGGAACTCTGGCCGGTTTATTCCATCAGCCGGCGTCCGCTTGATCAAATCCTGTGGTTTGTGAAACATAAATAGACCACGGCAATGAGAAACTGTGCAATCTTATTAACATTTAGCCTACATTAAAATAATCTTATTATTATATTGTGTTAACTCTATGATTACATGGGCCAAGGGAGTGGACGTGAAGTGGTGCACTGGTGCTGCAGCGGACGTACGATAAGAACGTTTGTTCTGTGATAAGAATAAGAAGAACCGTGTTATCACTCATCATCGACTCCATGCCTTACAAAGTAAACCTCAACTCGGTAATAACAATTATCCTGTGTCAACTACCACCGTGGTCTGATGATAACCGTAGTACTGTGATAACGTGGTGATAGCCATAGTACTGTGATAAACTGATAACCGTAGTTCGTAATGTAATCGTACGATCGTCGAGCGCATGGAACGACGGCCGGCAGATGGCAGTCCGGTCGACTGCCGCAACCACTTCCGTCGGTTTGAAACACCGACCCACCACCAACTGTTGAAAGTTCATTTTCGCTACGCCGACAGACGTGCGCACTCGCCGCACGAATACCCATCATACCGCCGGAGTCGCACACAGAATTGCTTCTTCATTTGTTCTCCCCTTTTTTTCTTTCACTCTTATCTCTTTTCGTTCACTTCGTTTTGGCTGTCATTAAATTAATTCTTATTACCGCTTCAAAAAACTATAATATCACTATTCACTCCACTTAAATAAAACCTATAAATCTGTGTATCGCGACGACGTGAAAATAATATATTACCGGTGACGGCGATCAGCAGTTACCTCACGAATTATCACCTACGGCTGGCGAAATAATTCACGAACGAGCATCGGAAATGAAATGCAAGTTAGATTCGGGAGCGTCTTCGCGCCTTTGGTAAGTTGAATATTATTTTTGTATTTCCAACAAGTAACCCCCCCAAAGTAGTACTTGTTTCGGATAGCTTTGTACGTGTAACCACAGTACTCGAGGCGTAGTGTTATTACCCATGTTAAATGTTTATAATATATATTTGTGTTAGTTTATTAATAGTTATTACTAGATATTATTTTATTATCCTTTCCCGTTTTGCGTTTGTAGTGACTTTTTTACTGTCGTCGATCAAATTGATATCTCTTTATTTTATCCGAAATCTCATTATATAATTTACATATGTGTGTGTGTGTGTGTGTGTGTGTGTGTGTTTGTGTGTGTGCGTGTGTGCATTTTTTTAACACATTCGAATTACATACACAATTACGTACCACGAAAATACTTGTGAACAATGAACCCTGTTCGGTGGATTTTATTATTATAAATTCTAATGTCTGATAATCATATTATTATGTATCTCTGAAAGCTGTTTAATAGTAGTATTATATATATATATACGTCGCTGTTGTAATTTTAATTGGTTATAAAAATACATTTTTTAAACGTCTACATGGATTTTGGACGGTTGATAACGACGTCCGCTCTCGTCATTGGGGTGGTTAGCGGAGAGTCGAACTGGGTTTCGATGTTTATTTTTAGCGGAAGCGTGCGTTTATCCCGGGTGATTAACCCCCGGTTTTCGATTAGATGAACGCCGCTCAAACTCGCGCGCTTGTCGTGACGTGTCCGTGTGTGATCGACCTGCGTGCGACCACCAGGACACATGGTAGCGGCGAAGTCCGTCGTTTAGGAGTTGTAGTGTCCTTTTTGGGCTGGTTGTACTGGCGCGTGTTGCCCTTGACACAAACTCGATCCGCGGCGGCGGAAGATGGGTAGGTAGGCAGGCACTACTATTATAGGTAGTAGGTACTTTAAAATTTACTCGCATCGTTCATCCCGTCCGGTACGTTGACCGGACCGGACGCCCGTCGTACGTGTAAACGCACCCGCAGCCGCTGTTGCACGTGTCAACGGAACTTATCGGGCGGCACACAACACCGACCAGGCGCCGCCGTCGCTCTACCCCGTCGGTAAAAATTTATTTATAAATACTGCCGACGATTGCCAAAAGGCCAAGGGAACGAAACGTACATAACGTAATATATATGTTACAACAATATTTTATGTTTTCGAAATTTACTCTCTACTTCATCTCTATATGCGTCTTTCTTTCTCGATTCGCGCGCGTCCTTCGTCATCGTTTAATATTATTCGTTTTATACGGCCGAAGACACCTCGGCACATTAGCAGCGGTCGTTAGCGCGCATTTCTACTCCTTTTTCACCGTGCCCGTGTTGTTTTAGTGATCGCCGCGCTAACGACCCCGTTTCGGTTCACGTATACTTGTATGTGGACGACGTGTGCATATTCGGATTAATTAATAAAACTATTATTACCACGTTTATTGTTTTGTCGTGCCGATGCAACCCTGAACCCCCTCCCCATTCCACCCCACCCATCGAACACAAGTACGTCGGAATGTGTCGACGTCGTGGTTAACGACGCCGCAGCCCTTCAACGTGTGTAATTAATAGGTACATCACTTAACGAATTCTTTTGTATATTAAGTTGACAACACTTAAAAAAATATTAACATTCACACTAACTACAGTATTATATGAATTAGTATACCCTTAGCAATTCCACGACGCGTTTATTATTTCTTAATGTTCGATAGTTAAATATTTATCAAACGGACTATGAAACGAACATTATTAATATGATTTACTTCCTATAAGCGGTTCGGGGAAAAACAATAGCAGACACTTGTTAGCGAGAGGGGAGTTGGGAGACCACAAGCCCAACGCCGAACGTTATACACTATGTTGTCTACAATATGTGATAGCTACACGGCATGCTTCTTTTTTTTGTCAATTTTGATAAACATAGTCATTAAATTCGCTCTTTCGATTTTTTTTCTCGTTTGATTACATTTTTGGAACGACATCGGGTGAACTAATCGAAAATTAATAGAACGACCCAGTGCCGGGAATGATAAGCAAGCTGCCGTGACTCATGGGGAGATAGGAAAAAATTCGTGCCATGTCTCGAATCCTCGGAACGGAGCATCAAATAATATCGGTACGAGCGTTAGTAGTGATACTATAAATCAGTGTACCGAAGAGGTCGAGATTACGGTCCGTAAAAATTATTTGTCTCATTAATTCAGAATGTGTAGTTGATAATATCGCGTGGAAGTATTCGTGGGCCTTGAAAAAAAAAACTGTAAATAGGTATCTTCTGTCGTGTAGGCCTCGTGAGCGGATCACTCGTAAACGCCGCGTGTCCCATTTTTATTTTTTTTATCGCAGAAAACCTCCTAACTATTAATACGATAATAACAACGACAACCGCGACGGGCTGAACCCCCATGACGACACTCCACCAGCCACTATAATATTATGTCGTATATTATGTATCGTTAAATATTTGTAGGGCGTTGTTGTATAACCACATGTATATATATTATTTTCTGCCACAGTGTTCGCCCTGTATAATATTAATAATAATAGTATAATTATGCGTCGACTCGATGACTACTCCGGCGGTGGCGGTGGTGGTAGTGGTGGTGGTGGTGATGATGATAACGCGTATGAAGCACGTCCAACATGGCCAGCAACGGCACTACGGCAGGCTTATTAAATATACACAGCGCGTTCGTTCCCCGATAGGGCAACTGGTCAAAGTGCACAACTATTATTATTGTTGAATATTACGCGCCGCGCGCACTCGCTTGTTGTGCGTGTGTGTGTGGTGCGTGGCGCGTGCAACACAACCGCGCTACAATATTATGTATATAATACTACTATTATAAAATATTATACTCCGCGAAAGTAATATTATTATTGTCATACACACTAGATTTTAGGGGAGAGGCCGCGGCAACGTGTTCAGTTCGCCGCATTGCCATATCGGCCCCGAGTGACCGGTTCGCGGTGTAGAACGGCAGCTTATTCGCCATGATATTAATATTATGGACGAGGACGAAAAAACAACGTCGCGCGCCTGGAGAGACGTGTCCCGAGCCGTTTGTAGTAGTAACCCTTCAGCAGCGACGACAAACGTTGTTGTTATAATAATTTTTGTATCTACTACGGTTTCCGTTCCCAGTCGCCGGGCCGCTGCTTTTCTCGGGATGCTGCGACGATCGTTGTAACAGCGAGCGACGGCTAGTACGTTTTACGATCGTCGTAATAACCCCGAACGCCGCCGGTAATACACGCTGCTAGTGTAATCGCTCGGTGAAACGTGGTCGCGATAAATGCGATTTAATTGCACTTACGCCGTATGTTTTTCTTTATTTTGTTCTATTCCCTACCAATCATAATATTATTATAATATATCATGCATGCAGTCTTGTAGTTTTTAATAATAGCTTCTCGAAATTCAAAATTTACTTAGCATGTTTTTTAACAACACCACGTTGCGTACCCGTACAACGTGGTGAAGGTGATATTATTACTGATGTTTAAACGGTGCGGTGCAGAGTACTGTAGTCTGAAATACATAACTTCTTATCTTTCTGTAGTATCTAGATCTATTACATGTATTCTAAAACCTATGTGCTGTGATAAATAACAAGTCCTATTCATTTAATTTACCATGTTACTTCCTTAGAATCATATAGGTATTTTCTTCAAACTTGACTGCATTGTGCAACAATTGTGTCTTAAAAATGTTCCTTTTTATAGGTAAGTATACTTGATTATGTCTAGTAATTTCATTTGCAGTAAAATATTTAAATCAAAAATTATCTTACCAGTAATCTGAGTCAATATATACATATGTATAAAGTTAAATATTATTTTTATTATATTTATTTACAATTTTGATAATAATCATTATCTATTGATTTTATGATTTACTAGGTAGTTTATTATTCGTTTATAATTTAGTAGCATATTAATTTTCATATAAATATGTTGTAATGATCTTTCATGAGATGTTTCATTAGTTCAAAATATTTTATCTTTTATATTGCTTAAACGTTTAAACGTTTAAACTATTATATCTTCATATAACTGCGATAAAAATGTAATATTTTATACCATGTCTTAACTAATAGTAATATAAATAATATTCTGCACTGTGCATAAGAATTATTATGTTCAGTTTATAAACTACAATAACAGTTATGCTTCTTATAATATTGCTAAAATTCAGTACTATTTCAGACATATGATTTGACTAGACTATATATTTTTTAAATATTTTATTTTATGTGTTTAACTAATAATATTTTTCCCTTTAATAATATACTGAATTTTCATTGATTACAAAATCCTAAAAAAAAATCTTTATATTAATTTATATAGAATTAAATACCTAAATGTAAAAAATATTTCTAATTTCTATATATTAAATTATATTACGTACTCTATCGTAATTAACTTTTGATTCTATTTACACTAGAAAAATTTAAATATCCATTGTCATATAAATAGTGAAGGTACCAATAACAAATCGTCGTTTTTATATTAATTCTTCGTTTTTCAAATAAAAAAAAACATTTAACTTAAATTTTATCAACATTGTTTTAATAATTATATCAATTATCCAGGTTATTGAACTACATCAAAATAGAATTTAAAAACAAATTAATTAAATAAGTACAAACACTGAGATTCATTTATGTGTAGCCATTCTTATTATTTCAAAGCTTAACTTTTTGAAAATTTTAAAACTCTGTTTTTATGTAATATCTTGGTAAAAAAAACTTTTATTAAAAACATTATTTTTATATTTTTTATTTCATATTCCTAAGCAGAATATTTTTCGCAGTATTTATTTGATATGTATTATTAATTCCATTTATAAAAATCGATTTTTTTTTTCTTAAATACACTTAGGTATTTATTTTCAATAAAGATCTGACATGGAGATGTTAGACAGTATATAATGTGAGCTTTACATTTCAGTTATAAATGTGTATTATTTGGTACATAATAGCCGAAATGGAGTTCTCAGATAAAGCTAGGTATTTGAAATACCGTATTTCAAAACCAAAGTGACAAAACTTACTATTCACAATAATTCGTGTGAACCAAATATCAAAATAATGTGTAAAAGCTTGTACACGACGATACGTTAGTTAATTATATACAAATAAGTTATAACTTTATAACTAATTAACTTTCTACTTGTTCAAAATTTGATTTTTATTCATTTTGAACTTTTGAAGTAAGTACTCAAAAATATTCTGAATCGAAGTAGGTTAAAATTAAAATGTGTTTCAACATTCAAAAAAGTTGAAAGTTTTCGAAATAATGAGAATTTATAACTTAAATGGATCAGTATATTATAATGTTGTATTATATAATTTTTAATTAATCTTGAATATTAATGCTAAATGTATTATAATTATACAGACATATAGCTGAACCTACTGAAATAAAAATCTGCTATTATCATGTAAATACTACTAATATGTGAGTAACCAATATTTTATTGTTTTATAATAAACTTGGTAATTTCCTAATTAATTTGTTTGATTTTTTTTTATCAATTAACTCATCATACATATTCCTCATTCTTGTACATCTCATTTGTTTAATGATTAGGCCAGGTTTATAACCGTTACGTTTTTATATTTTTTTTTATTCACTACTACTGTTAATTATTATTCTAGTTATTTGGCTTTTGTCCAAACGAATTAAATCACTAACTCTCTAATTTGAATACATGTAATTGCGTCTAAAAAAAACCCCCGACAAGAATGATGGGAACCGTGAGTAACGTGGGAACAGGTTTCCAGGCACCTGTTTGTGTTTGCCGGACAAGGGTGGTTGTTCATAGGGTTAAAGACCCCTCTTTTGAATAATATACACATATATTTATAAATATTATAATGGAGGGCGCTGGCCCTTAACCGGCATATTGTTCCATGTCGGCGGAATCATCCCGCGTTTCATTGTTTATAGGGTCATTTTACACCTGTTGTTTTCTCGTTTATTTGTGCCCTAAAAATCTTCCTGTTTTTTTTTTTTTTTAAACTGTTCATGCACAAAGGCTGTCTCTGGGCAGGAAACGACGATTGGGGTGAATATTTTGTATATGTAAATCACTATTTCTAAACATTTTAATTTAACGCTCGACAACGCACAAGTGACTGCAGTCACTACGAATTCAGTTTTCCGAAATTATAGAACTAATAAAATTGTGGTGTATTCTGGGTCGACTTCTATCGTTATATTAGATATTAAGATATGTCATTTGTTTTTCCTTTACGTTAATCATATCGTATTGCTATAATATTTGTATTTCGTATAATATATATATATTATATTATATTTATAGGTTAACACTGCCTCTAAAATAGCACACTTGATATGTATTTAAATCTCATAAATAAGTCATAAACATTTCCTGCTATTGCGTGTATAATATAATATTATTCTTTATAAATTATTTTTTTGTTCACACTATCCTTACCAAAACGACAAACAATTTGCATTTCAATCGGTTGTTTTGATAATTAACAGAAATATTCGACTGAAACGTCGTAGGCGTAACACTACCTGTATGAGAATAATTTTCGTGTTTTTTCTCTACGATTTTTTGTGATGTTTTCTTTTTTTATTATTATTATTATTTTATTTTTCTACCTCATCGCTGCAACACAACACACCACACACTAGCGCACACCGGCATTATAGGTTTTGAGGGGAAAGTAGGTTTTACGGTGACGACCATATGCAGGTTGTTTTGTATATCTATCTGTGTGTGTGAAGTTCACGGTGAAGTGATGCTCGCTCAACAGGTACAAACGCACACACACGCAGTCGTCAGTGTATATATATACGTCACACATACACTAGCGCGCCACACGCTCGTATACGGTTCACACATACATACAAACCCATACATTCACTCACTCACACACATAAATATACGCACGCACGCAGAGGCACTTGTAATTACTGGCCTCACCGAACCAACAACGATGAAGGGTGAATGCCCTGACGAACCAACCCCGTTTCCAATGCATGGGTCATTCACCCTATAAATAATATGAAGTTATTCTTTCTTTCTTTCTTTCTTTTTTTTCTAAACGCCTCGTGTATTGGATGGGACTATGGGAGATACCATACGGGGATAGCCCACATGCCAAACCACACAATGCCACTTGCTGCTTGTCGTGTTCATAATATTATAATATGTTACTGAATTATTTTTTTGTCATGGGCGATCGTATATTATTAACAAAACATTGTCGTTTTTCATTTGTTTTATTCTCTAAAAATCCATAGGTCGTCTTGGAGAAACTTTCATGAGTATTATTATGCACTTTTGTTGTTTCGTGTAATCTATGTAGTACCCAACAATAAATTTGTATTTTATTTTTGATTTATTGAAAATACTAAATACTCATGATAAGTATAGCAATAATTTTATATCATGTTTTTTTTTCAACAATAGGTTTGCTCTTTTTACTGGGAAGTTACTTATTTGTAGCTTACACTAAGTTATGTTAGGAAAATATTTAAAATACATCAAGGATGTCGACGAACGAAATTATTATAACTTCACTTTCAAATGAAATATAAAAACACTTAGGTAATTCTAAACAATCACATTTATAGCATAATATATATATATATCACACATATACAAATTTTACATAGATTTGTTTCTAACGAACATACGTCTATCTGACTATGTATATACAATGAATTTATATACACTTCTAAAATAGTAAAAACACGAACCACTATTGCACGCGCTAGAATTTTTTTCTCTCCACCTGTTACGCGTGTTATTCATTAGTCACGTACGTGCTATTTTACATAATAGGCAATTTTTTTCTACTTGTATTTAAGATGGTTGTACCTCTTTAAAAGTTTAATACACCAGGCGTATAGTTGAAATAAACAAAATATACAATTATATCGTACATACTACATATAGTTAAACAACTTATGGGAAATTTTTGTCATGTGTGTGTACGTAATGTTTCAAGCGTATTCACATTTCAAAATGCGTACAATGAGATTTAATTGATGTGAATTGCCTAGTAAAAGCTTACGCGAAGGAGTTTTTTTCAGTTGTAATATTATTGTGAGGGCAAACTTAAGAAGCCCGCGTCCGTGTATATAATAATCACGCCGATGCTCGTAATATACGGGTAGGAGAATATTGTTTCATTTTTAGTGCCAAACGCCCACTCCCCCCTATAGTGTATGAGAGGCCACTACATTTTGTCAAGGGGCACCACACCCTTCTGTGCGCTATAATTGCATTCGTTGTTAAAATAATATGCTGGTGTGCGCATGCATTTAACCGTCTTCATCTACGTATGCCCCGCGGGTTGGCATCCCGCCACATTTTGTTTTTAAGTTGGGAAAACATTATCCTTGCTTGCAATAATGCGTCCATGTTAGTAGTTAAGTAGGTGTTACAATAATAATGATAATAAACTGGACGAAAGAAAGAACAGTATAATGAAAATAATATAAATATTCCGTGGTTTTATACAGATTTACAGTTATCTCTAAACATTTATCACACAACTGAAATTACTCAACCGTCATATCACAGTGTTTGTGCTCATAATCCGGGTCTTCGACCCCGAAAGTCACAAACCACGCTAGTGGTAGCACTGAAACATAGCTAGTGTGCCCCCTTCACATCGTGAGAACAAGCGAGAGAAAAAACAGCAGTGGAAAACTAGCAGTACTCATTATACAGTATGGTACAAAACATCGACTGTTTGTCATTGCTATTATTTTTTTTTCTTAAGAAGGGTGGATATTTTTTATTTGTTATGCATAACATACGTGAATACTTGTATCCTATTATTGAGAAGATTTGATTAAATAAACTAACAAAAATACAGCCATCATTACCTCTCACGTTTCGGCTACGCTGCCCGGGTCAACGTCCTCATTCCACTAAACACATAACACACATATCCGTATGACGGAGGCGTACGGTTTCTAAAATATTTTAAAACGAAAATTCTAAGCTCTTCATTCGTTTTCGGATTCACATTAAGGAAAATTTCGTCCAACGCATTTCATTGCGTTAAATGTCATCTATATTAATACACTGTATCTTACATAAACATTATATTATATTAATATTAAATGTATATAATTTCAATTTGTCTTGATGCATAATAGTGTTTGGTGTGCATATTTTACTCGTATTATACAAGTTTTATTGCATAAAAAACTCAAATTTGTTATTATATAATTTTAATTAGGTTAAGTTCTTTAATTATTTACTCAACTGATTTATAAATATATTATAGTTGCTTATTAGGTTTATACATTGGTGAGATGATAGACGTACTGTATGTACTAGAGTCTTAAAGCGTCTAAGAAATACTTAATTGAGCTGCTAATGCATGAAAATAAATATGAGGGTGGTTTTATTAATACCCGGAGACTGGAGTTTATTCAACCCCACAAACTTGATAGGGGTCGTTTTAAAAACTAAAAATACGCTTTATGACGACCACTATGTTGTGCTTAATATTAAATACATTAGAATTATAGTACGTTTTGAACTACTATTGTATAAAATTCTATACAACGTGTTGAGAGTTTTTTAATGACGATGGTTTTTACCGTGCGTGATTCAATATTTAATTGTGTACCGAGTTATCATTTATACAAACTTCTATTTTTTGTGATTAAATACTTATTATATCTAGCGAATAAACCTATAAAAACGGTCTATGTATGGAATGTTTTATTTTTTAAATATTATGTGTATTTCCCTTAAGTTAAGTCTAAAAGTATTTGCTTTTAACTATATAAATATTTTATAACGATAATTTTTTTCGACCTTTTAAACGTGCAACCTAATATTGAATGATTTTATGTTTTCATTTAAATTTAATTGCTCTCATCGAATTTATTTAATCGTGGTTTCTTTAAAAAAATATTTTAATCGTATTCTTCATTATGAACTTGAGTATTAAATATCAGTAACTAGAGATTTAGGTGATAATATTAAATTACATGACATTATTTTTTTTCCATAAATGTTAAATCGTCAAATCGTAAAGCTTACTTTTGGATACATGCCTTATGATGTAAATCTGATTGTCGACTGTATACCCCTATTACATAATATTATCATAAAAATCATTGTTGAATTAAATACAATGCAATCGTTTCGTAAATATGGCAGATTTGAGTCTTGACGAACATATGAACTGATAATAATAAGTACGATGTAGGGAATAGCATAAAAAATAATTATAATTGATACTATACAAATAAATAACGTGGTCATATCGGTGTGTATGGAAAAAACGAATATCCACTAATAATTATCGGTAGGTGTAGTGAGGACCGTGTTCTTGTTGAACGGTTTGTGACATGATGAAAACACCCTGTATATAAAGCTGAATAGGGCGGTGTGGTGACCTTGATTCGTACGCTGGCCGATCTGTTACGCATTGTTGCCAGCGCGTCCCCCACCCTGTGCGTACGGGTGCGCGCGTGTGAGTTTCGTGTGTGTTGAACGTGCAAGTGTATGTTTGTGCATGTGTGTGTGTGTAAATGCGCGCCTCGCCCGCGCCGCCGCCGCCGCCCACCCGCACTCTCGGCCAGGGGTGGTGGTAGTGGTGGTGCCGTGCTGTTGGCTGTGCATCGGGTACCGACGATGGTGCGGCGCGGGTGAAGGGTTCGGAGTTAAGGACGCGTTGCGCGTACATCGCGCGCGGTCCGCTACGGGAAGGCCGAACTCGGTTCCACGTGTCGCCACCAGCGCTCTCTCGCTCGGTGTCGTTCCGTCTCCTTCGCTCCCGCCCGCCCACCCACTCGTCCGCACACCGATACCACCGTTGCAGCCCGTGTAATAACCCGCCCCACCCCGCGCCACCACACCCGTCCGCTGTCCGCCTCGTCGTCGTAAGTAGTCGGCGTCCGACCACAGCGTGACCTCAAAACTATTTAGGATATTTTCGGTGAGAGAAGAAGAAGAGCGGAGAGATAATAAAAAAGGGTTTGAACGTATTTTCGTATTTGCATAATCGTGTGCCGGTCTGTTGTACATGCCATGAGTACAAAATCTTTCGAGAAGTGGTTTTATTTTTCTCTCCCCGTTTTCTCCGCGTGATGAAATCGTGGTCGTACCTGAAGCACATGGTGCACTTTGAATGCAATAAAAAACGAAACGTTAGTATTCTACACCATACAGAAGATAAATGTATAATATTATTACAGTATAAAGGCGCACTGTATTATGTGTACAAATGTCTGTACCTACCGCGTGAAGGACAAAGAGCTTGAAAGTTGAGAATAGGCTTCGGTACGAGGGGTGGGGTATATGCGTGCGTGTGGGAGCGAGAGCGGAGCAACGTGTGTGAGTGTGTGAACGCTGTCGTCCGCGCGTTACGATGCACCCACTTGTTGGCCTCGCGGCGCGCACAGTTGCACACTGTTGCCGCAGCGGTTCGGCGAGTCGGTGGGTTTACTGTGTGCGGCTCATCTCGGCGTGTGTTGCAAGGCGGATTTTTTTCCACCCTGTTGCAATACGTAAGACCCCACCCACCACGTAACGACGACGGCCATGTAGCAAAGAAAACAACGTCGCCGCTTCTGCGCGCAATCCGTCAACTGTACTCGAAGTTTTCATTTTGTGTTTTTCCCCGTACACATGAGCCACGCGCCGCCTTCGCTGGGACAGGCGCATATTATTACAATAATAATGATAATAATAATATCATCGTGATCCGTTGCGTACCGGCGCACGACCTTGGACGTCGTGTTTCGCTTTGCCTTCATGATCACCCCGACTATGATTTTCATCACGTTTCTTCTGTGTATATTATTTTATACGCCTCGCCCAGTTGACGTTATTGTGAAAATGACACATTGCCTCATTTGTACCTACGGATGTGTGAGTGTGTTTCTGGGTGTTGTGTATTTTTCACCCGGTAGTCTTAATTTTCTAACACATCTTAACGCTGATAAAAATACAATGTTGTATAGGTAGCACAATCCTATTTTCGATAAACGTATGAACATGCCTCGAATAATTTCGGCAAACCGTATTGCGACAAAACATTTCGCGCGAAAATCGCATACTACCATTTCACTGTATACATAGGTTATGTGGAATGTAGTTCTACGTATTATACTGATAAGCCTCAAAAAATGTACCTTTTATATTACATAGTCTCTAAGACTGACAGATTACAAATTGTTGAGTTGAGAATTCTAATATAAAAATATATTCTGTGGAAGCACGTTAAAACTATTACTTGAAAAGTAAAATTAAAAGTTTTTAAATGTTATTGTATTATGTGTCTTTGAATATACCAGCTAAACCTATAGTTAAAACAATTTCTTTTGATGTTTTTTGGAGATTTTCATAAAGTAAATTAATAGACATTTTAATAATTCTCGTGGTTTTCAGATATTAAAACCAATTGTAGACCATAATGACAATGAATAATTTGTCTGTAAGTGTTTCATATTATAGACGTCTATATGAAACATATTGAATGCAAACAAATTCATTCATTTATTATATAATACTGCATATAGCTTTGATTTTTTTTTTTATCTCAAAGAATTTATACTATTACAATAAAATATCGCATTGCGGCCCGGATTGTTGACAATGATATTTTATTTAAATAATTAAAATGTTCCTGAAAATTATAAAGTTTTAAATTTGATGAGGTCATTAAATTCAGAAGTATATATCTATCAAAGGTATACATGTACTTGATGAACATATCTCAAAAACGATTGGGTCTGTTTAAATACCTCAATTATTAGCTCATTGTTGGTATAAAAATAATTATTAATAAATAGCTTATTTATTTTAAACCTTTTCTTAGAATATATTAAAATATTTCCTTTTCATAATGACTTTAACTGTTTATTTGAAATTTTTCACCATAATTAAGAAAGTATAATATAGGAGGTACTTATGTTAGTGGTTGTTATTAAAATAAACAAAATGTTTCAATTACTATTTAAGACATTATAAAGACGTTTAACTAACAACTTGATAACCATTTTAAAAAAAGTGAGCTAACCACAGTAGATTTCTTGATTTAATAATAATATTAATAATTAAAGAGCAATATATGAAATATTTCATTTATGATATTATATTGTATTTTACATTTATATCAAACATTGTTACGAACAATTAAATGTTTGTGTAAAGGCTATATAATAGCTATAAAATTTACTATTTTACTTTAATTCCCTATGTCACGTAATGTTTTTTTGTTGAATATTCAAACCGTTTTTTTTGTAAATTTTTGGACTACTAATTTACTCTCTTAATTTTTATTAGTGGGATAAGATTATTATAATTATGATATGATTTAAATATATGGTCCAAATTGTAATTAATTAATTATTTTAAATGTTATAAACTTATAAACCCCAGTAACTTTTAGATTCTGAGCGGAGCTAGGAATGTATTGGTTTTACAATGATGTTTATTCTTTTTTATTCTGTAAACACTTTCTCCCTCTAAACTTGCTCAATAGTATCAAGTGTAGAATCTTTTTTGAAAGGTAATATTCTTAAGCTGGTACATAAGAGAGATAATTTTTGGATTTTAAAGGAGAAAAAAGTACGATTTCACGATTTTATAATATTAAATAATTACGGACGACGTTTTCTACCAGAAATATTGCTTTAAATGAAAAATAACAGAGGATCTTTTTTTTTGTATTTTGGATTTTGTTCCTTACGGTTTAAAGTTCAGAAAATTTTATCCATTTTTTAGCTAATTATAGACATTTTAATTTTGAAGTTTTTTGTTGTAATTCGGTTGAAAACTTGAAATTTGGGTTGTTTACTTATATTATCCTTACCTAGACATGGTAAAATTTTCAAAACATTTGAGCGACTTTTTAAATCTAAGATTTGAACATTTTTAATAATCTATAATATATTCTAGACAGATAAACCTTCTCCGCTCAGAATTGTTTTTCGTATATACAATGATATAATATTATTATGGATTCAAATTTAATTCCATCCATTATAGTAACCCACTTATAACCTACTGTACAGCAGAGTGACATCCACGACTTACACGCTTTTTGATACTAAAATGCAAAATGTAAAATAACTACTTAGGTAAAGAATATACTATATGGGTATTGTGGCTTGGTGGGGCGTGGTTTTACGCTTATAATCTGCGGAAAACATACCGGCTGCAGTTTTTAGCAACATATCCTTGTCACACATACTTAAATACGTGTAACAATCTTTCCAACTCAAAAACTTACTAACAAAAATATACAAAAGTAACCCCCACCCAATGGTCTATGTTTCTGCGGGTTCCCCCTGAAAAAAAAACTATATATGATATTGTATGCTAATTCTTTCATTTAACTCTACATTTCTCTGCCGTATTAAGTTGTATTGATTTTAATCTATTTTTACTAGTGAAGTATTGGTGTACCTAAATACATTATATTATGATTATGATAAAATATTATAATTTCTAAGGCTTTAAGCGGCGTGAGAAAATATTATATTGGCTATTATTTTTATTTTAAGCTCTAGAGAAATACTCTGTGTGTCATTTAAATGCTTTAAAAATATTAGACTAATATTACTAATATTAAACTGATAATATAAAGCATTTTACTGTAGATTTCTACATTATAAAATAAAACTACAGATATTTTCAAGAAAAACGGTGATAATATAAATATAAGCTAGCCACTCGTTTTTAATAAAATCTTGATCATTTTTTGTAATTCAAAAATCCGGTCACAAAAATATTGCTATAATGCAGTTATTTATTATTTCATTTATACTTAAAGATACCTCCACCCCAGTACTTCCAACATTTATGTATTGCATATTTTATTATTTATTATTTTATATCTATTCTACAATCTTTATACTTACATTGTAAATGTTGTATTGTGTTGCTTTGTTATACTATATTTTCATTCAATTGGTTTTGTTTTTTATTGAAAAATGTATAATACGTATGTTCTACATTTCATCCCGAAGTGCAACTGGTTAAATAGTGAAACTTTCAACAGTTCTTAAGTTTTATATTTAAACTATAAAAATGTATACAAAATGTATAATGAATTGCTTGTAAATTACATATGTAACAAATTATGTGTTAAAGGACACTGTTATAATTTTTATTACATACGGATACGGATAAATCAGAAATATATATATATATTTTATTACAATACATCTAATATTAATTTATAATTAAGTTTTTTATAACTATAGTTATGAACCATTAACTTACCTCCTAACTCTATTAGGTACTAAAAATTGTATAGAGTGTATAATTATATTTTATTAACGTGTAACTTCTTAAAATGTATGGAAATACTTGATGTACTAGGAAGTTAACTTACCTATAATATAGTATTGTTCTATATATATCACAGTAACTTAAATGACCCTTCAATGATTACAAATTTAACTAAACATTTTAAGCATAAATATTTGTTTTGAAAAATATAATGTTTCTTATGAGTAATAATGATGGTATAAATTATATATTTGTATTACATAAATTATTTAAAACATGATGAATGATAATTGTTGATTACTTTATTCAAAATATATATGTTATAATTTATGATAGGTATATATTTTTTAAATTATCATTTGTATTATATTTAATTACTCCCAATATTAATTAATAAATATAAAAATTAATATATTTTTAAATATTAGTTTAATAATACTGCGTTTATTAGACATGACTGTATATGGTATTTGTTGCTATTAAAACTAATTTTTAATGTTACTATACCTTAAGGTCAATTGTATTCCAGTGATTAAAGTGATAAAATCAATGGGGCTTAAATGTTTTTCCTATTAGTTTTATTAGATAATAATATTTTACGTAGTTGTCTATATCATTATTGACTCGATGTTTCAATAGGTAAATAATTGATGTTATTTTAACGTTTGTATATCGCTGGTATATGAAAATTGATTAAAACAATATTATATAATTCGATAAAAATGATAAAATATTATTGATAAAAATGTTTGGATATAATAACCACAATTATGAAATAAATCATTTGACTTATGATGTAATAAACACGTTTAGTTCAATGGGTAGGTACATTTATAAATATGTGTGTGTGGTAGCTAAACAAATCATATTATGTAGGTATAGGTATAGGTACGTACAAATATACAAACTGATGATTTCAGTTAAATAAGATATACATAAATACATACATTTCTATTAGCAAGGTTCTTGCGCAATAGACGGTATGCCTAACGAACATCCATTGGTGGATCAGGTAAAACGGGGCTCGGCCATTTTGTCGGTTAGGGTCGATGCAAGGGTGTTACAAAGGATGCCGCGAAAATGTCGTATGAAAACATTCCTACCCCAAAAAAATAAATAGGGATCGGCCAACCACAGTTCGTGGCATATTCTATTGATTTTGCCGAGGGAAATTCTGCTTTACAAATACATAAACTGCAGTATTTGTATTCGCATACGTGCGTCTATTCGATTTCTTCTGCATTCAATTATGCTCGGAGTATCTGTTATTCTTTTTTTATATACGTTTCAAAAAAACGTTACAGTGTCTTGCCATGTATTCAGTTATACCCAGTTTATTCATAAAATAATATTATATATTTAAGCTTTGTTGTATAATTATGTCATTTGACTTAAAACAATCGACAAATTAACCACTTAGAAAATTATTCCAACTACTTGAGTTGTTTTAACACACTTGAAAGATACGAAAGAAATCATCCTCAACATTTCTATATAATATATTTGTACGACCTTGTATCCTTAAAAATGTTTTGATTATAATTTTTATGTTAAGTGTATATTTTTACGTTTTAAATATTAAAAAGTTATTATATAACGCGCTTCGTTTATGAAGTTTATTTTAAAATATCTAAAATGTATAGCCTTAATTGAAAAATAATCGTATTAAAATTAAATAATAAATATATAAATATATATTATTAAGTTATGATGATATTGTTCAAAAATATATAATAAGTATTCAATTATTTATTAAGATGTTTAAACTTTTAAGGCAAGTATTCTCAAACTTATTATTTTATTATCACTTTATATTACTATGCAATTTTAAATAATATTATAAAATTGTATAAATTTTTTTCGTGATTCAAATTTTATTATTCAGAGTTAACTATTTGGTTTCAATTCGTTTAACTACGGTTAAAAGTTGAAAATTTCTGAAATGCCGAATTAATAATTGTTATGTATTTTGAACCTTAAAATTAATCTTTTCAAACCAACTTTTCCAGTTTTTATAACATTTTATTAATAAAAAATATGTGGTATAAAATTACTAATTAAAAAATAACTATATTAAATATGGAACTAACTAAATTATTAATTGAATGATCTATATAAATTTTAGATTTCATTGTACCTATATAAGAAATTCTAACTATATGCTGATGCATATTGAATCTATTTATACAGGGTTATTATTTACTAGGTCTAGAATCAACACAGGAATTAAATATTTAAAAAAAAATGTATAGGTATTAAATATTCATACATTTAAATTTTATTAAGTTAGTATACATATGTTTTATACCACCTACTGTGTGATGTATGTAAAATATAACTGCTTATACTTACCATCATATTTACAGTACTAAAGGGGAAGAAATGTGTTAGTTTTCAACGTGTATATAAATGTGTAATACATGTGTGCGTGAATACAAAATAGATTAATATTATAGGTCTGCTATTTAGTATTTATTTATCCTTTGACCATTTAAATCGTTTAAATGTAATTAGAATTAGAATTTTACAAAATATTACAGTATAATAGAGATATTAAAATTGGCACATGGCTCATAAATAATTTAACAAAATTTATAACGTTTTCTGAAATATATCCTAACCTTACCTACAGGTATTCTTATCCAATAAACTCTGATTATGATTTTCGATTTTGAATCTAACTATCTAAGTATTTAATTATACCGAAAGGTGGGTACTTTAATAAAAATTAAATTCATCAGCTAAATACTGTGTGAAGGAGAATAATATATGTGTCGGGTTAGGGTGTGTTAAGGAAGTTGTAATCTATTCTTGGATCTCGGCGAAAATGTATTTTCCGTGATGTTTGCGAGATAATGCGTCGATCGTCCGCTGTGAATTAAATATACATTCTATTTCATAATACTTTATAACAATAACGAATTGTAAAAATATAATAATAGTAATATTGTTATGATTATTTTGTACCATGTACTACATATAGGTATAACATACTTGCGTATACATACATAAAAGTATATAACTGCTGGCATTGTATCTTTGAAATCGGTAGAATGGAATTGTCTAGGATTTTACGACATACGTTTAAACTGCGACCACAATATAACGGAAAAACAGTGGATTAAGGGGAGGGGCAACAATTTGAAGACGACCAACATAACTGCAGTGCGCGTTTCGTTTAGAAAACCTTCGTGGGACATACTCGTAAAATAATATAGTACTGACAACATAATAATAATAATATCATATTAGTCTAGGAATGTCCTAGATTTTCATAATGTCAACCGAAAAATAAAGGGTGCATGTTATTGATGATGATTTAATGCGTACATCTGACGTTAAAATGATTATCGTAATATATTATTATGTATATGGTATGATGATGACGATTTTCCCTACGTGTACAATATGCGATGATGGTTAGGTTTGGTTCGACCTCCTCTCTTTCGTAACACGCACACGTATAATATATATATTATATGTATGAAATCGTTCCGTTAATGTGCCTACACTCGGGCGGCAATTGCAGTCGCGGGCGGGCGGCGGGCTGTCCGTTCGTCGGCGCGCGTTCGTGTACGTGCGTACGAGCGAGCTATATAGCGAGTTGTGCGCGCGAGGGTAACACGTGTGCCCATTTCGCCATCGGAGTCATTTGACGTTGTTAACTCGTTCGCGGGCCCCGCGGAGAGCTCGGGCGCTCACAAAGCAGACGTTCCCCTCGTCAACGCTCCGGGCGGCGCTGCACGGGGTGGGGGACGCCGCCGCCGCACCCTTCCCCCCCGAGCCGCGCCCCCCTCCGTGGTGCCAAGCCCATAGCTGGCGCATATAGACACTCACACGCGCACACGATCGGCGCGTAAATATTATATGTATGTACGTATTATATTGGTTAGAAGCGGGCTGTGGTGGTTCCGGCGCGCGGGGGCTAAACGCTCTCAACGTGGCGGCGCGCGCTCCACTCCACTCTGCTCGTCGAACGCAGCGCGCAGTTGTACTCGTCGTACCCGCCGAGAACCCGTCGCCGCCGCCGACGACGACGACGACGACAGCAGCAAGCAGCAGCAGTCATGGCCGCCACCTGACCGCAACCCCACTGCGCGTGCGTTCAGTACAGTGGAAGAAAAACTCGAGAAAATCGGCTCGGCATTTTTTTTTCTACTATTTTAGATTTTCCGTTTATCTTTGTATTTCTCCCTTACCCCCTCTCACTCTCTCACTCTCGCTCGAAACGCTATTTTTCCGTAAAGCGAATATTGTTCCGTCCACCGCCGCCGATACAACGTCGTCGCTCAGTATCGTCTGTGCTTACGCGTGTGCAACTGTTCGTCATCGTTGTTCGTCGTGTGAAATCGGTTCGCACTTCGTTCGGATCTGCTCTCGGCACATCACGCGCTGCACCGGATATATGGATTAACCGCGCGTGTATAATAATAAACGTAAGTCGCTTGGGGTCGTTGACTCTTCTTAATCTAACCCCTTTTGCCGCCCGTACGAGCTCATCCACCGGGCGGCTCGCATAACATCATTATTCATTATTATTATTATGGTTTGTGACTATATTGTTATCTTTGAGTGTATATGTTTTTAGTTTTATGTATAATATTATATTGCGCACGTGGGGCAACAGAGGAACTTCTGTATGTTATTATTGCTACTTTTTATCGTGATATAAATATTGTTGCAGTAGGCGCGCGCCCAATTCTCCACTTCGGCTTTAGAAATGCGACTATTACATTTTTTTTTCATCCCACTGTTGTAGAGGGGTAATGCACTACGGGGGAAGCGGGCTAGTGGTCAGGAGGGGCGGCGCACTAAGGGAAAATGGCAACACTGTGCGGAATGCATTTCGCCACAAATTATATATACGCGCATTCGTATTCCCTCCCTTGATTTATTTTATATTATTTCATGTCTACGCGGGATTTTTTAAATCGTTTATTATTGTTTATCTTCTTGGTTTTTTTCTTGTTATTATTTTTATTATCTTTTTACGTATTTTTTTCGTATTATTGTTTCGTCATTATCCGAAAGACGTGACTGTATTACGAAAACAATATAACACAAGCGCACACACACACACGCGCGCGCGCGTTTGTGATAACATCGCACAGGTACCTACCTACCTGTAACCTGCCAATATAAAACCGAACGGTCGAAGGGCCTATCGGAGGACACCGCTGCGACCGCGCGTTTAACGGTACACCGAGTTCCCGCGAGTACGACCAATCGTGTACGAGCCCAACGCTTTACACTCTTTTATGTGCATTTGCCGAGAACATTGTAATATATTGTATTGTGTACCTGTAATATATATTTATATATTATAATGGTATACAATATACTTAATAATATATATATACATGCAAACAGTTGCGGTCGAAGAGGTGTTATCGTTTGTATTAATTCTGTCTCGGGCTCTGTACATTTTTTTTTCATCACCGCCCTAAGTGAAAAACCTCACATACCTGCATGTGTCACATATTATGCAGTTCGACGGCCCAGTCAGATGGAAAATATCACCCCGTAGACCACCAGCCGTCGAACGCATGATGACGAGTATAAATAATAAATTACCAGTTACACTTGAATACTTGCAGAACTTACATATTATTATTATAGATTATACGGAAACGTAATCAATTTTTGTGTTCCGTAGATATTAACAGATACAAAATCGACTCGTAGGTACTATATTATAATATTATGATGACGTGATGTAATGTAATGATAATAATGTGTACTTAAATATTGCTACTGTATAATATTCGATGCGCGTTGTGTCTGTTTGACAGAAATCCTATTAGCGTACGTCACCACAAAATTTCTTCCCCGGAAACCCAATCTTTAAAATCGAGTTTTATGCAAATCGTTTCCACGTATATAATGGTATCGGTATATGCAAACAATATAAACCTAAAGCTTAAATAGATCTGAAAATTTACAACACAATATAGATATTAGCGGGTATTAAGGTATTACTTATATTTATATTAATTTATTCTAACATAATCACACTAATCATTATATTGTTATATACCTACTTTAATCGTTACGAATCATTCGTTTATTATTATCTCAGAATTTGATTATCATGCTGCCGTGATGTTTTTAAAAAAAAATGCAATTTATTTGAAGGTGAATTATTAAATAAATTAATAACAAATCCCAAACATGCCCTTTCCTATTGTACATTAATTGATGAATTATGTCCTCACAAATAGATTTAATAGTTTATTTGATATAGTAGGTGCTATAAACATAGAACAAGGTTACATTAAAAGAAAAGGCCGAATTCGGATTGTAGAATTTTTTAGAAGACAATATTCCAAGTTTAACGTTTTCATGAAAAACAATTTTTATAATACTTACAAGACGTAAAGGTTACTACAACACCACCATACACGCCTTGTATAACTGACGACCTAATGATATTTATTACACAAAGACATTGTTTTAACAAACCAAAACGTGTGTTTGATTTGAAATAATGTTATTTGTTATATTTTATATTAAATTTGTTTGGTATATTACTCTAATGAACTCTTGGTTTTTTCTTTTATATTTCACATTGTTCTTGGAATCTACTCTATTCCAAACAATTGTTGTATTTCACTACTGTAGAACAAGGAAATAAAAGAATATTCATAAATTATACTGTATTAGATTTACAATTTATCCTATAATAGATCCAGCTATAGGTAATAACTTATATTACATAATATATTAATTATATACATATATAGAAAGTTTTAATAAGGATGAAAATTAATTATTCTTCATCAATAAGAATCGAACGCGTGGGACAATTGTTTATGATTTTTTTTTATTGGTATCGTTCTGATAATTAAATCATTATATCAAATAACTATACAATTTTTTTACAATTTTTTCCTATATTATGCAATACATATTATTTGTATTATTATGATTTTGATTATTTTGTAAATTACAACATTAATTTATATCGGTATTTCTTTAGGTTTAATTTTTCAATACGATTATAATAAATTAACCAAGAATTATGATATGGTAAACAATTAAAACTTTTAATTTATTTTCTCTTCAGGGGTTTAATAGATAAGAATTATTTTTAACTATACATGGGGACACTGTTATAATATAATGAGTGTTGTCAGCAATTTAAACCTATGATTTATTAATGTTTTTATCTAATGAACTTTGAATGAATATTATTAGTTTACTCGAAATATTATTATCAGTGTCTGTTATACGAAATGATTTATGAAAACAAATTAAATTTCCAGATTACGAAATACGAAAACTGCCACTAGTTTAGTGATCACTGATTAATGTGCGTTTATAATACTTCAGTCCAATGGATTTCGACCACCCATCCCTGAATAGAGCTATAAATATGATAACATTTTTATCTGCGGACTGCGGTTCTCTTCATTTAGATTACCACCAAACCCGACCTGACAAAATAATAATGTGTTCAACAAATTTGTTTTACACTAATACAAACAAGAATATTATCTCAAATTTAATGTATATCTTTTTCCCATACTCGTGTTGGCAAATGTTCAAATTATTCTACGCGTAAAATTTGCATAGTATAAATTTACAATTATGTATTATATTTTTTTTGTTGTTTGTTTTTATTTAAATATAAAATAGACCATCGATACTATTGTCTCTTTAAACTTAACGTTTTCACTAAACCGCCTATTATGACAGTTTTGTTTATTTAGTTTTAGATTTTATTGCTGAATATTATATTATTTTGCTTGATACAGTTTGATTAATTACCTATATACTTTATTTGTATGTGTTATCTTAACAATAATAATCATCCTACAAATGTTATGAAAATGTTCCTTTTCCGTATTTAATAACGCACCTAACATAATTTGTATTTGATATCAATGGCAAAATGATAAATAAATCTGTACCTATATGTTATAATAAAGTCATGATATATGTTAACAGCTTTATTTATTATACCTGAATATTATTAGGTATATATTTAAAAAATAACAACTAATACAAAATATTTTAATTTCTTAAAGGCCTTTAAGATTATTATGTATTATAATATACCTACTTAAAATAATTAATATCAAATTAGGGCTTAATTATTTAACTTCATAATTCAATTCTTCATCAGTTTACTCTAGAGTCAATGATAGGGAATAGAAATACGTTTTCATTGGTAAACAATATATTGTCATGTTTACATGACTTGAATAATAATGTGTTAAATGTTATAATATTTTACATTATATTACTTAACTTCCTAAATTCTTAAGTATAATTGTATAGGCATTAAGTTGCAATCATTTAATAATTCTATTGGAAACCCAAATAGCGATTTTTTTCTTTTTTAATCGTTGGTTTTATTTTTATCTCAAATATTTGTTAGGTTAAAAGTTTCATCAGATAATGATCACGTTTATTGGTATAGATTACAAGTATAATTTTTTTGTATTGAATACTTATACATTGTGAACTGTAAGTGACAATAATATAGGTTATGTATGTTGAATAAAAAATTTGTGGCATAATAATTAAATTCAATATATTCTTGTATATTTAACATTTACTTATTTGATATTTATGTATATATTTATTTATTCTAATGACTACATTTATTCATATTTTTTTTCGATTTATATTTTTAATGCCCAGAACTTCTGAGGTTTAATAAAATCTCATATCAAATATTGTGATTAATCTTTAATGATATTTTCCTGTGTTATATAAAACTTAATTTTTTTTTTATGTGTAAAGTAAATATAAATTAATTAATTATATCAAACAACTCAAATATGTTGCTCATAAACATAGTTCTTTTAAACATTATAATACTTTATTCAATAAATTTTATTTCCTATTGGAAAAATATCCCTATTATATTAGACTTTAAAGTTTGCACGAATTATGAACCTCCAGTATATTAATAAATAATTCTTTTAACAAGACACCGATGTCTCTGTCTTACATACTCGTGAGTGCGTAACTTAATAAATATTCATAATTGATTTTACTAAAAAATACAATTTATTTATAATAAATGTTAGTGCAAGTTATATATTTTCAATTTTATACCTAAAGGGAAAATAAACTACTCGGTGAAAAGTTTTTTGTACATATTTTTATTCTATGATGATTTATATGTTCTTTATGGAATTAAAATTTCAAACTCGTATTCTTCGTTTTAAAATAAACATGGAAAAATAACATTTTCTTTTGCAAAGTTCACGTTTTCGATAAATTTAATGATATACACATGCGGATACGACTTCCTTTATTAATATAATGATTTGTAAAAATGTATGCAAGGTATAATTTTATTTAACAAACACTAGCCACGTAATTGATTTCTAATTAATAAACTTATATATTTTATATGTTGGTTTTATTTAATATGATTATTACATGTATCCACACGATTCTTATTCATTTGACGGGTTCTTCTTTTTATAATGAGAGTTTGATGTCTTGATTAATGTAATGACATTATAGATGAGAATCGCGGTAGCTAGTATTATTATTTAATATGCATAGTAATGGTGTACTATTAGTGTACAATTGTTATAATAATTCCAGACGGAACATAATACCACATATACTGTAAATATCTATTTAAAAATCTTATTGTTGGGCAAAATTTTAAATCTCTTTACTAGAATGTATCCAGTATACAGACTATTTAAATTTAATTAAAATACCTACCTATTATTTTTAAAATAATATACTAATGTGTTTATTTTGAACAGAAGTGTAAAATAAAATTTAATACGATTTTAATAAATAATAACGCCAACAATTTGGATTTGATACTTTTTAATATGAAATTAATTATTAAACTAAAGTCGTTTTCCCACTAAAACTGATTATGCTATTCTGTAGTAAAAACAGAATAATTATATGCATCTATAGCAACTATATTATAATGCTCGAATGCGTTACGGGTACATGGTTTGTAGCGATAAGCAATTCTATGGGGGTTAAAAATGTCAAAATTATCGCATTACATTATTTATAATCGCCCCCTATCTGTCGGTATTAACAGTCAGATAAAGACCAAAAGAAGAACATTGGAAACCTATTACTTCCGTTTTAAATAAATTATATTCATTTAAATCGTCCTAACTATATTATAATGAGTAACATATTATATATTTATATTCTTTACTTGGATTAACTAACATTTTTAATGAGTTATGTTAGGTTTTATAAATTTAATTTAACTACTTATTATTTTTAACAAATAGGCTTGTTTTAAACTGAACGGAGAAATGAATTGACCCTATTTTATCCACAGTTACAAACTTATAATATAATACTAAAATATTGTTCCTTTGATAAAAAAAAAAATTCTCTGCGTATATTTACACATAATATTATTTTAGTAACATTTACAATGGCTGAATTTAGTTACCTAATTTATTTTGAGCTAAACAATATTGTTATAATTTGTAAATTATATGAATTTGCATTCCTAATGATTTCAATAAAATATTTAATATTGTCAATATTATCTGTTACAGGTGAATTTTCCGACCATATTTTTCTATCAATTGTTGTGATCAAAATTTGATACACGTGGCAAGCTTTGTTAAAAGTTATTTACATGAATCATAGTGAACATGTCACAAAACAATGGACAATCGCAGAGGTTTTGCCTCCGATGGAACAACCATCAATCCAACTTGCTTGCTGTTTTCGATCAACTATTGACAAGCGAAGCATTTGTAGATGTAACATTAGCTGTCGAAGGTCAAATGCTCCGCGCTCACAAAATGGTTCTTTCAGCATGCAGCCCTTACTTTCAGGTATTTATTTACAAGTCCTTTAAATAAAAACCTTTTTATAAAATGTTAGTAATTTATTCTGTTTGTATAGACACTTTTTGTTGGACACCCTGATAGACATCCAATCGTAATACTCAAAGATGTTCCACTTGTTGACATGAGATCATTATTAGATTTTATGTACAGGGGCGAGGTAAATAATTTTTGTGAATTACCTTACATCAGTACATCACAACAATAAAATTAAACATGCAAATTTATTTATTCATTTAGGTCAGTGTTGATCAAGATAGATTGTCGGCTTTCCTAAAAGTTGCAGAATCATTGCGGATCAAAGGTTTAACTGAGGTCAATGAAGATCGTGGGGACCTACCCTCGTTAGCTTCTTCTCTTCTTCAGTCTCACTCATCATCTCCGTCCTCTTCACCAGTACACAACAACCAAATGGCTCATGTGCCTCAACTTCAACGCATACATAATCATAGTCCTCTACCTATGAAAAGGCCACTGCCATCTCATCCGCTTCACGATCAACAGCGTCAACATTTATCATACCCGATGAACCCGCTATTAGGATCTGCTCTAACTGCACCTAAGCGGAAACGCGGACGCCCCAGGAAATTATCTACAGGAAGTAACTCGCCTTCTAGACCAAACGACAATAATAATGATGATAGTAGAGCATCTACTCCAGTTGGTACAAGCGCAGGTAAGCTTATTGAAAATTTTAATATATTTTATCTTTGCAATATAATATTTAAATGGGATTCAAAGTATAAATTTAATTTAAATAATGCAGGAAGCGGCCGTGATCCACCAGATTTATTGGAATTGAACATGTCTGAAGAATCAGAATCTGCTGCAGCTGCTCCTAGGAATTTGGATTCTCCAAGTCAAGATGATATAGCTGATCACGAAGATATGGAAGAAGAATATACAGAAAATGGAATGGAGATCAAAGAAGAACCTATTGACCCAGTTCCAGGGACATCCCAAGGTAAATTATTTTAGCATCGTTAAACAAAATAAATTCTTTCTATATTTCTTATACCTAGGATTTTCTTAAGATAATTTTTTTTGAAACTTATAACAATAACTTGTGTTTACATGTTTTACTTATAATACATAATTTCTGTTCTCAATTTTAGATTTAAGTACAGTGAAAAAAGAATATGACACTCACTCTAGTATGCAGTTAGACCAAAGCGCATGTGGTAAGTTTTATTATAAACCGTTCAATCAATGTCATCATTCAAGAGATAATTACCATTTTAGTTAGTTAGTTGACTTAAGTTAATATTATTTAACAATGTACATGTTGATCATGTTTTTTTGTCATCGTAAATTCTTAACAATTATTTTTGTGATTATCTACATTTCATGTGATTATTTTAGCGCTTATAAATTAACAATCAGATGGGACACCTTCCTCTTTTATTTTTAATTTATAATTTTGTCCAAAACTTTTCATTAAATTTTCCTTCATAAATTGTACAATATAATTTTATTTTATTTGGTGGATAAAATGTAAACTAATTTAAGAGAAAGGTTTCGCATCTGGTTTTTCTGGTCTGTGCGTTAAAACAAATTTTTGATACCTACTGTCAAGTAATAAATCTATAAAAAGAATTTTTAAAGGACATAATTTTGATTGACAATCAGGTAAGTAGTATTTCCTTAAATATATTTTTCAGTAGTTTTAAATTAAAATGGAGGAAAGTGGACCCATCATTTTGTTAATATTCTTTTAGGATGGGCTTATAAAAATGTTTTAATTTTATTCAAATATTAATTTTAAATCCTTTAAAAAGTAAAAATAAAAATAAAAATTTAAGTATTATGATTTTACTCATATTTATTTTTTTCTAATTTTTTGATCAATGTCAGGTAATTAAAGATTAGAGTATATTTTAGTTAAACTAAAAAAAAAATATTTAGTTATCTCAAATACTTTCGTAGTCTATATTTTCTTTAAAATACAGACATTAAAGTAACAGTACATAAAGTACAGCATAAAGTAAAAATAATAATTTAAAAACATTTTTATACAATCCATTGTAAGTAATTATATAAAATGTATGTGAAATAAATTTAATGTAAAAGATCAAATATTTTTCAGAGGTAGAATCTGAACAAAAACCTACTTCATTTAAAGATGCAAATGGAACAAGTGACTTGGACATTACAACAAACCATGCTAATCGACCAATTATGGACAAGTATTCAGTTCGTCAATTCTGTACTCAAGAATCAAGCAATCTTTTTAGATGTAATTTATGCCGCAAAACATACACTCACATTAGTAATTTCTGTCGACATTTCCTATCATCTCATCATGGAATTAGACAAGAAGTACCCTGTCCTGTATGTACTAGGATGTTTACAAGAAGAGACAACATGTTAACACATATGAAACAAGTACATAGAGTTTCTGCTCCCAAAGTTTATGCTACAAACAATAATAGCAGTTCTAGATTTGAATATAATAGTTTGTGATATTCTATAATTGTTCACATATGCTAGCATATTATTACAATTTTATTTATTTATTTTTTTTTTTTACATGTTGACTGTTAATTAACCAGTATTGAAGGTAATAATGCAGATAATATCTTTCCATGAATACATTTAATCATATATTGTACCAAAGTTAAGAAACTTGAGTGAAATAACTATAATTTAACAATTCACAAGTGGGATATAATTTTTAATTATGTACTTAAAAAGTTCAATTGTATAGTTGTTGTTTGTAGGGTAAAGGTAAATTTGTGTTAAAATTTATTTTCATATTTTTATTGCGTTTTTGTTTTCCTAAGTTTTAATTTGTTTTTCCTTTGCCTTTTATGCTCCTTCCAAAGTTAACCCGTCCAATGTTTTTATTATTATAATCATTTAATTTGAATTGTTAAACTATTTAGGATGAACAATTGTTATAATAAATACCTGTCAATAATTTAAATCTGTCTTGCCATTTACAAGTCAAATATTATTTAAACAATCTAAGTATGATTATGTTAACTGAGCTACATTTTAATAAATATTAAAAATATAATTTTGATATATTGTCAATTAGAAAGACTAACCAGGTCTTTATTTTATTTTAAAATGTTGTTTTTGCATAAAACTAAATTAGTCAAACTAAATTTTAAACTAGTGTATGATTTGATTGTTTTTGTTAATACCTAATTTTTAAGTTGGGCTGTGTGTTTTCTTAGTCAATTTGTTATTCAATCTGCCTTGCCATTATGTGTAGTTTTGATTTTAAGATTATAACTTTGTTGAGAAATTTGTTTATATTTATAAATACAACCATATTTAAAGTATATTATATTATTATTATTTTTATTTATAGACTGCTAGACAGGGTGTATTTAGCATACAATTAGTTTAGTAAACAATGGTGCTTTGTTTTAACTTTTGGGGAAATAACGAGTATTTTTGTAAAAATTTGAACGCCCATTACTAATCAAATTGGCTGTGAAAGCTACAAATATTAGTTAAATGTATTATTTTTCTTTTGGTTTTGTTAATTTGAATTTGATAATTGACTGAATTGAATAAGTATCCAAATAAGCTTGTTTTAATATGATCATTAATATGTTATTAATCCGTTTGTTTTGTTATTTTTTTTCCTATTTAATATTTATCCTTTGGGCAGCATTAAAATATATATTTGTTATCATTGTTTTGTTTTAATGCTCCATCATATACCTAGTACATACAGTGATATTTAATATGTGAAGATAATGATAAAATAAATACAAATGAAAAATAAATGTTTTATTATTTTTTAAACTCCTAATCTACTCCTATTTTATATTATTTCACTTTATTAATGTAAAATGCTCCCAATTTATTAAGCTTTTACAATTTGTATTAAAGACTATATTTTCTATTTAATATTTTAAGTTATAACTAATATCTTTAAACATGTAATCTATTATCTTTACATACAAAATATTTTGTTATATTTGCGGCCATAGGAGTTATATCTACAAAATTTCAAAATCAAATCAACAGATAACTTTATTGTAAGTGACAGGTGAACATAATTAAATATCAGCATGAGATATGAAGTAGTATCTAGATTTTGTGTAGATAATTTTTTACATTTAAACATTATAAATTATTATGTATTTGTAGCTTTATGCGTGCATTTTTAATAGTTACATAATATTATAATAGTCAAATTTAATTGCATACATTTTTAAAAATATTTCTTAGATTATAATTTTTTTTTGTTTTATTTATTTTACTATTAGAACCTATTTATATTATTTGATCTATATTATATATATTAAAAAAAACTAATAGTCTTTTTTGCAATAATAATAATTAGTTATATTATATTTTGTCAATATCCTTCACAATAAGGATAATAAATGTTAAAATTATTTAATGACTGATCTTTTTTATAAAAAAAAAAAAAAAACATTTTGTTGTTGAGATGAATAACAATTGTATCATTTATAAATGTGCTACTTAAAAATCATTTCTTTTAAGAGGATGTCAGCAGTATGCTTAATCTCTCACTCCGACCCCACATGTAACATACACAAAATATATTCACATAAATTCATTATTTTTTCAAATAATCTTAGAGTAAAATAATCCATCACCTATTTTAACTATACAATTAATATTTATAAATGGTACTTATAACATAGGTAAGCTTAATTTCTTATTTTTTTGGTTACCTTCTTTAATTATTAATTTAACTACTTACATTACTTTTTTTTATAGTTAATAGTTTGTTATTATTATTTATTGCACTTTGATATTATATAGTTTATTGCATTATTTAGAAAAATAAAATATCTCAAAAATTAGACAGATTTTTATACCTAAATATTTCTGATCATTATTAGTGATTAGTGTAGAAGCAAAAGCGCAAAAACATGTATATAATATGATATAATGTACCTATATGACGTTAAAAACAATATATGATCAATTAAAATACATTAGAATTAATTTTGAACACAAAATTAATGTTCCGTTATAATATTATATCGTATGTTCGTTATTTAAAACTTGTGTTCGAAGAATTAACACTCAACTCCAATTGTACGTGTACACACAGTTGTTAAAATATTAAGTCCAGAAGTCATGTCAGTAACTACTTATATTTTATACACTTAATATACGTCATATATGCCTATAGATTATGACTTGTGAACGAAGTAAAACGTTTATTGTTTCTTATAAATTGTCCGTATAGATGAAATTTTGTACATTAAAAGTTAATAACCAGCTATCGCCGTCTAGCTTCCCATATATTTTATACCAACAACCCGATTTAAATTACAACAAAACTCTTCAATCGTAGTAACGAATACATTACACCGATATTTGCATAAGCGTTGACGGTCGATTCTTTAACATACATTTAGTCTTAGGTTAATACCATATAATTATTATACTTTATTAGATAATAATAATCCGTAATTTGTTTCTTTTGACGTTCAGGATTTTAATCATATTATTATTATATTATGATGATAATTGTTGACCAACGCCCATTATATTATGTCAAATGTATATTGTTTATGTGTTTACGATGATAACTTGCAGCCTATTATACCTATAAATCTATTTTACTTTAAAATATTTGCGTAGTACCACAGGCCAGCCGTAAGCCAACGATTCCGTTTTAAGTAGGTAATTGCTGATTATCTGCGACTTCTCATATAGTGTTTGTTCTAACCGTGGTATAGTCATATCCGCGCTGTTGTATAACTTGTAGGTGCGTTGTCTAAATATTATCTAGTTCACACGCGGTTTGTGACACTTTATTGAACAACGCTGTGCGTCATTTTATGGGTAGTCAACAATAACAATATTCGGTAAATCTGCATGTATAATCCAGTTTTAAAGCAAACAACCTGAGAATATTGGTCATAATGCCATTATTTTTTAGTTACATTTTTGAAATTTAAGTCGCATTTCTCAAAATATTTAATCTGTTAATTGATTGTCAAGTGCCATTAGTGCCAATTATATAAATAATTATAAATACTAAAATACTATACTGACATACAGTAAATAACAAAATGTTTCATGCGATAAAATTTTCGAGAAACAAATTATAGGTATCTTTGGTTAGGTTATGTATATATATCGTATTATACTCTGCTAGATATAAGCCAGTTCAATGCGATAATTTTAGGCTTTAGAAAGTGCGGGGACGTTAGATTCACCTCGAAAAACCCTAAAATATTTAAATAGCCAAGAAAATTCATAGAAAAACTATTTTTTTAATAAAAGATTTGTTGAAGTGCAGTACCTAGTGGAAAATATAAAATAATAGCGTATTTAAGACATATTATTGACAATCATAGGTACCTACTTCGATTTATTATGAAAAATAAAATACATCAATAATGTAATTTTTTTTTAAACTGGCTTTTTAAATGAAATGTAAAATAAGTTTTCAAAAATAATTATATAAACAATCAACTTGGATTTTTGTCGGATCCATTAGATATTTTGACCTAGATTCAACTATAACATTATAGTTAACGTTAACACATTTGCCTACCTATTTTCTCGCACCTAGATAAACTTTTATTTAAACAATTTATTTACCCAAATAATAACGAATAAAGATTATGTCTTTGCGAGCTCCCAAACATTTGTTTAAATTCTTTTCCAGTGTTTCAATCACCCGAATTCGGATGCGAAGCCTTGGTTTAAATCGTAATATTATAAACTTATTCCTATTTGTATACCAAAATAAGTAGGAAATGCTAAGATCTCACGGGCATCCCAATGCTTATTGTCGAATAATTTATAAACTGTAGAATACCTGCAATTTATTACGATTTAGTCTTAACGAGACACGCATCACACACCGCAATGTTATCGATAGCATTGTAGTTTTACGTACCAATATAGTATTTATACTTACTTACTATTTTTTTAAATTAATATTATTTGTTTTACTTTTTTGGCATAGCTGCTGCCTGCTTGACCGTGTGGCACCAATCACACGGCCCCACACGCCGTTTATTATTCCATAATATTGCGTGTTGCTTGCTGCAGTTTTCATTTATTTATTCATTTTTTTTTTTTCATTATCGTACCATATAATATTACGTATATCCACCCTTTATGAACTCAGTTTATTATGTATTATTTATTCGTCCTCATCAATCACAGTTAATGCGTGTCGAAAACGCACCGCAGTAATTATTTGAATGCCAACACATTATTAAATTTTGTATCGTGTTTTGAGTACTATATAGACCGTCGAAAGTATAATATTGAAATTGAAAAAAATCGTCTTTATGGCGGCCAAAAATTTTTCGATGAGTTTCTTAAACGTGTTTTTTTCTTTTATCCGTAGACATGCACAATGCGAACATGTTAAAGTTGTTGTCTTCGAGGACTGATAACGAACACCACCATCATCTCCACCAGTCAGCGGACGGCGGAGACCGTGACAACAACAACGACGCTCGTCTGACGCTGGCGGCCAGCTGGTCGGTGTTGGCAGCCGATCAAAAGTCCAAGTTCTCGCTGGCCGTTTCCCAGCATACTTCCGGCTACAAGCAACAGCTGCAGGCTGCCCTCGACGAGGAGAAGCGGCAGATGCAAGAGTCGCAGCAACTACACCACCACCACCAGCAGCAGCAGCAGCAGCACCACCACCATCAGCAACAGCAACAGCAGCAGCAGCAGCAACAGCAACAGGCCGCTGCTGCTGCGGCGGCGGCGGCCGCCGCGTCGCTGAGGACGCCACCGGTCAAACGGCGCATCCGGAGGCGGGCCACGTCGTCCAGCGACCCGGCCGAGCAACTGACCGAGATGTCGGTCCGCGGGCTGAACCTGTTCCGGTACGCCACAGTGTCGGAAGGCATCTACAAGTGTCTGGAATGCGCCAAGACGGACATACTGAAGACGTTCAAGAACAAGTACAGCTTCCAGCGGCACGCGTTCCTCTACCACGAGGGCCACCAGCGCAAGGTGTTCCCGTGCCCGGTGTGCGCCAAGGAGTTCTCGCGACCCGACAAGATGAAGAACCACATGAAGACCGTGCACGAGTGTTACATGCCCAAGGCCATCGACTTCCCGCAGGTGCCGTTCCTATTGCCGCCGTGAGATGTTGGTCGTCGCCCACCACGTCACCGCTGCGTGTGTTAGTTACACACACCCACACACAAGCACACACACACGTCTGCGGTGGCGAGTGCCGATTTGGGGGGGGGGAAGCGCGATATACCTACACCACCGCCGTTTAAGCGCAGCGCCCTGCTGGTTGGTATATATATATATAAATATATTTTTTTTATGATTACATAATATTTTAAATTTCTACGGACACGTTTTTTTCCTCTCCGCAAAGGTTTTTAGCATTTATTACGAAAAAGAAAAACGTCATAATATTGTACACGTTTTTATTATTATTATCATTATTATTACTATTATCATAATTTTATTGTTTTGTTCTATCGAGTCTTCCGGATAACGATATGTTGAACTTTATATTATATATTTTTCTTATATATAAACAACACACTCACACAAAATATATAGGAACTACTATAAATTTGATAAAAAAAAAAATTAAAAGAACCTTCGTTAATCATTTTTATATATATATATATAATATTCTAAAACAGTGAATCTATTTTTTTAAGTATTTTTTTTTTTTTTTCAAACAATCGTTCCGACTCATCGATATTCATATTAATCGACGTTATGACGTGTACGTTTTTCATCGGCCACGTTTTTTTTTTTTAAATTGTTTTTATCATATATTATATACCTCTAACGTTCGCTCTATTTTTACACGTTTTTCGAGTATGCGCGTTAATGTATTATTACCAAATTTTTTTTTTCGTGTTTTTTAATATACTTATGACATAATCCAAATAAAACGCATTACATAAACGCATTCGTTTATTGTTATTTCAACTGTAAAAAGTGCGGTACATCGAATATTGTAATTTGAAACATATTCGGCGATCAAAGCTATTTCCTCAGAAATATCATTTCACAATTGTTCGTCGAACGAGTGAAACGACAATCAGATTTTATACTTACCTACAGCAATAACAATTATTTACGTAAATATATATTTTTATTACGTCCTAAGAAGTTGAAAAACATAGCAGCGCCTGGTGCTTTTTTTAAATTTTGATTAGTTGTTTATTATTTGTTTTGAACTGGTTGTAGGGTGGTATTGTGCAATATAATTCCAAAAATAAATATATATATTTTTTTTAACCAAATAGTTGATTTTTTTACCAAAATATATATTTTACAATATTTTATTCAATTATTTTTATTTTTACATATTATGCTGTCTGCAAAAATCATTAATTATACACAATCAATTCAAAAAAAACGTTCGACTGAATTAGAGTTTGACGATTATTTTACGGTTTTTTTTTATTTTATTAACCAAATAAGGCCAGTTAGTTATTGAGACTGAATATTATAATGAATAAAAAAAAAAAGTAGGATAAACTTCTCAATTTTCTGGAAAACGACAATAATATGTTCTTTTCTCCTTTTATTCCCCTAAATATATATTGTATAGAATGAAAACTTTGTTTTCCTTTCACTTTTTTTTTTGTAACAATCATTTACATCATCAACTATAATAAAATATTAGGAATTATATTTAATTACAAATTTAATTATAACTATTTGAAATATAGAATATATATTTTTTGTAAATTTGTACAGAGTATATTTATTATTAACAATATTGATTACAATTATACATAAATTTATTATATATCATTATTTATTTTTGTTATATAATAGGGGGACACCGTAGACAATTAGTTATCATTAATATTTTTTTTTTTTTATTATGATTATTATAATTATTATTTTTATTACTTTTATTAAACCGTGCAATTCATCCACTTTATATTATTATGTTTTAATTGTTTATTTATATATATATTTATATAAAAAAAACATTTGAAACAATTTAACCACGGATTTATGTGGGTTATTTTTAAAACATTTTCGTTATTTTACCATTTAAAACAAATATATAAATTTATATAATATTACCTTCTTAGATTTTATTTAATACATGTTTACACACAACATTGTATATTAAATTTGTTAATAATTTTGATTAACCACTGTTAGCCCCATAGTTATTAATGATTATTATTATTATTGTATAATATACATGTTTTATTTTAGTTCTTAAATATTTTAAACATATAAATTATCTCAAAACAAAACTTTTGTTGCGTTAACGTTTCCATTATTTTCATATTTTAATTTAAAATACTACGATTATTATTATAATATTTTTTTCTTCAAAATTGAAATAATTTTATGTTAACATTTTGTTGTTGCTTTATTTGATATATATGAACTTTGTGTATTTTTTTTCTATTAGTCGTTTTGTTATGTTTTCCTAAGTAATAACATTTTTTTTTTTTTTAATTTTCATTCCTAAATCATGTTTTTTTGTCTAAAGTCACACTAAGAAGTTATGATTTTTTTTTCTAGAGGTGAGTGGGATTAGACAAATATTTAAACAATATTACGTCGGTAAAAAGTGGCACGCATCTTGTAAAATGATTAGCTAATTTAAAAGATAAAAATATTAATTTATGTAATAACTGAAATGTTAATTTTAATTCAATAAGCAATAAATTAACGTTATTTGAAAATAATTAAATTTTCTTAATTTATACACTATTTTTTTAATGTATTTCCTAGATCATTTTTTTTATTTATAAAAAAAATATACAATCTGCAAATATTAAATTTTTGTTCAAAAAGTTTATACAACAATTGACGAGTATTAATTATTAAATAAGAACAAATAAATACAATTGTTCGCTCAACAGATGAAGAAAACTAGCTTCAATAAGGTTCAACTCATTCAATGGTGTTTAAATATGACAGCATTAAGTAAGGATTGAATTAACAACTTGAGATCAAAAATCTTGAATTTTAGCCTATAGGTGAGAAAAAGTCCAATAATAACTACTAATACATTCATTATCAATGAAGACAAAATTGATGAGACTAAACACTATATTTTTTAACATCCCATTTTTTTTTTAAATAACAAGTTTATACAGACAAAACAATCTCATTAATCTTAGAATAAATAAACATTTATCAAACAAAAAAATAAACATAAATTCTTACTAATAGTTTCAATAAAAATAATATTGAATAAGCTAAACATCAATATCATCTTCATTTTCATCTTCATCAATAAAAACAATAGTTGCTGTAGATGGTTCTGGCGTAAACACACTTTCAACATTAACTGTACAATTTAGCACATTGTCTGTATCCTATAACAAATAATGATATTTAGAATAATTATAAGTATGTTTCATAAACGTTTAGATTTAACTTACAGTGTTTGGATATTGATCATCATTAAATTCTTTGTCCTAAAAATTATACTAAATTTAGTTTAAGTGCATACATTAGAATCAAAATTATATTAAATATTAACTTTTGAATTCATTTTAGTGAGGACAAATGGATCTGATTGGGTTCCTCTACTTATTTTGATATTGTTATTCTATTAGTTGAAAGGATATTGAAATAAAAAAAGAAAATGCATCATTTTAAAATTTAAAACAATCATTCATAAAACAAGTTAATTTATTTTTTACCAATTCTTTGATTAAAAATATGTAGTATACCTCTTTATTAGTAAACTTTTCTAATGCTTTTTCAAATTCATAATGTAGATCTTGCAATTCATATTCGTTACTTTCAATACAACTCAATGTCAAATCAATATCAGTACATGTTTCCATCCGCTACATATAAACATAAATAATTACAAACATAACTAATAATCATATAAAATACCATTGCTATAATTATACTAGATAGAACATAGGTAACTTACATATCCATCTCTAGTCACTGGTTCGTTTGAATAAAACAAACAGTTTAAGAATTCATTATTTTTTTGAACAATTACTTCATTTTCCTTCATTTGGTTCATCAGATGCTTATTAATTGATATAATCTCATTAGATTTTAATTTGCAGTCTGTTAATTGATCATCCAAAACAGAAATATGAGCTAATAATGAATTGATTAATTCCTGAGGAGAAATACAACAATTACATGCTGACATTTTTACAAATGAATTGGAGAAAAAGTATTCAATTTTTTCAAATAAGCTATTACATTCAAAAACAGTGATAGAATTAATATAACATGTAATTATATTCTTATTATTATTGGGACATTTTCTAAAATATTAATAGTATATATTAAAATGATATGCTGTTTCAAAATATGCATTAATAATCACCTCAGGTACACAACTACTGCAATGCTTCGTTTCTATTTCAGAGTTGTTAGGATAACAATAGATGCATTCATTTTGATGAATAAAACGTACTGGACGACTAATTCCATAAATCTAAAATTACACAATATATTTGCCCATATTTTATAAATTGATTTATTGGATAAAATTAACATACCTCATTAGATTCATTGCCATATAGAAATTCATAAGCTTCATTACATTCAACATTTTTCAACTGATATGCATAGAAAGTAACTTTATGGAAACCATATTTTGTCTGTGTGTGCATTTTTAAATCAGTTTCTACTGCAACAAACTCTTCTAGATTTCTATTGCTGCTACATTTATATAATGCAATCCAATCGGAATACTTTTGTTTCAAAGTCTATAATATAAAAAGGTATTATATCTTAAGATATTACATTTATGAATTGAACATTAATTCTTACTTTATCAATGAATTTGAAAGAAATATCCACTTCGTTCTCTATAAAATATGTTTTATTGGTGACTATTTCTACACTAACTTTGGTGTTTTCCATTTTTTTTTCTTATTTAATAAGCTGCAACTATAAATAACAACTGAATAAGCTTATTTCAGAGTATTAAAAAACTGTTAAGCATTGTAAAATCCTAAAATCTGCTTAAAAAAGTCAATTTAACAAACTTTACAAATTTGGTATGTAGGTAGGTACTACCTACCTATCTATTCATAAATGTCAGCTTACTAAAAATAATTAAGTGAGATATATAAATTAAGCTCAAGGGATATATATGAATAGAATGCTGTTAAATGTTAATACCGAATTTAGTTCTAACTTAGCAATTCTATTTTTATGTGTCTTTAACACTTTGACAGTTATTATTATTTATCAGTGATAGATTAAAAAACTTTTGGCACACAATTTACGATTAATGTTTAAGAATTTAAAATTGTAAATACATACTGGTTTTTACTTTTCATTACTAACAAATGATTACAGTAGTGTGGTACAACAATAAGTATTTTTACTATCTATAATCATTTTTATTAGGTATTCGGTTATGCCGAGATTAGGACACCTACCTTTACACTTCTCATAAATATTTTTACTGCAATGATTGGTCAAAAACAGAATTCATTGAGAAGAGATAAAATAATTATGTTTCAAGGCTCATTTATAGACGCAAGTAATCTCAGTATAACTGTATTTATCAATTTATCATTTAGGTATTTTTTTAATAAGTGTTTCGTTAGGTAGGTAACAATGTAATATAATATAATTACAAAACAAAAGAATCAATTCAATTTGATAATCATAAACTAATGATATTGACTTATGAACCTCAACTTACCTATCTAAGATGATTTTTTTCTTTTCTGTTAGGTAGTAAGTATTTAATATTGTAGAATTCAAGACTAATTTTAAACATTTAAATATTTAAGTCAACAGTTGTCTGTTACTAGGAGCTACCTATTGATATAGGTACTAAATTATTAATTAAGTTTCTAAATGTACATTTTTTCTACAGTGTCAGACAGTGGAACAGCAAGACACCTAGAAATCGACCATGTGTAGTTGAATAAAACCAGTGTTTCTTAAACTATGTCCAGTGACATCCCGAGGTTCAAGGAATAACTTATGTCATATAGTGGTTTTATTACTCAAAACTTCTACCCTTTTCTTTTAATTAGTTAATAATATTAATTTTAATAAGGGTCCGGCATAAAATAAAATATTACTATTTAGTTTATGTAGTGTTTTCTCTCTCAAAAAGTTTAAGAAACACTGCTCAAAACGTTGCAAGGACACAGTAGCAATACTTATTAAGTATTTCTTTTATTGCAGAATTCTACAAATTAGCATTTTTTAAATAATATAATTGTAGACATTTATTGAAATAGGTCATTAAAAAAAATACTTAACCAGCAGTTAGTCACAATATGGTGGTCAAAACAACCCTAATTACCTAACTAATATCTTTTATTAAACACATATTTTTAGACTTAAAAATTTAAACTTCATAATAAATGTACTTTTCAATTAAATGATTTAATTTATTCAATATGATAAGAAATTTACTTCTAAAACCATCAGATAGAATAAAATAGAACTTAAGTTTGACACACATAATACTTATCATGGATGTATCAATCATTAATCAATATGCGACTAATCACGTTTGTTATGCTTGACTACATTAAATCATTATTTTATTGTCGTATGGTACTTATAAACACCTAATGATTTATACCTATTAATAACGTTATTTTAATTTATATTACGCCAGAGCACATGAAAAGAAAAGACCAAGATAGTGTTACATAATATTTCAACTGCTAACATTTTACATCGTGGAAAAATGCATAGGTACCTATACTACATTCTACTATTTTTTTTATATAAAGATCCTAAGTTCTAAGATCTTAGTATTTGGCCTTATGGGTAAGTTCAAGTTTGCAACTACCTTACCTACCTATCTGAACGCACAATAAAAATATGCACTTAATGAATAATAATACGACATACACATGCAAGTACCATCGATATCGAGTTGAGAACAAATTTTACTTACCCTAAATTGGTGGATTCTTGCTTTCAACGAAATTCTGCATTCATATCATAGAACATAGAATAAGAATATACCACTCGTACCATTTGATATATTATTTTGATAGGTATTGGATATTAAAAATTTTAATAGTTAAATATGGACAAATAAATACTTTAATACTTTAAAAACAAATATTTAGGTATAAGTTATAATTATAAATTTATAACCTAGAACTCTGTACCATGATTAAAGATTATTGATTTTTGCCATTTATGAACTATAACGTCTATTAATATTTAATATTATAGAGTATAGACCATCACCATGTCACATTTTCAGTTGTCACTAATAATTATTAACTGTCATTTACTCATCGGTTGTCATTTTGTCAACTGTCAGTGTTGTCAATATGATAAAATTAGAAATCAATTTTAGGTTATGTTTTAACTTTTCAAGCACTGACTACTGACTAGGCAGTTTGTTCAGTTTGTTGTAGCCTGTAGGTTGTAGGTACTTGGCGCCTTGGCGGAAGCCGGAAAGCCTCGCTCCATTCCATTACAAGGGGACGGGGTAATCGGTAAAAAAGACCAAGGAAAAAATAATACGATAAACGGAAAAATAAGTACAACCAAAAGAACACGGAAAAAAGAACAATTTTTAAAAATATTTAATTAATTTTCACAAAAAAAATTATTGATATCAAATTATTATTAAACACTCAAATATAAAATATAATAGCATAAAAGTATGGAAAGTTAAATTCAAAAACTACTGATTAAAATATTGATTTTAATACATCAAAATTCTTATACAAAATTATTCGCTAAATAATTTACAGTAAAAAGAGGAGTTCTCATTAAAAAAACAAAAGTTTGTATCGCCATTCCTTAAGTTGTAGAAAAAATCTCAAAAATTTGAAAATATGGTCTTTGAGTTGGTATATTTAATATCCCAAGTTAACTTTAGAGTTTTACCTCGTTTCTCTAAGTCACGTTATTCTTTGTACCTAATTCTTTTTCGTCATACTAGTAAGTGGTAATTATGGTAAGAATGATCCAATTAATCGAAGGGGGCGCGTTTGGAAAATGAACACCTTACTTTATTTAATTATAATTATATAAATAAATTATATTTATTATGTGTTTTGTGAATTATTATAAATTATTATGCCTTCGAAATGTATTCTTTTAGTTTTATTGACTATTAATTTTAATTACTTTGTGTTGTCATTTATTGTATCCTTTAATTTTGTTTAAAATATAATTGTACCTTTAGACCTCGTGCTCGTAATATACCTAATATAATATTTAAAGATTCTAAAAATCAGCTTTTGAATAACTTCATTATTAAGGAAAAAAGGGGGTGAGCATGCTTTTTGAATCATTCTGTATTTTTTTATAAGTACATTTTTATTTTTTTTATAGGTAAATTTTTCCATTCGATTGATACGCAATAATTTTTTAATTTTCATAATCAATTATTAATAATTAATATATTTCAAATTTTTAAAAATTGTTCTTTTTTTCCGGAATTAATTTCAAGGTAAGTACATTTATAATTTATAAATTAATACATCTTGCATTATTTACTAGGTCTAGGTTTTTAATTTTTTATTGTATTTTTTTATCGTACTCACTACATTCTCACGGTCATAGAGTAATAAATAACTCATAAATATTATTAAATTACTTAAATTCAAAAAGTATTGAGTGCTCGTAACTGTAGGCTATTTCGCCTCGTCGGAAAAATACCTAGTACTATTTAGTATCAAATAAATCGGACCAAATTACCTGTTTTGAAATTTGTGCCCCGGTGCATGTCTGAAGAATTTTTTTTATAAGAACATAAAATTTAAACTTCAAAGCTTTAAAATAGGGTAAGACTTGATGGCCCTAAGGCTTATTTCCTACAGGACGTAGAGGTCCTCTTAATTTAATTATGGAATAATACTGTTACTGGCCTTAAAACTGTTGGAGTGACTAATTATAAGCTACTTACTTATTTAAATCGGACAATTCGGATATGGGTGGGCATCCTCAGCAACAATATGCTTATGATATAATTCCATTATTTGAGAATGTGGTATCGTTCTATGATTTTCTTTAGCTATTTATTATATATTTTATTATTATTTATTAGTGATTATATTTGTTTTTCTAATTTAATATTTTATGATATGGTTAAAAATACTGTGCTTTATTCTCAATTAAATGTTGTCATTACCTAAGTTAATGGCCAATGTTGCTAGGTAAACCTGTAATACTATAATCATCTAAGTATAATATCTTTAAGAGGACATTATACCTGTGTGTGTTGTCTCCGTCTTACAACTGTTTAACATACCAAATTTTACGCTCAAGATCACATTTAGTTTCGTTAGTTTAAGGATTTGATTGAATTGACCTCTAATAAAATTCAAAAATTAATTATAATTTAGATAACCTCATGGGCATTTTATTAAATTTTGTTTTTAAATGAATAATAATAAGTATTTTAATATGTATAAACAATTTACAATTTCAAAATATTTAAAACTCGCTTAAAAATTAAAGTATAATAAAAATCCCATAAGATCGTCTAAATAATACTCTTACCTTTACATTTTATCAAATGTCAATCCGCTCTAGTTTTTAAGCTAATGGAACTAAATGAGATCTGCTGAGTGTAAAATTTGCTATGTTCCACACTTATAAGATGGAGACAATACATGTGGGTGTAATGTCCATCTCAGTTTAAGAAATAAATAAATCATTTATCAATAACTATCATTATTTGTAACCAAAATAAAGTATATAATAATTAATAGTAATAGTAATACTGTATTTGCACTAAAATATAAAATCAATAACAGGAATAATAACAAATAAGTCGATTAAAAAAATATATAAACAGACAAAATGTGTAGGTAGCTAGAATGTTTATTCGCAGTAGTCATCACTAAACTCAGAGTCATCGATAAATTTGACTGCTTCAGATGAAATTGATTCAATGCTAACAGATTTTAAATGTGTGACATCTTCTGCATCATTGGTTTCAGTAATCTGTGGTTCATTAATTAGCCTTGGCTGCTTCTATATTTGTCATTAAATAAATAAATAAATAAATAAATAAATATCCAATTAATAAAGTATAGAAAATGAAAACTTACATAATATTTTAAATATGTATTAGTATTACTAAGCTCGTTGTTAATGGCACGTAATCTTTGTATCTCTTGTTCTTGAGTATTTAAGATTGCTGTTAAATATACTTCGTTTCTGACTATTTTGGTAGATATAACATGGTTTCTTATTTCAGTAGTTCGCATTCGCTTGATCCAACGCTACAATTGATATTCAAATATGATCTTAGTTAATATAAATAAATAAAGTTAAAAGTTCAGTTCCATAAATATTTTAAAAATCTTACCGTATGTCCTTTAGAGTTTGTTAACTTCACTAGTTTTCCTTGATCAAGTGCTTTATAAAGGCTATCAATAAATTGTTCACCTCTAGATCTAAGCATTTCACACGCTTTCAATTTTTTTACAAGCTGCTCATTTAGTTGCATTGCTTCTTGTTTACCTTTTTCAAACTCAAGTAATCTTGCTTCAAGACACTTCAAACGCTGAACTACTAAATTAATATCCTAAATAAGTAAACAAACATTTTATTTATAAGATATAATTGAAGTCACAAACAATTATGTATTGATAAACAAATGTACTACTGTGGTAATACATTTTTCTAGTCAAGACAAACCCTCCCAATAATGAAATAATTACTTTTTCTTATTATTTTTGGAACAACTTTAACTTTAAAGATTTACTTGTAATTATATGAAGATAGTTTTACATAATATGTATTTTTTGTTTTATCTTATCTGGATATCAATATTAGATTATTGTTTTGTAATTATTTTTACTGTCATTCAGTCAAATAGGTGTAAGTTACAAATGTAATAACAATAGAAATTGTTATTGAATTCATCCCATTAAAATGTATTAATAAGTAAGGAATAAAGACCTATAAAAAATTTTAAGAGGGATTTTGTCATAAATTGCTTACAAATAAGTATTCTATTTTAAATGAATTAAACCTGCAGATATTACATGTTGTAAAATAATATTAAAATATTCTTATGATATACCATATAGTACAAGTTTTTGCTCGTGATAACTATTATAATATATTATATATATATATAACCAACTTTTAAGGTCTTGGTCTAAGGTCTAAGCTTAGCTTAGCTCAGCTTTAACCCTAATGCGATATATACCCAATGCTTATGTTATCTTAAATTTGAACGACTTTTTAATTTTCTAACTAACCTGGCCTATTTTTATGTGAGACATACAACTTGATTGACCAAGAGAACTATTACAGTTACAATCATTCTTATGCACAAATTGAATTGGATCACTGGTTGAAATAACCTGTAAGATAAAATTATGTTAATATTAAAATTATTAATATAATAATGTACATTTTATCAACAAAATATAAATACTGTTGATTTAAAAAACTAAAACAATTAAGCAAAACTATGCCTTTAACATAAAACTATACTAAGTAGGTAATAGCTTTAATTTTTGGTTTTTAGAACCAATTTATGATTTAAGCTAAATACAACCAAAAAAGTAGCAATATTGCAATATTATCAAACCTGGTCAATAATATTACAATTAAGATAATTTTACTACAATAAACTATACTTAGTTTTATTTTATGAAATGGTAAATTAGTAAGATAGTAGCAATTTAATATTTATTGTTTATAAACTAGTACCTAATTCAATATATCACACTATCATTTATGATTGATAGCTTATTAAAAATAAAGCATAAATAATTTGAACCTATTAAAAGAAATTTGCATGTGTATCAATTAAAATAACATAATTATTAATCTCAAACTAAAAATATTTTTATTGATTTATTGATTTAAATTTTGTTATAATGTTATACACTCATAATATGATTAAAATTGTTTAATTTGCAAATTATCATTTATAATAATATAGGTACCTACCTAGGTACATCTTGTTTGTTATTATAAAATTAATATCTAAGTGTAAACAAAATAATATAATTTAATTATACAATATTTAAATTGTTTAGTATTATTTATGTTATGATTGTTATTAATGGGTACTACACAAAAAAATATCTAAAATGTTTCAGGTAAAATCTGGAGTAAAAATATAAAATCAATGTATAATATACCAAAATTAAAATTAGTAAATACAAGTTGAAGTTTTTTTTTACCTTGAAATACGAATCCACATACACAAACTGGTATTTACTAGAACAATGAATGGATTTGGCAAAAAGTTGTGGCACAAATTTAATTTTAAAACAACTACTATCTATCCTTGGATGGTCCATAACGTATTCAAATATCAACGGTTCATAAAGTTTTACATTATCACACGGGTATAGTCCAATCCAATCTTTAATCCATGGCCTAATTTTCTAAACATAAGTAAACAACAATAATTAAATGACATTTATAATAAGTAGGCAAGCAGTTTATTTTTCAGCATAATATTATGGAAAGTTTGTTCTATAAGTACCTAATCATTAAATACTCACCTTTTGATCGTAGAAACAGTTAACAATTAGAAATTTGTCTTCGATGAAATAACGTTTATTCGTCTTCAATATCACAGATGGTGATTCCATGTTTTTAGGCACTTGAATGTTTCGACCAATATATTATTTAAAAATAGGTAGGTAATTAATTGGATATAAATGAAAAAAAAAAATGTATGTATATATAATATATATGTATATGTGTGTATAAATATAGGTGTCGTGTTAAATGGAACAATAATTTAAAATCGATTCGATAAACAACGGAAAAATAACAATATTTTAATGATTCAATGATTTATGTAGGTGTAAGTACCTAGATGGTAGCCAGTAGGTACCTAAATATTATTGTATTCCAAATAACTCTAGTAAACGTAAAAATATTTCAGACATAACTGGTAACATGGACGGTACATTGTAAACATATATATTTAAATTATTAGGTATTACACAATCGCGACGGTTATTAAAATATATTATTATTATCGGCAATATTGGCAGACGGTACACTCGGAACGTTGTTCAACGGTCGACGGACTGATGGAAATAAATTTGAAAAACGAAATAAACGAATATTCATTACGATTTACAGTCAACGATGGCGCCCACTGTAAGCTATTATCTTATCGGCATTAGACATATTATTACTGTTACAGTTAATTCTCCCCGCCAACGGTTTTATTTTATTTTCCACACGAGCTTAGAGATTTAATTACCTAATACAATTCTTATCGTTCTCATCATCAGTTCGTAGACGAATTAATAATAATATGAGTCAGAAAGCCAATAATTCAGAATTAATTATTATGAATAATAATAGTTATCAAACGATAGGTATAATGACTTTGGACGAAAACGAAATGGTCGAAATGACTCTAACGCGCGAGTTCAGTGGTCTTGTGCATAATATAACAATTACCAACAATTTGAACAATCTGCTTATATCATTGCCAAATAATAATGTGATTTAAACAGCTTAATACTATACTACGATAGTACAATAGGTATACGATTATCTTTCATCGTAAATCGTAATCATTAATTATCGGCCAAAGGTTATAGCAGCTGTGGTTATGGTTATTTTAATTACTATTATTGATTAGTCACTACTTACATATTAATCGGTTATAATATTTTACACAAATTATTATTATGGAAATCGAGTATAATATATTTATAATATTTTCAATATTATACAAAATTACTAATATAAATAGCACTTGAAATTTTGTGGGGAGGTTAATGGTCTAATAATGAATAAGCTTTTAAAAAAAATTTAAGATATATTTGAGGAGCTATTGTCTTATTTATGGTCATGGTGGCCCGATATTAAAAAAGAAAAAACAGTACATTATAATATAGGCTAATATATTATGTGTATATATCAATATAAATACTAAACAATATAAACTCATTTATTTATTTTTTAACATAAATATGCATCACAGATTTTTCATTTTACTAACAGTGAAAAATAAAATATGTGTTTTTATATAACTAAACTCATGTGATTTTCATGAAAAACAAAATTTATAATGATAAATACTTAATAAAAAAACAACAGCTTTAGAACTTAGATTATTATTATTATATTTATATTATTATTAGATAGTATCTAAAGCCGTGATTACAATATTAACACTATATCACGTACCTATTAAAACTTTTTTTTTGATAACAGAATTTTTTTAAACACCTTAAACTTGAAATTAGGTAATTTTTTTCCATTTGCAATTATTAAATTACCAATGATAAGTACATTTAAGTAATTAAGTGTACTTCGACCATTTATTTAGGACACAGTAGGACATGTTACCAAAAAACAGTACTGTCTTTATAAAATTAGTACGTCTGGTCACCATATATATAATAGATCATGAACCTAGAAAGACTTACTATACAGCTCACTAATCGACTGTATAGTGTACTCGTTACGGAGACTATGGATAGAATATTATAATGTCTTATTGCATTTTTTATTATATTGACAGTTTTTTTTTTAAGTTAATGATTGTCTTTTATTTCTCATTCCTTTTCAAGAAAACCCTATAGTAGCATATCAATGGGTTTCGATCGTTATACGGAACAATCGGAACCTGGAACCTACAGTTTAATTTTGTGAGGTCTTATCGACTCCGCCGTTTTAATATCAATTCCGCCATATAATTGTTTATTTTGATTCCGCCGAAGATTTTTTTATATTGATCCCGTCGACTATTTATTAAATAATAACCCATGAAAACATTTCAAAAAACAATTCAAACATTGTCGTCTAAAATGAACAATATATTTTATGAAAATAATACAACTCAAATATCTCATTACCTCATATTTTTAAATAGATTTATATAATACTAGCTGATCCCCGTGCACTTCGTTGCCCGTTAAAATTACCAATTGTATATGATTCAAAATTTGGGTTTAATTCGTCGTCTATAATACTCGGCAAGTCATGTTCAAAACTTCCCGTGACAAATTGTCCCTTCCCTGACTTCTGAAAATTACCATATTATGGCCTATGGATGCCCTATTGGAGCTAAATATTACTGGGACTTTTTATAAAACTTAATTATTTTTAATTTTTATACCAAGGAAAAGAACGTGATTGAACCAGACTGGTTCTGATGAACGATTGTTTTTGAATTAGACGATGGAGATGGTTAGTTGGTTACATATTAGTACTTATAGTGTCTATTTAGTCTCCATTTTCCAGTGTTATAAACTTACATGATATTACCTACACAAATTATTAGTTTTACCGTTTTACATTTTTCACGATTATTACACTACTAAACAGGTTATGGGCATGACAATAATATTGTTTATTTATGTAAGTTGCAATACTGAATATTTCAAAAACTTTCAGGCTTTCAGCTTTAATTGTTAAGATTTTTCAAGATTTTTACTCTTCTGAAATCTGAAAGGCACGATATTAAATATTAAAATTGGTTAATTTTGTAGTTCATACTCCGAAGCAGAATGTTACTCAGAGATTTTCATCTACAAAGATCAAATTGTAAGTATAACTGTATAAGTATAGTTATAGTTACTAGTTCGTTTGTTAAAACTATCATTTAAAATCGTACTGTAATGGTTATAAATCATAGTCAAGTACAGTTTTGATGAACGGAGTAGTGGTTTATGGTGAATTCGAGAGTAGGTACCAACATATGTTGTCCACCACTCTGCTAATCTACATTTTAAATAATTATAAATGTATAATAAACAACTACTCTGAAATTTTATCTTTATACATTAAAATATTCCGAATAATATTCTACTACGGAATATGAAATAAAAAATGAATAATATTTTTCAAAAAAAATAAAATCGGTACTTATTAAAACATTATGACAATAAAAAATAATTTTCTGACATATTTCAAACTAACATTTATGAAAAAAAGAATTTTTACTATTTTTATCGTATATTTGTTGAAAAAAGTTGAATATTATCCCATAAAATATATTAAGTATGTATAATTAACTTTCTACTGAAAAAAATGAAAAAAATTTTTAATAATAATATACGACGTGTAAGGCTATACGCAAAGCCAATACGTTATCGTTCCAGCGGCATTAGTAGAAATTGGTACTGGAATGGGATATGTTTTTATAATCGTATACGTATTAGAGGAGTTTTTAGCTCCCCGGCCCCCGCCCCATCATCATTCTTTAAATGCCATCATAAATCAAAATATATTAATTTATTATTATAAATTAAATAAGGTGAAAGGTTTAATACCTAATGATTTTTAAAGGTAATAAAATAAACAATTAAATTAAACTACAATATGTATTAATATTATTATAAAGTCCATAATCTTTCTTATCTTTTTTTTTTTGCTAAAATGTCTAGTATGTCTTCATGATTCAATTTTATTACTCAATGCACAACACTGTTAGTCTATTCGATCATTCATATTAACTATTTTTTTTTTTTTATTAGAAATAAGCCTCGGCTGTGGAGGCCATTGGCTGACATAGTTTACATTGTTAATGATAATTGTTGTATACTCTATTTACATTATTTACAAAAACATTACACATATTACAACATACTAGATTATAACTTATTAATTAGGTTGGTCTTGATTAAAAAGGATATTAACTATTATGTAATTAGTAAAAAATGCATAACTATTATCAATAATAATTTGGCTTGGAATTCGATGCACTTTGAAATGTTTTCCGAATCTATGCGACGCTCATTTTAAAACATTTTATCAGAATAAGAAGCCTTATTTTTTCGTTATTTGCTTTTTTTTGTCGATAATTTTAAAGATCATTTTTTCCAATCTTTAGAGAAATTTATGATGTTTACCACTAACCTCTCATAATTACACCTCTGTATAGAACCTACCTACTACCTATTTACTTTTTAATGTTATAAAAATATAAAATATAAATGTATTAATATTTAATATTTTAAATTCTAATCAATAGGCAACCATACATTATTATATTTTCGAACGTATTCAAGTTTATAGGTACTAGATTGAATTTTGGTACCTATATGTTTTAATCAGTGGCGGATCCAGGATTTAATTTTGGGGGGGGGCATGTTTGGGAGAATTTCTTATATTATGATAATATAATAATAATATAAAATATATTTAATGATAATATTTCTTAAATTATAATATAAAATTAATAATAAAAAATAATAAAACCTAACTTATGCCAATGGGGGGGGGCGAGGCCCTTCGCCCCCCCTTAAATCCGCCACTGGTTTTAATACACCTACCTAACTATAACTAACACATCTTATAAAAACTACATATACCTTTTTTATAATTCTGAAGAACATTTCTTTTTACGTCTTAGTTTTTAAATTCATTACAATGTTGAACTAGCTATTGGCTATTGTATATTGATAAAGGTATTTTACTGACTACCTATTGAAGTTGTGTGTATTTATTAAATATTGTTCATTATAAATCAGTTAACATATCTATTAATCTATTAATGGCTATAAGGTATAATATAGATTTTACTGTTTTAGACTAATCGAGTCTACCTATTTTTTACAAACGAGATCCAAGAAAATATTTTATTCGTTTTTTAAATTTACTTCACAGTATTTCGTATAAATCAGAAACGTTGGTTGTAACTTGTAGTACCTATGAGAACACATGGTTAGGTTTAGGTATCTATTGTTTACCACGATTGTTAATATTCAATCTAAAACAATGCTATTTATTAGGAATTTATATCAATGTCTAGTGTCATTACTAGATAATAGTGGATTGTAAGCATATTTACATATTATAAGATACCTAAAGATATCTTATATTATATTATTATTTAAAGCAGTTAGTTAAATTTAATGTTGTGTCTAGGCACAGACTTCTAACCTCGTGCAGTCCCGTGAGGATTTACCCATTGCGATATCTCCTGAGATATTAAATATACCATAAATCTGTTGTTTTTTATTCAACTCAAATAGACAAGGGATACATACATTTTTATTTTTTGGTAAAAAAGTTTAAAAAATTTAGTTAACCTCTCAACATTTTATTTAATCTCATAATAGTCATAATTTTTTTTAGTTTATGGATACAACAGCGAAAAACTGGTTTTTATCCAGGTGACGAGACACCCTCTAAGGTTACAAATTTTGGTAAAGACAAATAATCCCACACCCAAACCAAACTCTTGATAACGCCACTGGGCCCACACCTCACGCACTCGAAAAATACTAAATTTTCATTAAATAGAACAATTTCAATGATTTACATAATACTTTTTTTTTTAAATATTATATTATTAATTAAATTTATTAAATGTAATTAATTCAAATCAAATATGAAATATTTGTACACTATGGTAATAAATAATTAATTAGTTTTCTTTATAGTAGTGTACCTATTAAATAAATTAAGACTCTCAATTGATACGTTTTTTTCAGATCGTATAAGCATTGATTATAGGTAATCAGGTAAACGGAAAAAAAGTCCCCGGAAAAAAAGTCTCCAAATTAATATTTGATTTAAATTCAGTATTTTATCATATTATAGGTATATTTATAATATATATAAATAGGTACATTATAGCCCATACCCCATAGGTTACATACATCTTACATATTTTGTTGAAGATAATTAACATAGGTACAAAATAATATAATAATTAACAATATAATATCTTAAACATCTATAACAATATAATAACCTAACCTAACTCTATTTAACTTGTACTCGGCAGATTAGCCCACAAATCCGAATACTCAAATTGCCGAATACGCTGACGACAAAGTAATATACTCATCCCACACCGACGCGGGCTTAGTTTCAACCTCTCTCCAAAATCACCTGAATGACCTATCACACTGGTACTCTCTCTGGCGCGTCAAAATTAACGAAAGCAAATCTGTACACACTACCTTTGCTCTCCGCCACAGCCAACCTTCCTCAGTACATATAAACAACAAATCTATACCAAATTCTGACACAGCCAAATACATAGGTCTAATTTTCGACAAACGTCTAACGTGGGCTAAACACATTCACACAACAAAAATAAAATTAAACAAACGACTCTATTCTCTCAGACCTATCCTTGGTAAGTTCTCAAAACTATCCCTCACAACCAAAATTCACATCTACAATCTCCTCCTTAAGCCAATAAGGTTATACGGTATTCATAGGTCTGGGGCACTGCCAAAAAATCGAATATTCAAAAAATACAAGTGTTCCAATCTAAAATCATCAGACTCATAACTAATGCTCTTCCTTATATCTCTAATCACACCCTTCATACTGATCTCCATATTCCTAAAGTCACTGAAACAGCCAAGCTATTTTATTCTAAATTCAGAAATCGCCTTCATAATCACACTAACAGTCATGTTAAAAAATTACTATCCATCTCCACCCCTGGAGAACTCCCTAGAAGATTCAAGCGACAATGGCCTCGAGATCTTATAAATTAAACTAAAAAAAAAAATCCTAAATAATTTGTAAATTCACGCCAAAGTTGGTTAGTTCTTCCCTCAAGACACTCAAGCTAATATATATAATTTTAAAAAATAACATCACTTATTGTACTTTTTTTTTATGTACAGATTGTATAAAATCTAGATTAAAAAAAAAAAAGTATAATCTCAAAACCAAAAAATAAAACTTGAAGATGTTTAATTAATTACCTATAAAATGTATTGTGTACCTACTACCTACAAACTCATAATAAATTAAATATTTTTAGTGCTATAACAAGTCATCTCCATTTATATAATAAATAGGTAACCTAACCTAATCTATCTTGAATCTTTGTATTTAACAATATGATTTGTCTGGTTGTTGCACCAAAAATCCACAAAGATAATTCACCTATCAATATAATTCTTACAAAAAATCCTTAGCAATAATCTAGATGGCGTTTATGCTAATATAGCCTAATTATTCTATAGCATTATGCATTGGTTATGCTCATATTACCAGTTACAATAATAATAGCTTAAAGATCAGTTATTTAGTAAAATTTGATAAAAATTACCCAAGGACTAAATTAAATAAGAAAAAAACAGCAAACTTATTAATAGTAGACTAAATAATGAACGTGATATTAATGACACATTTTCTGATCTCTACAATAATGTGATTTAGTCATTAGATTAACTAGTTAATAATTTTAGTTGAAAATTTAGTAATAAAAATACTATCGGAAGATAAATTGAATTAGCTGATACTGAATTCTTAATTTTGATTGATTAGATTACTGATGATGCCAAGATTATCAAGAATACAATGAATACATTATAATTATCTAACCAAAACATTTTAAATGCTTTGATAATATAATATGGCATTGATATTCAAAATATAGCAAAACTTTCTTTAAACAAAATGTTATATTTAACTAAATATTTCTGATAACCAAACCAAATTAGAATTAAGTATGTTTGATTAAAATTATCAAATTTCTCTATAACACATTATTTATTTTTTTTTGTTGATCATGAGACTTCATACATAGAAGTTGTATCGTATAAACAAATACAAATAGAATATGACATAAAAACACTAAATGTCAAATAGAATGAGATAATGACATCCCCTAAAAAGCAATATTTGTGCATAGGGTAAGATGTAGGTAAAATATATAAGGGTGTAACAGAAAGACCTGAACAAAAAAATAAAATTATGCTAATTAAACATACGACAAAAATTGTTAATACAATAAAAGTAAATAACTTAAGAAATATACTCATGTAAGCAAATTCTCAAAAATCATATTATTTAAAAATTTATTACGTTCCAAATTAATTTAACCAAAAAATATTAAATTTAAAAATATAAGCTACTTAATTTAAATTAATCTTTTTACCATCAAAATTGTTCTAAAAATCAGATTCACAAACAGGCTATTTTGAATTCATCCAAACATTTTTTTATCAAATAAAATTTTTTTTATTTTCAGTACCTTAAAATAAACATAAAAAATTGTTATATACATAGCGGGTCACATAATGAAAAAAAATATTAAATTGAACAAAAGTTATTTTAAAAGTCAGTTCTATTTGTTACACCTTATATATTTGAGTATAAGGTATGATAATATAATATCAATTGACAAGTAAGAAATATTTAAAATATATTTAGATTCTCATACAATTTATGTTTACATTTTTAATCACTGTCTATAAAGTCGTTTAGCATATCTGTGAAATTTTCATCTTCCAAATCATTTTTAATTAATGGTTCGTCAACTGAGCTTGAATCCATACTATTATCAGCATCCATTGATTCTATTACAGTATTTGGGTGAACAGTTTCAGTATTAACATTGTTTAATTCGTTTACTTCAATGGGTAAACTTGAAACATTAACAGTTTTATTGAAAACATTAGTTTTGTTTTCTGTGATAGTGTTTTTAACAGGTTTTGGAATTGTATTTGGCTGGACATTCTCAGTATTGATAATTTTAACTTCTTTTGCTTTAATGGGTGTGGTAGAGTCTTCAATTATTTCATTTGTTATTTGAGTTTTGTCCTCCGGTATAATACTTTGAGCAGATTGTGGAATTACAATATTTGACTGAACATTTTTTAATTCATTAATTTGAATGGGTGCAATCGAATCTTCATCTATTTCATTTAAAAAATGAGTTTTATTTTCTGGTACAGTACTCTGAGCACATGGTGGAATTTCTACATTATTTTCAAGAGGGAAAAATAGTGTATCATTACGTGGGCGAATAATATGTTCTAGCTTGCTTAATGATGATCTACAAACTTCTTTTACCTGAATAACAATAAAATCAGATACAAAACAATGAAAAAATTTATAGTTATATCCTTATACATAGCAGACAATTACGATTCAAGAGTAAAATATATACAGTGAGAATTAAAGCAGGTAATAAAATCTATTTGACAATAACGGTAATATACACATTGGCGGGGCCAAAAGATAGACCAGCTATAGATAAATAGTAACATACATTAGACCATGGGCACGGCTGTAGATAGGATCTACAGCCGTGACAATGGGTTCCAAAGACTATTAGCACAAAAGCAACAGCACTAACTGTAGTCGATAAGCAGAGGAATATAGGCCTAAACAGAAAGCCCCAAACGATTTATTTTCAGACGCGATTTTACTAAGTTAGTTTGAACACTTTCACGCCAATCTTATGAATTAATTGTTTGGACTTAGAAAATAACAAAGTCAAATCATATATTGTCTAAGCCCTTAGATTATGCATAAATCTGAATATTTTATTTCTATTCAAAAGTTGAAAAGTTATTGTCATTCGTGAAGGGTTTTTAATAACATACAGTTATAATACCAAAGTGTTTTTGAGTTAATTTATAAATAATTTACATCACTACTTATCCTGTTCTGCCATTATCACCTGTACGTAAGCTAATGCTACACGGCCATTGAAATTACTTAGGGAGGGGGGGGGGAAGAGCACTCATAAAAATTTGGTTTATATTTGGCTAAAAATAATTTTCAATAAAATTTTTTTTTTTAATTTAATGAATAAATTTAATAAATCTATGTAATATTATTATGGATGAAACAATAGACAAATCATAAACAAGGCAAGTATCAGCATGTTTTTGTATAGTTACTGATAATTTTAGAATTTGAACTATTTAAGGGCTTTTTGACTCAATAGATTAACTAATTCTCTGATTTTTTACATTAAATTATGATATTCTAATTCAGGGGCCGCCAACTATTTTAAACAAGTGAATTTTAATTTTAAGTCTCCGGTTATTTACATCCAGGAAAATTTAGGTCTAAAGATTTGTTTGATGAGCAAAAATCAAAATCAAAAAGGGGGTGTAGTGGCCGGGTGAATGAAGGCGTCGGTTGCGTCGCCCACCGTCACTAGTTCAAATCTCGGTCATGGGCAGCATCGCTTTCCGGGAAGTTCTCGCTATCTGGAAAGATAGGTCCCCCACCCCCACCCGGGCATGGTAGAAACCTATGGGTGCCCATTTGAAATTCTGCAAATCACCCACATATTCAAACCTACAGTTCCCTCCCCTACAGATTCACAAGCTAATGAGTAATGACATAAGTTGTCGAAGCATCAACCCTAATAAAAAAAAAAAAATGGTCTAGGCTCCAAAGAATGATAAATACCTAGAATATAACATGCAATCCACATTATCTGATGATTTATTACACGATTGGCCAATATTTCTATAAAGAATAAAGATCGACTGATAGATGACCACTGTTCTAACTCAATAACAAACTGTGGTCAGTGTTATGAAGTAATATACTCCAGTATTCCACCTCCTCTTAACCCAGATTTAAATGCAAATATTAGTGACCATATCATTATTTTAATGAATCTATGGCTGAAGCCTTTACAGTTAACAGTGTTAACACATTATTTTATAATGGGAGGAAGGCTTTTCACATAAAGACCCCAATAATTTTTTAAATCTGAGTGCCTATACATATATCACTCACTATGTTTTTAGATTTAAAAAGTTTCTAATAATAACTTACTTTTTCATTACGATCATTTGTACCAGCAGTAAAAAGGCGTAATGCTACAGATGTTTGTGTTAAACTTTGTGGATGTGGTGATATAATCAAAGCTAATAATGATTTGTATAAGTTAAATCGACACAAATCGTCATAGTACGGTAGAGGATAATCTTCTGGCCGTTGACACTTGATAATTTCTAATAACAATCCCATAATTGTACTTTGAAAAATCTAAAAAATTAAAATTAAAATTTTTATAAAAGAACTATTTAACAACAAATATTTAACATACTTGGAATTGTAAAATCTTCAAATTTGAAGACAAGGTGTTTAAATATAACTGAAGTGTTTTATGAGCTTCATTACACACAGTTTTATTAGCAAGATAATCATGCATAACAATTGTATCGCGTTGATTTATAATTTTTTGATTTAGAGCACCACTCTTTCTTTTTTTATTACCTGTTTGTTTGTCAACCTATAATGAAATATTTTAATAGTGTTAATAAATATTAAATAACCATTTATTTTACAAACTTACAACTAAATTTAGAGATGGTTTATCAAATTTTATATCTAATAAGATCTCAGAGGTAAGGCTTTCACTGAACAATTCAAGAGAACTCTGGGAACCAGCTACAGCTAACCACGAGCATATAACTTGATATGTTAACTCACGCTGTTGCCTAAATACAAATGAAATACAACATTTTTAAATATCACAAAATTAATACAAATACAATATAAAAATGAAACTTACAATTTAGACCTAGTTGTACCATATTGAGTATTTGATGAATTAAAATGTGACATGTTAAAAGATTGCAATAAAATACGACAAATTGATATTCCTTGAGGTATTAAAACCCTTCCACAACTGTAAAATGAATATCATAATTTATGATTTTACAATATTTTAAAATCAATGTAATTAAAATTTAAAAGCAATGAATCTACAAAAAAATATATACTTTAAAACATTAAGTAAATTATGTATACCATTTAATAAGAGCTGAAATTGTTTTGATGGCAGAAGAGTGCAATTTCCATAAGACAGAATCCAATGCAATGACATCTCCAGTAATCTTTGTAGCGTTAAGCTTTTCCGAAGTAACTGATAAGGTATCAAAAGCAAAATATATAACTTTATTGGAATCAAGATGTTTAACAGTAGAAAATGTGGACCTATAAATATTATTACACTTTAATCTATATTATAAATTATAATTATATAAGTATATTATATATTATATTATAAAAGTGCATATACTGAGTCTTACAACAACATTGATTGAATTGCTGTATTGAAAAATATAAATAATGTTGTCAACTTTTCATTACGCTCTTTAGGAGTCATTTGTGCAAGTTCGGATAATTTAAAAACTGACAAATCAAATTTTCCTTCATATTTCTCAGTCATTTTCGTTCCAGAGAAGAACTATTTACCAAAAATGAAAAAAGTTACAAGTTGTATACAAATTTTAAATAACATGTTTCTTACATCGACATTAGTATAAAGTTGGCTTAAAAAATAATAGGCACAGTATAGATAATCATTAAACTGACTAGTCCAAGCTTCAACATGGTTAATTCCTTGTTGTCCACGACCACCACATTGAGGATATAAAGCAAGATATTTTGTCACTTTGAAAACAATATCATCATCGTTAAAACATTCACTTAGCACTTTAGATGTAAATTTATCCAATGCATTCTATAACAACATTACATTCGTACAAATAAAATAAGTAAACTAGTGGTGTTATAAAAAAAAACAAATGGATAAATAAAGTGATACCTTGAATTGATTGCATGTTCCTCCGTAGTATTTAATGAACAATCTTATTATAGTTGCTTGTGCATCTATAGCCTATACAAATAAATTATAATATAATTAATGAAATGTTTTATTCTACAATTAAATAGTATATGGAATATATAATATATACAATAAACCAAAAGCAAAACCATTTAAAATATAACGTTAAATATTTAAAATTTAAATTAATTATAAAAAATGTGTAATATATCAATGACACCAATTATTGAAGACATAAATAATTTAGAATTCTTACTGATTTATTGACTTTCCTTGATATTAAGTTTTCAAAAAATGTTGGAAGTACTATATTGATTATCTGCTTTTTTATGTCAACATCAGCCAGAGTTGATGTAATAAAAGTTTCTGAAAAAAGTAAAAACCCCTAATTATTATTACATATAACTTTAATAAATAAATCTAAACTGGATCAGACAACAATACATTTGTAATCAAACTATTATTGTATAATAAAACAAAAATATAAAATATTTGAAATTGAACATTATTATATTTAAAGCACCAAAATTTAATAGTTATTAACCATAAGGTTGGTATATTATTATATACACTCTGTTCTAGTTCAGAAATGCTGAGGGCCAAATTGTTTACAGGAAAATTACAATAAATAATAATACATGACAGCAGACAGATAATTGATTGGGTAGAAATGTCAGACTGCGGCCAGCCAAAAAATTGGTCGTAACCGACTATGTTTCTTAAAATGAACAGAGTATAGAAAATTTTTTATTTTTACCAAATATATTGCCTTCTTCAGCAGAAAGTCCATAACTAACAGCATTTTTCAAACGTTTCTGAAACCAGTTAACTGCTTCATCGGCCTATGAAAATATAAATATCAATTATTATAACATATCAAAATCATCAAAATGCTTTTCTCGCGAGACCTTTAACGATGCGACTTGTGAATTCATTTTAAGCAATATTTGTGAATTGTGATTAATATTTAAATTTTAAATTGTCTTAAAGAACTAAAAGTTAAGACTCAACACTCAAGACGTGACCATAACCAAATCCCACATGGTTGCGGCGTTTGATAACACGGCGTTGAGGCGGCATATTATCACCTAATGATAATAATAAACCAAAAAAGTGTAAACCATAGAGTAATATAGAGATGGCATTGTACTAATTGGTTGAACCACAAATTGCCTCCCAGCAGTGTGACCACTTTTAAAGTCGTAACTTATGGTACCGTGGTAAATGCACTCCAAGAAGGTTAGATACATAATATTATACCATAGACGATTATATTATAAAATTAATTATAATATAATATTATTATTATACCTTAGACATTTTACTTCCGTCTATGGATTAACATTTAACATATAATTAGTAATTAGTAATTACCATATTATAGACAAATAGTTTTTGTTTAGTATTGTATCACATGGATTTATTTAAGTGAGTAATAGTTTAATAAATAAACACATTTTTTCAATTTTTTTTTTCTGTTTGTTACTTACAACATAATAATATTAGATACAATTATACAAATAACAAAAAAAGTTAACAAAATTAAATTAGAATTAGGTATAGGTACTAGGAAATTATTAAATATACATAAAATGTATCCAACAGAATATAATAAAATTAAAACTCATAATTCTAATGGAAAATTTATATTATCCATTATATTATATAATATTGAAAAGGGAGTTATAAAAAAATATATACTTGGCATATTGTTGTCTATAATAAAATATAAATAGACACAATTTTTTTCATTGTTTGTTATTTACAACATAATAATATTAGGTACAAATAACAAAAAAATGTTAACCAATTAAATTAGAATATTATTACTCTATGGTGTAAACCAGTGCTATAGCCTATAATCATGGTATTCGGAAAAAATTATCTTGACGCGATAACATGGCAAATTTTACGCTCGGCAGAAAACGTGTAGCTCTGTTAGCTTAAAATTCAGAGTGAATTGACTTTTAATAAAAATGAAAGGTGACATTATTATCTAGTGCTTTTCATAGGTTTTTTCATTATATTTTAATTTTAAAACGAGTTATGAGTAATGAGTATCTTAAAATTGTAAATTGTTTTTATATATTTAAATACTCATAACTCTACGAAAAAGCATAATATATATTATTATATTATATTTTTAAGAATTTGCATAAAAAGTGAAATACCAAGACTAATTATTTTAAATATAAAAAACCAACCAAGATAATAATAGGCACAAAAAAGATTTTTAAAAAGCGGGTAAGTCGTGGATGTCGCTCTGTTGTACAGTAGGTTATAAGTGGGTTACTGTAATGGATGGAATTAAATTTGAATCCAATGATATTATATCATTGTATACGAAAAACGATTCTGAGCGGATACGGTTTGAACTATAAATGCTTATAAAAAAAATCGTGCCTATGTATTTTTAATATTTTTCAATTGCTATTGTAACAATATGGTAGGTGTCTTGAATTAAATTTTAAAGCTTTTCTACCGAACAAATACATTTTTATTGTTTTTTATAGAAAAAAAATAAAAAGTTGAAAAATTAAAATGTCAGTAAACAGCTCAAAGCAAATCAAAATATTTTGAACATTTTATCAAATTTAGTAATTGCCTATATGAAAATTCAGTGAAAATTTCGGTGCTGCTCGGATATGCGGTCTACTGACATTTTTCTGCTCAGATATGCGGTCTACATAATATGTAGACCGCACACCTATAATACGCAGTTAATAGTAATAGTAGTATGTAAATAAATAACCAAATTAAAATAATAATCAAATATATTAATTATTAGTATATTAGTAAAAATCATTAAAAATAATGGTATGTAAATAAATAATACAATACGCAATACTACCGCACTTATGGCATGGTAACGTTTCGTTGGCAGTATTTAATAAGCCATGCTCCCTTAAAAATGCAGTGGCATTTTCTTCACTACAGGCGATGGTCGAATAGAACTCTTTTAATTGCATGATGAATATACGGTTAGGTTACTGATCGACGGCTGTTCGATTATTAACAAACTTAATAAATACACTACCACACTGTGATATATCAGTGATTTTGTCTTTTAGTATCCAACAATAAATATAGGTGGAAAATACAAAACTATATCGTAGGTATACATTATATTACAGCAAAGTATATTTGGGTCAATTTTATCTTTTAATGTTTTTTTTTATCGCTGCTCAGATATGCGGTCTACATGTATGTTTGTAGACCGCGTCCCATCGGTAGACCGCATATCCGAGCAGCACCACAATTTCAAGTATCTTGCAGTCATTTGTTTTAGAGTTAAATCAAAAACCAAAATTGTTTTTATCGAAAACTGATTGTGCGTAAAAATTCCAGTTTTTTCCTTAATTTTTAGTTTGTTTATCCCCATTATTAAAAAAAATATTAATTTTTTTACTTTTAACCCCCCCCCCCCCCCCCCAAGTACCAACTTGATTCACTTTCTGATTTATCAAGGTACTGAAGTCAAAAATTGAAGCACTTTTACTGTCTCAAAAGGTGATGACAGACACACAAAAATAACTCAAATTATGATAGTAAAATTAATACATTCCTCGTTCCTCCCAGAATCTAAAATATAGTTTTTTTTTTCTAAAATTATTATTTGAATTATCTTCAATGCATCAATTGACACTACTTCAGTAAAAATTCTCTTTCTGTATTTGATCAGACATCAGTTTAATAAGTAAATCTCAATATTATTTTTGTCTAATCCACCATAATATACGGACGTATATTACGCGTGCTCGCACGCACTTATTCACTAAGTTACTTAATATGAAGAATTCCATATAAAATACTCCTAAATCAATGAAAACAAATTAAAAAAATTGTGTGTCTAAATATATACCACATATGATACATTGATGGATGCAGTTTTCTGTTAAGTAAGTACCCATATTCATTGATGCTTCGAATTGTGTGTTAAGGCACTGTATCAAGTGTTTGAGAAAAATATCACTTTTTTAACGATGGAAGTTAAAAAATTTATGGTGGCCTGATACATGCAAAAATATATTTTTGATTTTCTAAAGTTTAACAATTATTTATGCTTGCGGGTTTTTATTATTTCACTATAATTCAAAAAATAGTATACGTAGGATGTACGGATTGTATGGCCATGTAATTTTTTGTTACTATGAGTGCTCAACAGAATATTTTTATTAGGGATTAATATTAATGTTATGTGTAATTAAAAACAAATGTAATTAAGTAAAAGTATAGTTAAAATCAATAAAATCTACTCCTTAGTTTTAAAATGTATGTGTATGTTTTAAAAATTGACCAATTAGTTTTTTTAAATTCCTTAACTTTATTAAAATATGACATTAAATATTTCCTCTTTTCCGCCAAGCCACCGTCATGATTTATAAATGTTCAGTAATATTTACTTATAGTAATAAAATCCTTACTGAAAATTTACTCAATGTTAATAAATATAAACACTTAGACACATAAAAATAAATTTAAACTAAAAGTAATTATATACTTGAAATTAAATCCTTCATAAAATTTAACAGTTAACTTTTAGACAAGTAGTACTGTAAGTCTGTAACTGTATTAAAGAACAACTGTAACATTATGTAAAACTATTTTATTTTAATTTGGTAAAAATTTGGTACTCATAAGTACCAAACTATATATATAATATAATATTTGCATTTTTGATTACTTCTTAAAATATATGGTTATAAATTTTATATAAAAAAATCAATGAACATTTTGAACAACATTACAAAAGCTATCTTATTGACATCACTTTGACCAATTTATGTCAAAAACTTATTTGAAAAGAATACTTTTTTTATGTAATATACAAAATATTTAAATATATTCATAAAATGTAATAATTATTCGACAAAACAATGAGATGTATTTTAAAACTTTATAAACAATGAATTCCAAATCTTATATAGCTTAATATTAAATATACCTATTTAACATATTATTTCATCTGTCTACAATCTGGGCGCTTACAAAACACGACTTACCAGTTTAATTTAGAAATTATATTGCACGTGATGAATGCAAAAAGCAGTTTGATGAATATGCTCGTTTAATGCTAGAAGTCCTATGGTTTTGCATGTTTAATTGGCTTCACTTGTTATTAAATTAAATTAATACAACATTAAACAATTTAATCCAAACTGAACAAACTTATAAAATAAAAACTTGAAACTTAACACTATCATATATTTATAAATATATATATATTTAAAGTCATGTTACTTAGAATTTTTATTTTTAACATAAAAAATATTATTAATAATAAAAGAAATAATAATAGTTATAATAATAAAAAAATTCTTAACTCTATTATTCAATAATAATTCTAAACATCTATCACTAACATTTCGGTATAAATGTTGTTTTTTTGTCACGTGATGTTATATAAAAAAACATAAAAACACAAAAACACAAAACCACTGTTCTAATTAGTCGATTAGGTTAAATACAGATTCAATTCATGACCTTAAAATAGACAGCCATTCCAAGGGTTATGTACAATTAAACAAAAATAATAATTATAAAGGTGGATGTAAATTTAAGTAAATCACGACATAGAACTACATGTCAAGCGAGGCGAACCCATTTGTGTGAGAACCCTGTCCAACCATTGTAATGGTCCATTCAGATGTAGTTCTATCCAACAAGGGGTAGATGTGACTGTTTGTCGCCTATGAATAAGATCAAATACAGTTTCATATAAAGTAAAACGTATTGAGTATAATATAAAATAATAAAAAAGCAATTATTATTTACCTATATTCGGCGCCCCAGCCCTTAACGAAAGACATACGTATTGTACACATACGAGTTAACTGGTATACCGCTTCAAAACCTTGACTCACTGATTGCGATAGAAGAGATGCAAATTCTTGGTTGTTGAAGATTTTTAAATTACAACCTAAATTAGCAATAATAAAAAAAAAAACAATAAATTATTAGTAACCAAATTTAGAACCATATAAGAATAGTGAAAAATTAGTTACTTAATTAAAAATGATTAAAAAAAAAAAAAAATAAATTTAAGTTTTAAATCTAATTTATACCAGTAAATAGAAAACAGAGAATTTTATAGAATATTATAAGAAGGATGAATCAAATAGTAATATTTATTTTAAGAAGTGTTAACTATATTCAACAGAAACAGGACAAAATATCATGTTCATGTATGATTAAATCATATAAAAATTATTATTTTTTAATAGGTTAAGTTATCCTTTATCAACCAATTCAAGGTAAGAATTACTGTTGAAGTTCTTATAGTTTTCACTTTTTATTTATGCTCAGTATGTATGATTATTGATTGAAAATGTAATTAATTTTCATGTATAACAATCAAATTCAAGAAAATCTTTTTTCTTACAAACTTAACAAACAATTAATAGATGTGTTGCGTTTCTACAATACTTACAATAATATTGAAATAAATAAATAAAATTGAATATGTAGTAAATTCAAAGTTGCCATATTTATTTTACTTGAACCTGGGACAAATATTCTTGTATAATTTTCATGGAAAAAATCTTACTACTTCTCTATGGTCAACCACCAGTTATAACAGCATATTTTTTTGTTATTGAAATACCACATACGATGGTCGACGCTCTAAAAATATTTATAAGGTAGAAACTAACTCAATGTTATAAATTGTAATGAGTAACCGACAAAATAATTAATTAGTGATAACAAAAACCTTGTATGAAAACAGGAAAACAATCACCATAGTCACATTATTAAGACCGGTATAGTCTTGAACAAATCAAGATGTGTGGAGACCTTAAGAAAAATATTCATTAGCATAAAAAAGGAAATTGAAATGCGTGTAGATAAGATTTATACAATTAAGTACATACTTATATGATAAAAATCATGGCTATATAATATATAATAAAATATATTTAGGTTTATATTAGTTTATCACAACATTAAAATATTAAATAAATCTATAAGACGATCAATTAAACATACCTGGAGGTATTTTACAAACAGTGGCTGGATGCCATCCATATCTCTGATTACAATTAGGTGACTGTACAAAAATACTAGAATCGCTAAGGCATTCTGCAAATACTTCACCGCCAATGTAGTAGAGCCGAACACCTTTGCCGATATGTCGTCTAATCTGTTCAACTACATTAGTCCTGTTGACGTTTGACAATAGACCCAAGCAAAATCGTTCGGAATTACTGGGATCTGAAATTAATAAAGGAAATCGTTTAAATGTGGATAATTGATGCATAGCATGTAACCTCAGTTACCTGTGAAGCCGTCAACCGATATAGAAGGTTGAGAAGCATGGAACGTCTCTCCAACTCTGGTATTGAGCTCGTAATAGCTAATTGAGCACCAAAACACAGGTTCGCAATAGAGGACGGGTTGGGTGTCCAGCACTCCCATCACTGTAGGGTTGGGACTCATACCTACACACATCGCATACATTAGAGAAAAGATATGACGGTTAACAAAATACATCAGAGTCGGGCTGTCACCATTACTACTGCAGTGGTACTACCTACTATAGCCGAACTACTCACTGTGAGATTCGTTGTTGTCTCCGTCCTCGGACATGTAGCCCGGCGGTGTGGTCGGTGAATCCATCATCTCGGCAGTGTGAAGCGATATCCAGAAACTGTTCGCAAACTGCAACGAGCTAACTCGCTCCGGGAGGCCGGCAAACTGGAAACCAGAAACAGGAGTCCGGGGTAAACGGAAAATTAAAAATTCGTCTTTTCCGGCACGCGGCACTATGACACAAGGACGCAATAGTACAATAATACACGAGACGACGAAACAACAAACAACGATAAATCCCGGCGACCGACAGTCTTAGAGAAATTAGAATATAAATCGACGGTACGTCACGGACCGGCGCCTCCTACGCTATCTTCGAACGTACCTGTCCGGTCTACAGACTGCTAGTTGCTACAATCAATGTTAAATCGGGACTGTTTTTTTTTTTTATTCCCATTATTTTTTGCGCCTCGTTTCTGAGCGTTGTCAATCGTCACACAGACACACATACACACAGACACACACGCCTTGTCGTTTGCAGTTTGCACGGTAAGACACAGGCGCTCGCAACAATCGCAACACACCGCCACCGCGTTTGTAGATGGCGCTCGTGGCCAAACGCGGACGAGTTCGAAGTGTCTTTGCAATTTTTGGCGAAGGCCCCCCCGTACGTTGGCCCGCACGCGTGAGGGTCGTGGCCCGTGAGAGTCAGCTTCCGATAATCGAAAGATTCCGCTCGACCTACCGGCCTGTCGTCATAAATCATGATACATATTAAAAATAAAAACAGACGACATAATCGTGGATTAATTTAAAGTAGATAAACTGTATGTCCGTAATATATCGTAGCACGGGGAGAAGTAGACCAGTTTTTGGAATATTTTTTCAGATTCTGAAGAAAACGGATGAAACGATGCTTAATTTTTTTTTTTATTGCATTTAAATTAATACCTACATTACATTCTAATTTCTAACTCAATTAATTCTTACATAATATGATATATAGTTGAATTATCCCTTTAAGCAGATGCTTGTTATGACTTTATGAGACAATTGAGTTATTATGTATTTCAAATTATATTATATTTTACAATTGTAATTATTGGAAGGTGAATACATTTTTTAATGAATGGTGGGCTGAAGAAAAATAATCGCTATATTTTGAAATCAACTTCAATATGACACGCATATGTATTATACCTTTTTTTTTCCGTTCAAAAAACCGGGAACGGTATATGTATTATACCTAGTTCAAACTTCTAAACAGTATGGATATTGTCACCCGTTGATAATTTTTAAAATCGTAAAATTTTGTTGATGAAACAAACAACAACTGCCAAACAGGCACGTCGTAATGCCGTTTCATTATTTGACACCGAGCACCCAAGCAAGAAAAGTCATCATCGTAACGCCGTTATATTATAATATAATATTATATTATATTACCGATTTATATTATATCGATTTAAAAGGTTTAGAGCCTCTTAATTTTAGGTAACTACATATTATTTTATAATAGATCTCTCAACTTACTTTACAAGTGTTATATATATATAGTATATACAGTAGTGTGTTCACTGATTTAGTGAATACTGAATTTCTCGGCCGGATTTGTTTGGAATAAATCGATTTTTTTTTACAAACTGGTATTATATTATGAATACACATTTTTCGATACGTTTCAAAATTTTTTGAGAATTTGGTTTGCGCATGCGCAGTAAAAAACTTTTCTTTTAAAAAGCAACACCTATTTTTAACACCATATTCGGATAGGCCTATTTTTTTGAAGTAATTTTCATGCATCAACTATGGCTCTAAGTTCAATATTGACTGAATAAGAGCCATGTCAATTTCATTAAATAATACATTTTTAAAATTATTTTTAAACATTTATAATTAATTCTTATTGGTTAATTTTTGAATATTTGTACGAATTTTTATTTTAGAAATTTTATAAACACGACTAACATAAGATGGATACAAAATTATTTATTAAAAATCGACTAGGTACAACTGGTACAAATGAACAATAGTTATTTTATAATTACACAATAAATTAAATAAATTGTTCAACCATTATGCATACTAGAATAAATTATATATGTTACGGGCAAAGTATACAATTTGGGCATTTTATACAATGCCCTATATTGGGCAATATAGATATCTTTTGTATTTACCTCGTGTTCCATATTATTGTTTCGTCCACCATGTCCAATCTATAAATGAACATTATGTATAACATCAAATAACTTTTCATTATGTACATAATATTTAATTTCGTTATTTTCAGATACTGCAGGTTCAATTAACTTGTTAATATCAGCAACTTTTAACACGTCATATTTTTTTAGAAGTTTATAGCCATAAGGTTCCTTTTTCTTTAAATTGTTCTTTAATTGATTAATATGCAAAATTAATTGATCATATTTTAACTTGGTAAAAAATGAAGTATTTGAACCTTTTTTTTAAACAAATTGTTTAAATATTCATTAAACTTTTCCATATTCGAATAAGTAGTTAGGTACGCACTGAATCAATTAACCTGCATGCACTATACAAACGATTCGCGATTACTAAATAGTTCATTTTTGAGAATATGTAAAAGGCCGATTGTGGCACTGCACGATAATCACTACAACTACATAATTTAATAAAACTGATAAATCAGTAAATATAGTTATAATATATTATTTCACGTACACGCGTATATGTGGACAAGCGCCAAGCGGACATCCCCATTGTAAAAATACGATAAGAACAAACAAACTAGTGACAGATAATAATTTGAATTTATTTTAACTATGTTTTACGATTTATCATATCTCATTAAATCATCTCATCCATTATCTATATTGCCCAATATACGGAGGGCATTGTATAAAATAATATAAAATGTATAAACTGCAAAACGAGTGCTCAATAATCAATATACACAGCCGAAGCAGTCCAGTCCCCATACTATAAGCCATTCAAATAACCACCAATATCGGAAGCACCGATTTTGTTATTCTGAGGTCTGAGCAACTCTTTAAGCGCCATTAATAGTTTGAAAAATAAAACAAACCCAAATGACGCCATATATATAGGCTATATATATGCTAAGCATGCGGTTATCATCTCACTGTGATGCAACATATAATGATGGAATGCCTACTATATGACCAAGTTCGCTACAACCTCAACATGACCCAAACCCTGGACCCAACCCGGACCAGAACAAGATAGTCATCAAATTTCTTCAAACAACTAATTTAATTAAGCTAATATAATTGTATATATTATGTACAACAATATGAATTATTTGTAACTATTGCTAATGGCCTGTGCTGACGAGCTGTATTCTAATAAAAAAAAAAATTGTATAAAATGTCCGGATAATGTATAAAATGCCAGGGCATTGTACAAAATGGCCAAATTGTATACTTTTCCCGTAACATATACACTGAAAGCTTTATATCTGTAATTCTTCCTATGCTGAACAGTCTCGGAGACCATTTCGGAGAGCAATTTCTATTCGTTGTTGTCTTGTTGAGTAACTTGGATATTTTAAAATTAAAACGTGATACTAAGAAATAATATACAGTATATTCTTAATGTCGACGTTTCCCCCACCCCTTCCTCCAGGGATGATCCTGCTTATGCGTTCATGGCCTAAAATTTGACGAAATATTCTTTCATAGAAATATTTAATTATGTTTCGCAAGATGATGGGATGCAAAATGTTATTAAAAATAAAATAAATTTTAAACGTTTATTTTATCTTTTTCTGTAAATTTAATACAATTTTCAAAATATTCTGACTCTTTTTGAGTTTTTTTTATAGACATTTGTCATTTTAAATCTATTTTATATTTTTTCTTTAAATGTCGATTACAATATTTGCATTGGGTCAAAATGTTTAATATTTTAGTAAAAGATTTCTCATTTAAGTCTATACTGTAAGTTACTGATAAGTGTCGATGTATTGAGAATAGTTCACTGTATTGCGTAAATGTAGGTACTTATAGTAGTGTATTTAAAAGAATTGATTTAGGTACAATAGTTCGAAAACTGAACTTTACAATAAATTTAGTTTCTACATGCATCCGAACATTTACTCAATTTGTACTAAGTTTTTGATTGAATAATTTCTCTGCGGATTTTCTATCTTCAGTCATATGTGGGTACGAGTTGCCAAAATGGCATAACGAATCGCGATAAGTTTCTAAATCAAATCCGTTTTTGTATCCTCTATTTTGCGATCGGAGCAAAAGGGAAATATAACCGGCGGGACAGGTTTTTTTGAAATCATAAGCAACCAGTTTTGCGGAATTAGACCATGCCCGGAAACTGGTCACCACTGTGGTCCAAATCAAACAACTCAATATCTAGTCTTAGCGCAGACGCAGTCTATTGATGTTCTTACATCTGGAGTGAAGTATTTTTACGTTTTGAAATTACGATGTTTGCTTGTGATTGAATGAAAATAATTATTAATTTAATTAACTGACATTAATTCGTTATTCAGTTCATATTAGTATTCAACTTCATTGTGTTATTACAAGAATGAGGTAATTATAAAAATATTTCGTATTTAATAGTCTACTAGTTTAATAAACTTATAAAATAAGAATAACCGAGAATAACCTACTGATTAATGAAACTTTATTCTTATTTATTTGGATTTAGACTATTAACTAATACCATAGTCTACAACTGAATGAAATTTAGTAAATCATTTATATAATTCAAATAATTTAAAATATTAATAGCAATTGCTATACATAATATTGTTATTTGTTAATAATTTATATACACATATAGATAACCCAATGACCGGTGTTTGTGTTGGTCCATTAGTACCCGTCTACTATTTTTTGACTTCTCTGCCTATTTGTGATACCTAACCTATGTAAATTAATATAAATTATCTCTATTACATATTGGTTATTTCAGATTTTTATTTTTAAGACAGAATACGAAAATGAATAGTTAATTATTTTGAATGTACATGACTAAAATCATAAAGAAACATAATATAGAATTTTTTAAATTTTTTTTTAGATTTTTGTAAGCTATAGAAATTGTGCTTCACTAATGTTGAAATTAGTAAATAATCATCAAAATAATTTAAGAAAAAAATTTGTATTATTTTTTCTAAAATATAATTGTTTGGTAACCATCGTCGTAACCTATTTAATGACTAGATATATTCTAGTCATTCGACACTACCTCTATTTTATATGTTCTAATTTTTATAACAGAATATTTAGATAATTGGATTTATAGTTTATACAGTCCATGTAGAGATACTGGTCACTTTTTGCTACATTTTATGCTACAGTTATTTAGGGTTTAGAAGTTATAGAAGCTAAAAAAGGAAAAATATGTAAGAATAAATTTTAAAATCAACATGAAAAAATTTCAAACATGTAAACAATTTTTTAAAAATATTTATAAAACTTCAAAACAATACCAATAAACCATTTTATGATGTTATTAATTTGCACTAAAAGATAGGTAAAATATAGAAAAATATTGGCTATACTACTGCTTATAGGTACCATCGGTAGCGTGAACAACAAGAAACAATCCATTGATAATACTACATGGCTTAAAAAGTTAGGTTTTAATTAGCCATAATAAGGTCTTTACATCAGTTATGCCTAATAGCAGTTTGGGGAAGTTGCCAGGCATGGACAAAAATGAGAAATCATTCATAAGTAAATTTCTGTGGTTTAGGAAGCGAAAATGAAATCTTTTATAATGTACTCACCACCTATATCAGTTATACCATATCAGCAACAAATGGTATATGGAGAGGTAGTGGAAATTGTCAATTGATAAAGTATTAAATTTCTGTATGTAATCGATTTATAAACCCTAAATTCATCTTATTTTAAAATCAGATCATGACATAATATTCACATGTTCACATATTCACATATTCAATGTCCCAAAAACGTTTAAAAAAAATCCGTAAATCTTCAACAAAATATGGAAAAAATGCTCTAAACAATATTTTATTTAAATAGTATGCAACTTGATACACATTTATAACTTAGAATCAAGCGATTAAAAAGAGATGCAAATGCATTGAAATTCGAATCTTGGTTAGTATTTTTACGTGCAGTATTATACGCCGAATAAAAAAATAAAACTGAATATTGTTTATAATATTGTTAGTTAAAAATATTATAATCATCTAATGTTATTGTTACACACTTACACACATATACGGAAAATAATATACACATACACAATACACATCAGTATATCACTTATAAATGATACTCGGCTTATATTTATATTTAATGTGTTCAATATTTTTTCAATATATGGCATAATTAATGATAATTAATTTTTATTCAAAAAAATAAGTGGCTTTTTAACGAGAATATTAATTAATTGATATTTTGAATATAATTAAAAAATATGCTAATCTCAAAATACTTCAGGTTTAATCAAACCGGTTCAACTTAATATAAGACTCAAAGACTGTAATTATTAAAGAATTTGTTGTATATGATAAATTTTTATCAAAAAATGTAGTAAGAACGCTACACGATAGAAAAGTTTATATATATATATATGATATAAAATACGATATATATATATAGGTATGAAGCAGCTATAATTATGTTATGTTGACATATTATTGTACCTCAGTTATCATAAAGTGGAACGAAAATAAAAACGTTGTTCAGGGTATCAAATGAATTATAATGAAAGTGCGTGAGCTAAGACTACCTTCAAAGCTGATATAAGTTATAAAAAGGATTAGTTTACGAATATGCGTAGCGGGAAAGTAGTTTTGCGTCGATTAATGGATTTTCTTTGTTTTTAACTTTTACACCATACAGCTGCGATATTGAGATAGTTATAAAAAAAACTCATTTACAGTGGCACTGTAACCTAGAAGGTTGTCTGAACATGAAATGGTTTGGACCAGTAAGTGTACGTATATGGTAGGTAGGTATAATATAGATACTGTATACACATATCTTTAAGGTAGCCATGATATTACAAAATTAGATAAAGAAATAAAAATACAAGCTAACATTATATCTTAAAAAGTAATTTCTTACAGAATTATTCATCAAGCAATTTCAACATGTCTCCCCTTTTTTTATTCAATTATTCAAAATCTGATTTTTAGAATTTTCAAATATACTTATACAGGCCCCATAGGTATTTTAAATTCTTATGATTTTTTGTACCGCTAAAGACTGGCCAGTAGATATCCAAACTTTTATTTTCAAATGAGAATCTTCCTTTTTTACCGTTAATTACATTATTTTAATTCGACATTTTTCCTACAAATTTTGACATATAAAAATCAAAATTTGAACTACTATAGTTTTAGAGTTATTTAACATTGTTTACTAAGAATATTGAGAGTATTAGAAGGCATATTAAAATCAATAAATATAAAAAATATTTGAATACACCTACATATTTAAAGACAGTAATTATAGAATAAGGTACCTAATTTTGTATAATATGATATTGAAACCCACAGATGAAGTTTGCTGTTGCAGTGTTTTATTTTTAGATTATTATTTTAATAAATTTAAATTTTATTACTTTGTATATTTTATATACTTACGGTATTGTAAAATCATTTATATACGATGCACTTCGTGTGTTTCAGCGTAATTCAACTGTTGATCGTAGTGGTTTCTGGTTTAGCTGTCGGTAACTGTGCCGGGGAGAGTAGGAAGATAGACGAAGTGCAATATAAAAATCACCGGACGGCGTCCGTCAGCAACGAAACGTTGAAGAATCATAAAGCGTATCCGGTGTATCCGGTGCAGGTATATGCCAACCTGTCGAACGTCAGGGATTTTGAATCGGTCAATCTGAATGCGGAACAGCAGCAGCCATCGAGGACTACAGAAACGCCAACTGACGTGGTGCAAGTGTTCTTCAACTCGGCCACCGCGGGCAAGAGCAAGAAACCGCTGCAGAACGCTGCCGCTGGGACGACACCTATTCCTGTTTCGACCGTTCCAGCTGCAGGTTCCGTTTACAGGACCGTAACGTCGTCTACATACATAGTGACCGCTGAGAACGTCGCCGTATCCACCGACACCAAAGACTCGCCGCACCACAAGTCACCCGTTTATTCGGTACCTCGGTCCGGGGCCGAAGTTCAGTACGCAACTTCGACGATGGACTTCCGGGGAGCGCCGACGGTCACCGAAGAACAATCGAGAATTAAAACGAAATTCAATGGCACGAAAATCAAGCGAATCTTAAAGGCGCAAAACCAGGCAGCGCAGTCGTCGCTTCACTCCACTGTAGCCACCATCACTGCCGCACAAACGCCACCCCAGTTCGCCAGTAGTAATCAGCAAAATTCGACCGGTTTCGTGGTCAACGCCAAGGCAAATGCTACCGTGGTAGCATCGTCGAAACCGTTTGCAACCGTGCTGGTACCCAAACACGTCTTGGACGGTGGAGTCCAGCATCAGCAAGTGTTACGAGACTACGCGCAGCAAGAAGACTCGTTCCGGCCAATTGTTCCGCCGACATTCACGTCGTACAAATCGTCAAACGCCGCCGTCGACACGAACAGCATCGTCGATAACAGACGAAGTTCGATCAAGAGCAACCAACAACAGCTCCTGCAACAAAAAATCTCTGCAGTGACGTCCGTCCCGAAATTGAGCAATTTCGGGTTCGTGAAACCACCCATGTACAAGGTGCAAGAATATGTCCCGGGCGAAGTGAACCCGTCCGCCGTACTCAACCGCGGATACAGTAACGAACAGGACAGGTCGGACCGCTCTTCCGTGATTTCCCAAAAACGGGATACCGGAAATTCGTACAAGCGCGACCATCAGTCACCACTGTCGTATTACGAAAACGAGCAGAAGTACGAAGGTCTACTGAAAAGAGGAGAATCGTTGAAATACGGAGTCACTGAACCGGAGGTGGGACAGTTTGACAGTGGCAGTGGTCCGCAGCAATATCGCGAGTACTATCAGGCCACCGAATGGCCGGCCGCTGCGGTCAATTACGAGCAATACGACGCGAGATCGCCACCGCAGCAGTTCGAATCGGTCCGATTGCCAGGACCGGTGTCGGAAACAATACCTAAAGAGTACTTCAACGGCCCATTCTCAAGTTTTTCGCCTATAAGTCCGCCTGCCAGTGTTTCGTCTCTGCAGAGCCCCTCAAAAACGGAATCCAGTGACGTAGAGTTCGAAATGGGTAACCTGAACGCCAAAGACGTACTGAAATCGCTACTGCGTGACATGCTTAAGTCTAAACAGCAATCTGAGCTCAAGCCGAAAACGCCACCTTCTATTGACGACATCATCGAATCGTATCTCACCAATAACCAACAAAAGGCGGACGACAGTTTCAAAATACAAACAGGTGAGTCCGGACATCCGGCGAACAGTACCTATAAGGCTATATATATATATATATATGTACCTAAATAGTAATATTATAATACCTACCAAAGTCAGAGGTTTTCAACCAGGGTGTCGCTAACTTTATTTAGGATTCCGTGAAATGAAAAACAATAATGATTAAAAATAAAAATACATAGTTAATGTTCAATGTTATAATGTGTTTTATAAAATATAATATATATACTATATGCGATATGCCTACGTTTTACTAATGTTGTTTATACTTATGGCACTTATGCACTGTCAAATAAATCCGAAGAAGCCTATAGGGATCTCGATTTTAGAAAATTACTAAAGGTGCCGTGAGTTAAAATTGGTTGGGACCCTCTGGCGTAGGTATTCATAATTTATAACGCTGCGTCGGAAAATTTAAATAAATATCCGATTTTGGGAACAATACAGTTATAGTGAGTTATTGCATTAATTTATAATTTATTTTGAATTTCGATGCTATATTGATTTGTGGCAAGAAGTATGTTAGGTTTTCAGTTAGCCCGCAATAATATTGGACGAGTTTCATTTTAACTTTTTGATCAGTATGAAATAATTGTTATAATAAGTACTTAACATAAGAAATAACAGAACGACTATTTTTCGACGACCTCGTATAAATTAATGTTCGTTCTCCACTCCTAATTTTAAAAGATTTATCTGGTAACCTCATTGTCCTTAGAATATTTATATTATTTATTACCTCCATACAACCCAAATTAAGTTAAATATTTTTATAAAAAAGTCGAGTGATCTAGAGATAATAATAATTTTTTTCGTGATATGACAATTTATCCAGATATGTGATTTGAACATAATTACGTAATTTGCGAAATAAAACAATTAATTATAACCTTTCATACAAAATTTATAGAAAATTTATATTATACAGAAATATATATTTTACTATATTTTGAAATTAAATACCAAAAAAGTTTAATATGCATATACAAGGTAAAAAAAATAGTAGGTAAAACTATACGATACAATATTTTATTTTATTTTTTTTATTACTTTATTTATATTTCCACAATCTGTTACATACATTTTGAACAATAAGTGAAATTGATGAAATAGATAACTATGGCGTGAAGGACGGATTAAAGATACCTTCCAGTGAAGGCATTTTTACAGTTAAAGATGCGATACAATATAAAAATAAAATAACCATATTTTTACATGACTAATAATTGGTAATATGGTAATTTTAACTACTATACCGGTTAGAGACCACTTTCATCGAACTAGTCTGACCTAAGAAAGGTACGGCCAAAAACGGATTTTTTACGGTATTTTAGTCTGTTTGTCATATGGTTGTCAACTAGGAAAGATAAGAAATGGATTTTATTTGTTGTTGCGATAAATTTACACCATTAATATGTAAAAACATAATATTTACATTATTTAATTATAAAATAAAGCGAAAAAAAATTTATTACAACTGCATATTGTGCATATTGTGGCTCAATTTTGCAAAAATAACTGTAGGTTACACTATCTCGTACTATAACATTGGTTTACGTTAACGGAATAACTATATAGGTAGGTAACTAATGAAATTTTATTGACATACTTAATATAAACAGGAATGCAATTAAAATAAATTGCACTGTTTTTTGTACGATTAAATGCATTATTAATGCGTGTCATTATTGCCAGCCAAAATTCGGAATTTATTAACATAATATGTAAAATCATACTAATCTCACTAAAAATAATGTACCTATCTAATTTGTGCACGTTTTTCAACGTATTTAGATTGTTATTTGTTTCATTAAATTATAAATGTATAACTATTTACACGTGCGTGCTGACAATAAATTCGTTCACTATATTTGCTAATTTGCTATAATATACAATTACTCATGTTTTTCATAAGCTTCCAGATCCGATTTATCTATATTTATATTAAATAATTAATTGCCCTGCATGGTCGAGTAGTGGCTGCCGACTCTGACTATAGGTGACTTATACCTCAACTGCCACGGCCCACAAGGTCACAAGCTAAAAATCTATAGTAATAATCAATAAATCAGCCAAAAATTGTTGCATATGCCACACATGAATTTTCTGCTACACCCGTGCCTTTGTGATATTCTTATCAACCACTTGTATAGAAGGTATCTATTGCACACTTACACTGACATACTACATTACCACAAATATATTAAATATACGTATAAGCGTGTACAATGTACATAGTCGCAATTTCGTTAAATTTTAGCTGTAAGAAAACGTAAAATGATTAACAATAAAATAGAGCTACGAGAGATTTTAAATTACCCAGAAAATATCTATCCACAAAACCGAATTACGATCACAAAATTCGCACGCAATTTCTTCACGATCACTTAAATTCGTTTAAAATGAATAACAGTAGTTAGTTTATAGGCTATAATTTTATCAGGTTACCGTTGGTGGCTTATTGTAGTGATAGTTGTGCCTTGTGTGTGTCATTTCATGTGGAAAACAATTTCTTAGCTACACGACGACCTCTACTGAAGAATGTTACGAGAACAACAAAAAAGTAAAATGATACGATCGTATGGCTTAAAAATTTCAGGCCATTCAAACGTGTGATTTTTCTCTCCGAAATTATAACGCACATACTTACTTAAACTATCATTTTCAGATTTCTCGTGCCGGTGGGTATACACTATACGTCTATACACAACACGATTATCTAGCTACCAATTATTAACGTATTAAGATATTTTCATATTTATCTTATATATCGCGATTAAACCGGATATTTAGACGCATCGTTGCCGACAACGATATTGCAGTGTTCTTATAACGTTTATAGTATCATAAAACAGGTTCACCTAGTTTTCACTCATCTGATATACGTACTTTATGTGCGTGAAATAAAAGCACAATCTTACTGTGAGATTTATTATACATGTATATTGTATATATTATATGTACCTATAACAAGTTCAAAACGATTTGCAGCGATATCTGCGCATCATGTTTAGATCCTATACCGTGTCATTTTTCATCTACGTATAGACGGTCAATTACAACGTCGTCGATCTTTTACACAACCCGTTTGTTCTGTATTTTATCTATACATTTATATATTTTATTATTTAATACATTTTTCAGTGTTGACTAGATGTTATTATAATGCAGCATATTATTATTATATATATATATATATATACAGGAGGATCCATTTAAGTGGGTACACTAATTATCTCGAAAAATATTAACTTTTTAATTTTTTTTTTTAAACTTTTAGGTTTATGATCTTCTAAAACCGTATGATATTTTAATTTTTTTTCACCTTTATATTTATTGGTGAAACCACTATCAATTTTTGATTTCCAAATTTTAACATATAATTAAAATATCACGAATTAATAAAACTATATTTTTCATGAATTTACATGTTAACATTTTTATTTTTCGTTTATTAGTTTGTGAGATACAGTTCCTCAGAGTATTTGTGGTTTTTACTCGCCGTTGTTGAATTATTTATTACTCTTTGAGAGAAATCATTAGTCTGCTGTTTAAAAAATCCACATAAATAATTATGTTCATTGAATCTTTAATTTGCATAGGATCTTTTTAATCGCCCGGAAAATGTAAAAAATCTTTTGTAACCCGTGATATTTTTCTTATTTATAAAAAAAATATTACAGATATAGTTAATAGGATCTTTTTGCATATCTACCTATACCTACAGATTGCTTGCGCACAATCGGGGCAATTTGATGTGAAATTATAAGCATTCCTAAGATCTCTCAAAATAAACTCATGAATAAAAAACTTCTGAATAACGTGGCATAATAATCTTACATTATTACTTACGAGTAGATGTCTCAGATAGGTTTTCAATACATTAACCAAATATCAACTGTAAAAAATAATAATATTCTTTTTTTTTTTAAATATAGCTCAAATTCTATGAATTCACGACCTTTTATTTAATTTAAATGTATACTATGGACCTATGGTTTAATAATCTTCTGCTGTTGGATTATTTAGGCTATTTTATTCAATTTTTAAACATCTGATCGAAATCTGTTTTATTGTACTTTTTTGTTCTTCACAAATATTTTATTTTTGGTACTATTACCTTCATGGAATTATAATATATTTTCAACAATCATTCAACTAAAATTTCACGCTCACATTAACTAACGTTAGTGGAAAATTTATTGAAAATAGTTTGTGATTTTTATTCTATAATATTTATCTTCATAATTCTATTGTTTTAGATTCTGAGTGGAGCAATGAATGTATTGATTTTACAATAATGTGTATTTTAGATGTATACTAGATTTATACTTTATATTCTAATATTAATAGTTATGTTGTTAATGTCTTATATTAATAATTTATAATAAATTGTATATGCCTACTATGAATGACTGAGTGAGTTGGGCACATAAAGAATTTGATTTGGCTTATTTAGAATTTATCTTAGACGTAAGATCTACATTTTTTTTTTTTTGAATAATAACAATATAATTAATATAGCATAACTGCATAACATACCCTAGTCTAGGATTCCTAGACTGACAAACCATCTCCACTCAAAATCGTTTTTCGTATAGGTACAATGATATTATATTATTGAATTCAAATTTAATATCATCCATTACACTATTACAGCAACCTACTTGTAACCTACTGTACAGCAGAGTGACATTCATTTACTTATCGACTTTTTTCTGTTTAGATCAGTGTATTTCGGCCAGGGTTCAACAGAATGCTTAATTTCTCTTAACCTATTTTTGTGATCGTGTGCCATTTGCAGGTGTTCCACAAATCAATGCAATATTTGTTTATATTTCTTTTTAAATTTAATTTCACATGACAAGTGTACCACTTTTTTATTGGGGAATTAGTTATGGACTTAAGTTTGTAAAAAACAATATTTTGTTCTTATTAAATAAACTGTTTTATTTTATAAAAATAGAATAATGATATGTCTTAAGGAACAGGTAATTTAAAATGTAGTTTCTAATATAGTGGTTTTAATAATTTATAGGTACAGTTAAAATCGTTTAAAAAACATTTAATACCGGTTACAATAAATAAATTATGTTATAGGAACCAATATTATCAAGCTACTAAACCATTTTTATAATATTTACACCATGGTAAAGAAAGCGCTCTATAATTAGCCGCCTATTAGGTTCTTAATTAATACTATTTTGTACAAGATACAACAAAAACAAATACTAAATTTAAGATAAGACTTGACCATTGGGTGAAAACTTGTAATCACTTACTTATTAAGATAAGTATCTTTTTTTAAATTTTAAATTTGGTTTTTTCATTAATACCATGTCCTATAATTTTAATATATTTATATAAATCAGGCTTTTGTTAATTTGTACTGCTGTATTTAATATTAACATATACATATATACATAACATATATGTACATAACAAATGATACGTCATGTTATACTTATAGTTATTACTATTAGTTATTAACTTTTGTAATTTTATGTTAACGAAATACAGTAAATACATCCATATTATAGTAAATAAAAGAATAAAATAAAATAGACAAAAGAAAATGGTAATATAGAACACATAACATGTTGGAAATAGTTAATAAATCAATTACGGTAAATTTATAAATTAATTATTTGTAATCAAGTCATCTGTGTAATGTTAGATTGAAAAGGGGTATGCTTTAATAATTTATAATTTTTTTAAGGGAAGAGAGACAACTCAATAAAGTAAATAAATATTATGAAACTATGAAAATGTATATTATATAATATATATTACATTATATGCATAGACTATAGACTATAATAATTAATAGTGCTCTACAGTTGGCGTAGAAAGATTATATGATGATAAACGATATTTGAATCGTTAAGTAAAGACATATAAGCTTAAGTATTAAACTTTAAAAAACATTATTGAAATTCGTTCAATTATTAAAGACTGTCAGTTTTTTTTTTAAATATTTGTCGTTAGGGGAGAAAGTAAGCCCATTAAATATAAATTTACTTGTAATTATTATTCTTTATTGTATATATATTTATAAATAACAGTCATAATGACCGTCGTTGTCTACTGATTCATAGTCTAAGAATTCGATTGATGTTCTTTTTGGTGTATCGAATTGCCACTGCTATTATAATGCTATTTATTATTGATCTACTCAAATTAGTTCATTTTTACCCTACCTATAATTAATGGAAAAATAATTCACATTCTTCAATACTCATTTTTTATGAATTATTATCTGCATTACTGACTACTGTACATGCATATTTAATATGTGTTATCATAATTTATAAACATCTGGTGCTCAAGAGCCAAGATTAATGGATCCTTAGTTAAGAATAATATACTTACGATATCAGTTCATTGAATATCAATACAAATTATACATAAATATAATTACATTTTTAATTATATTTCTCGTGAGCATAATGCATAACATATCGACATTTCAATAATTACTGAAATATTGGCCCCATAAATATATGTATTTCTGCCATTCTATTGTTTATTATGAGAATTTTAAAGAAAAAAAGAAAAAAATATATAAAAGAGATATCATAGTCCATAGGGCATACAAAAACTTGTCATGTTTATTTTGAATAAACGTAGTTCTTAAAATATTTAAATGGAGTTTTTTCTCACTATATACCGATGCATTTTTGCACTTATACAAAAATAATATTAACGTTATAAATAGTCATAAGAAATGCTCTTTAGATAAATAGTTATAAGTATAAGCGTACACCTACCCTATTATAGTCAATTTATCGCTTTTGCGCAGCATTTATTTTAAAACCTTTGTATATATAAGAGCTAAATTTTGTTGGACATTTTATAGTATTATTAATAATTTAATTACGAAAAAAATCCAATTTACAAGATATAATATGCTAAATATTTACATAATGATTTTGTATTCAAAAATATCTAATTTATTATTTTTATAGATGCTCAGCTATTAATTAATTGTGAGCAAAACCTTCGTAGGTTTTTGTTTTGCGTGAATAGTTGTACATTTTCGAAATTTAAAATAACTTAAAAATACTAAATGTCACGGCACAAATCTACAATATTAATTACTATAATATACGTTAAATACGTATTAACGACTTAATTTATATTTATCACGACCTTGGACATGGTCATGACTACAGTATCGAGAAATGCTACTTTAAGCTAAGGATTAGGTATATAGTTGGCTTTCACGTCGATCTGACTGTCTTACTTCGTAGGTAGGTACGGAATTTATCACCAAGGCGAATACCTATAATAGGGCCTTTTTCGGTATCATATATATGGGAAAAAACAATTAATTATTGATTTATTAGGTAGGTTACTCATGTTTTATTTCTATGTTTGAAATTGGGATTAATCGTTCTCCAGCTGTGTAGGAATCATTTAAAAAACCTTAAAATATCCATATCCTTAAAAAACCTGACTAGACATCGCATAAGTCGTGTTGCGAAACAATGATAGGTATTTTTAGCATATCAAATGGATGTGAGATCAGAAGACGGTTAACTTAATATTATATACCTATACTCTTATTATCATGAAAAAATCGAAAAATACTATTGTATACCTAGTAAATATTAAATATATTACTAAATAATACATAAATTGAAAATATTTAATGATTTTACCCCAGGCAGCCCAGGCGCGCAACTATTACCATTAGCCAAACTCAATCAAAGCTGATTGATTAAGATTATTGAATCTGATTACATTATTACAATAAGACGCAGTTTATTTTTTCTACAGTTAGCGCAATATTGGTTCTTTTTACCACACAGACACACAGTGTCTCGGATCCAGACTGGTCCTATCGTTCCGTGTGGGGTGCATTATTAAGCCAACACATTATATTTATTTATTTCATTATAATGATTATTAACGATTAACAATCATTACGTCTGGATTTTTCTAATAACACCTGTGCATTTTTTCAGACATGAACTGCAACTTGCGGTCCTCCAAGTACATTACCGACGGACAGTGCGTGTCTACCAAACCTGTGGTTGAAGCCGTATGTGCCGACCGCTGTCTTGTTTCGGCCAACTCGTTGAGTCATAGACATCGATCTTCTATGCTTGATAACACGCAGGTAAACATAGGCATATATTGGAGGTGATATAGCCGTATAGGTACGATGTTACCGTCAAAGATGTAATGATTAATGAACCAATGTTAATGGCTAATAAAATTTAATAAGCTAATAACAGTAGGTATTTCCGATCAAATCAGATTGTATAATAATATAATATTGACTTAAGTAATAACGCCAAGTATTTCTTAGGTAATGAAAATAATATTCCTGACTTCTTCAGTCATAATTGATAAAAATGTTCAACGTTCATTGAATTAGAAACGGCCAACCAGCCCGCGTAGTGCATTGTAAAATCATTGTATATATATATATATTATATAATCAGAAGGAATTAAAATGTAAATAACTATGTAAAAGATCCTATAGAATCAAGTATAATATGATAGTCATTCATCGGACACATTTTTATATTAGGTAGATACACAATCAGTGCTGTTGAATTGAGGGGAACGTCGTAAGGGTCCCTAGCATCCCTCTTCTTTAAAAAAACATTTATGCGTACCACTTCTAATCATATCCTGGCCAATAATACATTTAAATATTTAATACGTACATTTTTAAATATTTGAGCACCTTTTTTCATTAAGATGACACGATACCCGCATGTGTTTTCTCCACTCTCCGTCTTGCATGCAAGTGCCTAACACGTCATAACAAATTTTACGCTCAGCAGAACACGTTATATTCCGTTAGTGGCGTTAGTTTAAAAATTACAGTAAATTGACCTATTATGAAACTTGATGGTAAGAACATTATCAGTGTTTGTATATGGGTTTTGTATGATAACTTAATTTTTAATAACTTGCTACAAAATTGAATTATCGTAAAAACCACTGCACATACAAACACAGAATATAACGTTCTTAACATCATCAAGTTTCATAATAGGTCGATTTACTTTTTAAACTAACAGAGCTAAAACCTAAAAGTTATCTGCTGAGCGTAAATTGGTTTGTTATACACTTGAAAGGGTAGTCAGAAAAAAAAGCCACGGAAAAAAAATCCACAGAAAAAAAAGCCAATAAAAAAAATCCAGGGAAAAAAAAGCCACGGGAAAAATAACCTACAGAATAAAAAGCCATGGGAAAAATAAACCACGGAAAAAAAAGTCAAATTAAAATAATTGAATAATATATTAAAATTAAAATTTAATTAAAAATATTTATTTAAAATTTTTTTACACATTATTGGTCATATTGTATACATAATATATATATATATAATTATTAATACACAGGTTATAATATGTTAATTTATTTAAAAATTTTAACACAGTTGGTCTACTGTATTGTCCGTATTCATAAATAAAAATAAAATTGTTAATATTATAATATTAATAAATTATAAGGTTAGGTCAAAACATTTTTCACTAATATTATAATATTGTAATGTCAATTTTCGAGTAGGTAGGTAATAAAAGTATATAAGTATTAAAAGTATAATATATAGGTCAATAAAAACGTATTGTGTGTGCAATTGCAGTTAAAAATTCTGGTAAGCTTTTGTTTCCTTTTTTGATTTCCAAGCAGAGATTTTTTAATAAGTTTTGATTTTTTTCATAATATGGTAATTTTCTTTTGTTGCTTAATAAACCTAGACTTTGCTGTGCCAACTTCGTTTCATCTGTAGCAACTTCTAACCTCATTTTGGTTATTAAAACCCAAATACTTGGATGCTTGTGGCCGACCAGTCTAGAAAAACGGTTATTCCAACCTTCAGTTTGGTTATTTGTACGATCGCTATCTGCCAAAGTCAAATCATGAGTATTCCATTGTTCAAGTGGAAATAGTGGTGGACAATTTCTAAAACGTATATTAGTCTCTCCTGGAATACCTATCTGTCTATAAGTCCCATTTACATAAGTTTTGTCAAAATAATCAACTAGCTCATTGGCATGATCTGGAATTATGTTCTTTAAGTGAGCCCATCTTTAACCATTTCTAAAGGTAAAAATGCCAACCCATCCAGTTTTCTACAAAACTCACTAAAACTTTCGTCTTCTCTGTATATTTGTTCTAGGCCAAGTTTTTGAATCATTCTGTGTGTACTTTGTGTAAGATGGTAAAAACAACCATTAATACACACATGCTCTCCCAACACAGATTTTACTGCGTTGATTACAGATTTTTCAAAATCTATATGAAAGCTCGTTGGATCTGGATATAATTGCCGTTCAGAACATTTTTCTAGAATTTTGGTCAGCATTTTTTCATACGTTTTTTGAGTTTTATTTTTCTACAAACAGTATACAGATGTTATAAATGTTTTTTGTATTTTAACTCTTACCACATACAGTTGAAGAAAATCTTTTGGGGCCAAACCAAAGTTTCCGTCCATGTACCAACTTGAACTATTCGATAGATATTGAAGACCTTCATCTGTAGCAAAAATTACCATACGGTCTTCCACATTCACACCATCGTCAAACAATAAAAATCTTTTATTATGGGGTTCACCCGTTGTACACCATTCATCTAAAAAAATTGTATTTTTTTTATTTACATTTTTATTTATTTAAAAAAAAATAAATATTATAAATTTATTTAATATAACTATATATTATATTATATTGATACATACCCACGATTTCATCAGAGTCTAAGGGATTATTTTTTGTTCTTTGGTTTCGTAGTGTGCGCTTGACTATGTTTTCAGGTGGCATCTGATTTTTGTCGTCTAACTTTGCAACACATTCTCCAAAAATATGTGCTGGGTTATTTTTGGTAGTCTTAGATTGAATTTTCATTTCATTATAACACTTACTTACCTCAACCTCTTTCTTGTTTGGTCTATGTGTTATGATATGAGTTGTTCCACTTTTGACAATTTTTGACATTTCAAGATCTGTATACATGGTCCCTGGACATTTGAGCATGGTTGCTTTACTACAACGCCATGTAATACTACTTTTCCCGGTATGTTTGAGAACGTACATATAGCCCTCGAAACATAATTTGGGCTTATTTTTATTGGAGTTAACGATTTCCATCGTACGTTAAAAATGCAAAATCAAAAGTAGAGAAACTAGAGAAAAAGACTGAGAGTATAGATGGGTGAGACTAAGAATAAAGATGTGTGAGACTGAAAATATAGTTTATAAAATAGTTATATCTTAACAAAAGAAAGGGAATTTCCTTCAGAACAAGATGAAAGAAAATGCTATATATTGAATAAAAATAACTTGATATTTTGTGGATATTATCTTGAAATCAATTGATTTATGTCTTTTACCCTAGATAATGTATGTACTTGGTACAGGGTGATTCTTTTTTAAATGTACATTGCAGTATGATTGTATGAACTTCATTCATTGCTGTTTAGAGTCTAAAATATATTTATTACTATGGAATAATAAATAATAACATATAACATATAACCTGTGTATTAATAATTATATAATATATATATGACCAATAATGTGTAAACAATTTTAAATAATACCTAATTTAATACTTTAATTTTAATTTTAATATATTATATTTATATAAATATAATATATATAATTTATTATAATTAATATATATATATAATTATTTGATTATTTTAATTTGACTTTTTTTCCGTGGTTTATTTTTCCCATGGCTTTTTATTCTGTGGATTATTTTTCCCGTGGCTTTTTTTCTCTGGATTTTTTTTATTGGCTTTTTTTTCCTACATTCGCTTGAAAGACGGAGAAAACAAATAATGATTGTGTAGCGTCCTCTTAATTGTTTTCCAAATCAACCATTAATACTAATCTACATATACTATGATACATAGATATATAAATTTTAGGTATCTGGTATACATTATAAATCGTGATAAGTGATAATGGGCAATTTATTTGTTGTTTATTATTTATTTATTTATTAAGTGTAAATCCAAACAACATTTGGGTGTATATTATTATTTCCTTACACATATGTTTGGCCCCATATATTTTCCTTTCCGCACGTTAAAGCATATTTTTTGGGTGGTCTATTTACATAACCCAAAAGACAAAATGTTGTACCTACTTGTCCTACCTACTAATTTGGTTTTATTTCAATTCGTCGATTTTCAAAAATGTCCGTACAGATTAATTTTAATTTAACATGTATCTGTTGATTGATTTATTTGTTATTTTTCTAATAATATTGTGTTTTTTAAACTATTATAGTTTTGCGCCCAATTTTTAAGTAGGTACCTACGTTTTTGATAACGTGCCCACACATGTTACGCTCCACTGTGTCACATCATTTAACAATCTAACATAATATCCAACTCGATTTAAATATTTTGTTGCACATAATTATCAATATTTTCTATGTGTAGTGTAGATAATTTTCTAGTTATAGTTGTAAATAAATCAACAAAATATACGATTTTTACAACATTACTTGTATCATCTGTTATTGCCTAGGCAATGACAATACCGTCTACTTATGTTAGGCTTTAATGATGTTGGCTAGACGTTTACGTTATAACCTAAATTAAATCATTGGCGGTAACATATTATATAAAACTATAATCTATATTGTAGGTTGTAGAATACGTAAAAAAAGGATGTGTAGTGTGTACCTTTGCAATGAATAAGCACCTATATACTAAAATTATATACTATTGTTTATTACCATATAAAATATAATTTAACAAGAAAGGTATGAGTATATAGTGATTTTATAAGCGAAGTTTATTTATTTACGTGTCTGCAGTCATCAGGCCCGGATTTATAGAACAAAGGGCCCCGGGGCAAATAGCTAAAATGGGCCCCATTAAGGCACTAAAAATTTAACAAAATAAATGATATTTTGAATTCTTAATTTTTGTCTAGGGGCTCCATAACATTGTGGGCCCTGGGGACGCGACAACTCTCCCCCCCCCCCCCCATAGTCCGGGCCTGGCAGTCATCATCTTTAGGAGTAGTAAAAATTATTTAACCTTTAACTTTAAGGTTGGTTTCTGATAGAAAATGTTATCTAGTTGATACTTTAAGAGTGTAAAAAGCTAAAAATTAAATAAACAATAATATTGCTAAACTCACTTAAAAATTGTAAAACTTAACAAAAAGCATAGGAAAAAATGAATACCTATTTATTATTTACAACACATTTCAAAAACAAAATTTTATTTGTTTGTAATATCTACCAGATTAAAAATAAAGAATTGTAGACTTGAAAATTAAAAAAAATATGTTGATCTAGCACTATCTAGACACAAAATATTTTAGCTCCTTTGGTGCGATTTGTATATACAATTGAGTTTTGAATTCTTTTATTTTTTTCCCGTAAATGTTGATAAAAATTCTTATGCTTGATTAAAATCTTTGAAATGTAACGTTAATACAGATTCTCCATAAGCTGTTTGGACAGAAATTAAAAAAAAAAATCATATAAACGTGCGGCTTATATTATAACTAGATGACATTTAACTACCTACATATTTCTACAGTCATTTGAAATTAAAATGTAGACGAAGTTTGTGTGCATGTCAATAATTTCCGAATAATTTTTTGTTAAAAATTCACGAAAATGTTTGAATTTCAATTTTATCAGCTAAATATTTCAAATTAAATGTTCTAGTATATATCTTATAGCATACACTATACTTTTTATGTTTTAAAATAGGTGGAAGCTTTGCAGTGCTCCGACGGTGACGTGAAAATGATTCGCGTCCAACTTAAGTGCCGAGATGGTAACATGTTCCATAACATCATAAAGGTGGTGACCAACTGCCGGTGCAAACTGCATCAGATACAACCGAAAATGAGAAGTAACTCTCAGTCCATGTATCAACGCGTCACCGTCAACCCGGATATCATGGCTATAGCCGTCGGTCAATACTGATAACTGACTATACTCAAAGAAGATTAATAATATTATTATTTGTTATACACTCACAATATGCTGCCACAAGTGTATATTAGCGCAGTACACTTCGCATTTTTACGGATCGTACGCTTGGCTACTGTTGGTCTCTATATAAGCATTTATTTATTTATTTATTTATTTATTTAATTCTAGTCTTAAAACTCTAGAGAAAATGTATATTCACAATCATTGTTGTGGTATTATTTATTTATTTATTCAATAAAATACTTTTCGTACGTAATAATATATATATATATGTATAAGTAAAACATATCGAACATAAATCATAATATTATATAATATGCAATGGGTTATACCTAAATGTAATAATAAAATAAAAATAAAAAACACAAGTGGAACAATTCCATTTTTTTTTTTCAAAACGAAAACATCATTTTTTATCGGTAGTGCGTCGCGGTTATCCTGAGTCCGGTGGACTCTCGGCCGATGGACGATATCTGACATATGTTGCACACCTTTCCTCTGTGCACGGGTTGGTACGACGCCGAGCAGAACGGGCACTTTACCTCCTCCTTGCCCTTGTAGATGGGCACGAACGAGTAAGCGCATATCGAGAACGGGTTGTGTTGGTCGTAGGCCACTTGTAACTTGTTCACCGGGTTCAGGTCGCAGGCCTGCAGCATTTTGCGCGCCTGCTGCGCAACATCGGCCCGAGGGCCCAGCTCCAGCAGCCGTTTGGCAAACGACGCGGCCGTATTGAGGTTGCCGATCTTGTAGAACACGTTGATGGCCGTGCGGAGTGTGAGGATCTTGTGCGACATCTGCAGGTCGCAGTGGGTGAAGTAGGCGACCATCTCGGCGATGCGCTTCTGGTCGTCCGCCGTGGTCTTTGGGTGCTCCTTACGGGCGGTCTCCATCACTAGCCCGACCAGGTACTCCTTGCATATGTGCACCAGTTGTGTGACCTCGTTCACCTCCTGTTTGGTGTCCACGCACAGCAGCGGCACGGTTGCCAGTATCGACCGGAATTTGGCCACTGTTTCCGGGAACTTTCCGGCCGTCGTCAGCTGATAACACGCCTGCAGCTCGCTGAGTAACTGTTCTAACTTCACGTCCAGAACTGGCTTGCTACTGTGGCCTTTTCCGCCGCCGTCTTTCCAGTTGCGGTCGGGATACACAAACAGCGACGGGTGCGTAGGCAGCGGCGTGTAAGACGTGCACGACTTGAGGTACGAATCCATGAACAGGTTCTTGAGCGGCCTGAAGTTGGTGACGCCGATCTGCTCGTTGAGTAGCCGGAATGCGTTTTCGAAGTCACCCGACTTGATGTGGTCAATGGCCAGCTGGCTGTTGGCAGACCACGCGAGCGACGGACAGGCAGCCGGCTGTGGTGCGACGAAATAGTCGCCGTCTTGCTGTCGAGACACCAAGACTTCCGGCGGAAGTTCCACTTCTTCATCACCCACGTCCCAGCCGTCCTCGCCACCGCCGTCCGCTGCGGCCGCCGATGCTGCCTCTTCCTCGGCTTCTGAGTGCGTCGGCGATATGCGCCCTTCGAGTCCAAGGTCCGCCTCGGCTCCCCAACCCTCCTCCTCAGCACCTACGTCATCGCCAATTGTCGTGTCAATGAGCCCTGAAGCCTTACCCGCTGAAAGTATGGCGCCCTCGAAGAAACCTTTTGACACGGTCAACAGAGGCCAATTGGACTCGGCCTGGCTGACTGGCGCAGGGGGTCTGAGTAGCGTCGCGCCGGCAGTCACGGTCGGTAGGTTACCTTCGTAGCCCTCCTTGATGGACTCGGCTTCAGCGTCCAAACCATGTGTGGCGGCTGTTAGATAGGCGAGCGACTTGTGTCCCAATTCGTTCAGTATTTTGATTCTTTCATGACAATCGCCCAGCAATAGCGCTCCTTGGTAATGCCCAGACACGTCCTTGCGGATTTCGGCGATTTTCATCATTTTCCTCAGTTTGTCCAGGTTACCGGTGATCAGGTACAAAAACGACAGCTTGTCGAAGTTCTTTGTTCTCTGGTAACACATCTCTACAACTTGATGATTGCCCTGCAGTAAAGCGGACTGGCCAAGTTGTTCCCAACATGCCTTGTCGTCCAAGGTTCTAGCTGCTTCCAAAGCAATGTCTATATTGCCACACTCTAGTGCTAATGAGAATCTGGTCTTGTTGTCTTTGACAAAATGTAATGCCACCTCTGGATATCCTTTTTGCTGCAAGTATGCTATTATAGATTGTCCAATTAACCGATCGTTCCTTACTATGTGCAACACTTCTTCATACTTTCGTTTGATAAGTGCCAATTTAAATTTGTATTCTGTAGTATCAATATTCAACACCCTTGGTCGACACTCCCTGTCTAAACAGAACACTTGGTTACCACTGACTTTTGTAATGTAAATAGGTAGATCCAATGTACGTATAATTCCATAATCACCACCATCTGGCAACGCATACTTAATATGATTGCTTGTAGTATATACAAATGCTCCACAATCGTCCCAGGCGCCTGACTTAATCCTGGAATTTTCATGTATAGTACACAAGATTTCTAATTTCCTATTACAAATATAAATATTATGTTTGCATAAAACGGCCAGTAATGATCCATCATTTGCCCAAACTACATATCGACATTTGGCTATTTTAGCTTGGGCCAATACTCTTTTTTGTGTAACATCAAACAATGTCAAGTTCTCAGGATCACGTAGTAACAATAAACCAGTACCAGCATAAAAAATCTCATCAATATTATTGGGTCCTATATTCTTTTTCGTTAATTCGTTTTTTAAGTTTTTCACAGCTAACATGTGTGTTTTGTCTAGGACGGCAAACCGATTTCTGGCTATCCAGACAGCCATCAAACCACTAGACCTCTTACTATCAGGTACTTCTGAAACACTATTGTCTGTCGATTCCTTAGGCAATTGATATAAATCATAAGTGCTATTTTCAAGGTTTGATGAATTTCTTGTACATACAAGCATTGCATTTATAGCTGGGTTGTAACTAATACTGTAAATAGGTGTACGTCCACCGCCTCTTAGTTGCATGACAGTGGTCACTTTGTGTGTGGTAAAATCAAGACGATGTAAGAATCTCTCTTTTACGTAGTACAAGAAGTTCCCAAATTGTGTAAATGCAGGTCTTTCACGTTCCAACTTGAATATAATCATACCCGAATCATGTCCTGCAGCAAACAAATTGGAGGTAGGATGTGCAGCAAGTACCCAAAATCGTTCATGTTCACGTCTAAATGTGTTGAGACATGTTCTTTTTGTCATATCCCAAACACGTATACTTTTATCCTCAGAATTTGACAGAATAAGCTCTTGTTTTGGATGGAATACAACACAGGAAACATTGTTATAATGTCCACGGCATGTGTCTACTTCCCAAGCTTTAGAATCATTCATTCTCCATAATTTAATTTGACGGTCATCAGCACCAGAAACAATAAGTGGTAAAGTAGGATGAAAAGAACACCAATTAACACCGCGGTCATGACCTTCAAGCACATGTTTAACCACAGCATCAGCTTGACCGAATAGATCTGTAGCATTTGGATTCTTTAAGTGATCATCTAGTCCCCCAGGACCAGGGGCTACATTTTTCTTGCGCAATCCAGAAATATCCCAAACACGAACAGTCTGATCTAAAGAAGCAGATACCACTAAATCCTCAGATGGATGGAACTGAGCACACATGACATAATGGTTATGACCTGAAATTTGAATAATATAATGTATGATAAATAAGTAGTGGTGGACTATGGGATATGTATAAAATATTTAATGTTTGTCAAAATTAAGTCAGTGAAATGTTTATTTTCATTCTCACACCCATATGTAAAATACAAAATAGTTATGTTAACAACCTATTTTTATTGGTATTAGAGTTATATCACCCATTGTAACAATTATATATGATAATAGTTGAGGGTTTGATATTTTGGTTGTATATTTCATATTTTATTTGAAAATAATTTTAATTTTAATTGAATATACAGAGTGATTTTTTTATCATTGAACAATCATTATTTCAAAAAGCATTGAATGTTTTTCAAGTTTTTTTTTCAAAAACTTTTAGATACACACTTTTCTACAATCGTATAACATTTTTAAATTTTTTTCTCACTTGTATTTAATAATAAAAAAACTATCATCTTTCAATTCTTAAATGACAACCTATATTAATAATTGTATAAATTAATAAATCTATTTTATTTTTATGATTTTTCCTATTAAAATTTTTAACTTTCATTAATCCATTGGCGAGTTTTAGTTGCTCAAAGTTGGGTGAAGTTTAGGTGATTTACATACATAGGTACTACATAATCAGCCCGTCACGTTAAAACTGGGATTTTTATTTGTAAATACCATTAACTATAATAGTAATAAATTTGATATCATTGAATCCACAATTGATAATCATTGTACTTTGCGCCTATTACGCCTTGGGATTGAGCGATATCGAATTTCTTACCTTTAGCTTTTGGTTTTTATAATAATAAATTGATAAATATTATTATAATCAGTATCGCAATCACCTTCAGTGGGGTGAACTACGAGTTACCTTACCTAATGGACATAATAAAATACATTTGGCGGCTAGCTTTAGCTTGTACTTGGCAAATTGATTTGAAAAGTGTTTTACCCCGAAACATACAAATCCTAAATGCTGTGGTATCTACTGATTAGGTATAACACATTTACACACAAACACCTATCAAGATCTCCCAACTTAGAGCAGCTATATTTCATCAACAGATCTACAAAAAATTAAAATTTGTACGTGAAAATTCATAAAAAAATAGCCTTATTAGTTTATATATTTTTTAGTTTGGGTTCCCATTTGAAAATAAAAAGTTGATAGTGGTTCACCTAATAAATATAAGGGTGAAAATATCAAAAATATACAAACATGTAGAAAAGTATGAGACTAAAATTTAAAAAAAAAATGTCAATACTTTTTGTAATAATGAGTGTTCAATGATAAAAGAATCACCGTGCATATATTATTATATTTTATTGAGACAAGATTTTTATAAAATTATGTAAAGCTCCAAGAATAATATTCTCTATAAAATATTTTAGTAATTTTAGTCTAACATTTCTCAAAAATTATGTATAAAAAAGGATAATTTTATAAATGTATTTTGTCTATGTTGACTGGAACTGAGAGAAAAACGAAATAGTATCACCCCACTTAATTATAGATAGATATTACTGAGTACTTTTTATTATAAACCAATATTAAAAAATACTTATTTAGTTTTAGAAAATATACTAATAAGTAATAACATAGTCTAGTAAGTATAAAAAAATTATTATAAATTATAATCAATGAAAATAAATAAATTATTCACTGTACTCACCAGTTAGAACACAAATACAAGCACGACTTTGCCAATTCCAAATTCTTATTGTCTGATCATCAGATGCACTTAATATCCAAGGGTACTCATGATGAAACATGGTGGAACGGATATAATCCAAGTGACCAAGTAATGTAAATATGCATCGTCGTTGGGTGTAATTCCATACTTTAATTTTATAATCATCACCACCAGATACAAATATAGGTTGTTGGCTATGGAAACTAATACCACGTACAGGTCCATCATGCTCATCAAATTTGTCCAATAAGGTACACATACGATAGTCCCATAATTGAATTACCCCAGTATGAAGACTTGCCAAAATCCATGGACGTTTTGAATGAAATGTAAGACCCTTTATGCGGGCCGATTTAGTTTCAAATTTTGTTAGCATGATTATAATTTACCTATAATTTAAAACACCATTAATCTTTTTAGTTATAAAACACAATGTTCAAAAAATTAATATTCTTAATACTAAGAAAGAAATATATATCTCAAACAATTGATTTGAATGTTAATAAGATAATTACTTGAACCTAAATCTATAAGCAAGGTATTATTGTAAATATGATTCTTAGACAATAGACATAAAGTGTTTTTATACTTTTTAAAGACATTAAGACTATATAAAGAGGATTTTGTATAACATTAACACTGTATAGCATAGAACAAATTCAATAGGTATACCATCGAAATTATTTTACTAAGAGTTCATATAGGTAATATTTAATCTAATTTTAAAATAAATAGTGACAAAACTGAAAACAATTAGAATTCTAAACTAGTTTTAGTTAAAGTTCTAATATATTTGGTTAAAATGGCTCATTTATTATTTTCTATCTGAATAAATATGACATGGGATAATGATAATATTTAGAAATTATAAATGAGGTTTGCACAATAATTCTGATTTTTAACACACTGAATGTTTAGCATAACCATTTAGCTAAACAAGACAAGGATATAATATTTACTTTGGGACATACTGAAAGGCGACCACTTTATTCTAAGAATGCATTTATTTAACCAAGTGTTTTACAAATCAGGTTGTCATAAGATAGGTATATTCTATAAGACATAGCACACACCCATAAGTCAATAGGGTTAGTGTTGTCGAGAGAGAACATTAACATAAAATCGTCAAAACATTTTCAAATACATGGTTTGTTTCAACAATTGATATTTAAAATGCACTTACTTTTTAATACCTTAATTTAGTACGAAATGCATCATCAAAATAATTGTAGATATTTCGGACTTGGTATTTACTGAAAGTTGAAACAGCAAAATTCTTGGTCATCCGCAATAATATTCGATTCGTTCAACTTGTTTACGTGTATGTTGCTGATAACACGACCCGGTGTACCAACATCAACCACGGTAGCGTTATTTATCACTTGGGTCCACGATGATCTTAAATTATCTTAAACCGTGGTTAGAAAGTCCGATTCTCATACGATTATCTTTTTTTATCATCAAAGACGATAAGAATATTCCAAAGAGAATATACAGTTTTTGTTTATCTCGGAGGGGGTTATTTTAGCGGTAGTGAATTCGCCAGTCGCGCTGAATGCTGATTCGTAAACACTGAACACAGGTCTCCGTTTCTCCAACTCTCTGTCAAATTTTTTTAGGCTTTAGTTCTTAGTATTAAGTTTTTTATATTATTATTTTTATACAAGAGTATGCTTAACTTTCGTAATTTTTAAATAATTTTAAGTTATTCAGACAATGGCTTTTTCGAGTGATGAATTGAACTTTCTCGTTTATCGATACCTACAAGAATCTGGTAAGTGTAATTATCTTTTATTATGTTTTGCTCTAAATTTGAATTGAATGCATATTTCGTTTAGGCTTTCAACATTCGGCATATACATTTGGTATTGAATCCCATATTTCTCAGTCCAACATCAATGGAGCTTTGGTTCCGCCAGCTGCATTGATTAGTATCATTCAAAAGGGTCTGCACTACACCGAAGCTGAGATATGCGTTGGAGAAGACGGATCAGAACAACGTCTAACGGAAAGTTTGTCTTTGATTGATGCAGTTATGCCAGAAATTGTTGCCAGTCGACAGAGTCAAAATCAACAAAAACAAACTGTGGTCAAGAATGATGCACAAGAAACAAATGGTGAAGAAGGCACAGCAACAGTGACCCCAGCTGTTACCAGCACTGAAACAATGGAACTAGATAGCAGTATTGAAATACCTGCCGAAAAATCTACTATTCTTAAGGGTCACGAATCTGAAGTTTTCATTTGTGCGTGGAATCCAACCACTGATTTGCTTGCTTCTGGGTAATTATATAATTCAAACACCTTTTTTTCTCATTATTACTTAACAATCTTAAATTGTAACTAATAATATGTTCACGTATATTTTCATTAATAGGTACATACTAAAAATTATTAAAACCTAAGTCATATTGCATTTTATATTTTTTAATTTTAAAGAAAAAATAATTTGAATTTATAGATCAGGAGATAGTACAGCGCGTATTTGGGATATGGCTGACAGTTCAGGTGCTCCTTCCCAGCTTATATTGAGACATTGTATTCAAAAAGGGGGAACTGAAGTACCCAGTAATAAAGATGTTACTTCTCTTGATTGGAATGTATGTAACTTATTTTGGTAATTTATTGTTTGTTATTGGCCCGCCATAAATAAAATATATTGATATATAATAAAAGAAACAATAAACAAATTTGTATCATATTACATTTCTCTGACCCAGTAGTATATGAAATGGATAATTGTGTGTATTGCTAGTCTAGAACCAGTTAGCCAATTATCAACTCTTAAACCCTTTTCCTTCCGGCCATGCGATCCCTTAATAATCATTTTATGACCTTTTTCACTCTCTTTAATAACATTATTTTTTTGTAAAAATTGAATTCCCGTATCATTGTTGAAAACAACCATAAGTAATTCATTAAAATTAATTTTTCTATTGTAATTTAATATTGGTTTGAACGAAGTAGGTAATATAAATATATAATAAAAAAGCAAGCAATTTACTAATATATTATTATGATATAAAATGTCTCGCAATATGTAGTTATTTCCTTAAATATTTTCCAAAATAGATCATCTATCACGAGCTAAACACGATATCTATATAGCGGGGCGATAACAAACAAGTATCCTTATTTTATACATTTTTAACAAGTATTTTATTTTATTTTGTTAATTACATCTATTATTTATGTTTAGTGTGATGGAACACTATTAGCCACAGGTTCATATGATGGTTATGCTCGAATTTGGATGACGGATGGCAGAATATCAAGCACTCTTGGTCAACATAAGGGTCCAATATTTGCTTTAAAATGGAATAAAAGAGGAAATTATATACTCAGTGCTGGGGTTGATAAGGTAAATAATCTTATTTTTCTTCCATTCTACTTTTGATTCATGATTCTTATTTGTTTATATTAGACTACTATTATTTGGGATGCTGCTTCAGGCCAGTGCAATCAGCAATTTGCATTCCATACAGCACCAGCATTGGATGTAGATTGGCAATCAAACAGTAGTTTTGCATCATGCAGTACTGATCAATGTATACATGTTTGTCGTTTAGGTGTTGATCGACCAGTAAAATCATTCCAAGGGCATACAGTAAGTCGTAACTTATTAGTTTTTATATTTAATTAAGTTATTAGGTTTTTGTTTTTTTAAATAATAACCAGGAGTATCTTTTTTTTTTTTGAGTATTAAGACACCATCGATTTTATTTTTACAAACAACAAATATTGAGTTAATTTATAATTTAAATACATTTTAGAATGAAGTTAATGCTATTAAATGGGATCCTCAAGGAAATCTATTAGCATCTTGTTCAGATGACATGACTTTGAAAATATGGTCTATGAAACATGATAATTGTGTGCATGACTTACAAGCTCATAACAAAGAAATCTATACAATTAAATGGAGTCCAACCGGTCCAGGAACAGCCAATCCTAACATGAATCTAATACTTGCCAGGTAAGTACAATAATGAATTTATGTCTTAACAAGACCGTTAATAATTAATATTTATTATTTACTATGAATATTACCAGTGCATCATTTGATTCAACTGTACGTCTGTGGGATGTTGAGCGAGGTGCATGTATACATACTCTGACCAAGCATACTGAACCTGTCTACAGTGTAGCATTCTCACCTGATGGAAAGTTTTTGGCATCTGGAAGTTTTGACAAATGTGTTCACATATGGTCAACACAAGTAAATATTTATTATTTATATACAATTATGAGAAATCATAAACAAATACATTAAATAACAATCAACTTCCACTTTGATTATGGATGAAATAATAATTCTTCTATTTTTGTTTCAGAGTGGCCAGTTAGTTCATAGTTATAAAGGAACGGGTGGTATTTTTGAAGTTTGCTGGAATTCTAGGGGTGACAAAGTTGGAGCAAGTGCATCTGACGGAAGTGTAAGTATATTATTTATGATTTTATCAACAATCATAATTTTAAGAAGACATGATACCCGCATGTGTTGTATCTTGTATCCATCTTCAAGTGCGCAACATAACAAATTTTACGCTTAGCAAAACACGTTTAGATTCGTTAGTTTAAAATTTACAGTGAATTGACGTTTTATAAAATTTAAAGATAAGTATATTATTTAGATGACCTAATGGGCTTTTTACTATATTTTAATTTTGAAGCGAGTCATAACTATTTCAAGCAGTACTAAAAATGTATTATTTTAAAATACTCATAACTCGCTTCAAAGTTGAAATATAGTAAAATGTCCATGAAATCGTCTAAATAATATTCTTATATTAAAATGTTATAAGATGTCATTTTACTCTAATTTTTGTACTAACGGAGCTAAAAGATCTATTGAGCGTAAAATTTGGTATGTCATGCACTTGTAAGACGGAGACAACATATGCAGGATCATATCTTCTTAACAAGGTACAGTTACTGATTTATTTGAATCTGATCTATCCTGGTATTATTTAACTTGACTATACTTTGTTCAAAATAAGAAACGTCTTCAGCAGCCAACTTGTGTGTGGGGACATGGCTATACTACATGGTAGGTATATAGATTGAAATTGGTGTTACTTGATTGTCGCCGATGAAAACTGTTTGCTAATGTAGGTGTTTCTTATTTTTAACAGAATATAGTATATACAAGGTAAATTTACAAGGGTTCAGAATGAATTGTTTTTCATTTTATTTTATTTTTCATTGCAGGTATTTGTATTGGATCTACGAAAACTATAATTATTTTGACATAATTTATTTTAAATTGAGTTTTCCTTATTTTGGATATTGATTTCTAATTGTTTACTAAACAAGTAACAGTTTTTACTCCAGTTTTTATAAGTTTATAATTATGGTGTTATATCAAAGGAAAAACTATTGATACCCTGGTTGTATTAATGTAAATTGTATAAAACATATGTGAATGCACAGTTGGTGAAAATTGCTTCTTTTAAACCATAGGGTCTGTGAATTTGTGGATTTTTATGAATTATTGTGAAACAAATTTTTTATTGCCCATTTATTTTCACCAAAATAGTGATTTATATTTCTTATATAATTTTTGTCAATAACAGCTGATACTCAGCAAGATATATGCAATTGAAAACAAAATTTAAGTAAGTATAAATATTTATAACCTCATAAAAAAAAGTTGACAATGTGGAGTTGGGTTAATACTTGTACACAGTATCAGATTTACTTAACTTTGTATACTTTATAATAATTTTAAATTTTATTTTATCTATGATTAGATAAATTAACTATAGTAGTTAAAATAAATAAGCAAATATAATATTATTTTTATGTTGTAAGATGTTATTATATTTTATGCCTAATTGAAACATATTATAAATCTCTTGTTTACTTGTTGCTTTCAGGAAACTTTTTATGTGAAAGTATTATATTATCAATTTTTCACTGAAATTTAAATTTAATAACTGTGTGTATCTTATTATTATATTATTGATGCAATATTTTAAAAAGTTGGATCATACAGTATATTTTATTTTGCACTAAATATTAATTATTTACTATAATGTATTTTAATTTTAAAATCAATTACAGAATTAAAAACAAATAATAACTGTATATTTTATTTATTACAGTATAAATCATTTATGGTATTAAAGTATTATATAATTTTAAAATTAATATATTGTACTGTAATGATATAATGTTGACATAATATTTTATACTAATCTGTAATTAGTAGGTAATATAATATTTATTTACATATTAATACATAAATTACAAAATTTAATTCAATTATTATTTAACATAATCCAATCCAATATTCTATAAATTTAAATATAATATTTCATAAATTTAAATAAAATATTTAATTTTAATGAGTTGTAAATTGTTTAAAACTTTAAACAAATGATTTTTGTTTTATATTTTTTTTACTGAAATGTAACAATGATTTATTATTATTATGTTAATGTCTATTATTTTGATATATTTTTTTCATTAAAGAAGGGATGCAAAATATGATGGTTGGTTTCAAAAATGGTTTGTGTTTGCTGTATTCAGTACATTAATTTGTATGCTCACTAATCAGTTTTTGTATTATTTTATATTAGCCGAAATTCTTGTCAGCACGATGTTGTGCTTTCTGTTTATATTTTGTAGACTATCTAATTTATTGCAAATGTGCAGTCATTGAACATATTATAACAATTGATTTGCATAGTATATATATTTCAATAGCATTGTAAGATATCTACTTGTTATTATATTTAAATTTGTTTTGTATTTAATAATCTTTTTATTAAATACAAAAAAATTTAGCTTAGGTAAGCTTGAGATTAACTTGGATAACTATTTATTTGCAATGACAAAATACAGATTGATTTTTTAAGTTAAAAGTTCAGAAATAAAACAATTAGATAAATATTTATTTATATTTATTTAATTACTTTAAGATGTTTCTTACAATTATTATATATTTAATTGAAATATGTAGATTGCAGGTCCTAAATAATTAACAAATTTCTGACCTATACCTTTTATTGTATAATTAAAATGTAATTAATCATATCTTAAAGATTCACATTTACTGATGTATGGATCCAATTGATGCGTTTATTAGTATGAAGGATTTAGAATATTTTTTGTATAGCAAATTAAGAGAAATTACGCTTAGTTCCTTATAACTATAACTATCATTAGTAAATCCGACACATTTGTTTTATTTATACAGATACAAACAGCACTATCTTGTAATGAAATTAGTGGTTTTTGTTCTTTTTTTTAGAAACGCCACCTTGTATTGTTATACTACAAAAATAAAAATTTGCATTTTAAAAATGAGTCGATAAAGTGATATACAAATAATTTACATTATATGTAAGGAGAGAATATTGTTCAAACAAAATAGTTTATACTTAAAAGATTGTAGGCGCATATTATAGTATATTTTCATAAATTTAGTATATGAAAATTCCATTTCATATTACAACCTATAATGTCAAACCTAAATTTCTAATTTTTAAACTTATCAAATTAATACATAGGTTTGGTTAGGTTAGGTACATGATTTGATCACATTGCTGAAATTATATAGGTGTTCAAAACTATTTAGATTAATCAATTTATTTTACTTTGTTTCAACCATATCTGATTCCACTTCGATAATTGCAGCAAATAGACCCATTTTTCACAATGTACGATAACGATTGGAATCATAATATATCCAAAAATCAAATAAAACAAAGATTTACTCGTATGTACATTAGTGTGATTAAATCATTTGCCTTAAGGACTTCCAATTATTTCTGCATGTGCAGAAAACTGCAATAAAATAGCAAACTCTCCAGAAAATACCTGATATTCACGTTGAAATAAAAATTTTTTTTTTTTTAAACTAAAATACAAGTTTACAATGTAGCACATTTTTGTTCATCAATTTCTCACCAGAAGTCCGGAAGTAATGCGTGTTTCCGTTGTCCAATGTCCACGTACCTATTATCATAATGCTATTATATTATTCATACTATAACTATACATAGGTGCTCACACTGTACATGCGATTGGATTAAGTGCGCAGGAGGCCATTTTATCCTACTAAAAATATGCTGTACGGGACTTCCAGTTATAGGAGCAAACATCAACCAAATATTAGAAATTTAAAACTTTTAGTTTTGTGTTATTCGAGTATTTATTATATATAATATAATCATTGTTATATTTGTTTATCATTTGACGTCTTGACGATGTTTTTATCCTGTACATATTATAATGTAATATAAAGTACATACACATTAACACAGTGCTGGAAGTCCTAGCAAAACTTCACTACTCAAGGGGTACTTACCAGGGACAGATTGGCGAATTTTTTCGGCTCGGGAAATATGGATCAAACCTACCGTGCACCGCTAATGTAAACCCCCCCACTCCCACTCCAACAACTGAAAAAAAAATGGTCATAATTCTACTCAAATTTTAAAATTTGTTTAGTGTTACCCGTAAATATTAGTGAAATATATTAGGTGCCTATCATTAAAGCTATAACAGTTTTGGGTTGGTCAAATAAAGTTAACATGTTCAGACTGTACTAACTTGAACCTGAAGTTTAGTCTTATTATAATTTTCAAATATATTTATATAGAAAATATTAAATATTTCGTAACTTATAGACATTCAATTTAAACTTTCATTTAATGCTGTAATCCTATTATATAGGTAAATACTAATTAAATTTTATTGTTTCTCCAACTGTTCACAATATACCTATTGGCTATTACCTTGTCTTATACAGCAAGTATAAAAAAAATAGACAGTTTTAATTTGTTCTGGTTTTTCAATAGTTCAATAATTACTTGGTCAGCATCTAATTTTTTTTTAAATATCTTTATTTATATTTGTTCATAGCATTTCTCAAGCGAGTTTTAATTACTTTTAAAATTGAAAATGAACGTTCGTAAGCCACCTAAATGTATAAATAAATACATTGTAATGTATGGTAAATATATAAAATTTAAGCTAATGAAATACAAATATTATTTTAAGCATTACCTGGGTCGAAGGAAGCATAAGTAGATACTTATATAAAATATAATATATGTATATAAATAGATACCTTAGTCCTCTAGTGCTAATTGATAATATACATCACTGTAAAGCTTATATATATTTTCATCGATATACCATATACCCATTAAAGCAGCAAACAGCACAATTTTTGCACACTTTTTTATTACAAGAATTTTTGAGAATATTTAGATCATTTTTTTGAATATAATTTTTTTTTTTTTTGTAATTATATTAATAATAGTTGGGAAGATTCCCGATAGGCCATCCACCCCTGGTACCTACTAAACAACTAAACAAACTATACGACCTCGCAAATAATGCTTATGGTATGGTACGTTAAGATGAATAGACAGGGGCGAACTCAAGGGGGGGGGGGGTTCGTGGGGTTTGAACCTCCCCCATAACCTCACTAACCTATGTAGTCTTGTGTGTTCGTGCTTAGGGGAGAGGTGGCCACGGTGAGACATGGGGCACAATGATCCATTAAATATAAGTCGACTAATTTAATATTTAACCATCAGATGGAGAATTCAGAAGATTCATAAAACCATAATAAACATAATGGTTAACTATTAGTCAGTAGTCATGGATATAGATACTAGTAGCTATATCCGTGCTATTAGTAAGTTCAGGTCAAAAATGATACTATCATCTTATCATAATATTGTTATTTTTTTTTTTATATTGTTATCAAAACGTGAAAAATGTTAGCTTCGTTTTTTTCAATTTTGGTATCGAATTTTATTCAAAGTTACGTATTTTAAAGGTATGTATAGATTAAATTTTTCTCGTGCACGATTTAGTTATATGCACAATTGTTTATCATAAATATTCATACGAGAATAATAAAAAATCTGCAAAATAATAGATCGGTATACAGTGAGACAAATAAATACTGTTGTCTCGCTGTACCCAACATCAGTTAACTCTAAAACAAGACTGTTGAAATAAATTGCGATCATAATAAAGTGATATTAGGTTATGATTTTTATTTAATTTTTAAAACTTTAACATAAAACTATTGAAATAAACAAAGTGAATACCTACATTTTTTTAATTGTACAAAAACACAATTAATTATTTTAAAATTTGTTTAAAAAATTCTCTTTAATTGTTTTATCATATAATAAAATGTTGTGAAATGAAAAGTTCAAATATAAAAGATAAACAACAAATTTAAAAGGTTTTATATTATATAGTGCCCCGTGACGTGTCTCATTGTGTACAAGGCTGGGTCACAGTGAGACACTATGAATTTAAAAAAAAAAATTTCTCTGGGTTAAAATTTCGTTAAATTTTAGAATGTATTAATATGTTTTTTAATGCTCAATAATATTTAGAATAAAACCATAATAACGCTGTTGAAGGATTATCACTCAAAACAAAAACAATATTTAAAAAGTAATTTTTAGTGTCTCACTGTGGCCACCTCTCCCCTATATATACAATATAACTCACAGGAGCAATTTTCTAAAAAAAATTTTTTTTAAGGGAAAAAATAATCAAAATATATCTATTTTAAATCATATGTCAACATGCAATATACAACGATTGCATGCATTACCTGTTAAGAACTGTAAGATTAGATAGGTTAGTAAGAATATTTTTAAAAAGAAGGTGACAAAGTCTCAGTGATAAAAAACAAAATGTTCAACCCCCATTGAAAACTCCTGAGTACGCCATAGACCCACTATTTGCTATATTTAACCTGTAAAAAGTATTTACGTGGCATCGGCATCCAGACATCCAGTAATGATCACACATCGACCAAATATTTGAAATTGAAAACATTAATATTTAATTTATTTTTATACAATTATGGTAATACCTATTTATATTATTTAAAGTGAGAATTCTGACAAAATCGCAATCGGTCACTTTATAAAAGTAATGTCGATATGAATTTTGTTATACCTTATATTTTATTTTAACTGTCTTACACGTTACACAATATATATTTTGAAAATGTTGCATTTGACCGTCTGCAAGACTACAAAATACTTTATAATTTAAATTGTATTCCACATGTATATTGGTTCTTATTATGTTCAGTAATGACAGTAATATAATTTAGTGTGAATCGTTTCATTGCTAAGCAATGACCGATGTTGTGCTCTACAGAATCGAAAATAATATATTTATACTAATATAATTTATTATAAACAACATTATTTCGTAGTTAAAAGGGTGGAACATTGACATTTATCGTCACCGTCTGATAAGTGTACCTATATAAGGCTATAACATAACATACATAGGAAATTCAGGCTCAGCAAATCACGTGTAACGTCGTTATACCTAGTTCCAAAAATTATAGTAAATCGAACTTTTATGAAACTTGATGGTAAGAACATTATCTGAGTTTGTATATAATTTTTTATTTTAAAATAATTCTAATTATTAAAAAATACAAATTTCAAGTTAGTAATGAGCATTTGTAAACAGATACATATTGTAAATAAAAAAGAGAGGCATCTATACTTAGCTGTACTGTATATAGGCGTCGATTGTAGTTGCCTCTTCATTGAGCTGGTCACGAGGTCACTGTAATTAGGCACTAAAAGTTGTATTATGTATACTTACCAACCAACTAGATACAATTTGTTACCTACCAGGAACTGTAGAAACCACCACCGAAATATTATAGATCGAAGCATTTTTTCTGCTTTATAAGTTGCGTCTACTAAACCTATCACACACAAAAAAATAAAAACAATACAATAAATGCGTATCTATTATTGTTTGCTGTCAGGCGGTTAATTAGTATTGCAGGGACAAAGTAGTGAAATATTTATTCGGTGTGAACTTATCTTGTGGTTAAGGCAAGTCGGTTTATTTACAGAAATAAATATCACTGTAAAATACTTGCATTAATTGGGCACGTACCTATATATTTTAATTTTATATCGGCAATCGACGACTTAAATGTGTGAGTCAAAATGTTGAAGTTGGTTGTAGCTTTGTAAATGTAGAAGGTAATTGACTTATTGACTATTCAAGCAATTTATTTTGTAGGAAATAATAATAATGTATAACAATATTATTTACCTACCATATAATATAAGGTATAAATAATAACCAATAGAAATTATCTACCAGGAGCACATGTACAATCAAGCATCGATTACTATTTTTTTATTTCTTCTAGTAGACATCATCTATGTAAATATTGTTTTTTATCATCATAATTTTTTTATTATTTGTTAATCTACTTCCATACCGTGCTACAACCTAATATTATACTATCTAGGCAGTAGGCAAGTAAGAAGGTAGCTTATCTATTTGTGTACAGACTACAAAGGTCGATCAATTATATTTGAGTTAATTAAATATTGTTATTATGTCGTGATATACAGTTGAATGTTCTCATAAGTGTTTTATCTTTATACCAAACCTCATTCCTTACCTATTGTGATTAAAGCTACCAAAACACAGTATAATTTGTTTATACCTACCTACCAGTTTTGAATTTGTTGTTTAATTGTTGTTTACTGCAAAACGTTGAAGTTGTAATATTTGGAAAACAGTATATTACCACTTTAGTTTCATTATGAAGGGAAATTTCAAGTATGTTTGCCGCTATTTTTCTAGAAGTTGTATAGATGTCACTACTGAAGTTAAAAATGCTCTAAATAATCAAAAACCAGTAATTGCATTAGAATCAGCTCTTATTACACATGGATTACCATACCCAAAAAATGTGGAGACTGCTTTGGAAATGGAACACATCATCAAGTCGCATGTAATTATTATAACTGAATAAAAACCAATAGCTTATTACCTACATTATATAGCCTATTTTGTTATTCATATTTTTTCTATATAGAATATAATTCCGGCTACAATTGGTATAATTAACGGGAGGGTTAAAGCCGGTATGTGTCCTGAACAGATGGATTTTCTTGGGTTATCGGCTGAGAAAAAAACTGTCAAAGTTTCAAGGAGAGATTTCCCTTATGTGCTCAGCCAAGTAAATCCTAAAATAACTTTTATGTATATTTTTGAGTATGAAATTTCTTATTGAAACAAACTCTAATTACTGCATTGTAATAACTTTGACTCTAGGGATTAAATGGTGGCACCACAGTATCTGGCACATTAGTTATTGCTAATGCTTTGGGCATAAAATTCTTTGTTACTGGTATGTACTTCCCTACATTATTAATTCTAAACTTCAAAATTGGTAAATATGTACCAATATGTACATAGTACATATCACACACAATGTTGAAAAAAATATTATTATTAATTCATTTTTATTACATTCAGGTGGAATTGGCGGTGTTCATATTGATGGTCAAAATACCCTAGATATAAGTGCTGATTTATTAGAGTTGTCTAGATGTGCAATAATGGTTGTATCTGCTGGTATAAAATCTATACTTGATATAGGACGAACTTTAGAGTACCTTGTAAGTATTTAACATTTATGTAGTGTCATTTTGTTTTAGTTATGACAAACATATATAGGTACTTAACTTATTGTCTATTTAAATTTAAGGAAACCGTGGGTGTCTGTGTCGCTTCATATGATACAAATGGTGAATTTCCTGCATTTTATACTAAACAAAGTGGTTATCAGTCTGTGTGCAATGTAACTTCACCCTATGAAGCAGCTGGCCTTTTAGAAAATTGTCAAAATACGGGATCTGGTATTCTGTTAGCAGTTCCAATACTAGAAGAAAGAATAAAAAGTAACTATATTTTGTATTATGAACATTTTTATATAAAAATAGGGTACAATAATACAATAAGGCTAACAAGTAACATGATTTAACTTTTTAAAGAATCAGAAATTGACAAAGCAATAGAAAATGCTCGTCAGATGTGTGAAAAGCAAGGAATCGTGGGAAAAAATATTACTCCTTTTGTTCTGAATGAAGTTAGTCGACTAACAAAAGGACTTTCCATGGATACTAGTAACGAATTAGAAAATATGCTATTTGATTAAGCAGTTCATATATTTAATTATTCATACTTAATTATTATTGTTTTTAGACATATCTTTATTGAAGAATAACTCTTTGGTTGGAAGTAAAATTACACTGGAGTATTATTCAAAATTTTCGTCCATCCCAAAATCAGTTTTTGAAGTAAAAAAGGATCTAAAAAAATCTAAGAAATCTCCTGTACGTATATTTAACTTATACTTTTTCGTTAATGTTTTTAAATCATAAGTTTAATATTTTTGTTTTGAGATCTAGGTAGTAATTGGTGGTAGTAATGTAGACTATGTGCTTCAAGTTGATGAAGATTTAAAGGTTAGTTAAACTTATAAGTTATATCTTTATTGACAGGTAAATAATAGTTATAATTAGATATAAATTAATTCAAATAATTAAGTATGAAGCTTATTTAAAATAGATATTTATGATACTATTTGTAAATTATTATCTACCTATGTGTCAAAATTAGTAGAATAATAGTATCTATATCATATAATCAAGAAAAATGAAGGATAGGTATTTTAGATTAAGATAAAAAACAATATTGATAAATCATTATTTTAATAATAATATTAATAATAATTATAATAGCTCTAGGAATGCTTAAAAAATAATAGTACAAAGTTTACAACATTTATTATACAACAAACATTTTAACATTTTATTTTTTATTAATAACAAATAAAACATACCTAACCACGATTTCGCTAGTACAGTCAAACTTTGACATACATTTTCATGATTGTATTAAAGACAATTGGAAAGCAACAAGTCCATGACACAAGAAAATAGGCTATACATAATTAGAATTAACAGTATTATAAAATTTAGCTCAACTGGAAAACTAAAACATTTAAGATAAGAAGTATAACTATTTTATAATAAATTAGAAATAAGTAGGTTGTAATGATCTTGTTTTAGATTTTCAACAATCAAATACTTATAATAATTAGGAAATTAGGTTTAATAATTAAATATCTATATAAATTTAACTGCAAATTAGAGTTTCGAGTTAATTTACTTGTTAGCACATACATAGTATATTGAAATTTGAAAGTAAGTACCCAATCATAATTTTAAAGGAAGTAAAATTGTTTAAAATTTTGACGAGGTAGTTAATCTTTTTAAAAATTGTTATTTTAACATTTTTGTATCTATTCAATTTAACTTATTGAGGTATCCCACTTTGAGCTACTCGAATTAAACTTTTTTCGAGCTTTTAGATCTTTTCTTATGTGTTCTATAGGGGATTATATAGGTATATTATTATCTAAATAGACTTGTTGTATAATCTTATACCACAGGAATTTATGAATAAATTAATTGATAACAAAACAAAAAGAATTTAATTTTTAATTTAGTTAAAATGTAAAATAAACTTGTCACCAGAGGCATGTAAAAACCATATTCATAATATGGCTTTAATATATTTAAGGTTTAATGAGAGTATATAATTATTTTTTATTATATTTTATTTGAGTTTATAAATTCTTATAGGTAATAAATTTTACGTAGGACATTTTCCTTTTAAGAAGTAGGACTAAAAAAGTAATACTGTACTTATATTTCTTTAAACACTTTAACAAATATTTGAATTCCTATAGATTATCTGCTTAAATGTTTTGCTAGTTATATTTCTCAAAATTGTGTAATATTAAAACTTCTGAGTTCACAAAAAATAATTTTGAATGAAAAACATATTCGTATTATGTTTATAGATAGTAGGAAAAATTGTATGTGTTTTTGAATCACAATATTAGATAAAACACAGAAGTTTGGCTCTTTCAATCTTTAGTTTAATAGTTGGAAATAAAATATGTTTTACTATAATTTATTTTTATATAAATTATTTAAGGAGTATCAAATTATATTTTACTTACAAAAGTTGACTTTTTTTAAATCGATCGATATAATAATATGTCACTATCACAAAAAGTTTAGGCAGAATATAATGATTCAATTAATGATGTAATAGAGATTGAAGAAAAAAAAAATATTAAATTTGAAATAGGTATCCACAAAATAAGATATTGAGGTAATGAAAATCCTTCGAGCACAATCTATAGATGATTCATAAAATTAATTCAACATAACCATACTCATGTTTTTATAAGTTGATTTTTAATCATTATACATTTTTTTTTATTAATTATTATTGTTATACTTGATCAATTTATTGACATAGCACCATGTAATCTACTCCAATCACATTTATGCCTTTCAGTTATTCAGTTAATTAGTAATTTCGATGTTTCAAATTATTTGTCTGTGTACTTGTATAATGACATTGTAATAAAAAAATTTTTTTTTATTCTTCATTTTGAAATTTATTTTTATAATATTCGTTTTTGTTCTTTTTGAATTAATTTAATATGTAGGTATCACGTAAAAAATGTAACTTCCAATTTTAATAATATTTTTTTTGTTTAATAAATTGTATGCGGTTTTGGTGTCGCCAACAATGGAAATTTTTGGTTACTGTCAATCACTCGAAACCAAGCGGCTACGCATCTTCGTAGTCATATTTGATTCTTATGTCTGGTGGTTAGTAGTCGATTTACATCTCTTAACTCGTGAAGTTCGTAGTTACTCTTACTAGATGAGCCTGTCAATCGTTTGTCATCACACAATAATAACGCACTATGGCTATTAGTGTCTGATTCGTTGCCGTCCGTGTTCGAGGACTTTACCCTGAATGTCGCTTCTATTGAACGACCTTTTAGAAGTGGTTTCACTGCATCTAAACTTCCTTCTGAAATTAAAATTAAAATTTATTTAAAATACTTTTGATACATCTAATGTTTTTCTAAAATTTTGGGTAAAATTGAAAGTTAAAATAAAACTACTTTATTTTTGTTACTGTTTTAAATAGTCCTAACATAAAATTTATAATGAAAAATGAATTGTAAAAAAAAAAAAAAATGAATACTTTTGAAACGATATAATATCATCGTTCAGTATATTATAAAAGTTATTTTAACTGGAGTATTATCGATAAAATAAAATGGTTATTTTTGTAAAGTATAATACACAGCTAGATATAATTGACATTCAGAAATATGTTACTAACCTATCTGACTGTCTTGTCTCATAGGAGTAGATACACGTACTACGCTACCATTATGTTCAACTTTTTGTAACAACTTCCCTGTAGCTTGTTGGGGTACATTGACTAATTCTAGTCGAGCTGTATCTCCATGAAGTATTTTTATTTTTTGTATCATTTCTCGTATTTCGTACCTGTAAAAATAATCATTTTAATCATATATTTAAACAAAACAAAATTTATGATGAGTTTCTCAAACATTTTTTTTATTTTTTTTTTTGAAAATTTCTGGAATAAATCACTAAATATTTGAATATTTCTAATTTAAATAAGATACATTAAGTTCAATTTATGTTCTTGTCTAATCTATTTGACTGTATTATATTTTATAGAATGTATATCACTATAGCCATTATAAGATGTTTAGAGTATTTTTACTAATTAATTAATCGATACCTCAGTACGGGATAAGATAAAAAATAAAAAAAACTGTAGAAATTAGAAATATTTAAATGTATTAAAAGTATAAAATAAATAAATACTTAAAAAGGTAGGTTTTTAATTCTTGTTTAATACATTTTTGTTCTAAATGATTCAACATTTCTGGAAATATTTATCAAGCCGTTTATTTTTATTCACAAACTGTTTATATAGATTCATAATTGTAAGACTAATTTCTTTTAAATTTATTTCGTGAAATATATATCTCAAAATCAATGGCAGCGACCGCATTATTGGAAAACTCAATAGGTCAATATACGCTCATTTAAATACAAAATAAACAAATGCTATTTAGAAATTGAATAAGACGATGTTGTGTTCGTAGAGAAGTGTGATGAATAATGTATACACGTATGTACAGATGTAAAGGCTGACGATATTCATCAATATTCAGGATATTTCCTTGTTTAATCTATATAATATTACGGGTGCAGAGATCGTATTGATCCTTTCGGAATAAAATACTACAATACTCGTCTAGGTCCAGTTTACCTTAAAATGCCTAGAAAACACAGTTTCAAAAATGATATGACACAGTAACCGAGGACGAACAGGACATCGGCACTTCTACGTATCCATGCCATCAGCGCTCGTTCGCATCCGGGGTAGTAGTACCGGTATGAATTGAGCCGGCACTTGATGGGCATCTCTTCCATATTGTCGTGTTCTTCCGCCTGGACCGTGGTCCATACAGTAGTAGTTGTTGTCTGTGGCTGCCAGTAGTCCCTTCGGAATGGCGACGCCACTGCTTCTGGTTTATGGTAGCAGCAGCTATCCGGCAGCACTGTCGTATAATCGACAAAGTGTTCAACTGGAATGCAATAATAACAATAATAAAAAAATTGCATTTATATTCAACAATTTGCCACTGAGTATATTTTTCCGAACGATGATATTTATTCATGATATTATAACTAATACTATACCCTTATTATTGTATTACACGGGTTACATCAATTAATAATATGTTATACTACAGGTACAACTCATGTAGGAAATAATAAAAATGATGCGACATTGTTTTCTAAATAGGTCCAATAACTAATAAGGTTTGTTGTAAACTGACAAAGTGACAAATGTACCTACGGTGTGCTAAATAGCTTTTCGTTAAATTAGTGTTGACCAAACTAAGTAATAGGTACTATAACATATAGTCGCAAAATGGTTGGAACTTTGAAGTTGACCTCTGACAGTAAGTTTTCATGTGTATATTTTCAAAATCTCAATTTAATGTGTAATATGGAGGGACAGCAAGGACTGAATTACCTACTTAACAAAATTTTATACCTGCATTTTGTTCGCGATTTAATTAAATTATCTATTTGTATTACATATTTCTGTTCGTTTTCAATAAAATTATATACTTCAAATATTTTACTATTGGCATAATAAAATACTATCACTTTTTTTCGAAATCTGTACGGTCGGTATATTGGTAATCAAGCACTACTATTAACAATATTAATTATTATCTAAGAATGAAATACATGCTACCTATCTTACATTTTTGAGTGGTTGTCACTAGAACACATTTTCGGTATTTAATAAAAATAGGCTTAAGATTAATTATTTTTTTATTACATAAACATATACAATAAATTATAATTATCAAAAAAATAAATATATTTGAGTAGGTACATTGTAACAAAAATCATTTTAATTTTAACTTCAATATTATAGAATATTATTGTAGTTTGATTCTTAGTTGTTCCTTATGTATAATGTTTGGTATCTATTATAATTTTTAATATTTGTAATTATATTAATATTTCCAAGACCAAAATATTATTAAAAATATTTTCGCAAAGTTTATAAGTAGGTATTTGTTTATACTAATAAGTTGAAACTAGAATAATACGCGTTGAAAAATTGCATAATTTTAAGCAGTATTACACTAGAAAAAAGATTTAATCTTTTAAATTTTAAAATGTTCTAGATATTTTTTAAAATTTATAACCATAATCCACGTACTTTTAACTATAATTTATACATTTTTGATTATAATAATCGTATTTTACATTGTAATTTTATTGTAGTTTCTGGTACTTGTATTTAACTATTATACTTATACTTATATCACCTTTACGGCTTTACGTAACATATTAGTTCGAATAATTAGTTTGACTTTTAAAAATAATTTTAGATATGATATATTTAATAGTATTTTTAAAGAAACACTAATTATTCCATTGTTAAATTGACAACAGAAAAATAACTAGGTACCTACTACCTACCTATTATTCTATTACTAATAGATATTAGTTATTTTAATGACCTAGTCCTTTTTTTATTAAAAATTACAATGATACTGTCTAACATAAATGCTATATTTTGATCTTCTTTTTCTTAAAATGTTGCTTACGTAGCTTCAAGTCTCCAATTATAATTTTTACCTTATCTTATCTAACCTAATTTTTATTTTGGAGGAGAAAAGAATTAGTTAATAATTTATTATAAATTTTAAATTTCTTTAAAAGAAAAAGAAAAATAGATATTATGGTTGTATAAAACACGACAATAATTTTCAATAAGTTATTCTCAAAGTGATTATAAATATTTAATTTTCTTTTTTTTACACGGAAGCATTGATTTTCGTTAAATTTTTATAAATTTTTATGTTGTAATGCTACGTTGTATGTATGATAATGGCATTTGCGTTATATCTACAATTCTGCACAAAAAGATTAAATTATGTCTATTGTTAGATTTTAATGTATTTTCACGGTAATTTTTGTTTTAAGTCCATCATAGGTCATATCGTAATTTAATTTCAACTCATTTTAGTCTAAAATATTGTTGTGGTATTGTACTTCGTATAAATTAGTTTTAAAATAAATTCAAGCTCTATCTGGTAATTAAATTTGGTTGACGATCTATTGATTTTTTTTCTGGATATTTTGTCATTTTTATTGAATTTTGTGATGATTGTCTATCGATTAATGAATCGCAGCTACTTTATCTAAAATTAAATTATTCCATCGCAATTGCATAATAAATATTTAATATTTATTTATATCCATATACCTAATATGCGTTATAATTTGTATATATTATATTGGTTGTATCTATATGTTTTGGATAAAATATCGAAGCTTTTGACTTGATGAATATTTATCTTCTTTATACTTCCATATAGGTTGGAAATTGATGAGAGACGATATAAATAACAGATAATATTTTAAATGGTTCAATAATGATTTACATTAGGTGTATACCGTTTACGATATTATTAAACAAACCTTTTAATTTTTTTTTTATGGTTAGGGCTTCGACAACTGAGGTCATTAGCCTGGGGAACTGTAGGGGAAGGAACTGTAAGGTTAAAACCTTTTAATTATATTTTGTATATTTTGGGTTAATCAATTTCGGTTATTTTGATATATTACAGAAAACAATAAACCTATAAAGTACTAAATTATTAACGTTAAAATAAATTTTAATCATAAATAAATGTCAACTAGTGTAGGTATCTATAATTTTAACACACTTAATATTATTAATTTGATTTTTACTTATACAATTTTGTATTAAAATGTTAATTATTTGATGATTTAATACATATTTTGTTATTAATTTAAGTATGTTCTGCTATTTTTATTCAAAAATCTCATATTTTTTAAAAATTATATTGTTTAACATTTAAATTAGGTACCTGTAATAAAATATCTAATATTTAGAATGTTTAATAACATATCCGTTAGTAGAAATATTTGAAAACTTTATTGACATTTTTTTACAAGCTATATTATTATTTATAGATACACAATGGTCTTATTATATTATGATTGGCACTATTGTATGTTATAAATTGTAATTTTTTTATTGTGATTTTTTTCTGAGAATGTATAGTTTAGTATTACAATATCTTGATGAGGATTCTATTTAAACATAGTTTTTAGGAAAATAATTTTTAATTTTTCTATTTTTTCCCCGATTTTGAGTCTTTGTGTGTGGTGAATCATTACCCTTATAATGTATTACTTCCACTAATATGTTATTGTACTTTTCATTTTTTTAAATTTAATATTTTTTTAACATTGAAACAGGCATGGTATTGATAAATTAAGTTCTCAATAATTGTTATAGCTTTCAAAAGAAAAATTGAATGAAAATACATATTATAATTTCTTAAAATTATTAACTTTTTAATTTAAGAGCTTAAAATAATATTATTATATCTAAAATAAAATAATTGTCATGTATGTATACAAATACATTTGTTATACATCATATGATGATATGCCAATGGTTTTAAAATATTATTTAAAGAAAGAAAATTAATTATCATTGAATTACAATTATGTTATACTCTATATATTTCTGCAACGAGTATGACTTACAGCCTTCAAGGAAGTTCGAAGATATAGTCTACAGTCTATTACGTGGCTGTATGCAATAACTGTTGAATAATTAAGCCTGTATATTCCGGTATCCATTTATAACACAAGAGACATTGTAATTAATAACGTAGCTTAACTAGAATTTCTAACGAGATCTAGAATCATAAATCTCTTACAGAACTTAGGTTTTTGAAAATGTGTCATATATTATTTTCGTAATTTTGTTTTTATTATTTAAAGAGTTGCAGAAAAAATTACAATTCTTATATATTATATAAACATGTATAGATATAGTTATTTTATACTTTAATGTATACAATTATGATTTTTAACGTAAATTATTAAATTAACTTAGTTGTATATAAGTACCCATGAAAAGTAATAAAGTGATATCGGAATTACGATTTTTAGGGATCGCAATGATTGTATATTTTTTTATATTTTGATACCTACGTATAACAACGTGTAAAGTAGATGCTCAGTTGCTAAAAATGTATTTGAGATTTAACCTAAAATATTAAAATGTGTTTCATTTATCATGTATAATATCGATACCGATTTGTGAACATTTGAGTGTTGTTTTGGTTAAAATAACTGACATTCTTGCTGAAAGGCTGGATCGCGTGAATAGATGGCATCAGTAAGGGGTCAGTTTAGTGACACACAAAATTGATCGGGTCAAAAACGCGTTCGTAATTTTATTATCATCTTATTCGGAATTTTGGAGTCTAGAATATTATTTAAGTGTAAATAATTCATCATTGTAATAATTTATTATCAAACAAAAATAAGTATACCTACTCACACACACACAATAATTTGTGAACTTGGTGTGACCTAATGTGGCATGGCCTATAATAATTTGGAAGGGGTGGGAGATTACCAACGGACGTTGACGGCTTCGATTTTTCTATATATGTATGTAACATTATATATTCGACGCATTTTGTGCCTCCCACTGAATCTAATTAAATCATGACACAAAACAAGTTTAGTGACGTATAGAAAATACACTATGTAAAATCTACCTACATACTGCTACAAAAAATCTACAGTGCAGTCGTTCAAAAATATTATACATAGTATGTAGTTTGACCGTATGTATCCATATTGAGCGTATAGTTGAACTTAGAGAGGCGGTCATGTATTAAAACTAGAGGTTATTTTTAAAGAGTGGTGAATCTTAATATATGGTTCTATTGTCTTAGTATAATATTTTTTAATTATATCTAATTTAAAAACCATGAGATAAAATAATTAAAATGAACAGAAAATGTTGACAAATCTTAAACATGTCATTTTGTTTTGCAGGGTTTCTGTATAGGTTCTCTAAGGAAATATTTTTTTTATATATACCGCCTTATAGTATCCCAAGGTTCTAAGCCACGTAATATTTTTTACGATCTAACTGGTAACTGGTAACTGGTATGAATGTATGGTAATTAATGTAACTAATAAATTAAATCATAGCCGGCGTTTGGTGGTGACTCCACTGTGTAGCGTACATAAATATCTGGCTATACCCAGGTGCCTAACTCGGTGAATGTGATGGATTCGGGCGCGAAACAACGAAAAATAATATTATGAAACACTCACCGGCAACTTGCACGGTGACGTTGAAAAAGTCGGGCGGCCCGTTGACGCCGCAACACTCGTGGTCGCGCTGTAGGTCGTCCCAGACGGCCGTGAACTGCCGATCGTGGCCGTAGTCGACGGCCAACCGGTCCCGGAGCGCCGGTTTCAGCCGGGCCACCATCTTGTCGTACCTGTACACCCAGTAGACGCCCAGAACGGCGTCGCCGACCAGGAGGCCGAGCAGCAGCAGCCAGTAGACGTTGAGCAGCCGCTCGCTGAGCGACCGGGCGCCCAGGAAGCCGACGATCTGCAGCACGGTGCACTGGACGAACAGCGCGGCGTACACGTACAGCAGGCTGGGATGGCACAGGTCCAGGCCGGGCACCAGGTGCCGCCGCTGGTCGGCCACCACCAGCTGGTAGGCGATCACCACGAAGCACACGACGCACACCATGAGCACGGTGTTGCACGTGTATATCCAGATACGGTAGTAGCGCATTGCCCGGTGTGCCGGTGAATGGGATACCGTCATCCGAACGGTAAAGCACTCGAATACGTCAGTGGCCAATAAGTGGTGCTGGATCAGCATAACAGGCATCATGGGGGTAACTTCATCCGCTCTATGTCGAAATAACTGCTGCCACCGCTGTAAACCAACAACAGTAGAAATATAACTATACCGCGTTATAATATATGACAATTTTTTTTCTTCAATAATTTAAAGCCTCAAAAACTAAGGTTATTAGCTTGCATATTTAAATATTACTTCTACATTAAGGTATACAATTTACAATACATTTTACAATATTTCAATATAATTATTTTTGATATGTGCAATGTAGAAAAGGAAAAAATATCAATGAATTAAATATAAAATTATACAGTTTGGTTATTTTTAGAAAGGTTAAAATATTGTTAGAATTTTCATAATCTGATCCAAGTGCTTCATAAAGGTGTTCTGGAATGTTTAAGGAGGTTCTGGAGAGGTTCTGGTATCAGCAAAAGTTGCGGTAGTGTAGAAGTACGTGTTTAATGGTTAGAGCTTCACCGCAGGTTAAACATTGAACGGGATCTTCGTGTCTCATAAGAAAACTGCGTGTAAGCCACGTATGGCCGATTCTGAGTCTGTTATTTATGACTTCATAATATAACAATTATTATGGGCATTGGTTACGACCATGACGGTGGTGGTGTATAGCCACGATTAATTGTTCTAAAAATAGGAGAGGCAATAATTAACCTTATAGAATTTTAACAATTTATACAAATTATACCCAATATGTACACAGTTAGAGTCATATATATATATATATATGATAGGTTAGGTTAGGTATAATATATATACATATATGACTAGCTGTGTTTGACACAGACACGAAGTTGGTTATATTTTTCCCCTCCAATAACTGGATACGCCTCAGGATTTGACGAGACCTCCCCCGACTTTATTCCTTGACCCACGAGACTGTACTGTTAGTCATTAATTCAAAACGTCATTTAATACTAGGTATATATACATCATACACCACTATAGTATCAAAAATGATATCATAATTATATTTTATAAATTCGTTTAAAATGCTTAAACATTAAAATTTCAAAAACAGCACACACGGGGCCCTGAGTGTTACCTTTATATGTTTGACAATATTTGACTTAGAAAACGTGCTCTCAATCAAAATGATAAGGATATTTAAATTTTTAGTTCACAAATGTGCCGCGATTTAAGTGCAATTTCTACGAAACTACGATAATCCGTGTCCGACTCAGCTCATCTATTTTTATCGTGTATCCCGTATACATGATTAAACCACTATAATAGTAATATAGTGACGTAATACACCTGCAGAGCACCTAACTCGTCAGTCGTTACCCACTACGTCGAGCATACTCTAAGCTGTTGCGACGTTACAGTACTCATCGTTTAGTTATATATTAACGTTCCGAAAAAAAGTATTTTCATATGTTGAGTAATTTTAATGACGAGATAATTATTCTGTGACTTGAACTAATCTTAAAAAATACTACGTTTACGAAGTTCTACTTTGAAGTAAGCATGATAGCAAAAAATTAAACTTATACAATGGCCTTACTCAAAGTTTTAAAAACAATATTAAAATATATTGAACTACTTTTATATGATGGCATTAGAGGGACTTTATGCTGAAATCTCAGTTAATATAATATCGAGACTCAAATTGTGTTAAATATTACGTTCGATATTTTACAAAGAATATAGGTATAACTAATAAAAGAAATAAACATTCTTCGCATGTTTCTTAGTTTTGCACTGTTTGAGAAGGGCTTAGTGGAGGTTGGGTTTACTATCATATTAAATTTTGTACGAGACTTTTATTGCATATGAAAGACGATTCTGAGCAGAATTCAATTTATCTACGCGATTGTTTACACTATCGTCTTCATACTTTAAGTGTAGTTAATAGAAAAATAAACTCGATAAAAGATTCTCGATGTGTGAACATATCATCGTTAGAAAAATATTATAGTGACAGTAATAAAATTACAAATTGTATCGATATGTTAGAAATTTGCATTTTTGCACTTTTTAAATACCATCGTTAAATTGTGTTCTATAGTAAGAGTCTGCAGATAATTTTTGGATTTTGTGCTGTTAAGTGAAAAAAATACTATGTATTTATGTCATATTGTTAGTTTTATTTTACAATCATAATATACAATGTGATCTAAATCAGTTTGTTTCCGTAAATTGTATTACATTTTTCTATATTTCACAAATTTCACCACTTTTTAATAGATACTTAAAAACATACCTAAGTATTTTTTTGAAAATTATAAACTAGTGATTTAAAAAATAATACTTACTGTTTTATAATTATAAATATTGTTTCGGTTAAATTGTAATAATTGAATCAATAATTTAGTAATTAAAAGCATTAATATTTAAATTTAAATTTGGAATAATGTAATTTTATCAATTTGTTTATGTTCTTTAGTTATTAATTTATTAAGTGTTAAGACATTATTTTAATCTCATTAATTTAATTTGTTTCACCGAAAATTATAACGTTAATGAATAATGGTAAGTTTAATTGATTCCCAAAACCAATTGCTTTTAGCATCATAATATTGATGAATAATTGCTTCTTATACAAGAATAATCAGAAATCTTTATTTGCAAATAAACATAATGGGTTATACTATTCAATTCAAATTAGTTACAATTCATTAAATATTATGATGTATATCATTTTTTAAATCATGTTGTGTTTACGAGTATGTCTTAAATATGTTTGTAAATATGACATTAATATAGTGATTAAAATAACATTTAAACTTATTTTGTAGATTAAAATTATAGTATATAATAACTGGTACTTAAGTATAATATAACTATGTAACTATTTTATTTTGTAGTTACCATTGAAATCTAATTTTGAATTATTTTTTTACATACACTTTAAAATTTTTATTTTAGATTCTTTTCAATTTATGACAAATGTAGGTTTGTATAGTCATAGTAATTAATATTTTAATTAGTCATTGCTTGAATGAATAAAAAAAAGATTTTCAATTAAGATTAAATATTAACATATGACATATTACTTTAAACGTTTTATCAAAACGTTAATTCATTAGATTAATTTAGTAAAATTATTAAGTAGATTTCTATCATAATTAAACGTATAAAATCAACTTTATAAGCTATATTGAATATTTTCTTGGCTCATTGCCTAAATGCCTAATATTCATAAATATGTCTTATAAATGTCAAAACAGAAGCACTAAGTTTGTTTTAAGCGTGTAATTTCGAAATATCATATTTTACTTTTAGAAAATACCTAACTATTTCTCAAGTCTTGGCAAGTTGAACATAATGTTTATGTAATAAATAATATAATTATTATATATAAATTTAATTAATAACGTTAACAAATACGTCATATTAAAACATCATTTTTAATTTGTACTTTAATAATTAATGTTGAAAAACTTTTAAAATGGATAAATTTTGGTTGTGATTGAGAAAGAAACTTGTTACATATATTAAATTGGCTGGGCTCGCTGATAAAATTATCTACACAGGAGAGCAGTCATGTAAATAGATCACCCGATAGGTGGGGGAAGGGGGCTACAGCTTATTCGCCAATCGTTTTTATGCAATTTTCCGTGCATGATATTTAAGGTAAATGTCAAATTTAATCTCAGATAAAAGTAAGCCATACTAAAGAATGATGATTTAGCTCACATATTTGTTAATGGAGCTTTTTAAATATTCAATTTAGTTTAATATTTTCATGCGTTTATTTATTGTTTTTTATTCATGTATTTTTCAGAAATATATTTTTAAATTTAATTCTTTTAAATACCTTTCTAATATAAGGCAGATAATAAAATTATATTTCAAACTTCAAATAAGGTTACTGAAAAATGACTTAAAACGTGTATGCGCTTAACCAGCGTAATACTTATATTTCTACGCGTATGTTGCCTGTGGTACCTTTTGGTTAACGGTTGATTAAAATTACAGGGAATATTAAATAATCCATTAAGGAGACTACACACTGCTCCGTGAACAGTGAACCGTATTTTCCGAAAAAAAAATTACCCGCAATTTCTCAAAATTATATATTTTAACATTTTTGTGGTGAAGTTGGGAACTTAATGGTTAATGGTTACTGGTTTCTTGTTATCACAATAAAACAATCACATAATCACAGATATATAAAAATACTGGATAGTTGACTTCTAAATCGTCCATACGTACAAAATAATGTCTCCAACAAAATGGCCGTCAATCGTTATCTTAGACGTGACTGTTTACCACAGACTTCTATAGAAGTCTGTGCTGTTTACAAATTTAAATTATGTGATAAGTGATAAGACACAATTTTGGAGGGCTATAATATTTTAAATTTTGTTGGGACGTAAGATTTAAGAACATTTTTTTCCGAATAATATTTATCTGGAACTATTTGGTTGGAGCTAAACTTCGAATTCTTTTATTATTTATATATACAATTTAATATTTTAATATAATATTTTATTGTAATCATGTAATTACATAGAACAATATGATAATCGCCAGCTATTTATAACTATTAAGCGTCTCTATATGAAACTTGATGAATCTTAATAATAATAATAAGATAGACCCCATAAATTAGTTTTAATTGCATTACTTATACAGAAATATTTAAGCATAAGATTATATTATAATTTGGTAAAATGTATTTTACCGATATGTATAGTAATTTAATTTTGATAAACCAAGGAATGTAGTTATGTTGAAAAATCTAATTTAAAATTTGTTTTAATTTTATTAAGATTGTACTGATTAAATAAAGCACTTGATCATTTTTTTTTTTTTTAATTGTTATACTTTATTAGAAATTATATCCCTCGGTATACTGGTATTTCTGTTACTATAGATATATTTTGACTCACATATTTATCTTTGAAGCTGTACTTATCTTCAAGAACACATGCAAAATAATTGATGACAATTTTTCTTGCATTAACCATACATAAAAACTTAACTCCACCCATAACCTGTATAAAATAATAATTGTTTTTAAAGTTATATATGTGTAAACTATTTATTATAACACCATTCTTCAATTGTTTATCAATAATATAAAACATAAATATTCATCTCTTAGATAAGGATGGCTGCCATTTTACTGGCTACAATAATAATGTCAATAATAATTGTTCTGTGATAATACCGAAGTCGGCTATCCAGTATTTTTATATATCTGTGCACATAATAACATTTCAGATTTTTGTTTGATAACTTTTCATTACCATTAATCATATAATTGTAAACATTTAATTTGAGTAGGGTAGATTCTATTTCTGGTACTTACAATATAACATGGTATTCACTTATAACCATTGTGGTTAACCGCTAAATAACAATAAGATTCAACCAATCACAGAGTAGATTTGTTTTCCCGGAAAAATTTTTGCTCTTTTATGAGTTTTTATTTTGTTTTAATGTTTGACGAATATAAATCGGGTTATATAAACCTGGGTTTTAGTTATTTATTTATTCTGATTTTTTTTATTCAATTTGTTAAAACGTTGCTTAACTATAAAGTGTAAGTAGTTATATTGCCTTTCCTAATACGGTTGTATTTTGTAAATTGTTTTCGAATTACGAGCACCGATATTAAGTTATTGGATTGAAGAAAATTAGAAATACTGAGTGGTAAGTATTGATAATTATAACACATTTATTTATATCGTACATAATAGTGAGATTTCGTATTGCATTGGACCTTAACACAAAACAGATCATATAATATTTAGGTTGAATAAAATACTAAATTTTGTGTAAATAATGACGAATAGTTTAAGCCTTTAAAAATATTGTATCTATAGTTATATTATGTTCACTAAAGTGCAGTGAATGGTTTTTTTGTTTGTTTTGATATTGACGGTTAACAGATTAAATATAATTGGCAACAGTACCTATTTATGTTAGAAGTTTCGGTGTTGCGGTTGTATGACAAAGTTAACTGAATTAAAATTTAGTGAATCAAAAAGTACATAAAAATAATTCTTAGAAGTTTGATTTTCTGTACACTTTTATAAAATTAGATTATCATACATACTTACATCAGTATAATAATACGATTGTGTTATTAATACTGTATACAGTGTATAACCAAATGTTAGTGGTGACTGATGATTAGTATTTTGTTTGTTTTTCTGTTTAATATATATTGTTTTGTATGGTAAATTCTCATTTTACATTGATATTACTTAATAAAACTCATTGACCGGTCATTAAATATTATAGTTTTTGTATCGTATAAATTTTAATACCAAATTTGATACAATAAAACGTTGGTAGTATAATTCTAAAATTATTTTTTGATCGTAATGATTTAATAATACTTCTTTCATTAATTATAGACTTAATATAAATCCTTGTTCTAGAATTTTCTTTATACACATTAAAATTGGTGTTCTAAAATCATATGTATTTTTCAATCTGACTGTTATTATTAAGGTTTTGTAATTTTAACAATTGTTCGATGGACACAGTATAGTTATTACTTTATTAGGAAGTATATGTTTTTACCATTGTAATTCTTGTCTTTTTAATTATGTGTAATGACATTATAAAATGTTATTAATACATTTATTTTTTTAATGCTGCTTTAATAGTCTTGGAACTAATTTATAAAAGATTATTTTCAATGAAAATAATGCATGATACATTAGAATAATATTATTTTATATGTTATTAATTTTGTAGTTTGTTGTTTAAAAAAAAAAATATATTGTATTAATATGTGTAAGTGAGTCGATGATTGTAGAAACGACACGAGTTAGTTCTTGTAAACTTTTGATAGCTTATAAAATCTGTATTATATCAATAATATTGGGAAAAATCAAAAAAATTAAATGAAAAATTAATGATTATTATTAGGACTTATCATTTTCTGATTATATCATTTCTATGTAAAAATAATAAAATATATGATTGTCGTTGACTTTAAAAGTTTCCGATTCGTGACGTTTCACAATTCAATGTAAATTTTTTTCTTTTACAATCTTTAGATTGGTTAAGGTTGGCATGTATACTTATAGAATAAATGTATCAACAGGCTTAGTTTCTATTTTAATAGCAATCATTCGGTCATTGTAGTGAACAATTTCTACTACTTTTTTCCCCATTTCTTTGTTCAGTATGAAACCAACTCCTGTTACTCTCTGGTCATTTCCGCTAAATATAATTCTGTAATTATCTGACCAAAAATCTCCTTTACCTGTCTTTTTTAGTTCACTTATTCCTATTATATCAATTTTAAGTCTTTCTATTTCAATTTTTAGGTTCTCCAATTCACCACAGATCTCTAAAGACCTTACATTCCACGTTGCTATTCTTCTTTTTCTTACTTTGTTCTTCTCCTTTAATGAATACTTAGTAGCATTAATCCCCACTCGGAGATCCAAAGGGGGACTATTTTACCTCAGGAATTTTTTTTATTCTACTGTATCCATCATGTCATTTTCCTCAGGATGTATAATGCGGTAGTTTCCTCTTGCTTTCTGCATCGCAGTTGGTGAGCCAGCTTCTAAGCTATCTTCAAGCTGTCATCACAAAATCCTTCCATTGCCGTTAGATCCTTTGTGAAAATCACCAATGGCCAGTAGTAGCGGTTACTGCTGCCCTCCGCTATCTCCTTTTAATCGCCTGCTTTTACGATAAGCAAGAGTTACTGTGACTTTATTATAACCCTAGGCCACAGGGGTGTAACTATGTAAATATAGCAAATAAATTATTTATTAAATACAGAGCACAATCAATTTTATTTTAAATTACAGGTTTAAACATTACTATATAAGTTGGTACATTATTATTCAATGTATTATAGGTATTAAATTAAACAATCAAAATTTGTCACACAAATTTATATTCATTATTTATTTTTCAATGGTTGGCCAGTTAATAATTGTATTCTAAAAGGATTTGTCGGTTTCAATAAGAGAATTAATTGGTAACATTCATTTTAATATTTTAATATTGATATAGTTCTACGTGGATTGTGGATTATTCTAGATATCCTCAAATGTCAACCAGAAATTACGTATATTTAAACTTTTTATATTTCCGTTAGATGTTACCATCCTTTACAAAAATAGTGTTGAAAAGAATGATACATTGAAAGAAAATTTTTCTCACGTGGTACTGATCGTTTGAAGTTTAAACCTAATCGCATGCTTTCTTACAATATTTACTTCATCATAATTTAAAATTAAGAATGTTTAAGTATGTTATAAGCAGGACTTCGATGTTTGAACTTGTTTTTATGATTTGGTTGTAAATTATCAACATTTAATATTTGTGTATTGTATAGAATCAGTACATTTTTCTCAATAATTATGTTTAATCATATCAAAGTCTCTATTACAGTCTAAAAATGATTGATTTAGAATCGGGTAATTATGTTCCACTGTTTCAAAATATCTAACTATATCAACCAAATTCGGATAAAAACGGAATGTGTTTATTTAAATAACATCAAATAATATTCCTTATCAGCTTAATACTCGTTTGAATTGAATTTAAGAATAAACACAAGGATCGAAATTTAAAAGATACCGTTGAATGTTAAAACGGCACAAGTCATTGACTAAAGACAATTCCGCTATCAACCAGATTTACCGATAAATATTTTATTGGTAAAAATTGCACCTATTAGTCAAGTAATTTTTGCGTCCAATATATTTAATACATTACTATAGTATACGGTAATGTTAATATTGCCGTTTCATCGAAATTATGACTTGTATAGTTTTTTTTTTATATATAGATATCAGCATTCAGCAATAGAAATAAAGAAAATAATGAGAATCATAGGTCATTCTAGACTTTTTGAATGTGAATAAATTGAAGACCCATGTGATTTCAAATTATAATATTGTGAATCTTTACATCTTTATATTTTCAATTTGAATATAGTCCTCTTTGTGTAGTCAACCCTACATCAGCTAAAACTGAAAACAATATGTGTATCGATAGTTGCGTTATAAATTATTCATAAAGCAATATTTTCGTGATTAAAATTTTTATCTATATTCTAGATCGATGGTTTTCCGAAATCGTATTTTTTCCCCTTCACAATTTACATTTCAATACTAAAATATTTAGTCGTAAAATGTTTACTCATAATTAATTTTCATGTGATTTAATCAAACTATAATATTATATACAATTTTATTTTTCGAACCACATATTGGTCATAATATCAATAATATTATGTTAGTATGACCCTAATTATTTCCGTATTCTATAAAACGGCGTTTTACTTATGCAATATTAGTACACTTGTGCATACGTGTGACACACTTGTCGGCCTCTAACTTTTCGTTTTAATATCTTTTGTACATAATTGCCTATTCAAGATTTGTTATTTAATTAGTTCTAAACTTCATTACTCGAACGCAAATGTAATCAATTAAATTAATCCTTCGAAACGATTTTTACTAAAGTAGGTTATTACATAATATTACAATTTATGCCAGTCAACAAAGTGTAAAATATATTATAATAAAATATCTATCAAATATTAAACAAACCATTAATAAAATTGTGATGTTATTGAAAGAATCAAATTATCGAAATAAGTCTAATATATTTTAAACAACAAAGTAATATTTAGTAATTTATTACACAATTAATAGGTACTTTTTTTTTATTATAAAAGATATTTACAATTTATATACAATATACATGATATATAATAATTAATTGTGATGATATTAGTACTAGATGAGATTCGCGCGAGGAAAGAGAGCGTACAGTGACACTACTTGCAATTTATGAACTTAGGGGAAAGGTAAATTGTTAAAAATATATTTAGTAGGTAGGTACTATGTATTAAAAGTTTAATACTTAGTTGTTTAAAAAAAAAAAAAAAATTATAAGTTTAGTATTTATATTACATATTTACTTAATACATGCGAGTATACATACAATAAGTAAAATCCTGGTATATACATACAGTTTTATGTTTGGCATGTTATTTTGTACGCAATTTAATTCATTGCCGGGGTATTTACTATTTTCTATCATCTATATTCACTAATGTTGTAATTATTTAATATGTGTACAAAATTATTTTAACATTATATTATGTTTTTTAATTTTTTTTTTCTAGAACTTCCAGTATAAATTATATTATGTTAAAACAGTTTTATATAATTGAAAAACATACGTCAAACTGTATTTCAAACACTATTAGTAAATAGGATAAGATACATAATATTAATAAATAAAATAGCATAGGTATTAGAAAAACACACCATGACAGGAAGCATATTCATATTGATAGAACCTTCAAAAAATTTCATATGAAACTCTTATCATAAATGTCCTTATTACAATGATAATAAAAATTAACAAATTAAAGTTCCGAGTTGATATCTTTAATTTGCAAATGAAAATTTATACTGTTGTCGATTAATCAGAGAAGATTATAGCTTAACAGGGATTTAGCTAATGGAGTAAAATCTACAAAGTTTAAACGACAGTTGAATACCATATGAACCGCCTGACTGAATACTAATAAAATTTTTTTATAGCCCTGTGTTATTTTTCTTCCATTTCTTCTATCCGCCTTGGTCGTAATAAATCTATTATTTTTTAACGTCCCAAGACGTTATATTTACGGTTAAGCCTTTCGATTTTTACGAGTACTTGAATGAATTTCTGTATACGCCATTATTGCATGATGTAGTCTTTTAGATTAAAAAAAAACGCAATATTTTGCCGCATAGCCCAGTTTTGACAACACTGCTTAAAGTGCACTCATGGGGACGCGTGTGGCCGAGTTTATTTAAAATTGAAATATTAAACTTCAGGTAATTAAATAAATTTACAATAGTTGGTGATCGCATGACAAACAAGAATAAATAATAACGTCTCATTAGCACACAAAGCCTTGGTTATCGTTTAGGAATGGATAATGATGGCATAAAAAAATGTTTCGTGAATATAAGAAATAGTTTAAAAAGCAAAGAAACAGCGAATGATAGGAAAAAACATAGATACAGAGGGAAATCACGCAAGTTTAATATTCATAAAAATATAAATAATTCACGAGTTTTTCACATTAGCATCAACAGTGGTCTATTTTTTTCGTCCCATAACGGTTGGATGAGCTTCGCGATTACGTGTTAGCCGATTTAATAGTTTAATAGACTGTAAATCGCATGCAAATTGTACGTGAATATTTCAAGTGTTTCTTTTATATTATACGTGTTCGTTTCGTGAACTGAAAGTTATAAAGATGGATATAGTATTATAGAAAAGTGTTTATACGCACATGATCATTACCCATTATGTCGAGGAATCATTCTCATTGTTTCTATTTCTGTCGATTCGTCACTTGATGATTTTTAATTAGTCACTTATCCAAATATCCTTATTTTCGCACTACTGATTATTGATTTATGCAAAAACTCTTCAAATTTAACTTTCGTGTAGTAACGTATATTATTATTACTACAGATTTTGATGTTTAATGATGTTAAAATGTATGTGTATCGGGGTTTATCATATTTCGAGACTTATATATTATATCGAGTTTTACTCAATTTTTAAACTTCACCGATGTCTACCAGTCACGAAATATTGCATGCATTATTATTTTATTAGTATTTAGGTATTTAATTATTTAATTTTAATTTTCAATACAAATTAAAAAAAAAAAAATAAATTGTAAAAGTTTTCTTTCGTATCCTGAATGTTATAACTTTTTAACTTTTACTTCTATATAATAACTCACCAGCTTTGAGTGCATATTTTTTATGCCGTAAAATGTAATTCAGTCCCTGTATTGTAAACATATAATAATATTATGTACCTATGAATGTAAGTATCATAACTTGCTGTTTGGTTTACGGCAAATTGCACGATAATATTATTCGTACTGAATATTTAAATTTACATAAAATTATAATAGAAGAACGTTCGTGTTTAATTTTAAATATTAACAATAAATCATTGTTTAATATTGTAGCTGAAAAATCGAACAAATAATAAATATCTATGCCGCGATTTTTAGTTAAGAAATAATTATTGCAATTTAAATGTTTTTCATGTTATTTATTAAATTAAATTAAAATAGTTGTATAGTAAATTACAATGGAGATATTGTGTGTAACTGTGATTTTTGTATTCCACGCTGGAAAACCCATCGGATCCATGTGATAACCTCGTGTGGCCAATTCTAGTATTTAGAGTATTTAGTGTATATGACTTCTTATTTACGATTTAAACTATTGTATTTTTGGCTAGAATTCAACGGAGAGTTTTATTCCCCTTAATTTGTTTTCCGTAACATTGTGTTATTCAGTGTTCTATTAATTAATGTAGTGGTGCTTATCTAAATTTCTGTGTATGTAAACTATGGTGGCGAAAAAGGTAGTGTTTCATTGTTGATATTGTTTATTGCATTTTAGGTTAATGATATGTTTAACGGCTCGTTTTTCTTTAATATGTTACAATGTCCCGGAGGTCATAAAATAAAGCATAGGTGTATTATTATCTTTATTAGATTGGCTAATTTTATTAAATTTAAAGGATCTATTTTATTTGTAAATTTGTTTAAAATTGAATGTGGAACTAATAATTGCGTGTTGGAATTACAGAAGTCGATTTTTGTTTTTCCTATTTAAGAGGTTGCTTAAACTCTTTTGATGAGAACTAACAGTATTCATCCGTATAAATCGTTGAATTTTATTATGACGTGCAACTCTTTTAAGTCCAACAACTCTAGTTTTGGTTATAAACTCACATCAATGAAATGGGCACTGGGATTAGAAAAATGTATTAGTTTATAAAATACATTTTTTATAAATTTTAGTTTATGTGTTTTCTTTTTGGAGTGTTCATATTTACATTGGTATTGATTTGATGGTTTAGTTTTCTCCAAGGGGATATTATAGGTTAGTTTCACGTTGAAATATTATATTGAAAATTATATTAGTGTCAGACTTTATTTTCAATAGCCTAATATTTTTTAATTTAATTCATCTATAGTTTAAAAACAGTTCTTGTTTATAAAAAGAATGTCTTGCGTTAAATAATCTAAAGTTGATAAAATTGGTGGGGTACTAAAAACTTTGATTACCTATTGGGCATAAAATATCCAAAATGCGCAGTAATATCACATAGTGTGAATATCAACTTTTTTTGATATAAAAAAAAATATATTTGTTTCTTAAACGCTATTTTTATTAATATTTTAGTTCATTTTATCACATAATACTTATGTTTTTATTATACTTTATAATAATACTTATATTATATAACTGAGCTATATTTTATTATAGTTTTCACGTGCATTTTTATTATAATTATAATAAGCAGTTAAACTATAAGTTATAACATATTATTGGTAAATGGTATTGGCATTCTAATTATAATATAATCGAATTATAGTTATTAAATTATTATTTGAATTTGATGTAAAAAGTATTTAGATATTTATTTATTTATGTTTTCAAAATATTTGTCATTTTGGGTTATTATAATGAAATAATTTAACTTTGAATAAATATAGTTCACTGCATTAAGTTTTATTGTCTCATATTTGGTTTGTTATTTAATACATTACAAATGCAAGGTCGCATGTTAACCAAATGGTGTGTAGAAAGTGGTTAAGCAACCGTTATCGTCATTCAGCATGATTTCCCAAAATCTATGTTTTATATTCAATTTAATCAAAACATTGATTTCATGGTAAAGTAATTTATTATTTTAATTAATACCTACATATATAATCATATATAGATTTATAGTACATTAGTACATAATTTGAGTAAAAAAATATAAATTTTCTATTCTGGTTAAAATGAGTGTAATTGTTTTGTATAGGTATAGGTATAGACCAGACAATCGTTTTTTTTTTTTGTTGACTGTAAAAATGTTATAATTTATCATACTTTTATCTTTTGTTGAATATTTTACTATAATATATAATTTTAAAAAATATCACTCAAATGATTTTATCCTGAGTGAATTCCTATTTATACTATTTATATATAATGCGTGTGAAATTTCACTTTAGACATTAAAAAAAAATCTAGATTGATTTTAAATAAAAAACAAATATATTTAAGATGATGCCACACAGTAAGTGTTGTCTCCGTCTAATAAACTCCTATATTAGTTATTTTTTTCGTGGATATTAAATGAAAGAATACTAATTTAAATAATGTATCTATAATTAAAAATTTAGATGCTGTTGGATTAATAGTTGTTATAAACTATTAAAAATAATGAGTCACGTGAGAGAGTTTTCATTATAATTACTATATATTACTCATATACCTAATAATACGTTTGCTGGACCACACATTTGTGACGAGCTTATTCAGTATTCCATGTATTTTATTTTAGTAGTACTACTACATTTTAAATTTTATAGATTCATTTTAAAGTTATTATTGTTTCTAAACAATTGTTTATAATCGGTGTACTTAATCGGTTTGTAATAATTAATAGAAACTTGAAAATAAAACTACAATGTTACACTTTATAGATAACTTATGCTATTTATACTGATAGTTAAAATTACTTAAAACATAACCAAACAAAATTTTACCAATGGATCTTAAATTATTATTATTGTTTTTTAAATTCAAAGTGGTATTCAATGAAGCAATTATTTTTTACTATGCGTTTCTTTTATATTAGAAAACAATATTGGAAATTAAAACAAAGTAGCTCAACAAGTCCTTCTATAATTGAAAATTTAACTTTAATTTGTTCTTCAACTATTATAGTTTTTTTTATCAATTCCCATCAAAGTTTGTGAAAATATTATTTATTTTTTTTTTTTAAGAAATTTACAATCTGTTCTTAACTAGAACAATAAGCAAATGTGCATTTACATATGATTTTTTTGAGGGAAGAAGCCACCCATTGGTGAAACTACCTATTTTGTGTTCTTAAATTTTTAAGTTAAGCTAATTTTAATTTTGAGGCAGAAGGTCCCGACACCATCTTCGTTTAAGCCGTCTGGGTGGATTACCTGGATGAAAATATTATAAATTTTTTTAAAACTATTTTCTTTTTATCTTTAAATTAATTTTAAAAATCGTAAATATAATAATAATAATAAGAAGAAGAACAATAATAATGAGTTTTATTCTACAATTTTAAAACCGTTGCAACGCGTTGGTCAGAATATTTCATTTTTGAATAAAAACAAAACTTATTAATGTTGTACAAATATTATTTGTTATGTAGGTACTATACTAAAATTGTATTTTAGATTTTTTTTATTAAAGACAAGATAATTTAAGTGTATTTCTAATTACCTATATTTAATTCTTTTCAAAAATTCAAAAAACCTTTTTTAATTGAAAAAATTATATTAAAATATGTTTATTTGATTTAAAATATTACAAATAGGTAGTAAGGTAGCTTATAAATAACAAAATGTATTATTCTTCTAACGGTTAAACCACTTTAATAGAAAATTTGTTATTACATAATTAAGAACTAAATACCTGAGGTCGTTCATCGAATTTAGTGATTAAATTAAATTAAAAGTAAAATGTATTATATAGTTGTATTGTTGCTATTCAAATTTGATTTAGCAATTTTTTTTTTGATTTGATGTTCTATTTCTGTATATTTTTTACGCTGTATCACTGATATATTTTCCAAAGTTTTTATTAGTTTTAACAATCTTTAACAATATAATAGGCACCTATAGTCAAAAGTAGAGTCGCATAGTGTGATGGAAAAGTATTTTGATATGAGTTTTGATGTCTCCTTATGAAATAACAGAACACAGTTATTTACCTTTTTAAATACACAGTAAAAGTTTTCAGTTAAAAAAATGATTATTTATAAACACTTATATATTTTTATTAAAATAATTTTTTGTTAAGTATTTATTCCTGCAAATGAATACTTTGCCTTTTTATAATTTCATTTAATATTAATTAAGATATGTTAATTTAATTTCTGGAATAGGAAACTAATATGTGGGGTATCAATGCCTATAAGAAAAATGGAAAAGTCATTGATTTAACTACGTGTTTTATTAGAAAAAAATTGTTATTCATCTTGATATAGTATTTACTTATTTATAACATAATATAAACTGTTACCATTCACTAATATGATCGTGGCCTTAGTCGTAGCTTATGTATTAATGGGTAACATTGTTATATAAATAATATATTCATACCCTTATATAGATACGTACTTATGTTAATTGTGTTGTATAGAAATATAGTTGCTATACTATAATATAACTTAAATATATGGCATCCGCTTTATATCACTAAAGGTTCTTATGGTATGCATGCTTATTAATTATAATGTTACCTAATTTAAGAAAAAATAAATAAAAATAATATAATAACTAACAAAATGAATAGTTAGCTTATGGTAAATGATGAAACTTGGTGCATTAAGAAAAAAATGTCGATAACAACTTTAAAAAATGTCTAGTCGTGTCTAGCAATTATGATTTAAGGTTGGATATTGAATTATATTTCATACTCTAATTTCTTATACGTTTCAATACTAAAATTGATAATAAATATTTACAGTCGATTTTATCAATGCTTTTACTTGACCGATGTGTTATAAATCACATTTTTTTTTAAAGAAAATAAAGTCTTCCTGGCATATCTAAACTTAATGTTGTTAGAATATATTTGTTTTGACATATTAAAGTATTAAACAATAGATAAAAGTTATTTTTATAATAATCTCCAATGATTGGGAGAATTTAAAAGTTAAAAGTATACCGATGTAAAGACCTTGATTGAAATATTGATATATCCATTGTTACAATAATTCAACTAGTAAAAATATGTGGTACTAATAATATAAATAAGATTTAATTTACTATACAATTGTTTTTTAACATATAAATGTTTTTGGACTGGATGTACGTATTTATATTTCTAATCGTTTTCCATAAGGGTTTCGTTGTTATGATTACTTATTAACAAAAACATATTTATGGTTCATAGATTTTAATTAAAGAAGAAAAATATCGAGTAGCCGACATATGGTTATTTTAGTAATAATTCGTAGAGATTTGTTTTTACGTGATTAATAAGTACGATCGCGGTGCCAATTGTAATATCGTTGAAAAATAATAGCAATGGGCTATGGGTTATGGGCGTACTTATCTCAACAACAGCAATGATGATTGATGTTAAAATTTGAATCACGGGAATAATACGGGAAGCACCTGACGTATTTGTCACCGGTACAGACCTAATATAATATAAAATATAATTGTACAGCTATATAACCGTATTACGTGTCAAAATACTATACTGACATGCGTGCTTGAGTAGTTCTCTGAGTGCAGGACGGGTGACGATCGTTGTAAAATGTGCATAGTCATTATACCTAAATATATGTTATAATAATATTATAATCCTACTCTCGTGTAATCCGCGGTAATTGCAAACGGCGTACGGGATAGGCGAGTACTTACATAATTGCACGATTCGTTATTTATACATTGCGCAGTGTATAATAATTATAATAATTATTTATGATAATATGATATTATACCTACGGTATTTTTTATGATGATAAATGGTGTTGTGAACATGAAGACATGACTACAGTAGTTGCAACACTGCTTGTTCGTAATATAGTCGTGTATATTATGCAAAATATTTATATATTATGATCCTGCAAACTGTCGTCGTCTGTAGTTCGTTGTTTAACGTGTTCGACTACTGCTGCTTACATCCCCTACCCTCTATAATGAAATTGCACCCCCGCAAGGACGGGTGTCTGATAGTCCAAAGTAAACAGATGTAGCCGTCAAAGCGCGGCCTCCGGCCATCGATATAACTCCAATTTTGTGGAGCCGCCATGAGGGTTTCACGGGCCAAAGTGTCTTATTTGTACAGAATTCCATATTTTCATATATCAAATGTATATTTGTATGTTCATGCATTTTTGACGCGAATTTGACTTTTACACGGACCACGATAAATATTCGACGAGAACAGTGGAAAGTTTTTATGTATTTGCACGCTACTACTGCTCGGTCACCGAGGTGGAAACAATTATTTTTAGTCTTAAAAATTAATGTGCTAAACTGAATGCGACCTATCATGCTGAAAGGTATCTCATATAATAATGTTGCATGTTTGTATTAACGGTGTTTAATAAATAATGATACACATTACACGTAGGATAAGTAAAGCACGTTATTAAAATAATAATAATATATTAATGTCAATACATAAATGTGGGACTGTTACAAATAATTTAATTGTTTGAGTTTCTAGGTGGTGACATTTCTGTCTTACAGTAACTATATTTCCCGGAAACGAATTTTATTACTCAACGCGTCAACATGAAAAATATAATATTTGGGTTATAAATATAATGATAATTACATAATATTTATAGTTATTTTAAACTGAGATAATATTCTGAATACCATTACTCTGCAGCAAGGGTAACTTATTAGAAATTATACATAATTATAACTATTGTCTTTTCGTCATACATTTGTCAATTTTAGACATTAGACAGAATTAGTTTCTTTATATTAAGCTAGTAATATTAATTTGGAAACAATGTGAAAGAAAATGTTATCTTTCATATTAGTATAATAATTACTAAATGTAAAATTATGTAATTTATGTCTTATATTTTATATTATTATTTTTTACATTTACAAAAAAGACATAATTGAATTAATTCATGTTTAATTTTTAAATTTTAGTAGTATATTGCAAGTCATATTCAACGATAAATAGCGTATACAAGAAACTTTTTAATAAAGTTTTTTCAATTTTGTATTATATCAAGAAGACGTCGCACCCACGTGTGTCGTCTCCGTTTTCAAAAGTACAGCATATAATATAGCAAATTTTCGTTTCATCATAACCGATTTTGTGTTGTTAGCTTTAATATTAGGTGATCTATAATATAATATAATTAAAGAAAGACATTTATCTGTGTATGTTATTATGTTATATGTTGATTATTTTTACAATATTTTAACGTTGAGTAATCTACAAGTATATAAAATATTACAATTAAAAAATATTCATATCTCGTTTAAAAATTAAAATATAAGAAAATAAAAAATAAATAAATATTCTTATAGATTTTCTAACCTTTAAATTTCACTTTAATAGTATAGCGAAGAACAACACAAAATTGATTCAGTTAATTGTAAATTTGATATGTTATATGTGTTTAAGGTCTGTTTCACAGCTACCCCTTTTGTATCTTACTTTATTTATCTTTTAGAAAATAGATGAAAAAAACCGATGCGTGATGTGGTAAATTACAAATTAAAACCCAATGATTTTTTTTTGGTACTGAAAATGAAATAGTTTTCTATAATAAATTATGTAACTCTAACTTCTCTAATCTATTTACTAAGCAAAAAGTTCAATAAAAATTTAATTACGAATAGAGCTTTATATAAACTTGATTGAATCCACATTTTACGAATGTTTCAAAATAAATTATTGATCATACATTTATTTTATTGAACATTTATTTAAAATACTGTGATTAGTCGTGTAATTGGTTGATTGATATTAAATTAAATTTTAAATAATAAATACTGATACATTTTTTGGATATAATATTGTGATTGTTTTCTTTATTTTATTATTTAACAAAAAATCTTAGCTAATTGTTTTAATTTTTATTCATGGCAAAATGTTTTATTTATGTAACCATTTTTTTTTTGGCTTAGAATGACAATAAAGGAAAATTAAGATTATGGAACATAGGTATCTGTTATATGCAGGTTAACAATTATGCGAATTTGAAGTAAGCTTTCACTACTAAATTTATATTTATATAATCTTTGAATCTCCATTATATTTTAAAGCACAGTTTTAATTACTTACACCTGATTATGATCATTCGTGTAATTAATAGGTTGAGAAAAACATGATTCATATACTAAAACTCATTTTAAACCTTTGGTAAATTAATAATATCTTAAAATAGTATTTCGCACAAAGAAATGCCATAGGAATCGTTAAGTTTTCAATGGTACCCATGTTCATGGAAAAACGAACTAAATATGTATATTGTTCTTTTGTTTTGGTTTCTATAAACTCGCAAGTCGTAGTACTCGGGTTTCATCTTTTCAGGACTTGTATTCCTCAAACATCCGGATAACCGTTCTTTGAAAACTCAGAGGAAACTACTGTAGTTTGGTATAGTGACGAGAGGACGTATGCGAACTAAGTACAAAGTTTATAAAAAGTTTTCCTTCCACCACTCCCTCCATGTCGATTAGACCTCGTTGTCCAAAGAGTGAACACAATTAGCGCAGGAGCCGCCAGGGACGGGAACAATGACAACTGTTTGTACATTTATTTCCACCCTCTGTTCGTTACCCGATCCGGGCTGACTTATTGATTTCAAGAAACCTGAGGTCTAATGAAACAGAAATATAGATGGGAACGATGGTTAGAAAAATATTTATATAATATTATTTTTTTTCTTTCACATGACGTCACTGACAGAGATGAACGTCATTATTGTAAGACGATATGTTTTGCTAGCAAATGACCTCGAATTTAGACGGTACATCAATCGTCAGCCGTCCAAACAGACTCCACGGTTCAATGGTTAAAATAAACAATAACCCTGATTAATTTACAATCATTTTTTCTTCACTCTCCTCAGCCGATGTTAATGTGTTTGTCCGCGGTTCACGAATGATCGTAAAATGTTTATTACTCTATTTTGTACATCGCACGCGGATGGCATCTGCCACGCCGCGCCGGCCGGCCAGCAGTATAAACATAAATTCGTCTAAAACGGGCCAATCGACTGGCTATAATATTAATATGTTTTAATCGCATTTCAATGTAGGTATTCGACCCTCGGGATTCCTACGAGTTAACAGTTGCGCCCAAGTTGTACGGAGTTGGGTATTTTTCCTCTTCGTCCGTCCATTCTATTTTACCGTAGTAATCACTGCATATTAAACTAGAGGATATAGAGAAGATCTGAAAATATACAAACTGCGCAAAAGTTGTTGTGTAGTTTCTTTTTCTTTTTATTCGTATAAAACTCGTATTTTTTGCCACTGCGAGATGAGAGCGTTTTAATTATCGTACATTCGTACCCCAATCCATAATATAGACATACGACCACATTTTACTATATTTGTACGTGTAAGATACTAAGATACATCATATCATATATGTATTTGTATTTCGCTTTTATACCCTTTTTAAGACAAGCCTCAAATTACCAAATCGCTGAGATATATTAGTAGTGTGTATACCTAGTTAAATTTTATTATGTAGGTACCTATATATATTAATTGGTATTTTATTAATTAATTATTATTTTTATCATGCGTTGAACTGTCATTATAGACTACATAAGTTATAAAATATTTTAACTATCCTATTCATTAAAAAATTAAACTTATTTTTAGTTTAAGTTTTCAATTACTTTATGCGCTCTAGTCTAATTAAATCTATTTGGATTGGATATGTGGACGATAATAAGTAATAAGTAATATTGTCTATCACATAATATGAGCTGCAAAACTATTCAATTATCGTGAACCATATAGATGATTAATACATGTTAGCTAATTTTGTTTTCAAAGCTATACCCTGTTTTGAAAAATTTATTGAGAAAAAAAAAATTCGAAGGAAAACCGTATGACTAGTATTTTCCACACAAAATAGATATCATTTTATTTTTCATCATTTTGCAGACGTGGTTGCAATGTGTCACCGTGACTTTATGGTAGCTAGGGCATATATTCATCTGTTGTAGAAAGTTCCATGAATAAATCAAAATGAAAAACAAAAAAAACACGATTTGTTGTTGAAAATTCCCGTCAAAAATGTAAATGTTATGCTGATTATGTAGGAGTTGATATTCTTGAAGTATAATATTATATAGAATGATACTATAATAATATATTGTCCATTGTTACAGTAATTATTTTACTTTAAATAAATATTATGTTCTTGGATGAATATAAATAAATCAATATCAGGTATAAAATATTTACTTTTGTCGGGAAGCCAACGCCCATCAAATATAAAATAGAGTCAATACATCTATTTTGTAAATGTGTGGCACATTTGAGTATAGTCACGCTATCGCCTATATTTGAATGCAGATATTATAGAAGTACAAAATAATGCTAATCTGATTGTATAACTACTATATCAAGACGTGGACTAAGTATAAATATTTTCAAATATTATACAGGGTGATTCTTTTATCAAACAACACTTATATGGTGTCTGTGTGTAAATACCACCTAACATACACCTATAACACACAAACACTACCCAAAACCACCCAACTTTGGGAGGCTATATATTGTAAACGGATTAACGAAAAATGAAAATTTAAACGTGAAAATTCATTGAAAAATAGCCTTTTTAATTTATGAAATTTTAAGTATAGGTTGTCATTTGAAAATCAAAAGTTGATAATGGTTAACCTGATAAATATAAGGGTGAAAATATTTAAAAAATATATAGTTCTAGAACAAGATGGTTCTAAAATTTTGAAAAAAAAAAAAATTTGAAAAAAGTCAATAGTTTTTGAAATAATGAGTGTTGTTTGATAAAAGAATCACCCTGTATTATGATAAATTTATATTCTGGACTATCAAGTTTCTAGTTTTGTTGTCATTAACCCATATATAAATTGCATATACTTAAAATAGTTCAACTGAAGTCGATATTTTTTGAAAATTGCACGGTGGATAGAATATACTTATATAAACATTCGGTGAAAATTTCATGTATCTATGGTAATTTGTTTTAAAGTTACATCAAAAACCAAAATCGATTTTGTTGAAAATTAATTGTACATAAAAATTCCCGTCTTTTCCTTAATTTTTAGTTTGTTTATCCCAATTATGAAGAACACATTTTTTACTTTTGACCCCCCAAATTACCAACCAGATTCACTTTATGATCGAACGAGGTACTGAAGTCGAAAATTGAAGCACTTGTACTGCCCCAAAACGTGATGACAGACAAAAAAAAAAAAAAAAATTCAAAAAAAAAAAAACACTCACCATTGTAAAATCAATATATTCCTCGTTCCGCTCAAAATCTAAAAAAGTATATATATATAATGCTTGAAACGTATTAAATGTTGTATGATATATTATTACATAAATGTAAAAAATAATATCAAAAAACATATTTAAGAAGAACTATGACCTACACTACATCTGCATAATATGGTGTTGTCTTAAAAAGTCTTTCAGCTTTAAAGTATTAATGTATTACACAACACATTTGTGTTGTTATTGTTGTTAATTTCAATTAAAGAGTAAATTGATCTATATATTATCAATTTCAATGTGTACACAGTTATAACAGTTATACCTAAATAAAATATTTAAATTTTTAAATTGTCATTAAGTGGTGACACATTTTATAATAGGACAATTCACACTAATATTGAGTTAACAACACAATAATAATGGATTTGTCTGTACGAGAATTTGTTACGTTGTTTGTTTCTTAAGACAGAGACAACACAGTGTCTTCTTAATGTGATGTCACAAAAAATATTTTAATGATAGGTAGATAGAATTTGTGTAGGCCAAAAATAAGTAGAATGATAGTTGTAAAATTACATTTGGTTTAATCGCTATTCACTAACCAATAACCATACTGACGATGTAAGCCTGTCTTATTTTCTTTTTGGACGTGTATAGCATACAAATTTAAAACTGCGAAGAATAAAAATATGGTGGAAGTAACTATATAGTTGTATTTTTTTTTTTTTTTTTTATCAAATAAATCGTCTGCGGAGTGCTGAAGAAAATCGGAAAACATAGTGTCTAGTTAAAAAAAATCAAGTTGTACGCAGGTATGAATTTGTTTATGTACATAAGGTATTAGGTGTACAGTATACATTATACATACATAATGAGATTATACGCCTTGTACATATACCAAACAAAAAAGTTAGACTTTGGTTTTATGTTAGGTGCAACGGATAGTAAACATGGATATTTTAAATATTAGTATCTTACTATTTTATGCTTCTATATAATATCTATTAAATATTGTATTTAGATGATTTAATTAACAGTTTACAGTTTGTATAGTTTGTTTGAAATAATGAAACTTTTCCATCGTGAACCAACAATTAAGAAAACATGACCATCTATGTGTTTGTAAAAATGTTGAATAGGTAATTTATTTTGTTTTGGTATGATTTACAAATAAAATATATGCATATTTAAATAGAAACAATACTATCTGGTAAAAATTATTATTAAAAAAAAAAATATTGGGTTTTTTATGTTTTTTTACAATTTTATTTCTATTCACTAATTAATATTCATCATGTTATCCTCATTTTCTATGTAATTATTTAGAATAGCTTGATTATATTTTATAAAAAAAATATATATCAGAGACCTCTTAAGAATATTCATCTTAATGGAAAAATTGAGTATATTATATTTTATACTGAAATTACTGATATTTGTTTCAAGCTTAAGAAGAAGAAGAAGAAGAATTACTGATATATTACATAGATAGTACCTATGTATCATGTTCATATTAGGCTTAATCATATTTTCAGTTTTTTTGTTTCTTAGCTTGTGTGGAATAAAAAAGTGTTATTGTTAACACATTTTTATCTGACTTGTCTGTGTTAATAGTTTCTTTTACAAAATATATTTATATTTTTATAATTAGTATATTTAGACACGTTTTCGAGTAAATTAATTTAAAAAAATCACTTTTCATTTTGAAATAAGCTTGTCATATTCTTATAATTATTTTTCAAAGAATCTCAATTTTTATTGTCTTCGATGAAATATGATAATAATTAGTTTAGTATCTAAGTTATTTAGTCATTTTATTATTTTACAAAAATATTCTAATATAGGTTGCTAAATGATAAATTTCTTCTGACCTTCTGAAGAATGGTTTTTACATTTTAGTATATTCGCTTATTCCTGTTTGAAAAAAACATTTGCTATATTTTAACCAATCAAACCATTTTTAAATTATTTCAAAACATGTAAAAAACTGTTAACATATTTTTCACAATATTGTTTATGTGTTGATAAATTAATTGTTTTTTATATTATGTTAGTGTTAGTACCTAAACAAAGTATAAGCAATAACATTCCTATATTTTTTTTATGCGAATCAATCATTAGTTAAGAATCAAAAATTAATGTACCTATAGATTGTAGTTCGGTATAACGCATATATTATTATATCTGTTTTAGTTAAATTTAGAAAACTGTTCGTTTTTTGAAAATGTAATTTCATAAATTTTTCTTTTATAATAAATAAGTACCTATTGAGTACTTATACTTATATATATTTATTGTGTACTTAACATATGTTTGAATCATTTTTATTAAAAATAAACTCATCATCTGGTGTACAATTATAACGTATAGATTAATAGGTTGTTTATAATGCAACTGAAAACCAACCTCTTCAGGTATTTAGATGGCACACTATAGGTATGTATATAAGAATCTTTATAATATTAAGATACCGAAAGAACTGACATGGGATCATAGATTAAGCATTTCTCTTTGAATTCTATTGTTAGTAATTAGGTTCTAATTTTTGCCTAGATTCCATACTACGGCGGCATTACAGCTGTTAACATTTTTTCTGTATCATCCACCGGTAAGATGGGACACACACTAAAATAATATGCTGGTATGTAGTTTCCTTTGCATGAATTTTTCGGCATGGCATTATGAAATTATTTTCAAGCTCAAATAATAATGAGATTATATTATATTATTAAACATATTATATAAGTGTCTAAAATTTAGAAGGATTCGGAGTGTCTGATTATGCCAATTTACGTACATCTGTTGCGTCAGTAGACTATAGTCTATAATATAATATTACTGAAATAGTAATAGTAGTAGACTAGATAATTAAAAAGAAAACTTTAAAATATATTATTAACAATGTAAATATTATATGTTGCATTCAATGGCGTGTAACAAAGTAGCACATAGGGTTTTACTTGTAACGTGGGTGTTTGTAAGGTTGGCACTCCCGGAAATTCCAGGAAATTATCCTTGGAAAGAATATTCCCGAGAATTCTAAAAGCTGTTAAAGATTACGAATTTTTCTAGCAAATTTTTTTGTTATTATAGACAGTCACGTCTCTTGATTTACTTATGTATTATTTACAAAACATTTTTGTTTCTCATTAACTATTGTGTATATGCATATAAATGCGTTGAAATAATATTTTGGTTGGTATATTGTATTTTTATGTAATTTTGTAGTTATATACCACGAATATTAAGTCTGAATCGGGAATTCATTATTTTTATTTTTAAGTGAAGTGGCTGCGTTCCAACAAGATCTCCAACTTCGCTATATACATATATATATATCATACTCACAAATAAATAAACCTATAATACCATGACGGTGTACGCAAATAATTAATTACGCTCGGTAAGTCCACCTGCAGCACACGCCGTCGTATTCTCTCTCTCTTTCTCTCTGACTCTCTGCAGTTACGTTCCATCACGTCTTTGCAAACCCTTCCGCTAGGTGCAGTATGACGTCAATGTATAGCTGCCTCATCCATATCTACCGTAGAAAAACTTTGCACGTCAAAACGTACCCGTAAACGCAAATGGCTGAGGTTGTGTCCGGTGGTGCGCTGACGCTACGCTGGAGAAAGTGGTGTGCTAGCTTGCGTGGGTCGACGCCGAAAACGACGACGACGACCATACAACTTGCTGCAGTTATAGCCGTATATATACATAGGTTCTATTATAGTGCAGTACATGATATATATATATATGCACACGGAGAGTAGGTGGGTGGAATAGTGGCGAGATGGGTTGGGGAAACGGGTTTAGGACCACCTGGCCGCCGCGGTATTAGTATCGACTTCCGATTACTCACGTCGGGTGTATACATTTTCCTTTCCTCTTTCTCCACGGCGGCGATATAAGGTTTTGTACACGCTACGCGTACATCATCCCTTCCCAACTACAACCACCGCACATCACCCTTCGCCAAAATTCTCCACCCACAGTGGCCGAGCAAGCAGGGGTCGTGGTGAAAGTGGTGCGGGGTTGGAAGGGTACGGCATGCTTCTGAACACCTCCCACTCACTTGCCACCGCCACACACGACCGTTTTAGGTCGAAACACAACAAATTTGGTGCAGTATTAATATTTTCACATTAGTTGCACTCATGATAGGAATGTATAAGGAAAGACAAAAAAACGTTGGATGTAGGTGGGTGGCTTCATAAAGAATTCAGTTCTTGATAAATTCAAAATTACGGACTACAGCATGAGATAAAACATAAAAACGTCAACTTAAAACAGTGTCGTGCTCATCTTAGTGTGTGTCTATCACATATAAACCCATTTTTTATTATCACACGCGAGCGTGCCTCGTACAAGCTGTGAGCTTTTTTTTTTAGATGATAATAAATAAATAGACTCTGTTTATTAATTATTGTTTAAAATACCAAATCATATTATATAGAGATTATATAAAGTTATAATTTATTTCAAACAATACACGTATAATAATTTATTGTTAAAACGTATTCAGTGATTCAAACTGACCAACCGTTATGTACGTGATTTGTTTATAGTTTATTCTAAAAAACAATTCAACCTGACAACTGTATAGTGGTCATAATTTTGAGTAAATTACATAAACTAAATTAGGAAGCCTGTGGTCGGATTACGTTGAAAGGGAGGCCAGTACAGACCCGCCTTATAACCGTACTACGCCCGATGGTAAAATAACTGAATACAAAATCGCTACAAATTGGATGCCGACAGAGTTTATTCAGCGCACTGCGTTATATTTATATATACGAGTACGTATATATGTATAACGGTATAAAGTATAATAAAATAATATGAACGGTTGTGTTTGCGATAATTTCGTATAGAAAATTCTTTAGACTGTTGAAAATAAGGCTATAACGCTAGAGCGTCGAGCGAGTTGGAAAATGTGGTAAAACTTTTTATTTTATTTTTATTGTGTGTACTTTGGTAGTTTTCATAATAATAGGAAATAAATAATTTAAAATTAAATTTTTTTGGGGTCAGAAATATTTAGTGCTGTAATACAACTAAAAAACGCTTTGATGTTTGAACCCTGCTTACGAAAAAATAAACAAATTACAGTCAAATTGTTAGATGAAATAATTTACAAACAAATTCATACTTCGGTTATGTCAGATATTGATTTATGAATATATTATTAACTACACAATGAGTCCATATGTACATTTTATGTTGTAAGTTTATTTATGCGTGGTATCGTTTATACGAAAGGAAATAATCGAAAAATGTTTTTAATTTTATACTTAAATTGGTCGATATAATTTCAATGAAACATTCATTTAATGTTAGACATGTTTATTCTGAGCGGAGGATATTTTTAACGCGAGGTATTTTGATTCACTGGATATTTTGAGTACACACTTATAAATTTGTACTAATGGATTTTGTTTACACAAAAAAATTAATTTTTTCCTAAAAAAAAGTATTAATTTCTATAATTAATAATAACAGATACCATATTTAATGAGTATCCTGTAGTGATAGAAAGTGCATTTTTTAAAATGAGAACCAATTTCTGTAATTTATTAAACCAATGATTTTTTTTGAAAATGTTGATGTATCTAGATTAAAAGTTCAAACGATTTGTTTCTAAGTTATTAAAATATAGGTACCTATACTATAAGGATATTAGCTCTTATAAATGTTTCATATAAAATAGATGTAATATTGGATCTATTACTTGTTACTCTCGGAAAATGTTTGCAAATTATAAAATGTTGATAGATTTATATTAATTACTGAAATTTTCAAATCTTCATATTATGCTTCATGTTTTTCAAATTCTAACCCATTATCATGCTTATTAATACATAATCCTTTGTACACAAAGTACTTGTGAATTTTTTGTATATATTAAACATATGTCTACAAAGGTTGAAAATCTTTGATAAGAAGTCCGCAAAAATTCGTCATAAATCCATAAAATGACCACAAATTTTCTAAAAACTGCGTTTTTATACTACGTTACCGTGGTCTATATTGATTATAATTAATAATTTATTATGACGATTGCCGAGTACCTATTATATCCTGTTTTCCGAAAATATGTGTTAAGGTCATTCCCACTGAACCATGGGCCGTATATAGGATTTTTAGGTTTGAATTAAAGTAAAAATAATGATATACGCAGGTATTATATTATAAATAATATAGATCTAATACTCGGTCCAATCAATGACCAATGAAATATCGAGACAGGCCAAAACTAATTGGACTGATAATTAAAAAACATAAAAATAAAAAATATTATTTAGATAAATTTTAGGGGTGGGCCGGGTTTTGACAAAATAATAATTATACGTGACTTTCTTTCTTAATAACTGAGCTTGTTTCTTAGTAATCCCAACAGTATAATAGTTTTTCGAACCATAGCGTCTATAGTTAATATCTTATAGTTTGAACATATCATGTGTTCGATAATTTTAATTGTATGTTATTATTTGTTATAGTTTTATCCTTAATTCTATGTTTTATATTTTGTTAATAGCATAGTTCATGACAATCAATTATAATATGTCACATTGGTATAGCCGGTAAGCATGAGCGTGTCTAGAAGGGGCCAAAAACCATGTAGCCTTCCAAAAATTGCGTATTAAAAATATACAATGAGGGGGAAATAATAATATTATACCTTCCAACATATTTGATTACCTTATACGCCTATGTCGATGATCAGTGGAAAGACTTATACGTTCTTAAAACCTTACCTATATGTGCCTTGTGCCTAATAATATAACGTATAGGTATTTCTCATCGGCGACGCGTATATAGGTTATAATTTTGAGGTTCGTAGTTTCTGAATTATGACAGTTGAGATTGTTTTATTACACTGCACAACTCTACACATTTATAACTGACTCGTAGATTTAAAAAAAAAAAAATGTGAATGAAAAAGCTTCTTTAACTTAAATGAAAACAGCAGCGACGACCATACTCATCGAGAGTGTGTACCGTTGTAGGTAAACATTAAAAAAAAAAGTTTAGCAGCGGTCGTTAGATTCACAATGATTTGCGATCGAACGTTTTCGTGTCACCTCAAAATGTCCCTCAGTGTCTCGTACATACACTTAATAAAATAAATTACATAATAATGTAATAATATGACGTGTACCTATATAGTGCGTCGATATGTTCGGCAAAACGAATCTTAAGCCAGCCTATATATACACATAATGACAGACGCAGAATTTTGTTATTATTATATTTTAATATCGTTATCTGTTATAACGTTTTACTAATATCGTTTTTAAGATTTTATTTACTCTATCACAGCCCGGCGAAACGCCCCCCCCCCCCCCCCCCCCTACCTGCTGCCTTAGATTTTCCACGCCGCCGTATAGAAGTAGAGTCAGAGTGCATATTATAGACGAGTCATCTATATATTATTTACAGGTTCCTTTCAGGAACAACGAAAATTGCACATACGCCTTTACAACGGTTATATAAAATGTATCGTATTTACGTATAATGCATATTGTGTACTACATCGTATAGGATTGGAAAATCCATGTAAAACCTTGGGGAAATAGTCACGCGACACGATATATAAATATTAAGCACGGTCGTCCATTATCGTCGGTTGGTATTATTTATGTTATACCTATAAAGGTGGAAGGTATATGGTATATGTCATAATGTCGCAAATAATATGTATAGATCGCGAGTAGGTATTAAATAATTACTGCTATTCAATAAAATTTATAATATTGTAGTCGACCAACAGTGTGTAATAATGCAATAGGTATAATATTATTGTGTGAGGTGTGAATTCGGTGGAGTGAAAAACAATAGCGTCACTAATATAGTATACATATAGTACCTACACGTACAGGACGTTTAAATATAGGTCGGTAACACAATGCGTGTGTATTGTTTATTTGTTTATCACATGATTTAATAATATACTTTGATAGAGTTAATTTTAGATACACACAGATCGAAATAATCGCATGGTATTTTTTTTTTTGTTATCCTTTTCCAAATAGCATAATGTGGAATTTTTCAGTGTTTTACTATGCACTTAAACACTGCGTAACAATACTATATAGTATTATAAATGGAAAATATAATAAATCAACAGTTTTATATTTTAGAAATTTTTTTTTGTATCGGTCCAAAAGGTTTCGATTGAGCGAGTCGACATTTTTCAATATGATTTTATTTCCATCTGTCCGAGACATGCTTTACATATCGAGACAGTTGGAATTGAGGTACGTTCCATGTAAGAAAAATATTTAACACTTCTATGTTGTTTCACTTATAAAGTTGCCATCCAAAGCACAATAATTATGGTGTAGTGAAGAAAGATAATGTCGATTGGACAGTTAAACTATTGTAAATTCGTCTATGATAATCTTTGTGTTGTAACTGTTGTTTAGGTTTTCACATTTGTTGAGTTTTTATTTAAGTACGTCATATTATTATTATGTTTATTTGCAATTCGATTCAATTTAAAAAACATGGCCTCATAACAACGCGTTTGTGACGTTTTATTTTTTGAGCAGAAGTAAACCGCAAATCGTACATAATTGCTCGACAGTGATTTATGAGTTCGTCGTGTAGAAAACGTTCACAATGAAATAATACGTTTCCAATGATAAATCATTTGCCATAGTAGTTTGTACTTTGTAGTGCAGCGAAATATCTTATCGAAATGATGAAATACATTTTTGTGCATTTAATGACAATGTTTACATTTAAATTAGATTTTAGATGTATAAATTCATCATATTAAGAATAGTATTTGAGTTTATTTTTATACAGTACATCGTGCATAAATTATTATATTTTTTTACAATGTAAACTTGGAATTGGATTACCATTATGTTTCTCTTATTTGGCTCAAGATGCTATATATTTTATCATCCTTATTTACTTTCAATAGTAATTTCAATTTTCAACTGTTCTCGATAACTTCCTGGCTGGATGGCTGGTGAGGGAAAAAATTCAAAATATTAACTCAGAAATACTCGTTATTATTCTCCATTATTCTAGTTGGCCCTCTTGTTAAAATTTGTTTTCACTTTCCGTTCTTATCCATCTTGTTCAATCAGATTATTATACTTAGGAATTAAATTATTCTAAAGAAAATAGTAACTTATCCGTAATAAATCAATGTAAAAAAGTATGTGTGTGTTATAATAATTAATAGCATTTTATATCTGTATATTATTGTTTATACCTCAAGTAATATTACACCTATTATAAATTATGCTATATTCAGATATTTGAAATATTATACTTACATATTCTCTATTGAAGTTTTGGTAGAAATGTGTCCATTCTGTTCATCCCGTCAACATTTCAAATAATATATTATAATATTTTTTCTCTAGAGTCTAGTTAATATTATACATTTGCAGTATAAAAATGTGTCAATTTTGATGTTCATAATGGAAAATGGAACGATAAGTATGATAATTGATCATTCCGTGTGTACTGTGTATAGTAAATGAATTTTTCAATAATACATTTCTTTAACCGTGGTCTTAGAAAACTGTGATGTATAAATGTATAGTATATGATAATACACTGTTGATCAGTGTAGCGTCAATTATGTTTTATTAAACTATGATAGATACAGATATTATTATTTTATAAAATTGTTGTTTTCAATGTTTATTTTAATTATAGTTCTATCTTTTCCCCCTCTTATGTTTCTAATCATACCCTTCACGCGGACCTGAAAATCACATCTGTAAAAAAATAAGCAGTCACTTACTATAAAAGATTCCATAATCGGCTTGCATCTCATCCCAATCCTTTAATTAAAGCTCTACCAGCAAATACTATTCCGGGAAATCCTCCAAGGCGTTTAAAACGCAACTGGTGTAGAGATATGCTAACTTATTATTATAAAAACAGTAAATAAATAAATTCATATATATATATATATATATATAAATTAATGTATAATCTTAATATTTAAGTGTCATCACTGGGTGGCTGCTTTTATCAAGCCTTTTCATGTATTATATTATCTCTGCTAATACTCTTATTGTACCCATGAGGTACAGATTGTGTATATAATAATAAAGAATAATAAAAAAAAAAGCGGGTAAGTCGTGGATGTCGCTCTGCTGTACAGTAGGTTACTGTAATGGATGGGATTAAATTTGAATGCTATGATAGGTATCGTTGTATACGAAAAACGATTCTGAACGGAGATGATTTGTCAGTCTAGGATATATTATATTTAAATATTGTCATATATTCTATTTTGAAACAAATATTTTATTTTTCAATTAAGACGCATTTTGCATAAGGCATGGTTAATCAATTTTCCCAAAAACATTGCATGTAGTTATCATAATTCATAATACCTTATATTATCATAGATATACATATACTCGTATACTTGGTTCGAGGATAAATCGTTATCATTACGCGATTTCATAAAAATTTAAAACTCAAACGCTCAAAACATTTTTCCTTTAATGACGCTTCAAATTTTCTCTATAGCTATTTAAAGCAAAACTTATGGAAAACATAGTGTTAAATTGTATAACTTTAGATATAAATACAAAACATATTATTATGAATTTTGAACTACAAAATAATTTGCAAATATTCATGGTTTTGACGAATTTTTGTCAATATTTGAAATTCAAATGCTAATAAAAATTTGATTTGAATTTCCGGTGGACATTTTTTTTTTGTGATAAAGATTAACAAATTTGTAAGAAATCTTGTATTAAATTTTCAAATCTTAGATTTAAAAAAAAATTTTTTATGAATTTCTAGCTTAAGACAATTTGCGAATGTTTGTGATTATTACGTATTTTGTCAAAATTCAAAATTTGAATGCTTATAAAAAAAATTGTGACTATGAATTTATTTTATTTTTCAACTGCTATTGTAACAATATGTTAAGAGCCTTGTATTAAATCTTCAATATTTTCTACCAAAAAAATAAATTTTTATCGATATTAATTTAAAAAAAAACTAATAATTATCGAAAATTGCATATACCTATGAATAGTACAACATAAGTAAAAAATTTTTGAAAATTTTATGGCGGATAGAATATACTTATAAAAACATTCGGTGAAATTTCATGTATCAATGCTCATTTGTTTTAAAGTTACATCAATAATTAAAATCGATTTTGTCGAAAACTGATTGTGAATAAAATTTCCCGTTTTTCCCTTAATTTTTAGTTTGTTTATCCGGATTATTTATAGAAAAATATATAAGAATTTTTTACTTTTGACCACCAAAGCACCAACTAGATTCACTTTCTGATCGAATAAGGTACTGAAGTCAAAAATCGAAGCAATTTTACTGCCCCAAAACGAGATGATAGACACAAAAAAAATTCATGGTTTTGACGAATTTTTGTCAATATTTGAACTTCAAATGCTAATAAAAAAAAAATTGTGCCTATGTATTCTTATAATTTTTTAATCACTATAAGAATAACTTATGAGAATTTTTGTATTAAAATTTCAAGTATTTTGATTTTGTTTTTGAATTACAACCATATAAAAGAATTGGTCAAAAACTGGTTTTGCGTAAAAATCCCCGTTTTTCTGTCATTTTTTTTTTGTTTTTCTCGATTTTTTTGAAAACTGTTGGAAAGTGTTTACTTTTGACCTGTATAATGCACCAGGGATATTCACTTCACAGACACACAAAAAAAAAAAAAAATACACACATCATTGTAAAATCAATGCATTCATCACTTCGTTCAGAATCTAAAAAAGTTCTATCTTTTAAATTTAGAATCGTATGAAGCAATATATTCCATAGGTATATAGTTCTTTAGTTTTTACGATAATATTATTATTATCATCTAGAGATTTCTTTTTACTCCTGTCGGAATTATCCTCATGAAATATCGCAAATCTCGCCTATATTATACATCACACTTCAAATGTTTAAAACATTAACCACATAATCTTAACATTAGCTTGACGCTTTGGTTAATGTGTAAATATTAATTTTGATTTGTGATATTTCGCTTTTACTCGCATACTATTAACATTAACCAAGCCAAGCGTGGTTAATGTAATGCTATAATATGATGATACCGTATAATATATAATTTGTCTATCGTACCAGAAAAATGTACGGTTTTATTTTAGAGACAATGAAAATAATATTTTCCTGTATATTTTTTATAAAACAAATTAATTTTGACAATTTGTCAAAAATGTTTGATCTATTAAAATTTGGCGTTTATATCATAAAGCGCGTACAATCATACAAATGAATTGTAGCAGGGGCGTAATTAACCTATTCAACAAAGAAAAGGGAGGTCATTATTATTTTTTTTAATCACAGTAAGAATAGTTTTTACAAGTGTTATCCTATGTATTATAGGTTATAATTATTTCCTGCAGTTACGTGATACTGTGATAGTTACCCGGCGATGGTAACTACAATAAAGGTATAACCTTTATTATAATTCCTATAATTATTATTTTTTTATTATTTTTTTATTTATATAATATACTATACATGTAGTGATTTACTAACCAGATTTAATCCATTTTTTCTCCAATAATGGAGTTTTTCGCAGTATGATTTTTAGAATTTTCATATAAATTTAAAGAGCATAATTTAAAACTCTTAAAATTTTCGTACTATTAAGGAGTTTTCTGTGTGATTACAAACATCCATATTTCAATTTTCAAATGAGAATTACACTTTTTAACTGTTAATTATTTAGCATAACTGTTTTGAAAATGTCAACGTATCATGATCACAATTTGAACTAGTAATTTTAGAGTTATGCAACTCTAAGTATACTAAGGATAATAGATCCATGATAGTGGGTTTGAAAGATTTAAGGATTATCCTAGTAAATTTGTTTTTAAAGGAAAAATTGTTTTTGTTTATAATTATTTTAAATTTCGAAGTACTGATATTAAATTTTTTAAATTAGATTTATATTAGAAAATATTAGATTTAGTTGTATTTTTTTTTTGTACCATACGATGTTTAAAGTGTGATATAATACATTACATGCATAGCAATTGTTTTTATGAATATTTTGTTGTTGTTATGGTACTTTAGTGTTTATTGGTATATATACAGTTTTAAATGTTTATATATAGGTAGTATTTATTTTTTAAATGAATATGTAAAGTATTGTAGCAATTGAATATATTTATTATTTTAATGAATTAGTATTAATGCTATAGTTACCGTTTACTAAGCCCATATTTTAATTTATAATATTATATCAAATGAAAAATAATATATGAATTTTAAATCAAGTTTGAATTTATTATATTCAGTTTATGATTAATATTAAATTAGAAATTCTTCGATTTATTGATGCATATATCTTTTATATTGAGAAATGTGTCTTTTTTTCTTAGTATATTGTTTTGAAATGCAATTCTAAATATAAGTTATGATGTTTTTTGATTATTATTTTTGTATTTTTGTGGTTTTAATGATCTTTTGACTTTTTTTGTCACAGCTAAAATTTATGCGCATTTATTTTTTGTGTTTACAAAGTTTTATTGATAACGTTTTGACTAGGTTATCTTATTTTTGACATGAATATTATAATTGTGTGATCTTCGTTTGTTAATTAAGATTGTAAAGGGGTAACAATGTCAGCAAAAACATAACAATGGGACATTTCAACCTTGTTTGAGTGATTATTGTTCTAGTAATTCACATTTCTCTTTATGATTAAAATTATAATGGTTTAAACGAAACGCAGTTCGAGTTATCAGGCTTATGAACACTTTTAGAGGAACATTTTAAAATGTTTTAGTGTAATAACTAGTTTTAATCTTTTACGTTTTAACATTTTGTATTTTGTTTCATTATTTAAAACAAATTGATGTTAGTTCCTATGGTAATAAAATACATCATTTAAAAGTCAAAATGACTATATCATAACTAAGAATTACCCCCGAAAGTGCTAAAATTAACTATTCATTTTTACTATTATGTATTATAAATATTTCACGATATATATTGTATTATAAATCTAATTATATTTTTAATGAAATTTAATTTATCAAAGAGTTTTTAATAATTTATGGCAATATTTAAAATCTGTTTGTACTATATGGATTTTTTTTTTTATTTAGGCAGCGGTTTAGGCGATTGAAGATAAATGATGAAATCTCCTGTTTATTCTTATCCTGGTTCTTATATTAATAAATATTATGATATAGGAACATTTTCCTAGAAAAATTGTTTATCATTAATTAAATAACAATTTAAAGGTCAGTTTGATCAATAAATATGAGTTATCTTACTATTCTATATATTTTGTATGCCAGTAAAAATCTTGAGAAAACTAATTTAATTTAGAATGTATAATAGCTTACTACTTGAAAAATGAACGTTTGTAATTTTAGTAAGGGGATACAAATATTATAACAACTATGAAATTGTTCAGAACAACATAAATTAATTTTTAGAACATTTTATATGCAAAAACAATAATACTAAACAATTAAAAATTATAAATATTCCCCGAAATATCGCCGGAATTAAAATTTTTATTTAGGTTTGTATACATAAAAAATGATGTTATTTATTAAAGTCCATAAATTCGTATTTTTGATAATCCTTGTTTATTATCATTAGTATAGGTTATATTATAGATGTAAAAGTTATAGCTCGTTTTTATATTGATTTCATTATTTATATGTATTTTTTTTGAAAGCATATGACGACATATGACGTGTATCAATGTACCATCGATAAAAACTAAACTTTTTTTAAAAAAACCGTATTTGTACGTTAAAATGGTAATGTTATTAGAAAATGATAGCTATATTGATTTATGAACTATTCGTGTTTACATTATTGACTAATATGTCTTATTTCATAATTAATGCTAACCAGCGACCACCCTTACAAAAAAAAAAAAAATCCTGCATGCGTGCGCTATACTGATCTTAACACATTTTAACATTAATATTATATATAATATTTACAGTATAAAGTACAAAATATACCTAGTTATTAAATTGTTTAGAAAATGACTAACTAGATAACTTATATTATAAAAATGGTATAAAATTGTCTATAATAAAAGTGTTATATCCAATTATTAATATTATAAATTATATTATATTATTAAATTATAAATATTTTATTTTATTTTATCACTATATACCAATAAGGCACGCATGTATGGTGATAAATTATATTTTCATTTAAATAATAAAATTGCATTATATTAAAGGTAGTTAAATATTTCCATTTAATGTACTATGTTCTATGTTTACTAACATGAAACGTTCTTTACGAGCAACTCATAATTAGATTAAAATTACAAATTCATCAAATTATGATAGGTACCAATACAAAGAGTTGAAGTTAAAAACGTAATAAAATAATAATTTAATTCAGAATTACATTAGATATTCTCAGAAAAGTTGTAAAATAAACATCATTCTTTAGAGAGTTTACAATGTGTTTAAAAATAAGTATATGTACAATGTACATACACTGTAGTAATTTTTAATTTTTTTTTTTTTTTTGTTCGGAGAAATCTGTGTCACACGACGATAAAACGATTTTTTTTTGTCAACAATAGGTAAAGGTGCATTATTGATTTCGTTTAATAACGTTTCTGTTCTGTCAACCCGACATTTTCTCGGCTGTAACCTCAACACATCAATACGGTCTGAGCAGTAGTGCGCTGTTTTTACTTACATAGGTATTTCTTGTTAATTTAAAATATTAAAACTATTCGAAATCAATAATTTCTATTTAATAATATATTATAGAGATGGATATAATAGTATATGTATTATTTGTATACGTATACAGGGTGATTCGCCAATTTTGAACACTTTCATTCTTTCATTCAATAATGTGTTTTTGGAAATTTTGAGTGTTTTACTACTTAAAGATCATAATATCTAAAATTTTAAATGATTCAGATTTGTATACCATTTAAGGAGTGTCCTTTAAATGCCTTATGATTCTAATCTTGTTTTAGATGACATAATATTTTACTGTTGAATAATTTTTTTTTTTTTGAACATGTTGACATATTTAAGCCAAAATTTGAATAAGTAATTTATGAATCATTAAAATATATATAACAACAACTTTTTACAAATAATAAAATGAATAAAAAATACTTGTTCGAATTTTGGTCTAAATACATCCACGTTTTTCCAAAAATGTATATGCTTAACAAACTATAGGAAAAAATAAGTATTTCTAATTTTGATGAAAGAAGTTGTTATTGGCTATATGATGATACTCTTTAAATGGTACATAAAATCTTAATCATTAAAAATATGATCCTTGAGAGTTAAGAATACTCAAAATTTCAAAAGATCAGAATTTGAATGAATTCGTTACTATAAGAAATGGTTGTGAGCATTCTTGGTGAATCATCATGTATGCAATTATTTTAATAATGTAAAATTTATAGTGATCCACTGGGACTTTTTTGATCGGATGGAACACGTTACATAATTTTAAACCCTTCTCCAATTACTTTTGGATTCAACCTTGGCCTTTTGTGTGACCATGTGATGACCGAAATAAGTTATCTTAATGATAATGAATATTATGGTCCAATGTGCCACTCAACAGGATTAATGATGTTTTTCCTTCTTTTCATCGTAAAATAATATTTGAAATAATTACCTAATGCATTTTTGAAAGATTAAAAAAATATATAATTTATTACATTTTTATAAATAAACAATTATTGTATGTTTTATTTAGACTATTTTTTTAAATTCTAAGTTTTGTAAATATGCTTTTTTAGTATGTTGTTGTTATTTAAGTTTTGTATCATATCAAATAATACGTCAAGCTTTAAATCAATCTGCTATTTTAATACTTTAAAAACTTTATGAAAAAAATGTTGGTCTCTTTTCGGCTCTATATACCGAATCTGTTAATTTTTTTTCTGTTTTAGATAAGATTGACAGAAAGTAAATTTCTTAACACTAGGCAATTGAATAGATACAATTTATAATTAAAATTCATAAGTTATTTTTCTTATTTGGTTAAAACACTAAATAATATGTAATATAATTTTTATCAATTAAAGTTATTACGTTTCATCATCGTTTCAAATACTTAAATTTGAAACGTACCCTTCTTAAACGTTATGTATTAAACAGGGCATGTACCGTTTCCGCCAAAATTTGAAATGACCGATTCCGCCATCGCCCGTTTCCGCCAATTTAAAAAAAGGTTCGATTCCCGTTTCCGCCAATTTACCTGCTATGGTAAAATTATTGTAATATATTCCATATTTTTGGTAAAAATATGTTTTAATTAATTTGAGTTGACTGAAACTACGTTCATATGATACAGTACAAGGCAATGTTAGATACAAACGAACGATCCCCGATAAAATTATTATAATATATTCCTATTCATTGGAGTATTATTCCTATTATTTTAAGGTGTATTTAAGTTTTAACTAGAAATGATTGTAGGTACATGGTTTATAATATGATAATTGATAACATTAAATATTGAAAAATATATAAATAACTAATAAATCAAATAATAAATACATAATATTTTGTCATAGTTTTGATAAATATTATAATAAAGTAAAAATCACTTATTCATAATTAATATACACAATATTTTGTCATAGTTTTAATAAATATAATAATAATAAAAAGTGATATTTTCATAAATACATATAATATTTTGATATTTTGTCAAACATAATTTTAAGAAATACAGTAATTGAAATAATTAAAAAGTCATAATATTTTTACTTTATTATTATATTTATTAAAACTATGACAAAATGTTGTGTATATTAATTATGAATAAGTGAATAGCAGGTAAATTGGCGGAAACGGGAATCGAACCTTTTTTTAAATTGGCGGAAACGGGCAATGGCGGAATCGGTCATTTCAAATTTTGGCGGAAACGGGTAATTCCCATTAAACAAAGATTCGCTTAGTTTTGTCTCAGCACTATTTTCTGAATCGTCGATAATTTATCGTTTTGTTGTTTTGAAATTTGAATACAACTTACTATTCAATATTCATTTGAGTTTTATAAAATACTGCTCTAATACTTAATACTAGCTCCTATGCCCATTGTCGTGGACTATTGCTGTACTTCGGTTCGTCTGGATTTCAAATATTTTTCAACATACAATAATTTACAAAATAATACTTAAATCTACTAACGAAATTTATTTATTCTATGACTATGGAATATTGTGTACTTTATATTTAATTAAAAATGTGAATTTATTACATATTATAAAATTATAATTAAAGTATTACAAACCATTATCATGTATGGCTTATGATTATGACTTTATGAGTAGGCTTATCAGTTTTAAATTTTTAGCGAAAAGAAAAGAATTTATTTAAATTTACCTTAAATATCTAGGGAAGTTCCCTTAAGTATCTTTGTAATGGTGTGGCGTGCCCAGTGGGAGGCTTAGTGGTTGAAATCCCACCACAAAAAAATATTTTTTACACTAGATTATACACTATACCATGTTGGTTTGTCACAAGTAGGTATATTTAAATAATGAATAATTATAAATGTTTTTTTTTTCAAATTCGATTATTTTGTAATCCCCCCTCCTTAACCAATAAATCTCCTGAGTGCGCACCTACTAAAATGAATGCGTTAAGTCTGAATTCAATTCTAAATAATTGCACACAAAAAAGATTCTGATCGGATATGGTCTCGCAGCTTATGTATTCCTATGGATATTGTACTATATATTATTTTTATTACTATAAATAATTTATTTTTTTATTATTAATAAGAAAGTAGATAGAAATAGTTTTTATAAAAAAAACGATTGTATTATTATCGTAATATGATTTCATGCAATATTACAAGTTATCATTACTATAACTTATTAGTCAATACTGATGTACCGGAAAATCATGTTGCAATGATACTTTTATAATCCACGCACGTTAAGATCATTACCATTTATCCGTCTAAAATCAGTTTTTTCCCATATATTTGGTCATGATCTTAACTTGCGCGAAGTATAGTGTTGAAAAGTTTCAAGTTTATGAATAACGTATATTTTCGAATTACAGCAAAATAACTAAAATAATTTTTCAATTTTTTTACTATAAAATTTAATCTATGTTTGAACTCTAAATGTCGTCCATATAGAAAATAAAATAATGAATACATACTCTGAAATTGTTGTGTGTGTGAAAGAATAATTTACGAGGAATGACCTATTGTCAAACCTTAGTATAGTTATGAACGCTGAGAATTTTATACATTTTTTCAACTACAAAATAATTCGTATATTCTCGTGGTTTTAAAAATATTTTGATATTTATTTGAAAAAGTTATTGATTTGTTTATCATGATTATGATTCGAAACAAATTTTTGTATAAGAATTATCATTTTACCACACATCTCTCAGAAAAAAAAAAATGCTACAAAATCTGAACCCCAGTAATAAACTGGTGTGTATTTAATTGAATATAATATAATTAATGTAAAAATTATGGAAAATGCTATTGGTGTGTTAAAACGTTATAATCATTAAAGGCATAACACATAATTAAATTATTTACTATTTCCACTGATTTTTGGATTGTTTAAAAAATTATAAAAACCTTTTATTTTATTTACATACCAAAACGTCAACTGTTAACTATATTATTATTAGTTGACCCACTTTAGCCTTTTCCCTATCTGCGACCCTTTGTCGTAATATTTGTCGAATTATCTTCCGGCCGCCGTAAGTCCGTGACCTTTATTGCAGAATTTATTATTATTATTATAGAGTATAAGTAGGATATTATACAATATTTTATCCGCGTTTATCTCACCGTTTATTCGTTGTTTTTTTTTTAAATTCTTATTCATGTTTTAATTAATTTTACTTAATTAATTAATATTACCTATTTACTCATTTTAGTATAACTTATTTTTATATTGGAAATAATCAAATAAATATATTATAAGTTACTCAACTACAGTACTGGGTAGCTAAACAATACAGTTGTACGTAAATAACTAATAACTTTATATTTTTATCTTATTTAATAAATTTATTATTATTATATATCATATTATTATTAAATATTATACCTAATAATATTTGTCTATTATACATTACCTACCTACTCATCTTGAATGGTTTTTAATTTTGTTTTTAAATGTTTTATATTATTTTTATAGTTTAAATTTTCTAAAAAAGGCACTAATTGATTAGTGGTAGAAATATTTAAACATATTTTTAATTTAATTTAATTTATAAACATACTTCATGTTATTTGACTGCACAGCCATCGTATAAGGCAGATATGGGCATCGGTATAATGAACGGAAGATACAATTAGTAAGTATTAAATTATTCATTTGTTTTTGCAATGGTCAAAACGTATTGCATTTTAAATAATAAATATGTGTATAAGAAACCTTATGTATAGTCAATAGGTATTAGACCTGTTGTGGGCTTTTCCCATCATTTTCCATTTATTTTGAGGTCATTCATGTTTTTGTCATTCGGCTATTATAATATACGCTCCAAAGACTTTTTTAAATCACTTTTTCTTTGACTTCTCTACAAAATTCATACTAAATATATATACATCTTAATTCGCGTTTCAAAATTGTATTACAAGCCTAATTCGTCTATATTGTAGATAAATAAATTTTAAATAATTTTGGTCTTCTCATATTATACCTAATATTAGTCATAAGATACATTTTTTTTTCAAAGGTTTGCCTAAAACTAAACTTATATGATTTCACTTTGCCGTATAAATAATAGTAATAATTGTACGTTATTGTTTTACTAATGTTGTTTAATTCTTGTAATGTGTTAAGGTCAAATTATGACTTAAATTGGAACCGTCTAAATTTCACTTGGATAATATTTAGATTTTGTTGCTAAGTGGTATAATTTCCCCATTTTCCAAGGGCTGTACAAAATAAACCTAAAGAAACAACGATCGTTTTGTACATATATTATGTATTTAGATGGGTTTTGAAAAATGTAAAATCGTGCGATTCAAATGTTGCATACATGGTACATTGCCAACAACACAAATCACGCCTCTGTTCAGATAATGTATTGTTTCATTCTCGCATGAAGAGTTTAACGACAAATCAAAATAAAATATTTAATATTTTACGAGTAAACCGTTAACGTACGAAACAATTTATAAAACAAAACTTTCCTTCATCACGTACACAGTTATAGTATTATAGTATATTTCTTCTTTTTTTTTTAAATATAATAATAATAGGTAGTAATAATGGTTGAAAGTTCAATAGCAAAGATGATCTGGCAAGATATTATTATGTTATTATTTTTACGAACGGCTCGGTTCCATTGTAGCCATTAGATACATAAAGTGGCTTAATATCATAGGGCCCCTAGGGGTCTTAATATACAAATAAAAGAAAATAACTGGATTAAAATCCAAAACAATAATGTGCACCACTTTTTCTCGTTTATTCGATCATCGTCTGCAATGATAAAAACAATATGAAAATATTGAAAAAAAAAACTAAAATGCATTTTTCAGTCGGTTTATAATATTCGTTTATCTCCACGGTATTATTTACATAATACATATAATACAATATCATTCATTATGTATGGCATGTTGATTAGTGATAAGTTTACTGATATTATTTTATACGCAATATACATATTTACCACCTCCGCTAATGAGTCGATAACATTGTACCACACTATAAATACAGAAATTGTATATACGCCATCAGTAGCTGGATATACCTATACAATTTTACGACAGTCGAGATAATACTCTGGACTGTTAGCATATATTCTTAAATTATATCTTGATAATGGAGTTTACAACTACTTCCTTCAATTTTACATTACTAAATCTTTTTTTTGCATCCTAAAAATGATGTTCAATTTTGGAATTGGGAAAACGAATGAATGCAATGAATAAAAAAAACGGGTAAGTGGGTGTCACTCTGCTGTACATTAGGAGGTGGGGTGGACCTCTGACTAGGGTAGGTTAAATTTGAATGCAATGATAGGTATCATTGTATACGAAAAACGATTCTGAACGGAGACTGTTTATCTGTCTAGAATATATTATAGATTTAAAAAGAATTTTTTTTATATATTTCTAGCTTAAAAATAATTTGCGAATTTTCGTGATTTTTACGTATGTTGCAAAATTAAAATTTGAATGCTTGTAAAAAAAAATTGTGGCTTTATATTTTTAATATTTTTCAACTGCTATTGTTACAATGTGTTTGGAGCTTTGTATTTAATTTTCAAATTTAAGATTTAAAAAGAAAAACTTTTATGAATTTCTATCTAAGATAATTTGAATATTGCCGTAATTTTTATGTATTTAGTCAAAATTTGAACTTTAAATGCTTATAAAAAAAATGTGTGACAATATATTTCTTTTATTTTTCAACTGCTATTGTAAAAATATGTTAGGAGCCTTGTATTAAATTTCCAAATCTTAGATATAAAAGGAAAATATTTTATGAATTTCTATCTAAGATAATTTGAACATTGCCGTAATTTTTAGGTATTAAGTCAATATTTGAACTTCAAATGCTAACAAAAAAATTGTCCGTTTGTATTCTTATAATTTTTTAATAACTATGTGAATAACTTATGAGGAACTTTGTATTAAATTTTCAAGTATTTTGATTGGGCCAAAAAAATTTTATCGACACTTCAAAAAAAAATTTTTAGAAAAATTGAAAATTTCAGTTATCTATAAATATCTCAAAAAAAGTCAAAATATTTTGAAAATTAAAGCATGTAAAGAAAATGCCAATCTAAATAACTGATAAAATATTTCAAGTATCTACGACTTATACTTTCTGAAAAATAACAAATATTTAAAATCGTTTGAGGATAAATCGTTATTGTTACGGTATTTCGTAAAAATTTAAAATTCAAACCCACTTAAAATTGTTGCTATAATGATGCTTCGAGTTTTCTCTAAAGCTGCTTTAAGGAAAACTTATAGAAAACTTAGTGTTGTATTTTTAATTCTTAGTTATAAACACAAAAAATTTTATGATATTTCAACTTCAAAATTACTTGCAAATTTTCGCGTTTTCGACCGATTTCGTAAAAATTTGAGCTATAAACACTTATAAAAAAAATTGTGACTTACGATTTTTAATTTTTTTTAGCTACAATAAGAACAACTCATAAGGAACCTTGTATTAAATTTTCAAGTATTTTTGGTCATCCAAAAGTTTTTTACCGACACTTAAAAAAAAAAATTCTCATAAAAATTGAAAATTTCTGATGTCTATAAACAACTCAAAAACAGTCAAAAAATTTGTGAAAATTAAACTGTATATAGATAACACTAACATAAACATTTGGTGAAAATTTCAAGTATTTATTGTGATTAGTTTTTGAATTACAACCATATAAAAAAATCAATTTTGTCGAAAACTGGTTTTGCATAAAAATTCCCGTTTTTCTGTCATTTTGTTTTGGTTTTTTTCGATTTTTTTGAAAATTGTTGGAAAGTGTTTACTTTTGACCTGTATAATGCACCAAGGATATTCACTTTTACATCGGAAACCACCCCCAAAGTTTGAAATTGAAGCATTATTTCGACTAGTTATGCTGTACACAGACACAAAAAAAAAAACACACACTTCATTGTAAAATCAATACATTCATCACTTCATTCAGAATCTAAAAATTATGTTATTAGTGCGTTGGAATAATGTATTAGAAATAATTTAAACATGACGATTATGTTCGCTATTAAAACGATACGGTGAAGTTCAGTTCAAACACTAGGTATACGTTACTATTAGTAATTGTTGTTTAACAGTAATAATATTTACATACTAATTTACTATTACTTATGACAGATATTGTTGTCTATACTTGTCAAATGTATGTACCTATATGATGTTTCGTATCAGCAATCGTTAGAAATTCAGAAATGATCCTTCAAAATGATTCTAGTGTCAAATTATTTGTGAAAACTTAGAACTCGATTTTTTTTAAGACATAAATTTCATAATATAGAATTGACGACAAAAATGCATCGATGTTGTTCACTAATGATAAGTATATTATCTTTAGTGTATTATCATAAGAAAATAATTAAAAGTTGAATACAGGGCATAATGTGGCCAGAACTAACAGCCTAACCTATATTGTCGGTATACATATTTGCGAATAATTACTCGTAGGTACAAACTGTTTGTTCAATGTATAATATGCGTAAGAAAATTGTATAATAGCAAGCACGTCATATAATATTCGATGAAATTATACAGAACAACCTCATATATATATATAGTTACTTAATTATGATATCCGATGTTTATATATAGAAGTACTCCGGAATGGAATGCATATTCGCGGTCTTGTATCCGTTTCCGCAACATATTATATTGATATAGTGGTGTAAAATTGTTGTTGGATTACATCACAACAGAAACCATAATATCTACCTATATTGTTTGATTTTAGGCGTCACGCAAACGCTTTTAGCACGCTATATGTGACCAAGTATAAATAGCATTTTCATAAAATAAAGTCTACTGTATATTTCTTATTTTTGCCAACAAATCAAAGTTAATTAATTAAAAACTATATTTAATTAAATTGCATTTTGCTGTTTTTCTCCTGTTTTTTGTTAGGTAATAGAAACAAGTACACATTTCCTAAAGCTTCACAGCATAGTGGTGCCTGATTTATTCAACATACTTATATATTACCTGTATACATTTTGATTAATCAAACATGCCACCGCCAATTTTTTCCTTTAATCATGCGTTTATTCAAATTCCGATTTTTACGAGCATAATTAAGAGTTAAGACTACTTTAAAAACCATATTATTAAAAATTACTTTAGATGTGTTATTCAATTTAAATGTCATATGGCAACTTATTTTGTACATAACAGAACCGTCAAATTTTACTGTATATTTTTAACTTTTTTTTAAGACTTTGATGTTTTCAAATTGAAATTTGAATGAGCAGTTTTTGAGTTATCTATTTAACTGTGTATTAAAAATAATAGACATTAATAATAGGTTTGGAAGATATATGGAACTATGATTATTTGAAAATGTTATTAATCCATTCACATTTATAGTTTGTAAAAATGGTCTGAGTATAATAGTACCATACTTGGTACTCTATTTTAAGTAAAATTGTAACTAGGAATTGTTATCCTTTGTCCTTGGTATACAATTTTTAATAGCATAGAAACCTACTTCCTTCTTATGTCGGTTAAAATTCATAAATGATTTCAAAAATAGTATTGTCTTGATACTACTTACAAAATGTTAGAGCTCAATTGAAAATAAGTAATTTGTATCATCTCAGCATTTTTATATGGAGAAAATTCTGAATATCAGAAATTTACTAAATATATTATTATTGAATAGAGTGAGCACTGAACACGCGTGGCGAATTACTCTGTATCATACCATATTAAACGTAATTATGATTTATAGTATAAGCAAACATATTGTGTTAATAAAACAATTTTTAGTGGAGTCTATTTTTTTAAACAAAGAGGTCACTAATTGTCTACCAGACTAATATCGGAGTCATATAAATTATACAGAACCGAACAATTTAAAGATAATTCGTTAAATTAATACTATTATCCAACGTGTGACCTACACAATGCATTTTTTTTTTTTATTACTACGATTAAAATGAGCAGGAGTGGCAAATTTTGTAAAATATTGTCTTAGTACTACGTCACTACAGTAAAAATATATTTAAAACAATTTAAACGATTAATATTATTTTATTGCTTAACTTCTTGAACATAAAAAATCTTAAAATGTTCTTATATGATAATAATACCTAAAATGTCTTCGATACAATCAGTTGTATGTTTAATTGGGCATAGCCGTTTTCGACCAAAAACGTACCTTTTCGGCTGAATCACTTTTGGACCAAATTTAAAAAAAGACTGATTCCCTTTTCGACCAAAAACAAAATTTTTTGTAAAATTATGGCAATTATATAGTTATGTAATTTTGACAAATTATTAAAGTATAAGTTGGTACTGAATAGAACCTAGGAATTTGAATTCGATTTGAAAAACCTTCAAAATTTAAATAAATGAAATAATAGGGATAATTTTTAGTGTGTGTGTAAAATTAATATCGTTTTATAAATAATTTTTTTCGCGAATTGTATTTTTATGAATATTTTTATTTTACAACATTTTATGCAACTTATAAAAACTATATTATATAGCAGCAATTATTTTATTTTTTTTATATATATTATATAAATTTTTGTTTTGGCCGAAAAGGAAATCGACCTTTTTTAAATTTGGTCGAAAAGTGAATCGGCCGAAAAGGGAAAGGTACGTTGTTGGTCGAAAACGGTCTCGCCCGTTTAATTGCGCATTACCTAAGTAGAACATTACGACACTATGCACGATGTTTAATGTTTATGCATTTTGGGAAATGTGAAAAATATGTTTTTAATACAATACGGTTTCCTAAATTATCGACCATTTCCGTGAAATGCTGAAACAATGTATACCTAAACGTTTTCCATCATAGCTTATGGTGTACGAGAATTTAGATTAAATAGTTGTCGAAATTAACATTGCATCATTGCGAAGAGGTGTGTGTACCTGATTTCACACACGAAGTTTATAAATGTTTATTTGAATGGCTAAAAATAATCAAAACTGATGATCATTTAAACAGAATTCACTATACTAAGGCATGTGAAAAACATTGGTCAACATTAATATTGTTTATTCGAAAACCATGTTTTTGAATTTATTTGCTAAAAATACATAATACATAATTACATAAATACATGTATTATATAAAAAATATAAAAAGCATATAAACAATTAGAAATTCCATTAAAAAACATTTTACAAATTAATTCAAGACTTAGAAAATTTTAAATTTAAACTAACCATATTACCTTGATGTACAACGATTAAATGTAAATTAGTTTTCACTTAATTTATCCTAGTCTCATATCTTACACATAATGATAGTTGTTTACAGTTTCGTGTTTAGTTTCAATGTCTACCGGCGAAAAGCAAAATTTCGATGGCTAATACATCGATATCAGGTAGAACTAACTAAGGTATCTAATTTTATAGTAATAGCATTGAGTACTCTATAAGTCTATAATATATTCAATGGTAGGTGGTAGTCAAATTTTCTTCTACATCATTGATTATTGATGATCATAATATTATTATTTATTACTATAACCATGGCCTATAAAAGACAATATTAATTGAATTTTAATATAAATTATATCATAGAAAAAATCTACTCACAAAATGTTTTCCGCTCAAATAAAAATATGTTCGCTTTTCATTTCCCTTTTCTCTATCACAATAGGCAAAGACTACTTCAATGTAAATCATATTTACTTATTTGTGAATTTAGACTAGCATCTAATTATGTTGTTATTGTTTGTTTAACAATAACAGTGTATGTTTTTGTTTCTAACTTAAGGTATGTATCTCAATCGTATTTAATATATAAATTTATAAATAACTTTTAAAATTATATAAATACTATATACTGTTATAATATTATTATAGGGAAATAATTCAAAATTGTATAGAAAAAAATTGATGAAAAATTTACTTGTGTATTTTTCTTTCGTAAACGTACAATATCTACCAACATTTGTATAAAGATTCTCTATGGGGAAATTTAAAAGTGTTTATTATTTGTATACATGGTTTTGGCATAACCTTTTTAGAACTATGCCAAACGTAGAATTTTTTTTTGTTTGAACAAGAGTAATTTTATTTTCTTGACACGTGTAATAATTTTCATTTTGTATTTAGGTTTTATTATGAAATATTGTACAACAAAGAGACGCTATATATAATATGTGCATGTATACTAATTTCGCTTCAACTCAAAAAACGTACTTCGTATCATAATTCAATACACATTGTTTGGATATTATGTTTGATTCAAGTACATAAACTAAATCTCAAAAAAAAAAAACGGATATTTGAAAAATACTTTACTTTAATATTCCACTATCGTTATTACTTATTACAACAATTGTTGTTGTTTTCATGGTTATTTTAATAATTTCTGTTGGTAATTTTCATCTGACATTTGTTCCGTTTCCGGTTCCGGTAACGGGATTTTGTAGTTATAAAGGCGTACTTACTCTTTTAAATCCGTTTTGCTGGCTCTGTTAGTCGACAAATTGTGAAAATCCAAAGGAGCCAAACAGACTTTGAAAGATACAAGAAACTTGAGCGAGATGCCCCAGAGACGAGCATAATAATAATTTATTTATTGTTCCTTATTCCTTGTTTTCGAGTGTTCCAAAAGTTGTCTAGTGGCGTCAGCGTCCCGATTCACCGAACAAGCATTTTCTAATATGATTTAACATCTACACGAATTTATTATTCAGTTCAAAATAATGACATGGTCAGACCATTTTATCGCCCCTCGTTATCCCCCGGGCATTGAATTACTTCGGCACGGACATTGGCGTTTTAATAGTGAAGCCTTAAACGTGCGCATGGAAGCTTTAGTAATAGCGCCGAGACCTGTAGAGGTTTTTATACTTGTCTGGGGAAAATGAAAAAAAAATTAACTCGAACGATATATTATACACAATAATATAATACATTGTTCGTTTATAAGTACTAAAGGTAAATGTTCATATAATAATTAATTTACCGGTTCGTTAAATTCTACTCGCAAGTATAAGTATATCACGAGATTGGCTCGTTTAATAAACAGCATACCTTTCATACTTTTAAACAATTTCATTCCACTTGGAGCGTGATTTGTGATGAATTAGTTAAACTCCTTGTGCACGTTGAAGTTTATATTTCACCACGTTCTATCTTTAACCTATACTTACCACGAATTTGGTGAAAAACATTTTAAATCATAGATTCTTTTGGTATTTTTTAGAATGCACTAAGTTTTGAAACTCTAAGTAGTGCAGTTAAGTTAGAATTACGTTTGGTAATATGGTTTTATTATTTTCTCGGAGACACTATTCATATTAAACTAAATATATTTAAGCTAAGCTAACCTTTATGAAAGCGGTATTATTGAAAACAGTTTTACTAAAATACATTGTACATATTATATTTATTATTTGACCATTTATCCTGCTTATTTGAATAGGTTTCTTTACTTAATAAATAACGAGGCTTAAGAAACTGAGTTTTCTTCAGTTTCTATACAGTAAAGTTGAGAAATTTAATCTAGATAAACATTAGAACATATGTCAATTTATTTATTCGAATTAAAAAATGTATTCAATTTTTTTTTTTGATTTCAACTTTAAAACAAACAATCTGTATTTTAATTTTTACATTAGGCGCGTGTGCTACTAAGATATTCTCAAGACCTGAGACTCTTTAGAAAAATCAGAATACAATACAATAATAAAAATAATTTGCTACTAACATATTCGTAAATGTTCAATTTAATAAAATAACTGAACAACTATTCAAATACATTTTTATCCAAAAAGTAAATAAATAATGCCAAACTCTAATTACTACAATATTCTTTATTCACGTGGAAAATTATACTACTATTGAAACTAATTAAAACTGAATGATACTCCTTGACTGATTTTTAGATAGTGCATTTTTATTTTTGTGTATGTTTTGTAAAGACATATAGATCATAAGAAATATTGCGATTTAAAATTTAAAACAAAATGTTTGACTATTTTAAAATAATAAAAGTTAATAATAAATTATAGGTTTTAATTAAAAATTAATTTGTATTTACTTTTTGAAGTTATTTAAATACATTTTTTAGTTACCAAATTCCAATTTTTTTTATCATTTTAATAAAATTAAGAAATAACAAGAAATTTTTTTTTTTGCTTTGTTATTGTTAATTTTTGTTAATAACATTTTAACTTCATATAATAAACGTTTTATTTCATGTGAGATTGTTGTAAAGGTGTAATAATAATGTTTTCATTTTATTTTTACTTAATGTGGCTGGAAGTACTTCTAACACCCTTATACGTTCATTACCTACCTGAGACTCTAATTGGTTGGGGTGAGTTAAATTGCACAGAAAAATAATCATTTTCCCAAGTGTACTAATTGTAAATGTGTCGCTAAAAATACGTTCAATTGCAGTTGGTAGTAGTGTTATTCCTATAATTAGTGCTCTCAGAGCAAGAGTAAGATTTGTATGCACTTCAAATAACATTATGATTTATAAATTGATTCGAATAATAATTTCAGTACTCGAGTTCAGGTCAAGAGTGTGACACTATGGCTTATGGGTTATGGGTTGGATTGAATATTTCAAAAAGGATAAGTTTGTTTATCCTGTAAACTATTAGGCTTTTTCCCAACTCATTTCATGAGAAAGACACTACGCCAGAGGAATGCTTTAACTACGTGATGTGGGTTAATCAGATGTGTTGTTTCAGATGAAACAGTGAAGTGTGTAGGTAATATAATAATAATACATTAAAACTGGAATAAGTTAGTTTTTATTTAATTAAAATTTTAATAGTTTTTTAAAAACAATGTGATGATGTTACATGGCTTATATACAATCAAATACTTTAATATATAAATACATGATAATATAATGATCGCTAATCGTGATGAAATAAATATTAATATAATATATATATGTAGGTACATTTATTTTAAATAATATATATATATATATATATATATACTTATACTTAAAGTTTAATTTTGATGAATAGAATAGAAGTATGTTGGAAATAGTATATCGCTCAAATACAAATTTTACTAGACACGTTGAATTAAAAAACTTTTTTTTTAATTTGTTCCTGCCAAAAAAATAAATATATTCTCATAGTTATGCGCATGACTTTATTTAAATTTTGAATGACGCAATATCATACAATACTTATACATATATAATAATAAAAATGAATACATATTTTTTATTTTTCTAACCATAATTTTTTATGTTTTATTTTTGTATTATTCAAGTAGTAAATGTAATGCGTGAATGAATTATATCTATAAATTAGTAGGTATTACCTTGTGAAACCTTACCAACTAAACATAAACAATTTTAACTCAGTGAACTTTAGACGTCCAAATTGAATAAAACATTTTGTTTATTGACTGCAATAATTGGTTAATGTCAAATGTCGATATTGACAGGATAATTTCAAATTTATTATTAGATAATTCTCTTTTGAAAAGTAAATAATTCATAATATGTCATCATGAGAATCAGACAGATGATATTGACAATAGCCATTGTTAAAATGTTAATTATAAATTTATGAGCACATCATAATATAAACTATAAAGGTAGGTACTTTTTTTTCCCTCTAATTCTCGTTGAATATAGTATTGACAAAAATGTCCAGTATTTTTATCAATTATTTAAAAATTATCGGTACGTTTTGTCTGTTCTGACCCATTTGTACTAGCTGCAGTGTATGTATGACGGACATAATATCTTGTACAAAGGAAAAATTCTTTGGTACGAACTGACACTGGCAATGTTAGTTATACCAATTTCAAAATGGTTTTTAATTGTTAGTTTTTTATCCATTAGGTATATTATAATTAAGAAAACAACATCCGTTCGTTTCCATACATCATGTATAGATATATCAGCTCCTTGTAGTATTACTCGAAACGTTTCTTAATAATAAATTTGGGTTTACCGTTGGTGCTGCACACTCACAGACTTATATATTTTTTTAAATTTTGTTTTTCAAAGATAGCCCCCTGTCATGCTTTATACCAGTAACTTGTTCAAAAATGTCTAATCGCGATAAAGCTCGACGGTGGGCCCGTGGGAAGCGAACGATCCGACAATCATATGGCTGCACGTTAAACAAACAATATATGTGCCGTCGACGGAGCGATCGGCCAGGTCTCAGTTTATTTTTCAGTGCTTTAGGGCATTTCGCTTTTATCTTTTCTTCGAGAAATCATCGTCGGGGTAAAGGGTTGTTTATTGTGGACATTGTCGTACAATGTGTATGCACTGTGTGAATACTCCCATGGTTTAATCATGAATAGAAGACGCGGGAGACGCCAATATTATTTTATTCCATTCAAATTCTCATTATTGTATTAATAATTTATATTATTGTCTCGTAAGCCTCTACATTCCGCTGGGAAATTATTGACTCTTCGACGATTTTATTATACAACAATAATTGCTTCACGTCGATAACATTTTTTTCATTTGCCCGACAGTGTGGCGTTATTTTCATGTCGGCATGGTTAGAATTGACGTGCGATGACTTACAATTTCTGTTTTGCTCCCCCCGGATATCCGGTTGAATCGAACGGAAAACTGGTGTAATCTTCGATTAGTCGTTTATCTTCCCCAGGGAATAAAGGATAGTTTCTCGGCGTTCGATGAAGTGGAAACAAAGTGTTGGTATTCTCAGTGGACTTTTACTACTGTAAAACTTACGTATACATATTTATTTTATGGCAATAAACCAGTTTGACAATTTTTATTGTTGTATTTTTATAAATAGTTTTTTTCTAAAATATAATGAAGGCAACAACATTATACGAGATTCGCACTAGTCATATACATTGATCGAAGAGGTTAAGGAATTTTTATATTTTATTGCCTAGTTTTAGATTCTGAACGGAGCGATGAATGAATAAATTTTACGACGAAAATGCGCTTTTTTTTCTACACAATTTATGGTAAAAGATATGCTTTGGTTTTCAACTCCAGCCTATTTTATGATAGAACAGTGGATCTATTTTTTACATTTGATAGGTCAAAATCAAAAGTTCTCAGTTAGGTACTCTTCAAAATAATCGAAAATATTTTACATTTTCTTAGTTTTTTTTTGATAAATATTGATAAAATTTTGCTTGGTCAAAAAGCTTAAAAATTATGAGGTCCTCATAAATTGTTATTAAAGGTATTTTATAAGCATGATTTTTTTTTTATAGACATCTAAAGTTTAAAGTTGTACGAAAATAAATATTAAAACGAATAAGAACAGGTTTATTCGTTAATCGCTGTAATTCAAAAATATTTTCAGTGATGATTTAAAAGTCGCATGATATTATTAAATTTTATATACACGATGACATATTATTCAAAACATGTTTAAATTAGATTTATTCTATTGTCTATTTATATCTGGAGCCTGTTCACACCGTTCTACGGTAAGGATGGTAAAATAAAATTTACTCAAAAGTCGAAAGTTATGACTATTTATAGCCATATGCAATTTTCGATCATTATAAGTTTATTTTAAATTAATATCAATAAAAATGTATTTGTTGAAGAGAAAAGCTTGAAAATTTAATACAAGGCTCTTAACATATTTTTACAATATCAGTTGAAAAATAAAAGAAATATATAGTCACAATTTTTTTATAAGCATTCAAAGTTTAAATTTTGACAACATACGTAAAAATTACGAAAATTCACAAATTATTTTAAACTAGAAATTCATAAATTTTTTTCTTTTTAAATCTAAGATTTGAAAATTTTTAATAATCTATAATATAATATCCTAGATAGATAAATCGTCTCCGCTCAGAATCGTTTTTCGTATGCAAATATATATCATTGGATTAAAATTTAATTTCATCCATTTCAGTAACTCACTTGTAACCTACTGCACAGCAGAGCGATATCATCCACTTTCCCGCTTTTTTTTCATTATACACGTGTTTGCTATTTTTGATGTCTGTCTTAGAGATTGCAATATGTAGGTATTAACATTCGTTCATGTTAACGAGCATACGAGACTCTACTCATTTAAATCAACTGGCAATTTAGCTTGACCATCAGATCATATGTTAATACATGAAGTTAATAAATCATCATAATAACTCATAAGGATATTTGTAAACATGAACTGCAATTTGAGTTGATGGAGGCTAATAACGATAATGAATTCTAAAGATGTCTGCGTTTATTTTCTTTGCAACAAAAAGAAAACAAATTGCATTAAACGAGATTGACTCATAAAAAATATGTATAGAAACAATTAACAAAGTAGTTTTCAACTATCTTTGAAAGGTGACTGAGCCTTCATCTCCTGACTCTTACTGAGTTTACGAGCAATAATTTTGAATTTTATCACAAATACAAAATAAATACAATAACAATTTATCAAAACTTAACTTAATTATAGCTAGCAAATTGACAAACGTTAATCGATGAAATTGGTTTGTATTTTTTTAAACTATATCCCAAGCTTATAAATTTGTATTATGAAAAATATATGCTTTTGAAGGGAATGGTAAATCGAAGGGAATCGTAAAAAAATCAAAGTAAAATTTTAACGAAGGGTATTTCGTGAGTCCGTTCCTTGATTATTAGGTATACATATATATATATATATATACACACATATCCTCAATCAATGTGCCCAAGTAAAACGCATACAGTGATCGATGGAGAAAACAAAACAATAATTTAAAGGTTTATTTTCTATTTCTTCGTAGACTATATCGGCCTCCTCTAGTCCTCTGTACTCCGGCATAATCGTCGAAAACATTACCTACCTAACGAAACATCAAAACACGATTCATGCTTAATTATTACGTGGGCTACGATTGGATACCAATCGGTTTTAATATATAACACAAATAATATTATTATAAATTGTAATGTTTTACAACTCCACCGTGGATGGCAATCAAAATATATTGTCATACTCCCGTATGTCCTGTATAGTGTGCACGTCTTTAAAAAAAAAAAAAAAACATAATATTTTCATCGTAGTCGTGCGTGTAGTACGACAACGGTCACGGACGAACGTTCTGTCATTACAATCGAACCGATTTTCACCGCTTCTCCAATATCCATATTATATCATAATATACGAGTATGGCCTATATATAATATAAAATATAAAAATATAATATATTATACCACGTCTTACGCGAGTATATATATAATATGATGCACCGTACAGGACGGATCGACACAATTTTTGTCGCATCGACGTTCGAGCGGTTAGGGTGGTTGGGGGTTGGGGGAGTGTAGTCGATTATGTGAAATTGTCATGTGCCGTCGTCCTCCTCTGCAATAAAGGTTCTATACTGTACCCTAGTCTGTCCAGATGAGTAAGGCCCCGTCCTGTGGGACCCTTAGATAAACTGCACGCGACTCATCCTCTATTCTCGAGAAGCGCGTACAGCGAGGAGAGTTCCGTCCGCCCATTCGCAAGCCCAATGTATACGTACTCAATACCAACAACCCTGCAGCTTGCACGACTATACGCCCCGTCTTACATGATGCATTGCGCTTAGCAACAACCCTGCAGCCTTGTCAGAATATTGTTGTGATGCCAATTTTTAAACTTTCTCCAGAAAATTATCGACGCATATTGTACAATGCACCAATAACTCAGCGACGTTTCCTCGACCCAATCGTCGCCGATTATATATATGTTATTCGCAATCAGCCCCTATCGACCGCGCGGCTTATGATACTGCAGACAAACCGCGAGTTGGCTACCTACACGTAATAACTGGTTGAAGGCCACCGATATACGCTGCGTACCTATTATACTGCTGTCAATATTATTTTGTGCATTTTCTGTTTATTCTCTATCGTCTACGTGTATTATCGAATCGAGACTTTTTGTCTTATATCGTATATGATACAGTATTTTAAATATTATATACCATCGTGCACTACCTACTGTCAAGATTGTCCAATGCTGATGGGCGTTAATCAATTAACAAATATAAATAAATAAACAATATTAGGTATTATAGGTACTTCTTACACATTTGATTATATGCCTATAGCAGGTATAAATTAATAATACGCTTATAACACAGCTGGTCGTGACCGTTTTTTGTGCTGCGTCGATAGAAACGCTGAATAATTATAGGTACCTATTATAACTACCTAACCACGAATCGACGGAAACATCGAAATTATATGATATCGATAATACGCGTGCAGCGTTTGCGTATGGGCAATGTGCCGAAACAGACGCAATTCCGACAGCTGTCGACGAGACACCGATGTATAGTTATATATATATATATATATATAACTAGATGATTGCGAGGAGTCGTGGAATGATTTTTTTTTATATACAGACTGTGTGACGCCAGCGAAAACGGGGCGCGTGGGAGTACGTAAACGACGACAACGGCAGGATGGCACGAAATCGATAAGGATTACCTGAACGTATGGACACGTAAATAAACGTGCATGTATAGGTACGTGTACGCGAGCCGCGAGGGTGGGCTGAGGAGAAAAGTGCGCGTGAATCGTAAAATATAGCTGAGTTAAAGAGTTAAAATGGACGGTTGGATTATTAATATTATTGACATTAGAATGATGTAAAATATTTGACTCGCTGACCGTCTGACAATTTTTCATTTGACAACATCGACTTCGTACAACGTTCAACTTTTACGTGCATTTGTTGGCATTAATACCATGCGCACAATATTTAATTTTAGTAAAAATTATATTTTATTTGGAAAAAAAAACATTCCAAGTTTATTTTGAAGTATGAAACCGGGGAAGTCTCTCTGTTGTATAGGTTATACGGACTTCGCGTGTATCTATACTTCATAGTTATTGTCGTTATTGATAATGTCTATATTATGTAATGGGATTGCGCGTGATAATTTTAATTTAATAGTAAATTAATCATTGCGTGCAAAATACATACGAATTATATTTCTAAAGACGTATTATAATATCACTTATTTATAATTTTATATTATTATTATTTGCCTTCTAACTATACGACTTGTTGAACTAATTTTTGATTAAAACATCCCATACTGCCTATATTACAATTAAATATTTTATAATATACAATATATATATATATATATAATCATATTATTATTAAAGTATTAAAATATTATATCGTTTATTATTATTAATAGTTTGTAATTTAATCGTAACGTTCAACAGAACGGTTTAAATAGGGTCTTGCTGTATAGTTGTTGTTTTTTTTTTATTAGAAAATAAGCAACTTATACTAGTGAAGCACAATATGTAAATATGATGATAAAATATACAAGTGAGACATGCATTTTATGAGGCGGAAGGCGATTCATTGATAGAACCCAACTTAATATTATAATTGTTAAAATAGCAAAAAAAAATCAAATAAAAAAAAAAATTTTTTTTATAATCTTCAAATATATCTTTATTTTTTTATAATATACAATATTATTTAACCCCACAAAAAACGTAGAAATGCATTAATAATTATATAATTTATGTAAAATATGCCAAACAAATATTTGGGGAAAATTTCAAGTGTGTCCATGGAAATTGATTTTTGATCTACAACAATATTATACTCGTCTGGATTATTTTGAAAAGTTCTGGGAATTTTTACTTTTATCATACCAAATCACCAATTACCAAGAACCACCCTCAAAGTTTAAGCACGGTGCATTGTTATTATTCCTAAAGGTGGTGCCAGACACCAAATAAAAAAAACTAACATCACAGTTAAACCATCGTTCCGCTAATGATTTAAAATACAAAACAATTATCAGTCATGAGTTCATGACATTATGGTCACCGACGCTCACCGTTCCATTCAATTAATAACAATATTGCTTGATTGCTACTGCAATTTATAATATTGTATAATATAGGTATCTACCCGATAAAATATAGTGGTAAAAGTTAATACATTCTGAGGTATCAGTTGGTTTTGCGATTTAAAGTGAAATTAATTACTCTCAAACTTGTAGGACATCGTCAAGTTACCCTGGGGGGGGGGGGGGAGATCTTATCGCATTAGCACAATACGTACGTATAACTATATAGGTAGCTATACCGTGGTCATCGTGGTAACCGACAGTAGTTTATAGCAGTATAGCCGCACTCACTTTCGTTTAGGTAGGTACTAAGTATATTATAATATTATACTCGTATCGTTGTATGCGCAGTTTCCGAAAGGTCAGTGGCGAAGAGAAATACGAGCATAAAAATGATTTTTTTTTTCATTTTTTTTACATTAAATTTGCGTAACCCTCGGCCACTGTGTGTGGACGCGATCGACGGCGGCGGCAGCATGACTTTTACACCTAATATTATACCTATGCGTATTATTATTATATGTATATACACTATATATTGTAAGAATCGCTAACTTAAAAAAAAAGTACGGAAACATATTTTGCAGAAGGTTCACCGTGCAGTATGTATATAGGTATTACAATAAAACGTTTTTCGTCGTGCAGTGTTGATCGCAGAGCGTGAATTAATGTTTCCAAGCTTGAATTATTGACATGTGCATACGTTTTTTACTTTTTTATCATTTTATTATTATTATTATTATTCTATAGTACGGTACATGATAAATCTGCTCACGTGCACGTACATTTACATTGCACTTTTTATTTTTTTGTCGCATAGATACCTATACCTACCAATTTCGATTCTGCGTTCTATAGGCATATTATTCTTATTACTCCGTTGCATTGATTGTTCATAATCTATATTACACTGCTACCACCCGCGTACAGTTGTTTTTATAATAGTGTATGCGTTTTTTGTCATCCAAGATTAATAGCACCCACTGACATGTTTTTTTATGACGATGTCAAAACCACGTTAAATAAAGTTAGGTGGTATTATTAATTTATCTTGTGATACTTTATTGTAAGTGGTAATTGATTTCAATAATTAAAAAAAAAAAAATTTATAACCATGTGTGAACAATCTCGCCTGATCGTCTGAAAGTGATATTAATACAAAACAAAATTCAAAATTACAGATTCGTTTACATCCCTTTTTTTGTTGCTGTTAGTCTTGTTAAACCTTTACTCGAGTTAAATTGGCACCGTTGTTTATGTCTCAGTGAGCTTGACCATAAATTTAAGCGACTGTGTTCTATCGCAAAAAGCCTAATTATTGTTGACGCTTAATTAATCCTTCCTATAAAGGCGATAGAAATTGTGATTATGTTGGTGTTGACGATCTTATAATGAGTTCTAACAAGTATATATGCCTACCTATACGTGTTTTATATTTAAGTGTCTATTCATTGGCTATTTAATATATACATAAATTTAAGATTATATTATATACCTACAATTGTTATAATACATTGGTACCGAAGGTTTTCATTTTTAAATATTCACATGATTTCGAATATAAATAATAAAATATTTTATTATTATCTTTATTTTTCGAGAAGTATTCATGCTAGGAAAGTTAAGATTGTAATATTTCAGATAATAATATAAGTTTTTGAGCCAATTTTATGCACCGTTTACAACTATGATATATATGGGGCATGGCCTGTATTGGCTTAAAGAGTTAAAGGTATTTAGGTATATGTGCTAGAAAAAAATAATAATTTTATACTTATTTATCTTAATTTATAATGTAAAAACGTAAGTCCCTAGCTAATATTTTTGGTCCATTCGGTAACAAGATACCCAGTTAGGTAACAAATGCCAACTTCCGGACCCTAACGACCTAAGGTAGTGTTATAATGTTATGCTAATGTATATTATGACCGGACGTATTTACCATAATTATTCTAACATGTGTAAATCTTGACACATCGTTTCAATCTTATGATGTCTTATAAGTTGTGGTATTAATCATATTGTATAGTTTTCTATAAGTTACTATAGCGGTCAAGTTATGCCAGTCACTCAAAGTCATCTTGTATTTTAATAGAATTTACGCAATCGAAAAATTGAGAGCAGGATATTATATCCTATAAATGTTTTAAATTATAATGAATTGTAAGTATGTGTGACAGGTATTGCAGATATAGTTACCAAATATAACAAATTTAAACGGAAATATTATCATTATTGTTCACACACTAAACCCATTACAACGTATTATAGGTACTTACATCATAATTTACAGTACTGATTACCATACACTTTGCAAGAGAATTCATTTAGATATCATTAAAAATCAGTTTTGTCTCGGTGTACTCACATTTTGGAAATCCCAGTCTAGGTTTTTCGGCCAGCAGCCATTTGTCTTGCAAGTAGAAGATGTTATCCGATTGCCGCAATCGAACGGGACGCATTTATGAATAGAATATACTTTCACATAATATTTAAATTAGTTTATTTTTGTGATTTCGATTCGACGTGATATTCTCGCTAATACATCATATTTTTATCGAAAAATAAAACAACAGTATTAAAAAATAAAAAAAGATGTAATTAAATATATATTTTAAAGAGTGTTTCGGATTTTTATTGTTATCGTTTCGATTAATAATTATTGTAGTAAAAAGTACTGGATAAAAAAAAATTCTAATGAATCGCACATATTTGTAATTTTAATTTTTACTATATTTCATGTATTATTTTGTCCAGCGCGCACATTCAGAACTTTCCGTGTTACAGCGCGAACGCACACTATGAATGAGTAACGCGACGCCGTAGCCAATGCGGTACTGGTGGCGAAATCTGTAATTATTATGCAATTCGGACACCCGGTAGTCGGTATATAGTAGTACGCCTTTTTCTTCTTCGTATTCTTTTTATTTTGCGCTCCTTGTTTTTTTTTTTACAGCTGGTTAAATTGTACCTTTTTCCTTTGTTTATTTATTTATTTATTATTATTATTATCAAAATTATTTTTTATTTATATGTTTATATATATATATATTTTTTTTTTTGGCAAACACAACCGCAATCATTGTCAAAACAGAAACCAAATGTTTCGAATGAAATTCTATATTTATTCATTTGGTTTTTACCTGATAATATCATATTATTAATATGCATTTTAAGTTTCTTGTATTTGACCACTATTTGTTTAGATAATTATTTGTTTATACCTATTATTACACGTAGCACAATAATGAATTGTATAATAATATTGTGCTCTTATTTTATTATTCCTTTATCGGAAAATTCAGAATTATGTTCTTTTAGGATAACAAATACTTTACTTTGTATATGAAACGCGAAAGTGTGTTTTTGTCTTAAAGTTTAAGACTACGCACGTGATCAACGGATATTGGTACCATTAATTTTTAATATGGTCAACTAATATTCCTCTAGTTGATAGCGATCTTTGCTCTATTATAATATGGTTACAATATAAATATAATATAATATACAGGTACCTATCGTAAAAAGTAAAAATAAATAATTTTGTATACATTATTAATCGTTAAACTGCTAAATAAAAATACCGTAAATATCAATAAGTTAGATGATTTCGCCAGGAAATCTTTAAATAATAACAATAATAATAATAAAAAGAAGTAAAAGCATTCCTAGGCGGTATACCCAGTAATTATTTATAAAACTGAAATGCTTGATTTTTTTCATATAAATTATGTTACTTAAAAACCTACCTATGTGTTCTTAAGTGTTTTAGTGCGTACCTATATAAAAAAGATTAAATTAATTTTAAAAATTTAAAAAGAATATTGTTGTAATATTATGTTTTATTTTTATTTTTATCTATTGCTTAGGTACAAAATTATAATAAGAATGGTATAAATTCCATGAAATATTATATTCTGTCCACTGTCCAGCATATTATATAAACTAAAAAGAAAAAGAGAATAAATCAATAAAATACAGTTTTAAATGATTATTACCTAGTAATTTTTTATGATTTGATAATTTCAAAAATGTATTCTTATAATGTTTGATTGATCAGTTAGTTACCTAATGAATATTCTACGATTATTGCATACAAGCGTTGTAAAACATTTTCATTGTACCTAAATGTTATGCTTAATATCGAATTATTATGTAAATACACAGATTCAATAATAATGATTTGTTGACCATGAAAAAGAGAGCATAACTGCATACATACAATACATAAAAACATATTTTTTTTAGCCACTTTTTATGGTATTTTTGTAACTATCAAATTTAACTTTATAAATGAGAAATGAGAAATTATTAACAAATGCAGTATTTTACTCTTACGCGACACAAATACAAGTTCATCATATTGATTTGATGGGAGAAACTTAAAAGTTTTTTTCTTGAACGAGAATACAATAAAATTCCTAATACATCTATATTACATAATATATCCATACGTTCATAAAATGTATTGCATTATATTATGCGAGTGTTTTTTTATAGAAAAAAACAGGCGGTGTTCATTCTGAGCATTTGTTGTTTTTTGTTTGTTGAAATGTCCAAAGTAGAATGTAGATAGGAATTTCATTTACCCGAACGTCTCTGGAAAAATACGGTTGCAGAACAATATGCAAAGGAAATTTTATTTGGGATGCGGAAAAAACGACACAAGTTTGCCAGTTAAATTGAACTTTTTCAATTTAAAAAAAAAAAACCGAATCCCTCCTCCGCATAACACAACTTTTTTGACAGCCAAAACATCGGTCTACTCGGCCAATAGAGTGCAAGGGGTGTATTCAGTGTACACTGTACATATATATGCGTATATTGAATGGTGTTAAATTACATAAACGAAAAAAGTAAGTACTTAATAATAATAATGTGACACAAATTGAATAGCCCAGCATAGCCATACAAAATATAGTGACTCATTTACTTTCGTCTTTCGGTATACAATAATTGGAAAACCTCGAAAAAAAGAGGTATAGAGATAGTTGGGGATGTATGGAGTGAGAGAGAGAGATAGGGGGGAAAGAGGGAGAAAAACATATATAGGGTGAGGGAGAGTGAGTAGCACGCTGGCGTTAAGGGTTCAAAATCAACAGGTACATTATGGAACAGCTCGCCCGATCTGCAACTGTTTGCCGATTTCTTTATTTTATAATTTTCTTTTCTGTCATTTAAATATTAGCTGTCCACACGGTGGTTGCGGTGTTGACGACGCATACTGTAATTATAATATATTAAAAGTATACGCAATAACACACTAGAGTGTGTACTACGTTTATTTATTATTGTTATTATTATTTTTGGGAGGGAAATGCCACGTCCTTCACATTTCGACGTGTGATGTTGATGTTGATATTTATTATCGCGTCACGACAGGCAGCTATAGGCTATTGCGCGTGTTGGTTGTTAGGCTATATGTTAGCGAGGACGATATAATGAGTAGTGGCGGCGACAACGTTTTTAACAATATTATGTTTAGTGAGGAGTGTGCTATGTATGGCCCAATTATATACACACGCGACACGCATACACACATGTAATCATTTATATTATATACCTACACATTTTTTATAACTAATCTAATCGATAAGGTTCGCCTTGGCCTACAGAAAGTCCAAGATTCTTTGCACACAAAATATAATATTAAAATAACAAATAAACGTATTCGCATGTATCAGTACTCAACAGACTTCGCATTGGACACACAAAAATCACGCACGGATTCCTGATGGAAAGAGAGGAGCCTCCCATTTGTCAAACTTGTGGAACTATATTAACAGTCAAACACATAATTGCCGACTATTTATTGTACAACCAAGAACGAGTTGAGCACAATATAATATCATACAACCTGGACTCCGCACTCGATCCCAATACTAAAAATAACTCAGATTTATTGAATTTTTTAAAACACTCCAAATTGTACAATCATATATAAAAAAGTGTACATCCCATTTCATTTATAACTCATCTTTGTAAATTCGTTCTAAACACTTATTCATGCATATCTTTTAACTTTCTGTAACTAATGGCCTTTGTTGTCGATGTTTTTTTGTAATCAATAAAAAAAAAAAAAAAACGTATTCGCATAAACATATATGTACATGTACAAACTCACTAGCACTCCCTTCCACCACCACACAAACACCTCCACCCACAGACAACTAACACCCCTTACTCCTTCTCCACATAAACATACACACCACCGACATCTCACCCCATTCGCATACACATACTACAGACGCACAACCATACACATTTACACACAGACACACATTACAATAACGTGTACTTGAAAATATTTAAATGGGTTGGTTATGTGGTCGCCGAATCGATAAAAGTAGAAGCACGCTGTGTAGAGTGTGATAGAAAGGGTGAGAGAAAGAGAAAGACCGGGTGGTAGATGGTGAGGTAAAGTGAGTTGGAGGGTGGGAGAGGGGAGGGAATGAGCGAAATGGACAGAGTGTGCATGTGTGAGAGAGAGAAGGGTATGACGCGCGCCCGGTTTTATCCCGGTACTGCACTACGCATCAAAAGGTTACCATGGAAACCAGTTAATACGACCACTCCCCGCAAACCCACGCCGTTCTATCACGTCTATTTTCTCTTTCTCACTGTTTTTCACTCGCTTTCTCATTGCCGCCACCTTTTCCGCCCATCACCAACTCTACCACCCACCTCGTACTCGCGCTCTTTCCCGTGAACTGTCCCTCACCGCTTACACTGGCACCGATCCTGACAATCCACCTTGCCCCTCACCGCTGTGGTCTCTGCACCATAATTCGCGTCGACCGCGCACGCCATCATTCCCCTGGCCACCAATTTAGGCTTCATCTCGGCAAAATCTGTTCCGTGTCTTGACCCCTATACACTCACCCAGTCGAACCCTTTTTACCTCTTTCACTTTTACCTCCCAGTTATTATTATGTCTCATTTGTGGCATGATGGACGGCGCGGTTAATGTGCCAAAGGGAAAAGACGGGACAACGAGATGGAATATATTATAATGTACAACGACGATGACGAGCGAAAAAGAGAAAAGGAGAGACATCGAAAGACAGTTATGGAGCGAGCGAGCGAGGGATGTGAGAGAGATAGGGTGAGAAAGAAAGAGAGAAAGAGAGGAAAGAGAAAAAGCCCACGCATTTATATCGGATAAGTCTCTGGTTCTTCCCCGTCACCCCTCCACTGACTACTATCTCGTCTACTCACCTCCGACCACGATAATTCATGCCGCACTTAAGAAAACACGTCATTTTTTATGGGCTCATGAATTTTAATCGCGACTTATCTCTAACGGACACCGCACGTCCTATTTATATGTGTTTCGATGTTTCGTATATTTCCTTACTACTTCCCTGCAGCCACGCCGAGTAAGGGTTTTAATTCGCATATTTCTTTTGATCAATGCTAACATGTGATCGTGTACGCGCAAGTGTGTGTAGTATGTGTTTGCCCGCCATCGTAATGCGTATAGAGCTAGGGTTATATATAAAAAAAAAACTCTAAGTTTTTCGATGTGAAAAAAATACATATTTCGCTTTTTTCCGACGTCAAAGGTCCTTTGCTCTTGTATACTTAATGATGCCGATACGTATTTCCACGAGAAAATGTCAGTTGACGAAATCGTACCTAATCCGTCTTCGTTAAATTTTTTAAATTACTGGCAAGTTAATATTATCTTTTCCCCGGGAAAATAAATATCGAAATATTGAATTATTACTGCAATCAGAATATATAGTAATGCCATCAAGTCGCAAATCTCCGGATATCTCGGTGAGATATTTCTATTTAGTCTCCGGATTTCGTCTTGAGTTCGTGAATTATAGATTTGCATGAAAATATGTGTGCGTGGGCAACGAGGTGAATATCACTGCACAATAAAATTATTATATTTTTAATTCATACTAATAATATGTTTCCAATAAATATTATAATGGCAACATTATGTTTATCGCATGATACACTGTAAATCAATTTGATTGATCACGGTGTAATCTATATATATATATATATATATCATTTTAATTTATTTTCCTCGATGCTGGCCCGAACCAATGTGTTTGTACTGGCATGCATTTTGGTGCGTTATGTAATAAATGTATAGATCACCGATTACTAGTTAATTAATTGTCAACTGAGTGAGTACTCTCCACGGGTAGTGTACGTTTACCGGTATATATTAGTGCTTAACGTCAATGCTGATTTATCACATCGATTATGTTCGCTGCGCATTCCTATCTGTTTGCATATCCATTCGCCAATATCCGTTTTCCTCGGTCTCGTTCAACATTGTAATATATAGTTCATCATAAATATTGTTATGTCGGCTACAGTTCATACTTTACACTTGTATAATATTATGATATTGTACGTTTATCCGATGTTTTGTAAAAATAATAATAATAATATTAATTAAAAATGTAAAACATTAATTTATTATATTCATGATTTTACAATTTAAAAGTAACGTAGTTATGATCATTTACAATATTTTGCAGGGCTGACAGAATAGAATAATGTAAACGAACAATTAAGTTTTTAATTTTCACAATATCTTCTTCTATTATAATAGGTAATATAATATATTTTACTATTATTGTTATGTCACTACATTGGTTAAATAATTGCTGAACTTTTATTGAATTTAAACGAAAATGTAAAATTTATAATACATTTTAAAATGCTCATAACTTGCGTCAAAATTAAAATATAAAAAAAGTCAATATTGGCTCGTGGATAGTTATTTTTCTAAAAATTGAGAAATGATAAATTCAAATGAAGTCAACATTTCAGTACTAATAATATATTATATAGGTACACATTTTGAACAAGACTGAATAATACGAGGTACATGAACTCTACACACGGGCACCCTAGCCGGCGCGGGGGAGGATACATTTTTACTATAGTCTTTTTTATTATTATTCCAAATAGCTGGTATTTTTGATGTTAATTGAGCGTTTTGCACGCTCTTACTGAATAAGTAGCCGGTAATATATTATATTTTGTGATGTAATAATTGATGAATTATTTTTGATTCGTTATCAGTTTTTGTATATATTTTTTTTTTATTGAGTGTCATTTGACATATCATTATGGTTTAATGAAAATACGGTTGACCTAATTGCACGAAATCTACTATCCTGAAGCCATACGTTGATTTAGCAATTTTAAAATAAATTAGTGTTCGTGGCTTGCAATTTTGTTTGGCTTTGATTACCCTATAAAGTTTCTTAAAGACCTAATATAAATGCTCGAACTTGTGTAGCGTTTGATAATAGTTAGAGCCGAGAGGTGATCTGCACGAATTTCTATGGAATAGATAATAATCTATGAAGCTTAACGAACCGAGTATTGTTTACATAACTATCCACTATGGCAGGATGTCCAATTGTATTTTCCTACAAGTCTGTCCATAAATTATAATAAACACGTGTGAATCGACCAGTGTGATATAGAGTGTGGTTTATAGCTTACGAGAAAATTAATAACTTGTTCGATTTGTTTTTACTAGTTTAACAGATTATTGAATATAGGTCAAATTTTGATAAATAAAGTTATTTTTGTAAAATTACTATGCGTTTGTTAGTATACAATGTAAACCTAATATTATATTTTTGCTTTTTAAATAATTCTATTGTTTTATTTAAATTTAATGAAAAATTGTCTGTTCGACATTATATTATGTTTTTAATGTCAATATATTAAAATCAAATAATCGTTAAAAAAATATAGCCAAAAATATTAAACTAAACAGGGTTAAGGTTTCAATGAATTATGTTCACCCCCATTTTATCGTTTGATAATGAATTATTCATATTCTGATTGTTGTAACTTTTAAGTATACTTACTTTTTATTAATTGATTATTTGATATGCTTTAATAAAGTGTTGCCGCATCTAAATTAAAATTCGGACCAATATTTCTAAGTTATCATCATATTTTTATTAATAAAATAATACAAATAGTATTTAAAAATGGATATACCTACATAAAAGTATAAAATATATGTAATTATTAATCAAGTACTTTTGATACTTGAGTATTATTTACAAATTATAAAATTTAAATAGATTATTATGAATTAGTTATGACTACAACTTTTCAAATCACTTATCATGGACTTATTATCATTAGTATACAAAGTCAAATAACTCAAAAACTACTTGTTAGAATTTTGATGTAAATACGTAAACATTTGTCAAGTCATCTCCTGAAAAAAAAAAAAAAAAAAAAAAAACATTGGTTCTTATTTGAAAATAATAAGTTTGTATCATCACAGGACACGCCTTAAATGGTATAAGAAAATCAAAGCAGTCATTAATTTGGAGATTGCTTAAAAAATTTCCTAAATAAGAATTCGAATAAATTCATCATTATGAAAAAATAGGGTGGTGAGGGGGGTTTGAGAGCATGCTTGGAGAATCACTCAGTATAGGTATTTATTTGTTATCGTTAGGCGCTATAACTTTGAAACTAATCGTTTTCATGAATTTCTAACGAATGCGATTAATAACTTTTTAATAACCTACCTACCTATTATGGAATACATAATAATGTAAACGATTGTCTACTTCCGAGTATTTTATTACATTCTATTTTCAAATATTGTAAAATAAGTATTTTAAATTGTTCTTTTATTAATAAACTATTCGTGTCTATTTTGCGAAGGTAACATATTGTTTATTTACGTACTTATTTTTGTTATAACTATGCTAATACATCACACAGGGCACGAAAGTGAATCATGTCCTCGTGACTGTTTCGTAATAATGTGCGTTATTTAATAATAACCATAATATACTATCGTAGTCGGAATGGCACAAGTGAAAAGCTTTTGTTACGAACCGATCAAACCTTTGTTTGCCGTTGTACATGTATACATTATATTATTTAATGAGCATTCACAGTTTTGCGGAATCGTAAGTGTGCACAGCATTTCGAATGAGTATCCTGTTCGGGATTAGCTTTATTAAAACACACGCGTGTAAGCAGGATATCCGTCGGAATTTATTCTGCATTATGCACTCATTATGTTGTATGCGACATCATATTATATTTTATTGATGATAATTATATTATAATAGGTAAAATGACGACCACATTAATTTTTAATACTATGCATTGTCGTTTTCCAGCTGGACGGTCGGATGTTGGCTGGTCAAATGAAACGTGTCAGCGGCGGGGTCGGTAGAAACATTGCGGACGCTTTGGGCCGGTTCGGACACGATGTCTGTTTCTTGACCGCTGTCGGGGACGATTCCAACGGCCGCTCGATAATTAAATCGCTTGGCCACATAGTTAATATACATTATTATTATTATTATTATCATAATTTCGTCCATGCGCCGTAGTTGTCGTGTCTCTTGCTAGTTTCTATAATAGATTCTATTCTACATAACAAATGCCAACAAGATCGATTTTTGGTTTTTTTTTTTTTATAGAACACGGATAAGATCGCCGTGGTCAAGGATCAGTCGACGTCTTGGTGCGTGGTGTTCCATGACCGGCAAGGTGACTGCATGGCGTGTATCGGCGACATGGAATGCCACAAGCGAATAACTATGGACATGGTAATTTACGGATTTTGGATTATAATTTTAATATTAATATTCCTCTTGAAATATAATCGAAATTATTTGATACCGGTAACGTGACATCGTCGCATATATGTATTATACCGCTGTATACGTAGATAGTAGGTACTATGGGTATAGATTAAGTGTACACCGAGTAACCTAAAATCCTTAGATAATCGATAATTCGTTTCCTCTGTTAATTGAGTTTCTCGATACCGTCACACCGACGCGACGTTTCAATCACACCGATTGAACCACTTCTCTCTGTCAAGTCAATATTTTTATTGCTTCGACAAATTCGAATACCTACTCGATTAATATCCATTAGATTTAAGGTTTCATTCATTTATAATATTTTATTTATATTGCAACAATAGAAATTACGGACTAGGAATTTATTTTTCAAACATACTTTGATTAATTATTCAATATGAAAAATTATAATTCAATGAAATTCATTGAATAAATATAATACGTATACAATATAAACAAAATTTTGAATGATAGATAACTAAACGATTTTAGTAATGATACATATTATATAATATACATATAACGTCTATTTTGTTATAGATATTTTTTTACCTCTTAGGCGGCGGCAAAGACCATGCATTAGTTATATTGTAGTTAACTTCATATTATTTTAATGCGATGTTGGATATATTAAGAAGTGGTAATATTAATATATTAAATAATTAAATACTATGAACAAATTGTCAAACTATTTAATTAATATTCGATTTTAAAAACTTAATAACTGGTTTATTTCGGGTTTGGACCAATCATATATATCATATTATTAGAGTATTACTGCAACTGATTATGTAATATGTACAAATTCAAACAAGAAAATTTCTAATGAATTATGCTACCACCTACTTTACATAAAATTTTATTTTTACAAAAAATATTTTACACACATATCTATTCACATTCAAATATTTATCATATGTACCTTTAGGTGCAAGGAAATTAAAAGTTTATTTACTATAGTTATAATGATTATGAAAAGAATAATGCTAATAATAATAAATCTAAGTAGTACAACATTAATGGTAACTTAATATGGTTTGATAAAAATAGAAGTTTTTTTAATTACTTTTATTGTTTGAAATAATATGCACTTAGCAGATTATGGTTTTAAAATGAATTACGGTACTTAATATTTTGTATATTACGTTTAGTTCTAGTAATTAAATTGTTTTACTATTTATTGTGAAACTAAGTAGAAATTAAAAGAAATTAATTTAGAAAGTTGTTAAATACGATCGTCAAACAAATATATAACAATGTAATAGAATGCAATTACTCAAAACTTTGGTTTCAATTAATTCTATCAAAAGTTTGCAATTTGAAGATCGATCGAATCATGCGAAACACGGAATTGTATCATATATTTTTAAATTGCTATTGCCTATAATAGTTATAAGTTTCAACTTAAATATATCTCATAGTTCCATAACAGTACATTTTTTTGGTATACTTGTGAAAAAAATATTATCGTGTCAAAGTCACTTTTAATCTATTACATTTAGTTTTAAAACAGTTTCAGTTAAAACTTATTGTGCTCTTGAAGACTTAAAGCAGTTAAAATTATCAAAAAGATGCATATAACATTATAATGTAAACTATACATATTTTATAATACTATGATAGAAGTTACTTTTCAAACGATTCTAAATTGTTCAATAAAAACTGATAAAATAAAACACTCGTTTTTAACGTAATTATGTTGAACAGTTTTTAATCAACCTTATTTCACTCCCAATCACGAATATTGAATTCAATAATACAATGAAATTGTCATATTCAAATAGTTACAGTATTATTTCAGATAATTTTGTCTAATATAATTTATTAAATTGACAATTAGTTGTAACTTTTAAGTTTAGAAAATCATTTTGATCCCACGAATTTTTTTGTTGATTTTATTCAGTTGTGATGAATAATAATTTTACACTCTTTTTACTTGTATTATTTAAATCATTAAGTAAATTTAATGTCTACTTTTTTACCAATAAATCAAATTTATTTAATTTTATTATATTTAGATATTATATTAGAGCAATTTGTCTCTTATCTAGAAGTGGGCATTCATTGATATTGATAAATTTGTTTAAAACAATAATAATAATTTGTTTCCCAATAACCTTATATGTATGTGATAGGTATACCATCACGTTATAGGTGCGTATGCACTGTGCACACACACATAAAACAGTTGTTATGCGAATACCTAATAGATATATCAAGGACTATCGTTATCTAACTTTATAGATTGTTCATCTTTGAGCAATACGATTTTATTAAAATAAATTGTATCATAATTATTGTTATTATTTCTCAAATCTCATCATCGAAATTCTGACATCATTCCGTGTCCGAAAGATCAAGAAAAATATTGACGCTTTGTACCAGAGTCCACTCGTGGTTATCGATGGCAATGTTTGTCCAGATTCGATGGAATTTATAATTGGATTTTGTAACGAGGAAAACATACCAGGTAAAGGCCCAGTTGTCAGAAACGGAGTAAATCACTTTTGGCCATTTTAAAGTTAATCTAGTGATTTGTGATTTTTTGTGCATTTCAGTATACTTTGAAACAACTGACGTTGCTGTGGCTTCCAAACCATTTTCTTCGGATATGTGGAAAGGATTTTCATTCATATCTCCAAACTTCAAGGAGTTACAAGAAATTTCAACAAAACTTACAGGTAAAAATTTTCAAATTTTTCAAATTGATTCTTAATTACACGTCATATACGATAAATTTGCAGTCATCAAGACGTTTTCATTGTAACATAATGAATATTAAATTTAGATGTTAGTTTTACGTAAAATCATTGTTTGTACAATAGCACGTACTTGTTGGCTCTCACTTTGAAAATGTTACAAAATTTCATCGTGTTTTTAATATCGACAATTAACTTCTTATTTTATCTTTTTATGCCTACGAATTACTGTTATAAAAATAATTTTCATTAATTGCAATAAATTCTTTTATAGATACTTTTTTCACGTTGAATATTTTTTATGGTTTAAAAGACAATAATTATTAAGAAAATTAAATCATCATTAATCAAATAATTATTATTTATTTTAATTTACTAGGTACCTAGTGTTTATTTTATCATAATAATAAAAATATATTTCAAAGAATATTTATTTGATATGTATTTCTTATTTTAAAAATGTTGACATTTGATATTTTTTAACTTTCTATGATGATATCAATTCGCTCATTACTATACATATTTTCTTTTAGGTATTTTCAAATAAAAAATAAAATTTATTATTCTACGTTTTTTCATTCTTTACCACAAAAGTTTTCGCTACTTACAATATATATATTACATTATAATTCTAAGTGATTAACTAGCTGTTCCTTTTAGTGCCTCTCGCTGTTATGCGTATTTGCTGAAGAGCTAAAGGCTTTTATCACTATTTTATTTACTTATTTAAATTAGTTATACATAAGAAGTTGTAATGCACATTTGCACATGAATAATTATGACGATCAAATAATGCACAATCTGTTCATTTATTTTCTAGGACGTCATGCCTTCATTAATAACCAAATTTAAACGGTAGAACTATTATTGTTAATACATTTTAAATGTTACGCAAAGATAACGAATCACACTTAATAGACAATTGAAAAACGCTAATTTATAATTTAATAAGTAGTTTTATGACGTCAAATATTGAAAGACGTTAATTTAATATGCTAATTATTTTAGTCGTTAGATGAAAGTACTTATTTTATGGTTCAAATAATTTTTGATAAACTCATAATGAATAAATTGAAGGTATATTTTATTTTATTATTTTTTTTTTTTTTTTTGAGCTGGGATTCATGTTTTAATATGAATGTAGTTTTAGGCTGAATACACAGTAAAATGTTTATGGCTGATTTTTCGTAAGGGTTTAGTCGTTAAGGTTACAAAAAAAAAAATAAAAAAATATTTATAATTCATCGATTTTCGTTGTTGAGAAAAAATTTATAATTTTTTTTTTTTGAACCTATAATACTCAATGTACCACTGAAAATATATGCATATTTCTATATATCACTGTATTTAGTTTTATTTTTTAATAAATGTTTTGAAATTGTTAATGTATTGAAATAGAGATAAAATTATTAAAAGTTATTATGGTCTATTTGACTTACCTTATAATTTGAGTTAAAAATTTAAAAAAAAAAATGTGATATCAATTTTCAACAATATTGAGGTAGCTTTATTTAAATTTACCTATAGAGGAAGCTTATATTAATATTTTAAAAGTTGAACTACGTATTTTAATTAGTTACCGAAATAGTTATGCAAGTTTTATATATTAAAAGTGAGCAGAAGAACATATTAATAGACAGGTGAGATTTTCGTGGAAAAGTAGTGAAATATGGTAGGTACAGGTATTTATTTTGCATACGATTCACTAGAAACTATAATTATTTTCTTGTGAGGATGAATGTATCTTCCACTTTTGTTTTCGAAGAATTTGAAAGATACGTAGTAAACCATTTTATGTGTTTTCTAACTACTATAATATTTAAAAACAAAAATGTTGGTTTGAAAATAAAACTTTAAAAATTTGTATTAAAATAAAAGTATTAACTACAGATAATTGGTGTGTATATAATTGTTTGTATAGATTTGAAACTTGATGCACATTTATATAATATCGTAAACCGTGCCTGAGTAGTTTAAGCGAGTGTAGTCCAGTTCAGAAGCCGTTGAACGGTCAACTGTATACTCATTTTCTTAAAATTTTTAATATTTAGACATTTTTTTTTATATACATATTATATAATTAAAGTAGTCTCAAAATCAAATTTTGAAATAATGATATTTTCTTTTATGAATTTTTTAATTTTTTACTGTATATTCCAAAGCAGAATGTTTCTCTACAGTATATAAAAATCAAATTTGAGTATTAGTGTTCAAAGCTGAGGGAAAAATAACACGTAGAGTCTTGTCACCAATAAAAAAAAAAATGTTAACACAATAAAACGAAATACAAATTATGTTCGAATTTGTGTGGAAAAAAATATTAAGGAAAACCATGGCTTTAACATTTGCACTGTCTAACGTGTGTGGACACTGCAGGATATATATATATGTATATATAACTAATGTATATGTTTGTATTGGCGAGGTAATCGTTAAAATCGTTTTTACGAGTCAAAAAGAAAACGGAAATCAACGGAGATGCGAGGATAAGTCGTGAAAGTGCCGTTATCGATAAGCAAACCACAGACTTCTTACAAATCCCTGACAGCAAATGAATTGTGGGTTTTCGTCGCCAATCGGAGATCGAAATCTCATGATTACTCTCCTGTGTATTTTTCATTACTTATGTCATATACATATATATATATTATATATTAAGTGAAGTGTCAGAAAAATAAATTGGTTCAAAAACGATAATATATATATATATATATATATATATTTATTTAAATTATGATTTCATATTTCTATTGAACATGTCTTTTTTTATTATTGGAATACATTTGTATTCTGCTGTTTGTAGAAACATGACGTTACGAGGTATCCGTATTGAAATTTATATTTATAACTAAGTCCAAAACCTAGGATATATTTTGGTAATGAAATATTAGTTTTATAAAATACAAAATAATATTATGGTGCGTCATTATTGTTTACACAAATTCAAAAAAAGTATCATTTTCTCTATCTACTTTAGTTGTTATTACTTATTCAACTCAAATTATGTTGTTGTATAATAGTTTTATTTCCAAAAGTAAAATCATCAAAAAAGTTATTTTATGGGTAACATTCAGATATATAATTATTAATACTTTTGATTAATTTAAAAAAATAAAAATAAAATATGCATTGACCATTAGTTTGTGATAAATGTATTCTTGGCATGTTTTGTATATAATTCGACATAATAATCCTATTGTAGTCTACATTTATTTTATGGAACAATAACTCTAAACATTTTGAATGATGTCTATGTATTTACATTTTAAGGGTTATTTCAAATAATTTAAAACATTATTTATGACCTTATAAATACTACAGGTCTACATTTATTACGAAAAATTCATATTGTTTACACTTAAATTTAGAGCCATTTAATCCATAATAATGAGGTTTTAAATATTTTAATCTTTAATAATTTTTATCGATTTTTATTTTTTAATACAATTCTAAAGTAAATTGAATATTAGTTTAATTATTCAACGAACGTATACTAATTATATATGTTTTAATAAAATATGTATGTCAGTTAGATTGGCAGCAGAAAATAACATGTTACTTTTGTTATTTTCCAATAAAAACTTTTTAAGGTAGCACCTAAATATGTTATGTTTCGATTCGTGAATAATATTATATACCTATACCGATTAGAAAATAGAATAAAACATATATTTTGCTAACTTAATCCATGGAGAAAAAAGGTAACTAATTAAAAAAAAAAACAAAAATGATGAATGTCTGACTAATAATTCTATTAATGTTAGCTCTTTTCGGTACCTATTAAATTTCAAATGAGAAGCTAGTAGCTACATTAATGTCTTTGATGCTTAATAAGAGTACACATCTTTAATCAAGAACGGCCATTAACTAGTTAAGTTGCATTACTTGTGAATAAACAACTTTTTAACTTCACTTGAGGGAGTTGGAAAGAATATAAACAAATATTGTTTTGAATGAGAGAAAATATTTTTTATTTATTTTTATAATTTAGTTAACTGTTGGTAAACAATTTTAAGACTATAAACTGCACAAAAATATAATAATACTGTCTAGTGATTCGTTGATATTGTTTACATTTAACCATCGTTGGTTTTAGGTATCAATCAATAATGTTTATATCTGTCAACTGCAAACGTCTTGAATTAGACATGTTTTGTCGCATATTACACCAGTCAGCAGTTAAGAATTTGATTCGGAAATTTCTAAAATTTTGAAATTTATATTTATACCGGCATAATACCTCAGTTACTTATGGCGTAAATCATATTAATGTCATAGGCAAGCGGTAAAATGTTTAAAAAAACTATTATATATATTATTATGATATAATAGACGTTCAAATTCGTCATAATTTTTGGGATAGGGTCGTATTATCGTATTTAGCCATTTGTTATAAGCCGCCACGCAGGTGCTGTGTAAGTATAAGTAACTAAGTACCTTTTTTAAATCTGAAAAAATATATTTTTTATTAGAAATCTAATATAATGCCAATAAAAATCTATTAGGTACTTGATAATTATAGTTCAAAATGTAATCATTGAGATTTTTGAATGTGAAAAATCGGTGGTAAATATAAGGTTTTATTTTCATAGATGTTTTCGTCTATTTTTCCCATATAATGCACCTACTGATGGGTGTTGTTGATGATTAAGTGTATTCAGTAATTTCTCTTCCGCTCATTGCCAACACTTCAGTCATACAATCTTCTAGATGGGGTCGATTTTAAACGATCAATGATTCAGCTGTTTAACATTTCGATGTTACGATGGAGCAGATATGAAACTAAAATTCATGGTTTTAAATTCATATTAATATTTCATATCATATCCGTGTGTGCTATAATTCAATAGATATATACATTTTCCACTCAGCCAGTTAGTTGTCCATTGCCCGACGAAATTATTTATATAAATATATTATGTTAAAAATGGTTTTATAAGGTAACCCTTCGAAAAGCACTTAACAACTGTGACAACAAATTGTTTTCAATCTGTATTGGATTGATTCTGTTTACAAAATCTAATTTCAAATAAATTTTACTTTATTTTTGTAAAAAAAATATCGTATACGGTGTTCGTATAATATGTTACTCGTCGTATAATATGTTAGAAACGGGATGAGGACTATATTTACAGGATAAAATAAGTACTGCGCACGTCTGACAAATTCCCACTTATTTCTGTGGAATCCCGTCTTATGCAGCGAGACTGAGCAGTATTTTAATATTTAAAATATATGTTTTTACGAATAAAAATAAATTATTATGTATATATCATTTTTTTCTACTCGGATAATGTAAATCCTAACAATTGTTTCGACGCCAATTACAATATATACGCATAAGCGTTACACACAGTAACGGTATCAATAACCTATCTCGGTAGAATATATTTTGACAAAATGTATGCCGCAAGATTTTTGTTTTTCATTTGTGTACTTCCCAAACGATATATACCACGGTGTACACTACATTTCTCTTTCTTGACGACGAACATGCAACGTCGTCAATGATTAATGTACCAAAACTTCTTACATGAATACCACTCAGACGTCAAGAGCCAGCGTGTAGAGATGCATGCACAATAGCGACGTATTGTCTTCCATCAGCGGTTTATAGCGAATGAGTTATTCTGAAATCACTCGGAACTATAAAAGCGTTACAATTATTTTAATAGTGAACAGTAGCGGGTGGAAATTTCAAAGAGGGAGTGTACGGCGCGACAGAAATGGAGAAATTAGAAAAATATTTTAAAAAATAATTAAATATAATTGAAATTGTATATGCTTCTTCAAATTCAAATTTCATTCGAAGCTTAAAGTTTTTAATTTTTGATTTGTTGAAAACAAAATGTAAACAAAATAAAAAATTGTCAATCTCTCACAAAACGCCTTTAAAATGATGATACAGTAGTTATAGTTGTAGTATATAGTTTTTATAATAGTTAATTATAAAAATTAATGTTAAAACATTTCTACGTTTTATAAAATATTACTATACAATCATGTTGTTAGTTATTTTATTTTAATTATTTATATGATTTATTTGTTAAATTATTAAAAATTAAAATATATCCATTTCTTTAAATAAAAATATGATTATTAAAGGAAAAAAATGTATTCAGTATTACTAATATTAGCTTGTTTCCACTGATAAATAATTTGTTTTTAGTATCATAAAGATATGCGAATACAAGATAGTATAATTTTATATATAAAAAATTAATAATTATCAATACATTCACACAAATAGCAATTTAATAAAAATCGTATTGTTATACTTTGGTTTTTTAATTGTATAAGGATAGATATTTAGTACATCAATAATAAATTAAAATAAGGTAATATTATGTTTTAGAGTAGTTTTGTGGCTTAAAAAGGTGTTTCTGTAAAACATATCATCGTAAAATCAATACTTCCTCAGTACTACTCAAAAATTGAAAAATACGATATTAGGTATTTTTTAGATATTAATAATTAATTAACTATAGTGTTCATTCGCGAAAACTTAATATTGTCGAATTTAATTTAATTTCTTAACTGTAGTAAGTTCAATCCATTTTTATAAGTTTTTTTTCATTAGTTAAAAATGTAACCGCAGAATTTCAAATCAAAACAGTCTTAAAACTACCAGCTTTAACGGAAGAGTAGTTTTTTAGTGGTCCATATAGTATGATCATTTAATAATTTGTATTTAACTCGGACGAATAAATGACTTGTTGCTAAGCAGTATCAGAGTTTTTAGTGACTTAATAAATTATATTACTATAAACAGAAAACGTGCACAATTTTTCATCAGTGTCTTAACAATAATAATATTAACATGTAATTATGTTTTTGTATGATATTACTTTTTACCAAAATTGAATTAAGTTCAAAGGTTAACGTATTTATCGACTGTATCATTCGATTTAATATCATTAACGATCCTTGAAATATTATACCAAAATAATCCATAGTTGGACCTCATCTTCTCTATTTTATAAACATACCATAAAAGTCCATAACACGTGCCCAGGGTTGGGCATGATACTCAAAAAGTATCATGATACACGATACATGCATTTAGTATATCTAGATACAAGATACATGATACATTGATACTACATATTTTATATTTCTAATTTAAAGTTTTTAATAACTAACCTAACCTAACCTATACATAAATACTTATAAAGTCATAGATATTGAATAATACAATATAAGTTAATACACATTATACTTTTATAACAAATATATATCTCCATGAGTTACGACTCCACTTTTGATTTGATTTTCTATTTTATGTGGAAAGATTTATACTCATATCTAGGTAATGCATGCATATTTTATGAGAACAAAAATTCCAGTTAAGTTCTTATTTGAATGACTGTAAGAATAGAAGTATACTGGCACCACGATTGAGTTATTTGTTGTTAAAATTATCTAACAGTTATAACATTTTTACATTTCTTTTAAGTTTTGAGTGTTCTGCGAATCGAAATTAAATTTCTTGATACTATTCATTACAATAATGTTTACAATGATAGTATCTTGTATCTCTTGGCAAAATAAGATATATGATACCAGTATAAAATGTATCATGATACATGCTATTTGATACTTTAAAATGATGTATTTCAATACAAGATACAGTTGTTTCTTTGATACTGTCCACCTCTGCACATACCACTGTATATGAGGCTATAATGTATGTTTGGATATGGATATACGAAAAGATTAAAGAGTTTGATTACATAGTTTAGATCTTAAATGATTGAAATTCCTGCATAATATTAAAATATAATAATCTTATAAAGTTTTGATTAATTGTGAATAAAAATATTGCATAAAACCGTTTGTTAATTTATTGTTACTCCTCCAAACATATAAAAAGGGCTTTGGAGTGTTAAAATCGGGAACAATAAAAAATAAAAATAAAAACCGTGAATGGTTTAACATCGATGGAAACATTAATAGCAAAAAGCAAAACATTTTTTTTAACATACCTATTTATAGTAATGCAAAAATAAAATTAAGGAGATAGAAATTTGCGTACTATGTACCGTTACAGAGTGTACCTATACATAAATAAAAAAAATCACAATTTCGTCAATGTCATTTCGTACTTTCGGGTCTTGCAGAATCGCGCAATAAAGATAAGCGGTTGAGCCATCACCGTCAGTAAAGTCTTAGTCGTATCAGTATTTGTATCTGTCATTTCCAATTCGTTATATAATTATATTACGTCGTGTTAAACATTTAAACTTTTAACATTTTCTTTTTACTATGATATCTGCCCGCTGTCAAGAAATCAAGAGATCAAAAATCTTTTAAAATAAAGCGTTTATCTTTATTTTGTGATTTTCACATAGACTAAACAATGCAGAAGTAAAAATTTAGTTTATAATTTAATTGTATACTTCAGTCAATAATATTGTTCGTTATGCTTTATTGATACATCCAAATTAGTATTCATTATAGAAGCTATTATTCTACAGTATAAACACTATTACGCCGTATGAATTTTATCTCGAGAAACAACGATAATACGTTGTATACAATCGTATTATTAGTACAAAAGAAAGTTATATGATAAGTGTAATTAAGTCGTGAACTTGGATATCCAGTGATTCCACTTCCGCCTAATTGTGTATTATACTCGAGCTGTAACGAAAACATATGCATATGATACTATGTTTGTGCACAAACGAGGCATTTCCCGTTACAAAATCTTCAATTTTCCGAATCATCTCGCCATATTTAAAATCAACCAGAACAACTTCATTGTGCGTCTTCATCAAAAATAAATTAACCACCACATTACATCTCATATTCTCATCATATTTTAATAAAACCATTAATACAAGTCATAAAGTTTATTATTGATAAGTGCGTGTATTAGGTATTATATGAAAACAGTGTTTTAACTTTGTCGCGTTGATTGTATATGTCATATAATAACATAATGCATTACGTTTGAATGATCGTTCGAATGAAAAAAAAACACCATTCCTTCGACATCTCATATATATCAGAGTACATACTTCGGAGCAGTCAATCAGGATTAATTGGCATAATATGAATCCCAACTATTAAGGTATATACCATTACATCACTATACACGAATATATCTAAGTATCGATAGTAATAGGTATAATATAGTCGTATATAGATTTGTTAGTTATTACCAATGGTGTTTATATGTTTTTATTGAAATGACGAAAGATGCAATAGTCCCTGAAAATAGTATTAATCTCCGTCGTATTACGGGTAGATTATAAATCGTAATATTTGCCATGTTCGTATTTTAAGACAAAGGAGTGCTGATGTTTTTTTTTTTTTTAACTACTCGAGTTCCAATTTGTTTTATTCACGGGCTTACTTATTTTTGTTTGTCCAATCAATACATTCCTATAGAACCATGTATTCCATTAAGCTATTTTATTTATTAGTTTTGAATCATAGGAATTCAACGCTAAAAATAAATAATAACTTATTTTGACCTATATATTATATTAGTAAACTGGGCGAAATGGATTATTAATAAATCGGATATTATATTGAAGTACCAATACACACAAATATAATGCGTATTTATTTATTTAATGTTTTATAAAATGTATTTAGAATACAATATGAGTTTAATGTTCATGGTATTGCATATGAATGAAATCGTGAAATTACTATTTTGTACTTAAGCATTATATTATGTACATGTGGAGGATGGGGTAAGGGGGTAGGGTACATCCAACAATGTCGACATTTCTAAGTCGTTCGTTCTTTTTCTCGAATAATCTTGATACATAATCCATAAAACATTTTCCGTTACTTGAGTTATTAATATTCAGAACCATAATGTATCACAAACAATTTCCGACAGAGACACATAGTTGTCATTTGTGTCGCGTTTAATTGAACATTATCATTTTTCACAGATTTTCTGTCGTTATCCTGGTAGGTATATTGTGTTGGTATTTATCTGAAATGGAGTTATTATTGCAATATTAATAAGTAGCAAAGGTTTCTGGAATCTGCAGTCAACACGAATGCTTTCAAAACCAACTCTAGATATTTTGTATAATTATATAAGTTAAACATTATTTTGAAGGAGCATTTAAACGGAGTTGTTGTCAATTTCCAGAGGGAAAAGTTTGGTCGCGAAATTGTTATCAACACAACAATATTATATTATTGTGTAACTGCAGAGTCATTTTAAACGTCAAGTAATTGTGAACTATAAAATGTTGAAATCTAATAAATATTAGCAAACTAATCTTAGCGGGCATTGTAGAAAAAAAAATTTAATTTAAACTGTAGTGCGTTGGTGTAGTATAAATTGTTATGTCACCAAAAAAAGCGGTTCGATACAATAAAAAGTTATAAACTAATAAATTTCATAAATCCAATTGGCTTTCCTTTATGATACACCAATCGGCAGCGGTAATCGTTATAATAACAACCACAAAGTTACAATACACTAGCAGTTGTGTACCTTTGTGACCAGGGGTTTCGCGAGGATTTCGAAATAAGTTGTTCTTTATCCGTTTAAACATTATCAAACTCGCGTGCCTCGAAGTTGAGTGTACGTTTAACAGTAATCGATGAACAACACCGATATATCACCGAATATCAATTTTGAACGCTTTGTGATAGATACCAAAGGAAATTTCATTCTGTTTTTTCATTACAGCTGAAGTGAGTGCAAATTACGCTATTAAAGTTTCCATTAACGGCGGCAACGGCGAATTCGACACACAAGATCGCATAATGAATAGTTCAAAAGACATCGTTTGTAAGCTAATATCGCACATTCCCGTCATTATGGTAACCCTTGGCGACAAAGGGCTGTTGGTATGTATAATGTATTTGTAAAATGTATTATTATGTTAGGTATGTATATATATATATATACATAGATTTACAAGCCTAAAAAAATGCACAGTCCAAAAGGCTGTTCGATTTAAAAGAATAATACTGAAAAAATCCAATAATCTTTTGTGAGAAATATTTAAACGATGTATTTTTGTTTCGTGACAGTTGGCTTCGAGACAAGTCGATGACACGGTTTCGTTGGTACACTATCCATCGCAAAAAATAGAGACGCCCATCAGTGTTTCTGGAGCCGGGGATTGGTATGTATCTTATAAAAACGTTTCATTATCATTTTGCTATTATATTACCTACTGAGTGGGTATTGACTGAATCTCATTATTGAGTAAGCCACTGTAATGTATATTATTATGACGTTTAATTTGAATTCAATGATAAACCGTTGTAAATGAAAAACGATGCTCACCAAAGTTATCAGCCTATATCATCTAGTATATTTTACGAAATATTTATACTAATATTAAAGTAATTTATCTTACTATTAGTAATAATAATTGCTAGTTGAATTCATTTTTACCGAAACATAGCTTTCATCATATTTATAATATATTATTCATATCATAATAATATACTAATATAGGTACCAATTATTATTATTATTAGTTTTTAAGTTAATACCGATTTACCGTAAAATGGTATGAATTGGTTTGTTGTTTGTGATGTAATAGAATAATTTTGTGGAAATAAAAAAAAATTAATATTCTATAAAATATTTAAAAACATTATGCGTGGATATCTCTAATATTTTTAAATTTTATCTATTATTATTAAGAAAAGTATTGTGAATTTTTACTTTTAATTCCCCCCCCCAAAAAAAAAAAAAAAATCATAAATATACTTACTGACCACAAAATAAGGTGAAGTGGAAAATCAAATTATTTTTCTACAGTAAAAATATCTTTGGAAAAAAAACATATTATTTTAAAATCAATACATTCATCGCACCGCATAGAAATGTAAAAAAAATCGATTACGATGTGATACAACATTCTAAATAATACAATTATCATTTATATCTTATAAATGTTGAAAATGTTTATAATTATTTCGTTTTTGTCTTATATTATTTATAAAATTAAGATTTATGGTTTGCTTATTGTAAGGAAATTATGTGCTATTTGTATAATCCATATAGCAATTCACTATTTATATAATTTGCTCATACTCTCTCTAATGTCTAATCATAATTCATAGTACCTATAACTATATAGCCTATATATATTCAGTCGTTTGTGTATAGTTACTAGTTAGTGCAGATAATTGCATTTAGTGGATCAGTGAAATAATTAAATGCTGGTTTTCAGGATATCAATTGATGTCAATCTGTCCTTTAAATTTACAATTCGATATTTAGCTAAACCTGCTGAAGTATAGGTACCTATACGGCTATAATTCTACTATAAATTAACAAGAGCTATTATTACACCGGTCACATGTTCACTACTTGATTTCGAAATTATCGATTTTCACTATACACCTAAAAGGCTAAAAGGGATTATTTATTTTCTTCCTTATATAATGACTTTGTATTTATAAAACAATTTTCGATTGAAAAATGCTCATCATTTTTAAATTTATAAATGTTATATTTTTCCAAGTTATTGTGTGATGCCTTATTCAAGTTATGTAAAAAAAGTGATTTAAAAAATGCATAAATTTACGAAGAAAATAACAGTTAAATGATAAAATAATCACCTGATATACGTATATAAATTATTTTAGTTATATATTATAAAAAAAGAAATGATTCGACATTATCGAAATTAAACTCAACGATATGGAAACTTTCTAGTAAATTTAACTATTATTGTTACATGAACCAAATTTTAAAATTCAAACTTGTATCAGGTTTTAACTTAGTAAATTTATTTTTACTGCTTATTTTATTAAATATACGTATTATAATATTGTATTCTTTACAAGATATTAGTGTTTTATTTTTGTTTTTCTCTTATTGAACCAGGGATGGATTTTATCACTCACTAATATAAATCTAATTTACTATGTAAATCATTTTTTTTTTTGTTATGTATTTGTTACACGATGACAATATATTTTAAATAGTTAAATTGCTATCAATTTTCATCTGAAACTATTTATAAAAGTAATAACAAAAATTAATTGTTTATTAAAAAAATATTTATATTACATTATTAATTCCAAGTTTCTTTTTTAACTTTTGAAAATCGTTCAATTATATTACTATCTGTTGAGACCATGAAGATATTTTATATTAATTATTGATAAGTGTGTGTGTGTGTGTGTGTGTGTGTGTGTGTGTGTGTGTGTGTGTGTGTGTGTGTGTGTGTGTGTGTGTGTGTGTGTGTGTGTGTGTGTGTGTGTGTGTGTGTGTGTGTGTGTGTGTGTGTGTGTGTGTGTGTGTGTGTGTGTGTGTGTGTGTGTGTGTGTGTGTGTGTGTGTGTGTGTGTGTGTGTGTGTGTGTGTGTGTGTGTGTGTGTGTGTGTGTGTGTGTGTGTGTGTGTGTGTGTGTGTGTGTGTGTGTGTGTGTGTGTGTGTGTGTGTGTGTGTGTGTGTGTGTGTGTGTGTGTGTGTGTGTGTGTGTGTGTGTGTGTGTGTGTGTGTGTGTGTGTGTGTGTGTGTGTGTGTGTGTGTGTGTGTGTGTGTGTGTGTGTGTGTGTGTGTGTGTGTGTGTGTGTGTGTGTGTGTGTGTGTGTGTGTGTGTGTGTGTGTGTGTGTGTGTGTGTGTGTGTGTGTGTGTGTGTGTGTGTGTGTGTGTGTGTGTGTGTGTGTGTGTGTGTGTGTGTGTGTGTGTGTGTGTGTGTGTGTGTGTGTGTGTGTGTGTGTGTGTGTGTGTGTGTGTGTGTGTGTGTGTGTGTGTGTGTGTGTGTGTGTGTGTGTGTGTGTGTGTGTGTGTGTGTGTGTGTGTGTGTGTGTGTGTGTGTGTGTGTGTGTGTGTGTGTGTGTGTGTGTGTGTGTGTGTGTGTGTGTGTGTGTGTGTGTGTGTGTGTGTGTGTGTGTGTGTGTGTGTGTGTGTGTGTGTATCATAATACTTGTCTTATAAAATAAATGCCTTAGTGCCAAGGGGGGGGGGCTAATGCCAACATAACCCCGTCACTGGTTGAACGTCTTAACGAGAGGCCTAGTATAGTTAGAGACCTAACATAGGTATAGTTACTAATCTTTCAAATTGTAATATTATAGTATGATATAATATAGTTGCTAGTTGCTATAGATATATAATAACTAAGGCATAATTAATTTTAGTTTGAGTTATTATTAGAAGTAATTTACTTTAATATTATAGTAATTTTGACTATGGTATCTTCGTAGTTATAAGATATACAAAAAATTATGTATGCATTTTGACCTTTAATTTATGAGAAAGACAAATAATCAAATTCATAATATCTAAATTATAATGTAATAATTATTCTTTTAGGATAAAAGAGTGAACATTTTAATAGACTTTCTAAAACGAATATTGCAGTTTTTGGTGGAAATAGTATAATATAATAAAATATACCTTTACAAGATTATTCGCCAAGCAAGCTCACTTTCACAGTTTCACCTTTAACTAATTTTCCAAAATGAGTTACAGGGTTACAACAATTTAAATCTGTAACTTTTAACCCCGTAAAAAATCTAACAATATACATAAATCACATAATTATTTACGTCTTTAAAACGAATTGTCTATCGATATTTCTGAGTTGTGTTATTCATACACAAGTTCAAAAGCAGTTTCAAAATATATAAGAATTATTTTGGTGGTTGAACAAACCTTTTGGGATCAAAAATTTCGAAGTAATGAAAGAAATGTCTCAAATTCTTGTGAAAATACTGTATAAATGTATTAAATTATATTTTCGCATTTTCAAAAATGGAGTACCTACTACAATAACAAGATCTCAAACTTCCAGATTTATACTTCGGTACTCGGTCGCTTGACTAGAATAATTATCTTCCAACTGACCTTAATTAACTTTTCTCTGTCGTGACTAACCTTTGCACTTCAATGAACATTAGATCCGATATTATAATTCCTTATATATGGCTGTAAGACTAAACCCGCTTTTCTTAAAAAGTCTTTAGACAATAATAATATACAAAATCAATACAAAACCAAAATCCACTGATAAAACGTACAGTGTACATTAAACGGAGTACCTATATATATATATATATATATATATATTTTATTTTATTTATATTAAGCCTCGGCGTCAAAGGCCATTGGCGTTGGTTTACAATAGGTTACATAATATATATACAATTATTTACAGGTTATATACAATTTATAAGCTTGGACTTAATTATAAATGTTATCAAATTATTAATATTGTTTGGGTGTAGGGCTTCTGATAAAATGTTGGATACGCCTGCTTCCCGTTTGTCCGTTTCGTATATGCGGCATTCGGATATTATGTGTTTAATTGTGAGAGGAATACCACAACTGGCACAAGTACCTATATTATTATATTATGTATTATGTATAGCCCGGTATGGGTATAGTTACATTGTATAATTTAATTTTTTTTGCAAGAAAATGCAAATTTTTCGAGTGTAGGACTTGAACTTTTTAATAGAGAATATGCTTACTGTCTCCGAGTCTTAAAAAACAAACCAAAAATTACATTTTATGTACCTACTTATATACAATATACATTATACAATTTATATATTTTTTTTATAAAACGCCACTCAGAATCGTTTTAAAATGTGATGATTCATCGCTATCAGTTTGAAAGAAAAACCATGTTATATACATAATAATACTATAATATTACATGCCTCTAATAAACCTGACCAAGTGGCGGCCACAGAAAACTGTGACCTACTCATGCGGTAAGTACCCATCGTCCGGGAACAATGTGTATGTCTGGATATTTATAATTTTCGTTTGACATAGTTTGCACATACATATAGTAATAATAATACCTAATAATAATAATAGTGTGTTTTATTGACTTGCCCGGGCCCTTTCTGCAAACTTTAAATCGTCGTGTTTAAAAACACGTCAAACGAGATAAACTTCACGCTGGTGCAGTGAAACGTGCTTTATCTGATAGTTTTGTGCCCGGGTCTGCGATTACGACGAGCTCAGTGTATACGCATACATGTGCACAATATTTGAGCGTTAATAATATCTTTGCGTAACTATAATGCGTTCCTCCTTCCGCCGATCTCTCGACCAAACTCATACACTATATTATATACATAGGTAAGGAGTTTAAAGGATATCCGTTTTATTCGTTTAAACGATTTTCTAGGTAGGTATATATGTAATGATATAATATATATTGTCATGTTATTACAATGTATACAATATAATGGCGTCTACAACCATCTATAAATCACGATTTAGGTAGGTACATGAACTGTACGCAATTCCTTCGTTTCGGATAAACGAACACATCGGCCAAAAATATTACCGGACCTCAGGCGGGTACCTATATAAGATATGGTTTCAATCATTTTCGTAAAATGTTAAGTTGGTACAAATTATCGGTTTAATAATAATTATTAAATTAGTCGATAAATATCGAATGCAATTCATAACTACGGCGGTCGACGAGACTTAAATTAATCAATAAACGCAGGCGCAACTTACACCGATGTAGAATTACTAGAATTTATCAAACACACGAGTATGATATACCTTACTTATTAGGCTTCATATAGATTTAACATCGGTAGGAGTTATGTTTAAGAAACACACGGGAAACAAATAAATCACCAATAGCGAAACATTTCTTAAAGCTATGGACATTAATCAATGATGACAAAAACAATAAGTCACAAAAATCTATAAAACAAAACTCTATAGAAATATCAAAAACAAAAGCAAGGTATTAAATTGGGATGCAAAATGTAAATAATTGGTGAAAATTGTTAAAATAATTAGTTGTTAATATTGAAAAAACATAACAGTATGACATAACTACTTGAAAAATAGGTTGCTCCAGTATAATAAAAAATTAACTTACTGTCTTACTCACGCGTTAATTGTAGGTTACTATTTTTTTCTATTATTTAAAAAGTATAGATTTATAAAATCATTCGAAATGTTTGGTTATCTTATCACCGCATTTAAAATGCACAGTTTCTAAATAAAATAAATATTTAGTAAATCTTGCGTGATTTGTTTTAATAACCTACTCTATGAAAAACGTTTAGACGCGTATGTTTATACAAATTATAAAATACATAAATGCAATTTTATAATATTACTGTGTGAATATTTATGCGATTAAAATTTACAAATGTATATTATGTTATTCATTAATATATTTATAAAATTGCGTTTGATATTTTGAATATCAAATATTTTAATTGAAAAAAAATTCTTTGAATGCGAATTATTTAATGACGAAATTATTGAATATTAATTAATTCAAGAGATATGAAGCTCGTAAAAATGTATATTGCTTAATAATTGTTTTTAATTTAAATATGACTATTGTGTGTTCTACTGTACTGCAGTAAGTGTATGGTAACAGTTATGATTTTAATGATTTTAATGAATTTATAATAGAATGGCAATATCTAAGTAAATCAAAATTGGAATTTATGTTACTAGTTTTAATGTTTATTATGTATTTCATAATTTGAATAACAATATTCCCTTTGAAGTTAGTGTATATTGTACTTTAAGTTAATAACTATTCTCTTTTAAAAATAAATTCCTGATAAATTCCAATTCAAAAATAACTATAATAAATTAGGTACTTAAATTATTTTTGAATATTGGTACGAAATTAATATTTTAATTCAATTTGTATATTTACCTATTATTTATTAATTAGGTTAACAAAATATATTGAACATACCTAGTGCTTTTGTATTATTTCTCGCTTAGGCTAAAATTAAAATATATTGTATAAAAGACGAAGTGCCTTCGCTAATTGGTTCTTCCCTCAAGACACTCAAGCTAATACATATAATAATTTTAGAAAAATAACATCATTAATGCTTATTATACTTTTTTTTTTATTTGAAGAAAAACTTAGTATTGTATTTTATAATCTTAGATATAAATATACAAACAATTTTATGCATTTTGAACTACAAATTAATTTGCAAATATTCATGGTTTTAACGAATTTTTGTCAATATTTGAACTTCAAATACTAATAAAAAAAAAATTTGCCCTATGTATTCTTATAATTTTTTAATCACTATAAGAATAACTTATGAGAAACTTTGTACTACATTTTCAAGTATTTTGATAGTGCCAAAAAATTTTTATCGACACTTGAAAATTTCAGTTGTTTATAAATATCTCAAAAAAAGTCAAAATATTTTGAATATTACTCATGTAAAGAAATGCCAATCTAAATAACTGATAAAATTTTCAAGTATCTACGACTTATACTTTTTGAATAATAACAAATATTTAAAATCGTTTCTGGATAAACCGTTATCGTTACGCCATTTCGTAAAAATTTAAGAAAAACTTATGGAAAACTTAGTGTTTTTTTTTAGTCCTTAGTTATAAACAAAAAACTTTTATTCAACTTCAAAATTTATTGCAAATTTTCGACAGATTTCGCAAAAATTAGAGCTATAAACGCTTATAAAAAAAAAAATGTGACTATCGATTTCTAATTTTTTTTTAGCTACAATAAGAACAACTCATAAGGAACCTTGTATTAAATGTTCAAGTATTATTGGTCATCCAAAAGTTTTTTACCGACACTTCAAAAAAAAAAATTCTCATAAAAATCGAAAATTTCAGTTGTCTATAAATAACTCAAAAAAAGTCAAAATCAAACTGTATATAGATAACACTAAAATAAACATTTGGTGAAAAGTTCAAGTATTTACTGTGATTAGTTTTTGAATTACAACCATATAAATAAATCGATTTGGTCAAAAACTGGTTTTGCGTAAAAATTCCCGTTTTTTGTCATTTTTTTTTTGTTTTTCCCGATTTTTTTTGAAAACTGTTCAAAAATGTTTACTTTTGACCTGTATAATGCACCAAGGATATTCACTTTTACATCGGAAATCACCCTCAAAATTTAAAATTGAAGCATTATTTCGACTAGTTATGCTGTACACAGACAAAAAAACAAAAATTTGAATAGGCAGTTAAAGGTAAAATTATAGCGATAACTGTTAATAATCGTGTGATGTTTTACAACTGTCAACTGCAAAGCGACTATATACTATATAATAATAATTATGTCTAAATTCGGCTATCTTCTAGTATGCGCTCTATCTAGTTTTTCCACCTGACAACTATATTTCGATTTTAAACAATATATTCTACTAATAAACTAATAAGTGGAATGATTTAAAGGGGTTTTAATAACGAACAAAAATTTGTATGAATGATGTAATAAAAAATGATTATATATTATATTATCAACGTACGTCTTGGTTTTGTCGCCGTCTCGTTATTTGTTTCAATAATAATTATAGAATGAATAATTATAAAATGAAATAAAAAAATGTAAATAAAATAAATAAATATTAGAATACTTGTGCCATGTCCCTCAGAAAAGCGTTAAATGTGTCACTTTAATTTATACCTCTCCGCCACGTTTCAATGAGATACCTGTAATTATTATTATATTTATATATACCTACGTATTATTATTATTATTATATTATACCTTGGGAAGTAAATCTGGAGTTGTATCACACATATTTTTCACGATTTTTAGTCTTAAAGGCCGCCATAAACTTTCAATTCTCTGGGTACGTGCCTCTGATATTGGATCTACGAAATTTTCGCTATGATTTATAACATAGTGGTTGTACCCGTGGTCCGAGAGTCCATTATACCTTGACCAGCCATCGGAATGTATTGTAGACGCAGCAATAACCTCGTTTTGTATGATTTCGTATAAAGTCGTTTTGTCCCTTTTTTGGACAACAAAATACCTTCCTTCCCTTATTGTCACACAAGCCGGATACACATGGTCCATCAAGTCGTTTTCCATAGTTTCTTGCTCTTTTTTCTAAAGGATTAACATTTTCCAAGTCCTAGTCATCTTCGACGTTAAGATTTTCGGCTGGTAAATCTGCAAATCGAAGTCGACATTTATTATTTTTCTTCGATTCTCTTAATAAGCATTCGTTAACTTGGATCACTATTCCGAGTCCACCCAATTTACTAAGATTTTCGAACATTCTGACAGGTACATCACTGCACAAGTTCATTCAGTCATACACTGTATTATGTGATCTACCGGTTAAACTCATAATTGTAGTCTGTTTAATATTTTGACACCAATAATAGACCAGTTCAAGTTGTGCACCGATGTTCAATCCATTATTGTTACGCTCGACCATTTTTGTCAATGTACGTCCAAAAACTATTATTTTTTTCTATATTTATAGATTATAAAAAAAAAATATATATATATATATATAGTTAATTAATAAATACTATTATACCGTCAATATTAAATAACACCTATTCCTTTTATACCTCAACAATTTTCTTTCTTTGCCACGCTCTTTTTTCATGTAATATTTCATTTCAATATCACATTTATTGCACAATATATTTTCTGTATTTACTAATAGATTTTTCGCAATTAAAAAATTAGTAACCGATTTTTCGTTTTGTATAATTTTGTAAAATTCTTTTGCAAACATTTTGAACGTGACGTGAAAATATAAAACCGTGTATGAAATGTGAACTCAAGTATTGTCACCCAATGACTAATTATACGATCAAAAATATAATATGAAGTAGGAAAAGAAGTAATAGGAAAAAAATCCTCTGAAAAAATATCCCACGACGAACGACCCCGGAAAAAAATCCCCGACCCTAGGAAAAAAAATCCCCAGACTACATTAGTACTCACAACCTCATTCACAAATATTTTTGTAACGTTAATTAGTAACTATTATAATTATAGATATTATAGATAATGATTAACTTTTAAAAATATTTGTTCAACCATTTTCATGAGGTTGTGAGTAATTCGGAAAAGATAGTTCTAATCTTTTTTTACCATTAGATCACGATAATAAAGATATAAATTGTATAGACCAACAACAATCTGTATAGACCAACAACAATCGTCCAATAATCGCAGGTAGACCACAATCTGGGGTAAAGCGCATTCAAAAAGATAGCTCTATAGCCTACCGTATTTTCACCAATTTTTTTTTTTTTATTAGCCATTAGCACAAAACTATTACGACTCGACAATTAATGTACATATACAAGATAAGACGATACAGATAATTGAGATAATATACATGTACTAAATGTGTAGTATGCATTATAATGTATAAATAGTTATATAGTATATAATTATATGGATTAGGTAATGATAAATAAGAGTATAAAGTAATAAAATAGATAATAATAATAAATTAATGTATTAACGGGATGAAAAGTGAAATGATATATGAGTATGACGTAACGCTGATGTGACTCGGGTAAATTAATTTTGTTTAGGATAGTGGAAAGAAGGGATATAAGTGGATTAACGATTGCAGTGAAATTCAGAAAGAATTTTAATAATAATATTTTCATATCAGAAATATTGTTTTTGTTGTTTTCGGAACCAGATAAGGCATGAGCGTAAGATTTGGGCTTAGATTTAGGATCAGGGTTTGAATTTGTATTGCAGGGATATGAGGTTTTAAGTTTTTGCGGTATACGATGAATACTGGATTGATATTGATATTTTCGGAGAGTTTTAAATTTTCACCAATTAATACTATATAATATTTTTCTCGACGATGGCATTACTTATTTTAAACCAAAAAATTAAATGGATTGGAATGCGATGGTATAATTTATTGAACAGAAGGCATAAAACGATGTATTTTCATTCTGAATAATAAATATTGCGACCGACAAATCCGTATTAAAATATTTTAATAATTTCACACTGAAAACTTTTTCTGTACGACATTTTTCACCACTATCATTTGAGTGAATTATTATTTCAAAGTATACCTAAAAAGTAAGCTATATAAGTACCTACTACTATAATCTAATAAATAATAAAATATACTAATAATACTCTAAAAATTGAAAAATAGTGGACAATTTAGTTTCTCTTTTGAAGCATCTGTTACATGAATCGAGTTATTTAATTAAAATTCATTACTATAGAGCAATAAATAAAACAAATTCACTCAACATAGAAATTTGGGTCCAATTAATTTGCGTTTCATAACAAAATGTATTAACACACGTTATAATATATTTTAACGATCATTTTATTACATGTATATAATTATTTCTCAGATACGTTATGGAATTATGTTTTAAGTATGATATAAATGAATAATTTAAATTTTGAGTGTATTATTTACTACCTAAATAGCGATGATTCGATTATTGGTCGGTTTGGTATAGAAATGAATACAGTATAGGTATAATATTATTTCAAAACAATTATCGTTAATTCGAACGTGTTGGTGAAAATATTAGTCCCAGACCATCAATCAATATATATATATATATACCTTTATTATAACCATATATTATATAATTATAAGCATATTATACTAATGGGCGCGTCTATATCGATCGTGGATTAATATCAATTAATTCGGGTGGTATATGGAGGAGTTGGAAGAGTAGGAGGAAGAGGAGGAGAGAGGTGGCTGCTGTTATAGGATTTCAGATGGCGGCAGTAATTTAAGGTGTCGGAAATAAAAACTAGCGGCGTGGCAAATACGCAAGCTTTTTACGGGCGGCAACACTCTCCGGAGCTTAGGCCGTATTAAATTATACAGTCATTTATACACCACTGGAAGTCGGTGAGGATGAATCGAATTTACCACTTGAAAAAACTTCTCCGGTAGCCAATTCTCGTCGCGAACTGTCCCGTCGTATATAGGTACGATGGATATTGTGCTTGTGCTGGTATGGAATGACGACTGCAGAATGAGGGTGGGTAGAGATGACGGAAGAAAAAAAAAAGTTAATTGAAAAAAAAAAATGCTCGTAAGTGAAAACGCCAGTTTACACCAAAAGCACCTTCGGGAAAACTATTTCTTATTATTACGATGTGTGTGTGTGTGTAGGAAGAAGTTCCATCGCAGTGCATATAATATTGTTTTATTCGATTTTTTCGCTTGTCAAAAGAAACACATATCATATATATACGCGTCCCGCTGCTGCTCCTGCGTGACGCCTTAACAGTGTAATACCTTTACTATTCCTAAGGGCATTATTCCTGACCGAATTTGCTCGTCATTATTGCGATGTAGAAACGTATATTATTATTATTATTTTAACTGCTGCATGAGCGTTTCAATTATTTTGTCACCATCGCAAACGACGGACAAATTATTATAATTGGAACATTGAAAATCTTCATTTTCGCTGCAAATATTTTTCGAATTCGAATAGTGATTGGAGTTAGACATTATAGCGTACAATTAATTAAGTCTGTTGACCACGAGATGAGACAGCGTTTTAAAATCATTGGAGATGCTATATACACACATAAAACAAGTTAAGCAAACGGATCGAAACGAAAGGCAAACACGTACCTACAAAGAAAGAAAAAATAAAACGGAATTATTTTTATTTTTCGTCAGAAAAGTCTTAAGTCTCACAGTTAATAGAGAAGAAACCACTGATTAGAAAATAATTTGTTTCTACGACCCTTTGTTTCGTTTTTTCCCCTATACTTCTTTTCCTTTCTGTCGACTTTCCCGCCGCCGCTCTATACCTACCGACAGTTTTCGTCGTCAAACAGCAGACCTTTAACAAACGCGAGAAATAAACAGAAACAGGACTGGGTGGGGAGTAGTGTTTTCGACGTTAGATCTAGCTCTAATTCCCATATCCCGACCAGCATCGATTCAAATATACGTCATCGATATTATGTCGGTTATGTGTAAGGAACATTTTATAACGGCGATGGTATTGTTATATTTTAGGTGACTATAATTTATTATAATATGTATATGATCAGTACCTACTCTTTTATATTATCGAACATGGTTATTGAATGAAATGCAAAAATATACTTTTTTTTTTATCAAATTTTTACTACGAACGTGATATGTGCGTATCAAATATATTTATGTATGTCCATTTAATATGGTTATACTACCCTTTATCATTATTCCGAACAGCACAAAAACCGAAAAAATTTCAACAAAAAAACAAAAATATAATACAGTATCTAAAAATTATTACAAATTCGGTTATAAGACACACTACTTCGTTTATAAGACTCGAATTTCGTAAAAAAAGATAGTAGAAAATAAAAATTTTTGGTAAAAATTTAGAAATAAATTTGCTTACAAAAATAACATATTTTTGTTAATTATTACTGGTTTTGATTCATGCTTTACAATGTGTATGTTATGCGGAATTTTTAATTATAATTTTTTCATTTATTCACTAATAATTAATGTGTTGTATATATATGTATTAAAGTAGTTTAAATTAAACGCTAGATATGTAATAAAATTAGATTTATAAGTATTTTGTTTTTTTTTCCTCTTCGCCTATAACAATCACATACAAGTTACAAGAATCACTTTGTGCAGGTCCCAAAGCTAGTTTTATAAAATGCGTCCACTGTAGTTGTTATAGGTACTTTCGCACAGGATCTATATTATATACTTACAACGCATCTGTATGCTATGAACACGTATTCCGCTCATGTATTGATTAAGTTGAAAAATTCTAATACCATATTATATAAAGGTATAATATTTTCGAAATGAACAATCCTTAATAATTTATGATTCAAATTTTTAGGCGAAATTTGTATAAGGAAATTGCGGTATTCGCGTCATTGAACATTGACTTTTTTTTTTATAGAGTTAATTAGGTTATTACTATTAATATTGTGCTAATATTTCATAACTTATGCATACATTGTAATTTTCATTTATATGTAAAAAAATTAGTTTTTTATTGCATAAAAAAAGAAGACAATAATACAAATTTGAGCCAATAAAATTGGTTGCGCTTTTGTATAAAATATTCTTATACATTAAGCGCTTTATTAATTTTTATTAAAATTCTTATTTAATCACATCGCAATGTTAATAATAATAAAGCTAATATTTATTTTCCACCCTTGTTATTTACGAGCTATGATTAAATTTCCATTTCTTTAAAGGTTTCTATGTCGAAAACACAATGAAAACATCCATTTTGTCGTATATATTTTAAAACGGCACGCGTAAATGCGTTACTTTAATGTATTGGTGCATAGTTATCATTATTGTTTGAATTCTTTACAAATATTTCGCATAGATACGATTTCGTCTACACTCAGTAAAATTGATGGGCTGTGACCTATTTTTTTCTTTTCTTTTTCTTATTTGTCTTAAAATACTTTTGATAATTCTCAAAATACATAATGTACTTATACAAAATATTTCTTTATTCTCTATTACGTGTATTTATAAATTCGTATAAAACACTAGGTAAGTGCACTAAAAAATTTTTATTGAAATATTTCATTCATTTAAAAAACAAAAACTCTTCACAATTTCTTTACAATATGACCTACACAAACAACACAGAGCGAATCGCAAGTACAAGACTTTCCATATTTATTGAAATTATTAAAGATGTTCAAATTAAATGATAACAAAAGTATATTTTAAATAAATTCAAGTTATTTGGGAAATTGTGTATAGTTGAATATACAATAACGCGTCGGAAATTGGGTCAATGTAAATGTATTATTATTTTTTCGTTCAATTAAAAATAATGATTTACTCAAATAATATTTCTTTTTATGATTTTTTTTTTTTCAATTTTTGTTTAAAAAAAATATTGATTATAATAATTTAATTCATAATCGCAGGTTTTTACTCTTGAAAACATCACAGTTTTGGAGTTATCTGTAAGCGGAAATAATATTCATTGTGATACATACCTATCAATATAAACATTTAATTAGACATGAGTTAGAAATCACGATTTATATTTCATTAACGTAATCCTTTTTGACATGGGTTTGTGGCTTATGCGTTTTTAAAAGTATTCACGGTTCAGGCGGACATATAATTACATACAAACAAAATTAATTTGCGCTTGAATAATTAAAAATTAAATACAATATAATTATTAGAACTGTATGTTTCGTGACGGGTATAATAATACCCAATAATAGCTTGCTCTAAATAACGCTTTGAAAAACATTAACAATCTAAACGATATTATATTTTTCAAACAGTTTTCGGCCTAGTTGTCTAATTTGTTGCTTTGGAATGTAGATAAAACGAGTACCTGTATAGATTGTATGTATACGACAAAAAGTGTTTAACCAATTTAGTTTTCAACATTAACAACTTCTTAATACTAAAAAGTTTTCGAAAACGGTTGCTTACTATATCTATTATAATGAGTCGTGTATATTAAAATTTTATGTATTTTTTGGTTTCCTAAAAATTAATATCACGGGGTTTGCGCTGCGTAGAAATCTAAGGTTGATGCCTAAGTTATGTAAATATTTTAAAGGATGAATTATAAATGCCAATAAGTATTAAAATAGTTATGAAAGTTTTGAAGTGTATATATAGGCTTGTGGTGGGCACGTACTATGACAAATATATATAATATATATTAATGCTTCATTTTAGATTGTTACCCTAAACTGTCAATATACAGACATCTTATTTCCACTTTATTCTACTGGGCTTCTTAGCGTTTATGATTTATTTATCGATGTGAATTACTGTAGTTTGTTGTAAATATTGTAATTAATTATACGCTTACCAATTCTACATGTCAAATTTCTATTATCTTATCAATAAGTTTGATGACCTTGTATGTCAGAAACACTTTGTAATAATAATAATAAAAAGCGGGTAAGTCGTGGATGTCGCTCTGCTGTACAGTAGGTTACAAGTGGGTTAATGTAATGGATGGAATTAAATTTAAATCCAATGATATTATATCATTGTACACGAAAAACGATTCTGAGCGGAGACGGTTTATCTGTCTAGGATATATTATAGGTTATTAAAAATTTTCAAATCTTAGGCTTAAAAAGAAAATTTTTTATGAATTTCTAGCTTAAAATAATTTGCGAATTTTCGGAGTTTTTTTACGTATTATCAAAATTCAAACTTTGAATGCTTGTAAAAAAATTGCGGCTATGTATTTCTTTTATTTTTCAACTGCTATTGTAAAAATATGTTAGAAGCCTTGTTTTAAATTTTCAAGTTTTTTTCCTCACAAATAAATTTTTATCGATATTAATTTTAATAATACTAATAATGATCGAAAATTGCATATTATACCTAAAATAGTTCAACTTAAGTCGAAATTTTTTGAAAATTGAATGGTAGATAGAATAAGCGTATATAAACATTCGGTGAAAGTTTCATGTGTCTATCGTCGTTTGTTTTAAAGTTACGTAGAAAACCAAAATCGATTTTGTCGAAAATTGATTGTGCGTAAAAATTCCCGTTTATTCCTTAAATTTTAGTTTGTTTATCACAATTATTAATTTTTTACTTTTGACCTCCCCAAAGTACCAACTAGATTCACTATCTGATCGAACGAGGTACTGAAGTCGAAAATTTAAGCACTTTTACTGCCCCAAAAAACGTGATGACAGACACAAAAAAAAAACACGTCATGGTAAATTCAATACATTCCTCGCTCCGCTCAGAATCTAAAATCAAAACGTTTATGAATTATTATTATATTGCATCAAGTATAATTTATTTTACCACCGTAATGATATTATATTTTACTATTTTTGTAACAAAACCAATAGTTTTTAAAAAGCCGAGAATGAAAAACGTGTTTTGTTCCTTGAGTGTTTGTTTCTTCCACTGCAGTGAATGGGTTGTTTGATATGTGGAGAACTTTGATCAATGTTGAAGATTACGTTTGATCGTAAAAAATCCATCGCTATGTCGCACTGGATACAATTGTGTGGTATTTTATCGTACTTGATAAGATGTATGTGGAAGAAATAGGTGCGCTCGATTCTTGCACTGGTGGTAATTTCAGCAGGATAAAATATATTAATGAGAGTCAGGCCCGTGTCCAAGAGGGGTTTGGGCGGTTTGATTGGGGTGGGCCCCATTTCCGGAAAAATATAAATTTGTATTTATAGATAATAGATATGTATGTGTAAAATATATACATATATTGTATTTTATTGTGCTGATATAAAAAAAATTTCGTATATAGTCAATGATGTATCTATTTAATACAGCAATTTTTTTTCAAAATCCTCATTTTTTCAGATAAACTGCGCACCAGCTTGGCGGGAGTAGAAATGTAGGTACATATACATATAATATATGGATTTATTTTTATTTTTTTTTCTTTAAGTATCTATACCTATATATGTCTATAGTACATCTATACCTATATTAGGTATCAATAATCGTTAAAAAAAAAAAAAAATCTACATGTAACAAATTCTATTCTATAGTAGCCGTATATTTGTATTTGAAAATATAATATAATAGGAACACACACGGAATGACAAGGTCCGTATCGTGAATGTTATGTACGATATACCTACCTATTTAAATTTTAAATCGTAAAAAAAGTATGCGTATATTTGGAGTTTTCATTAGAAATACATTTTTTTTTTTTTAATTTTAAATTTCCATATATCAATACTTTTTTATTACTGTAATTACCAATATAAATTCTTATATTAGCGTCAATGCACTGTTGTAGTGCTGTACTGTACAATATAATATTAGGTATTTATGCTATGTGTTTCACTGCTGAAGTGAACATTATTCGTTTCTATTCTAACTTCAAATTTGACTGTTATTAGGTATAAACCTTAATTGTGCGAAAAAAAATTTAAATATGCTCACTAGTCACTATTTAGTATTTAAATTTACTTTCTGCAGGACGACTGCAATGTCTGATGTCCATCTATTTATACAAAAAGTATATTCAATTGCACAACACTTACCTATACAGTACTCCCTCCTTAACACGAACACGATGGGACCACAAAATAACCTGTTCGTTTTAAAAAAAATTGTGCAAACCAATACGTTTAACACGAATTTGTTCGTGTTATCAGAGAAGGTATTAAATCTAAAAGGTTATTTTACGCTCAAATAATTTTTTTGTTTATTTATGTAATCTTCAAAATATAAATGTACATTACTTTGGTACATACTACATATAAACAAATATTTTTAGTTAATTAGTTACTACGCTACATTACCTAAATATAAACAAATATTTTTAATACATTTTTTCAAAAAAAAAACCGACGAAAATCGGTCACCGCCGACTACGTTTCTCGAGTTGAACAGAGTTAATATTAGAGATGTTAGATCGAAGGAAAGTATCGATACCAACCAAATATCAAAATTAAGTAGGTATCGGTATTTACTCACATCGATACCAAAAAAAAAAAAAGGTATCATTATTACCAAACGCACATTTCAGTCACATTTGATTTCAATACCTACAATTTTTTTAGGTACCCACCTATCTGGCTGCTTATTAATTATAAATTAGAATCAAATTCAATGGCGAAACTAGGATCTATTTTTGGGAGGGAGGGGGTATACATTTATATATAATAGGCACACAGGCATCCATTAGTTTATAATTTATTATAGGGAAATCCTGAAGTATAATATATAAACATATGTTATATAATATATTAACTTAATATATCATTTGACTTTATTATTGAAATTTTCTATAATATAACAACAAATATTGTTATCGATTTTTTTTATAAAGAATCAAATATCCAACGATTAAATTCATGTGTGTAATACCCTCTAGAAACAAAAAAGGTTGAACTATTTATATAGTATAAATACTCCCCGAGTCTCTAAAGAAATCTAATGATATGACTATTAAGTATTGTATTGAAAATGATACAGTAGTTTATGAAAAGAGGATTATTACATCATTTTTATAAGAATAGGTACATCATGAAATAGCAATAGTATTTCAATGATTATGCCTTTGTTTTTTGTATAGTGATTATTTTATATTTCTAATTGAATAGTATATTAAACAAGTCTAATATCAAGATTCAAGACTTAATTTGAAATAATAAAATATAAATATGTTTATCTATAGATTTTTTAGCATTTAGCAACGACAACAAATAATATTCAGAGTAATATTTTTACCTAAACTATGTAATAAATTGCATATATATATATATATATAAATATAAAAAGTATTCTAAAATTATGAACTATAGTGCTTATTAAACTAAAGAAGGCAATTTTCGAAACAAAATTTTAAAATACACCTTCGCCAAGAAAGGTTAAAGGCAATTGTTGGACTTTAAAACTTTTACTTCTGATCAACAATTTTTATTAGAAATGAAAGTGTGCATTCTATGTATGTCCATACTTATTATATTTTTACTTAATTAATCAGACATAATATTATTATGAATGATAATAAAATAAGATAAAATTGAGAATAATAAAATTTGAGCTATAAAATATAATTGATCAAGTATAATTATGATTTTAATTAATACATTCAGCAAATAAAAGCAAAATGCGATATATTGTTTTTATCTTTATCAATTATGTAGTTGAGTGTATCTAACATTTTATGAGATCAATTTTATTTTTAGAATAGAGAGTGTATATGTGTGTGTGTGTGTGTGAGAGACAGAAAACCTTTATATTATACAACTGTCCAGATGTGTTATTAATGGTATTTCCAGGGTTGGTGGATATAATATAACTATTATTTTTTTTTAATTTAAGTATCTGCTTGTAGTTTTCAAATATCTTACTTGTATTCGCTACGGACTATAGGTTTATTCACCACTCACTATTATCAACTTTAGCATTAACAGTTGCAGAAAGGCCAAGTTTATTTTTTACTCACATACAAAATGTACCCTGCGAATGAAAAGAGTAATGAGTTTAATTTCGTAGGATAATGACATTGTATACTCATGTAATTTTGTTTTTCTACGGTTTTCTCTTACCAACGTACGATTTTTCTAAATCAAGTTTTAATTAGTGTATTTGAAATATACGGCTGTTCTTAAAAGGATATTATAATAACTACCGAGAACTTTGAAAACTCTCAAATAATGTATATAAATAAAAACAGATGATTGGCAGCATTTTTGTTATTTAGGGATCATAAATAATTCACGTTTCATTATTTTTTAGTATTGATCGCCAACATAATATTTTGTTTAAAAATGTACATTTTATATCATAACTTAATGTTTTTTTTTTTACTATTAACTAAACATTTTCAAATATAATACTAAGTATAAATACATATTACATAGGTTTGAATAATAATGTTTTATTTTAGGTAAGTTATATCTATTTATAGTAACCTACATGCTAAATAACGACGGTTATTCAACTATATTTTAGCCAGGTGTTCAGATGTCTTCTATAGAACTGAAATGCTATATTTTTTTTTCTATTTGGAAATTTAATTAGGCATCTAAAAAATTGGATGTCTGTGAAATATTAATTTATTAATTAAAATTCAAGAGTTTTGTATAATGAAAATTAAATCCTAAGACAAATTTTAATTTCAATGTTATTGAATATAAAAATTATTATTTAATATTTTAATTAATTTAACAGTTGAGCATTTATAACACAATAATTTAATATGATATTCATCACCGTCATTAATTTATTGTAATTTATGTTAAGGCGCATGTTATTATAATTAAATTAATAATTTTATTATAATAAGATAATTAGATTATTTATTTAAAATATATTTTCAAGTGATAGACAAAAAATTGTACATCATACAATTATACATTTTAATAATAATATAGTAGAAGAAAATATTATCACAAACTTTTTTGGTTTGAATTTTTGTATAAATTATGCTGATATATTATCTCATCGTACAATAGTATGTATTAGGTATAATACTACCTACGTATCATATTGTAAAACAATTTTAAGTCGATAAATTCAAAACTGTATTTGATATTATAATGGTCGGGTAAGAGGAATAGGACTATTAAGGCATATGTAAAATGCAAAGAGAATTCAAAGTATTATTTTGTTGAATAAATTTATAAATATCACCTCGTAAGTCGTAAGTCGTACCTACTTTTATGGTAGCTATCTATATAGTAATATAGTATATACTTATCTACCTATATAATACTGCTGCTGCTGCGACGTTGTAAATCATGATAATGCTGTAACATTTTTTTCTCGCAAACAACCAAATATTAAATAATAATATAGCATTGATCATTCAGATATAATTGTTTCATTCATTCCAGTCTACTAGGTTACACATTCAGAGAGATCACTCTCACACTCGCTAACTCTTTCTCTCTCTATACATATCGTGAAATGTGGATGTGTGTATTATCATCATTATTATGCATAAATGCATAATATAACATATTTTGCATTCACGTAACTGACGTTTTTCATTGCGACATGACAGCGGTCGTCCTAGATCTAGCTATAGAGAGAATCGCCTACATGATATTATAATAATACTATAATGTTTGTGTGTACGTAACCGACATCATCGCCGTGAAGCCCGCGTATAGCGTTTCTCATCCGTTTAGAACAAGGTAATACATTGGCCCACGAAATGTTAAATAATAATAATAATTAATCTAAACGTCCATCGCGGTCCGCTGCAGTACGCTCTGCGCGTCGTTTGTCAACCGAGTATTATTTTTAGAGGCGAGTCCGCAAATAAACCGACGTGTCATTCCTTCGGGATTCGATCGTTTAAAAATTAAATCCACCGACGACGACTGATCGATATTTTGAGACAGATTTTTTTTTATAAATATATTCGCTTATTCCAAAACAACGTTTTTAAAAATAATATCCCTACCGAACATGCCGCCAACTATTGCACCATTATAAACTCGTATACTTTCATCGTAATATTCGCACGACGTTTTTCAATAACAAAATAATAATAATGTTTTAAATAACTTTTTGTCGTGCACCATTATAAAACACCCAAGTTTACAACAATACAACTATACCTAATACGTCTTTTATACTCGTATATATTTTTGAGACGACTTCGCAATAATACAACACAACAGTGATTAAAATTTAGCAGCACCTGTGTTGTACACTATGTATAATGAAGATTGTCAAGTTTATAAAAATCGTTAGTATATAATTTTGACTAAATCATTCATATATTGTTCGTGATTTTGTGTCCGAAACGAATTAATACAATGCCATATAATTATTTGTCTTTTCGTTCATGTATAGCTTATATTATTGATATGTGATTTTACAGATTATAAAAAAAAATATGTATTACTATTAAATTTATTTATATAATGTCATAATTATTATAAACGAGTAGTATTCTATATTCTATATTTTTTATTCGATAAATGGTTTTACTATCACCATTCTGCGATAACGCGAATACACTGCATTTTAAGATAATATAAAGAAAGCCAGGTATAATATTATTAAGATTTAGAATATTATTATATTTAAATGTTGTAATAAAAAAATATTATTTATCACCTTAAACTATTGTAGCGACGCTCATAAATAAATTTCAAAATAGGAATTCACGTAGGTACAAAATAATAATACGGTTGCGTGAGATGATATTCGGGTAAGCGTTTTTTTTATCGGATGTAATAAAATTGAGTTTGCACAAAATCGAACTCGCTGGACCAAAGGATTTTCTGCAGGACAATCGGGATGCGATTCGGACACGAAATCAATTTGAAATATTGTTAATTACAAATTTATGACCCGTTGGCCGAGTATATGATATATAAACACTGCAGCGCATAGGTACTGCATTAGTATAGTACATATTATTATTATTATTTTTATATTACCTCACAAGCACGGAATAGGCGCTCGCGACACGCAACACACCAGTTACTGTCTCCGAAAGTTTCACGTCGCATACGCTTTGGCCATCCGTCAGTTTTTCATTACGACGCCACCGTCAAACTCTTACAGGAGATAATAATAATATTAATATTATTACTATTATTGTGTCCAAAGACACGCAAGTATATTTTGTTCAGAGGCAGCAGTAAATGTCGTCATCGTCGTCGCATTCGAAACAGAGTCTGAGCAGGTTTAACAGTTGGTATACAGTAAATACGCATATATGTATATGCATACATACATAACCTAACCTAACCTATACCTAATACCTATGTATTTGTTTTATACTTACTGTATACGATAGGTATATAGGTATATTCTGGTACCCATCACCTTCCACAGTGTAGAGGAAATTAACACGCAACATTTTCAAAGAACTTTTCGTCGAAATATTTATGCCAGAGATTTCCCCCTCCCCTCACGCAACGATTTGTGTATATTATAATTACTTTAATATGTACATCGGAGCAGGCGGACATCACCGCAGATTTATGTCAAAATGGCGTACTACGCCGGGCTAGTAGTCCCCTCCCCCCTCAGCCCGTGGTCTTTTTAGTGGTGATTTTTTGCCCTTCGAAAAATAATAAGACCATGTCCACAAGACATATTATACAAAATGTCAATATGTATTATAATATAATAATTTACAATACTACAATAATATGTTAGATAGGTGCTTTGAAATTATTATTAAAATGCAAAAGTTTGTATTTTTTTGAAATTAACACAATCATCACAATTGTTTGTATGCTAATATTACAAAGTACACAATACTTATATGTATTATACAATTCAAATATTAGTTCACAATAAGAAGGATCTAAAATGAAAAAAAAATTAAATAAGTATATTGTATTGTATGGTATGTATAAAATAAAAATAGGTCTATTGGACCGTTTTCCCATTAATGACACACCGTCGCGTCGACCTGCACACTAACATCCAAAATAGTAATCATTTAAAACATACAATTGTCGGAAATTAAGTGCCAAGCTACTCATTTCAATACCTACTAATATATGCTATAGCCGTTCTACTTCTACACCACCTGGCGTAAATACAATATTTTTTCCTTATAAAAATAATTATAATAATTCCAATATTATACTTTGTAGAAGATTGAAAACAAAAATGGATGTTGCATCAAACAAAATATGAGTCCTTGTTTCTATTTTAAGGAGTAATTTTTTGAGATTGTGATTTGTAATAAATTCATTAGACTGCGTTAAAAAATAGATAAAAATGTAAATTTCGAATTAATTTAAATAGGTATATTAGAAAAAAAAAACATTATAAATCATTCAAATACTCAAGTTTTTTTTGTTTTTTTTTTTTGTTTTATTGTATTATGAATTACTCGCTCAAGTTAGAGAGCAATGATGTCTAATTACTACTCCAATAATTGACGAACCCGTGTAAATTAATATAGGTGAATCTGAATCACAATTTACAATAACGTACCTATAATAATAATATATTTTTTAAATATTTACGTAATTTGCAAAGCTTAGCAAATAATTTGAAGCAATACTGATTTTTAAAATCTAGTCTGGATCATTAATTTTAGGTTATTTGTTATCATAATATTATGTATTTAAAGAGATTTTCCGTATTTGTTTAATTTAGATATCTGTAACTTTTCATATTTCTTCTCCCTCATTGTTTACACCCTTCCTGAAATATAATTTCATATTACCAATACCCCTTATTAGCTTTAATCAATTTATTATGCTCAGTATTCGTTATTGTGTTAAGATAACCCAAATACTTGGAATTTTTACTTTTAATTTTTTTTATTAGTTTGCATATATGACATGGCTGAAATCGAAAATGAGTCAAAGAGAATAAAATAAAATCCTAGGAAGTCACTTCCTGTGTAGTAGCTATTAGGTTTTGAATTTCGAATGTAGGTACCTCATCATTAAGTAGGTCACTCTCTAATGGATGTGTTAAATTTGAATTCATTGATTAATCATTGAATGCGAAACCAAACCCCAATTCTGAGCGGAGACCATGTATCAGACTATACATTTCTAAGGATATTTTATAATATAATTCCCTAAAATTATGTCTTTAACAAAACCATATTATATTCTTATAGCTATTATCATAATGTTATATCAAATAATATTTTAATTAATTTTAGGGTCAACATTTATGTGTCGTAAAATGGTATGATTCGACATAATATAAATTATATACAGCACAATATGCGAATATTAGTCAAAATATTTTTTAAATGCCATCGTTTACAGAAAATAATAATACGTACAATGGCGAAAAGTTTCAATTCTTTACGATTAATATATTTTTGAATTTGGTACAACAAATAAATAACTATAAAGGTGTTAAAGAAAAAAATCGTTATTTTTCGTTTAACAATCCAATTTCGGAAAAACTAGTACTTCAGAAAATTGTGACAATGTATTTTTCAAATGTTATAATTGCTGTAACGACATATTTTAAGGAGCCTTGAATTTATTTTTAAGTTTTAACATAAAAACAAATGTATCAAAATTAATAAAAATAAAATTTAAATGTTTGTTAAATGCTAATATACGTCTCGTAAATATTTAGTCAAGTATCTATGGTATTTTTTATTTAATGAATTTAAATAAAAATACAAAACATGGATTTTGTTAAAAATTGATATTGTGTATAAATATTTTCCGTATTTTTTATTTTTGTCTTTCCTGATTGATTTTAAAAGTACCGGGAAATTTTTACTCTTGACCTTTACAGTACCAAATAGATCCAATTCTCTAGCAAAAACCACATGAAGAAACATTTTATGTGCTACAAAAAATACTTTAGGTAGATAATAGAAAAATAAAGGAAACACATACTTGTGTTTCTATTGTAAAACTTATATTGCTTCGCTTAGAATCTTTGATAAATATGAACATTTCCGTATAAATATGTGTTTAAATTATGTCATAATTTTGGTACTATTTTTGTATTTAATATAATCATATTTTAAAATATAAATTAATATGTTTAAATGTGTGACTGACGATTGTAAACTTTGTTCAAATCAGACCCTCGGATGAAATCTTTATCATGCCTCTGAGAGTAATGTACTTACACGTGATTTGAAGACATCTGCAGGAATATATGTATGATTATTCAGCATAAACGTCGACTGTTTATGCCAAATTTTGGAAAATTATCGCTGTCTCTTGTGACTCGACAGTAATAGTGTAAACAGTACGGAGCTGAGTGATGTGTTGACATTTGAGACGAATTCTTATTATTAGTTTGTTTTAACTGTATGATGAAACTCAAATTATAATATACATAATATATGCGTACAATGCATGACGACGCGACACGATATTTAAAACGATTTATCTCGAACGAGTACTCATCTATAACTTGTGTAGAGATTAAAATATTATTAATGTACAATCACAGGATAACATGTTATGTAAAGAGAAAATTCGCAACGAGACGGTTAGGTTAATGGGCTTACATTATAATACTATATTAATTGTTATTACTTATTATACCACAGGAATGGACAAATTTAACGTAAACACTAAGTATCGGCCTGTTTTTTTTACGATACAAAATCATTAATTATATAAACGGCCGACACGCATATACAAATTTAGTGTAGGTAAACACTATTTATAATTTATAATATTTTTTTAAATTTAAATAATTTTTAAGTATCTAGGTAACTATTTATAATGGTACCTGTTTTTTTTTTTACTTCTGAGATAAAATATTATTTTTATTGAACTTTTGTACGTATACAACAAATTGAGTATTGAATCAATATTTTTTTATCAGTATTTATAGTTTAGAACAACGCATAAGGACGCGCCAAAAATGTTCGAGGTATTATTCTCTGCCACGCTATATCTACTCATCTTATCCAAACTTTAAATTGTTATTAATCATAAACTATTCGCCCAAAGTTCTATTTACATACAAAAAAGTTTTCTAACTTTGGGGCATAGTGGTATTGTATTGAAACCACCTTTTTTGCGTGGTTATTCAGAGTGGTATTCTATTGATACCACCGGCAGTTTAACATGTTGATAGTACTTAGTACTGTACATTATTTTGTTTTTTGTTTCATAGTCCTAGATCAATTAGTTATCGTTTGATAACAAATCATAAATTATGATTATGATTTCATTAATGTTTTTGATCAAAAAAATGAATGTGTGACTCAAAGGATTAAAAATGAAATTAAAAATTATGTTAACCAATCGGAAAAATATTTAATAATTTACAAAAATATAATAGTCGCATGGAGATCAAGCTTCAAATAATATTATGATATTAAAAAAAAAAAATAATAATAATATTACTAATAACATTATAGTATGTATTTTGTTAAAGAAGTCGAATAAGATTATTATTTAATACAATGTTATATTATACGTAAAAAATAAAAGAACCTAAATATACATGAAAAATAAATGACGTGTATAACATGTGAATGGCAATTCGGTGGATGGACACACTGTGATGAGTAAAATATTATTAAATTTTATGATAAATAATAAAACGTTTATAGAGATAATGAAATGATATAATATCGTATCTTTCTCTCGTTAATTGTGTGTATAATTTACATTATTTACGAGGTTGGTAAAATTATTATTAGTGAATATTCAAATAACTTTGTCCCGAAATATACTAAATATGCATTTATGTATGCACTATTCCTCAGTAAATTAATTATATACAAAATATGTTAAGTAAATTTTACTTTTTAGATTTTGAAAATTATCTCTAGCTTAGAATAAATATGTAGCTATAATATATATATATATATATATATATAATATATATAATTTTATAGTTAAAATTACTAATTATATTATTATAGCCACTGTACAGCCAACCAATAAATAATATTAAATATTAATTTATTCCGCTTTATTTTATATATTGCTTCTTCGATTAAAGTTTGCACACGGCAATGTAAGCATAATGTCAATGCGCACTAAGACATTTTGCAAATAACAGAGTCAATGTTATAAAAGATTATCTCTACTGATCGTTTGGAATAAATTCACAATGATCCATAAGGATGATTTCAAATGTTTAAATCATACACTTCAATGTTTAAGAAAAAAATGTCTTTGAATGGTAGAGTCACTGTTTTACTTGCTGTACATTTAAGAAAAACATTTCTTGTCATACAAATGAGCTTTCGGAAAAATGAAGTAAACGTATGCACAAAATCGTCGAGTTTATGTCTTCAAATGAAAATATCTTAATACAAATACATGAGTTTATTTTATAATTAATAGATGTTATTTTTTTTCACCGTCAAACTAAGTACACGTGGATAGTTAGTATATTCTATCAGTATTCATACATAAGCACGTTGATTTTTTTTTATGAATTCATTAAATTCATTAAATTCATCCTTATTTTATTTAGTCTAGGTACTTCTTGATTAAAAAAAAAGTATTTTTTTATTTAATTTGTCGAAGTGCCTATTTGTAACGATAAAATTTAACAACCGAAAGTCTTGTTTTTATTATTTTTAAGGTTTGTTAATTAATTTTGATGACAGAAACCAGAATAAACTATTCTAATAATTTTGTATTGTACCTATGTAACAAATTATGTATACGCAATATTAAAAAAAAAAAAAAACAATTTTGTATTAATATGCTTATTGCATATATATATATATTACGCTACCTATTTAAAGTTTAGATAAATGGTATAAAGTGAACCGGGGTCCCTTCGAAAAGTTATGGCGTCCAATAGTCGCTACACTCGGATCAACTAAATTTTAAATGATCAATATTTAAAAAAACTTCGAACAAGTGATGCACTTACGTTTTAATACCAGTCCAGCTTATTGATGTTTGACGTATTTATTGTTCGACTTAAATAAATAAAATCTGATAGTTTTTAATAATTAAAACAAACTATGCATTATGTTCAATCAGTCAACCGTTACTGACAGAGGAATAAAACTAAGTTTTGCAACTTCTTTGTGGACAAAATTTGTTTTTAATATTCGTATAAAAATGTTTAATACAATATTAATATTATTTAATATTGAAATGTACATATTCATTTGATAAATTTATATTTTGTTATTTAAGTACTTTTAAGCGTGTTTGCTTGCAACTTTTAACTTCATACATAATAAGATTCATTTTTTTGTTGCTTGCAAATTAAATCGACTTTCTCTGCAAAAACTAACCAATTTACAAATTATCTTTTTGTTCTATCTTAAAGCCGGATTTTATTTTACACTTGTCCATTCCAAAATTGACTAAGTTCTAAAGTAAAATATTTCAAGTTGAAAATAAAATTGTAATTCTTACAATATAATTTATGTCTTGGTCATAACTCATAAATCATAAATAATAACATATTATTTTCTATAGCATTATTCTATTACTTTTTATTATTAATAATTCTATTTCGTTACACTGGCGTATTTAATTACTGATAATGTAGTGTGTAGACCCACATAGGTAAATACAGTTCAGGGTCGAGGTCACAATAACACATGTTATGTGTGTATACATTCTTTCATGTCGAAAGTCAATACCATATCGACTCGTTACACAGTACATAAAATATAATACAGGCGTTTCGTGTTTGTTTAGATTGTTTACAATAACATTATGTCTGTCCATTTCACGAAAATTTCCCTCGGTACACGCCTATATAATCGAAAAGTTGTCCATCAGCAGATCCCTATATATGTATACATTTGTTGGACTCGCGTCTTATCTTGGCCAACGGCCGCAATGGTACAATTATATTTAATTCAAACGCATATCACCTATCATCGCAGTCGAAAAACGATCCTATTGAGTTGTTTTTCGAATTTCTTTGAAAACTGTGGTAATTCATTTCCGATACACTCCCGCACGGATAGTTGCCATAATAATATTTTGGATTGTCATCGACATGAAACTTTTGGAGCCCTACGCCGCAGTGTCTCGTAACACAAACCGCACGTCGTTATCATATAATATTATATAGGTACCAATCATTATTATTTTTATTATTATATGGGCCTCTCATCGCTCAACTATTAATCTGACCTTACCGTGTCAACGTGATTCCTTCAACGGGAAACACAATGATAATAATAACATTTTGTTGTCTGTTTGCTATATTTATCGTTTGCGCGTTCGCACGCGCTCGCACATTAATAATACACGCGGAAAACTGCAAAACGCTACGTTTCTAGTGGGCATATACCTAATAATATAATGTCTATATTACATGTTCCATATACGATGAAAATGTGTTTTCGAGCGCACCGGAACACGTCAGTTGTGTATAGGAAAAGAATGGGGGGACCCTTAATAACTTATAGTCGAATGATTTTATCTATATAGAGAGGGACCCTGCACGGTGGCTTAAGGTGTGTGCGAGCTGCTTGTGTGTGTGTGTGTGTGTGCGCGCGCGCGCGCGTGCGCTCCCCGCTAGTGTGAGAATTGTGTTGTGCGAACGCGACGTTTTTATATTTATCGTGAATTGTTTTTACCTCATAATAATCGTCATCGTCGTTTGCGGTAGATATTACGGTACCTATAGTGTAATATATATATATATACGACTATTCGTATACTCACTCTACGAGGCTGTACCTATATATATATATATATATGTATATATGTTGTCAGAACGGTGCTGCAGTGGTTGACTTCGGCGAAAACGTCGCTATAGACAAGTCCCAAAACTGAGATTCTAAAGATACAATTCGATTTGATATTATTATTATTATTATATAATACATTTGCCGTCGGGGCCCAATACTGTTTAAAGTTTTGCACTCTGCTGGCAATGCAGTGCACAATCACACGTCGTGGATAGTATAATTGCATTGTAAGACTTATATGAAATAAATCCATTTGAATACAGCGAAACTGCATTTAGGTTAAAGTCCTTTATGTTCCGCGATAAAAAAAAAAAAAAAAAAACATAAAAACCCATCGAAATCCGATTCGATGGTTTTTATTGTATTTCTCTCGCTCCCGACTGATCTTTTTTTTAGCTTATGGTTTAAGAGCTTAATGACGTAAACGCGTTTAGGTCGATAAACTGGGAAAAAAAAGAAAACCACCATCTATCTACTGGGATTAATGATTTTCTTCTTGTTGGAAAGTTACCGGCGCGATACGTCATCGTGTGATGTGTGTTGTAATATATACCGAAACGAAAAAAGTTTTTTCGTACACAAATGTACAATCATAATAATAATAATATTCCTCGCGTTGCTATATTATACTGCTGCATAGTAGTTGCGATAGAAATTAAATTGTACGTGTGACACTGTTGTGTGTGGTAATGGAGCGACTACTGACTTGCCGATTGACTGAACTGATAACTTATAGTGTCATTAGTTAAGAGTGCCGTCTTACATTAAGTGAAAAACAAAACTTAAATTTTTTTTAAATAAATTATAAATTGGTATTTGAACCGTATTACAAATTATTATGTAGGTTCGCGGTTGTCACGGGGAAAGATATCCGGATTAACGGGGCCGGCAGACTATTGAATTATTTTTTAAACGAATCGGAAGACGACGACGACGACGGTGCAATATCGAAATATTATATAGTGCATCATAATATACTAATTCTTTCTATATATACATAATATGTTCTATGCTGGTGTGTGTGTGTGTGCTACGCGCAATATTATATTATATTTTGACATTATTCAAAGTAAAGAGAGAGGGGAAAATGAAAAATGAAAATCGAAATTACGTTCTTCGCTGCCAGCGCACGCACTAAAACGAGTTAAATCTCGTAAACACCGTAATGTGATTTGAATGTATTATAAAGATGAGATATACTGTGCGAGCATCCCTATAGGTGTATATATATATGAATATATTATCTACGTAGGTATATGTATATACCTACACAACCTACTATATATAAACGCGCGGATTTTAGATTTTCAAACGCGATAATAATATAAAAACGTTTGCAGAATATATCGTATTATATGCATTGTTTATTAAAAAAAAAAAATGTTACAGTCTCGTAAAATGATTTTATTTGACTCGTAAAATTATGCTGTCGACACACCGTCGTCCTGTGCGGGTGCCGGGTGGCCAATTAATGGACGCAGTTCACTGACGATTCCATAGCCGGTTGCCGTTGCAGATTTCTCGACATATTTACACATTAATTATATTTTATAATTAAGCCGCCTGTACGGTTAAGGTAGATCGTAGAAATATATATCGCGACCGATATCGCGTTGGTATATTATTCTATGATCTATCCACTATAGGTAGATAAATTGGGCCCATCAATTTAACCACAAAAGATAATACAGTAAAATTAAGATTTAATCAAGAATAAATTTCATTTAGTTATAAAAATATAAATAAATAGTCCAGTACTAATAATAGCTGAAGTTGGCCCTTATTCTTATTTAAAAAAAGTTAAAAAATTTTACAAGTAATTAGCAAGAATTTGCAAGTCCAATCCCAAAATTTGCAGTCAATAATAAACTAATTATTAGGGGTGGAAGCAAAGAAGAGCTAACTTCACGCAGCCCTTACTTGTTATCCGAAACATTCGAAACCAGCGTCAAAACACTCGTTATAATTAGCAAGAATTTGCAAGTCCACTCCAAAAATTTGCAATTTAAAAACCCGACCCCTACGAATTTTCAAAGTTTTAACCTCAGCCTTTACTTTTTGTCCGAAACATTCAAAACCAGTGTGAAAACACTCGTTATAATTAGCAGGAATTTGCAAGTCCACTCCCGAAATTTGCAACTCATAAATTTCACCCCTACGAATATTCAAGGTTTTTACCCAGCCTAGGGTAAAATATTTTTAAATGCATTCTTAGTTATTATGGATAAACAGCTATCTTATACTCAGAATAGGCTATACGCAATAAAACAATGAAAACTATACTTTCACATTTATTCTTAACACTCACTAGCTTTCTTTTAAAATAATTTAATATACTAAGTGAAATTTATTTACAACTTTTTCTGTTTAAAACAAACTTTATAATATTTTTGTAATGGGATAAGTCAATAAAATTTTTATTCTACTAAATTGTAAAATAATAATGTTTATATTTAATCATTTATTCGTACAATATAGGTATTTCTGTTTCAGTTGTGCCCATGGATGAAAATACACATAAAATGTTATATTTTGCGTTAAGTTTTAAGTTGTTGAATAGTAAAATACCATTTTTTTTTTTTTTTTTTTTTTGATATGGTTATGTTTAAACTTCAAACCTTAAAACATTTTTGGCAATAATCAAACTATTTTTTTTACCAGTGTTTCCACTATCTCAGGGCTCTGAGTTATAGCCTGATACTATATAGATGTAAAAGTGATCCAATTTTGTACATTTTAACACTAATAAATATTTATTTACCGCAATAGGTACATCATATTTAGATAAAATTAGGTTAATCATACGGACAATTGCATGTTATTAATAATAACTTATGGATCCGCGCCTGAGGTACCTAACCTAATATTACAACCTATCATACCACTTGCCAAAACTGTTGGTATACATTTTAATGGACATACCCACATACCTGTTTCGTGTGATACTGGCCCATCTTTTAACTACAGAAAATATACTCACAAACGTCTTAGAATTTCAGTTAGAGTGATCATACAATATAAACAAGATATTGTATTCCGGTAGACGTTAAACACAATGAGGTTGAGTACCCCTGGTTCTTATGATTATATATTATATAAAAATAATAATAGCATATATGTAATATATATATGTCGTTGTGCCGCCGCCTGCGCCATTTATAAAAGTTTGTACAGTTACACTGCTTAAGTATATTTATTTTATATACAGACACGATATCTATATATTCGCATATTGTCCGTAAATATTAAAGGAGCCGAAGTATCTACCGAGCGAAATTTGCAGGGCACGGGCTCGTTTAAACTTAATAATATGCTTTTGTAAGTAATAATAATGTTAATAATAGTAAAAATAATTCTAAAAAAGCTAATTATGTTGTCGAGTCGAACATATTCAAATAATCAAATGTATTTTTTATACATCAACGATTTGTGGGGAAAATATTCTGCTTTATAGACTATAGAAAATTCAAAATATGGTCTGTGATTAAAAATTCAAGAGTCTTTAGGAGAGTTTAAAATAATAAACGTACAAGAATTAAAAGATAAAAAATAAAAAATGAAAGGCATAATAGATTAGTACAAACGCGCGGATAATATTGTATTTTGTGTTGCGTGTGACCTACTTATTACGTTTTCCTGCAAAAGAGCAAAATAATTCTTTTCAAACTAGTGATTGAGCGTCGCTGGTATACTAGTATTATTATTGGCGGTGTGCTAGTAATTACTAGCATTAATGTTATATATTTTTTTCTGCTAAATAGTGTGAGCTGAAACTGCCTAGAGGCTAGAAGTATACATATACCCCCACATATATATGTATGGTAAATGAATTATTAGACAATATAATATTAAGATGGGTGTTATATTGCTATAGTACGTGTATCTTCCTATATATTATGTTATACCTATGCGTGTTTTGTGTGCAGGTATGAGCGATGGCCAATTTACTTAAATTATATCGCCGTTGTATCACCTTAAATATGTTTTCAGATCTAAGATATTATTCTCCTCACATTTATCATGGTAAAATTCCCATATAATTATATAATATTTTGCGTGCGTGCGTACACCAGGTACCACCTATAGCTATAGCGGCTTTTAAATTTACCCGCAGATGAGAGACGTATCGCGTCGTGTTCCACTGTTTCAAATCCCCAATTAGTGGAATGATAAAATTATATCTCATATTATACGCTGCAGTAGTTTATATATGCATATACCTACGCTATATAAGTTAACCCTTGTAAGGATATAATATTATTATATGCATGTGCATAAGCATAATAAAGTGATGATACATAAGACTGTTTTCGAAAAGATTCTACGTGCTAACGCACGCGCTACGTGCATGATGTACTTATACTCTTTTGTACCTATATATAAGACGTATCCACCGGTGGAGGTGGGATAGGTGCTCTGGTGCAGTGAATGACCGTTTAAATATTTTTTAAAGAATCGGTCTTGTTTTCACAGTAATAATATCTTTATCGGATCTCTAGCTGTTGAGGCAAATGTCATATGATATAAAGTGTGACCACAGAATAAATGAAATTTAATATAATATATAACATTTATAAAAATATAAATAAATAAATATTATAATAAATATAAATATATGAAATTTCATATATTCTGTGGCGTGACTAAAAATTAAAATATTTACGATATTAGTAGAACTTATTATACCATAACAAACATAGCTTTTAGATTCTGAACGAAGTGATGAATGTATTGATTTTACAATGATGTGATTTTTTGTTTTTTTTTTTGTTTTTGTGTCTGTGTACAGCATAACTAGTCGAAATAATGCTTCGATTTCAAACTTTGGGGGTGGTTTCCGATGTAAAATTGAAGATCCTTGGTGCATTATAGAGGTCAAAAGTAAACATTTTCCAACAGTTTTCAAAAAAATTGAGAAAAACAAAAAAAAAAAAATGAAAGAAAAACGGGAATTTTTACGCAAAACCAGTTTTCGACCAAATCGATATTTTTATATGGTTGTAATTCAAAAACTAAACACTGTAAATACTTGAAATTTTCACCAAATGTTAATGTTAGACCACTGAAATTTTCCATTTTTTTGAGAATTTTTTTTTGAAGTGTCGGTAAAAAAATGTTGGACGACCAAAAAAACTTGAAAATTTAATACAAGGTTCCTTATAAGTTGTTCTTATTGTAGCTAAAAAAAAAAATTAAAAATCGTTAGTCACAATTTTTTTTTATAAGCGTTTATAGTTCAAATTTTTACGAAATCTGTCGAAAACGAAAAATTTGCAAGTAATTTTGAAGTTGAAAAATCATAAAAATTTTTACGGTTATAACTAAGGATTAAAAATACAACACTAAGTTTTCCATAAGTTTTCTTTCGAGTAGCTATAGAGAAAACTCGAAGCGTCGTTATAGGAAAAATTTTAAGTGCGTTTGAATTTTAAATTTTTTTGAAATAGCGTAACGATAACGATATATCCTCAAACGATTTTAAATATTTGTTATTATTCAAAAAGTATAATTCGTAGATACGTGAAAATTTTATCAGCTATTTAGATTGGCATTATCTTTACATGATTTAATTTTAAAAATATTTTGACTTTTTTTGAGATATTAATAGACAACTGAAATTTTCAATTTTTCTGAAAAATTTTTTTGAAGGGTTGATAAAATTTTTTCGGCCCTATCAAAATACTTGAAAATTGAATACAAAGTTCCTCGTAAGTTATTCTTATAGTAATTAAAAAATTATAAAAATACGTAGGCACAATTTTTTTTTATTGGCATTTGAAGTTCAAATATTGACTAAATACGTAAAAATTACGAAAATTCGCAAATTATTTTAAGCTTGAAATTTATACAAAATTTTCTTTTTAATTCAAAGATTTGAACATTTTTAATTATCTATAATATATCCTAGACTGACAAATCATCTCCGTCCAGAATCGTTTTTCGTATACAATGATACCGATTATTGCATTCAAATCTAACCTTACCCTAGTCAGAGGTCCATTCCACCACCTAATGTACAGCAGAGCGACATCCACTTACCCGCTTTTTTTTAATTGAAAACCGCTTTTTTCGTAACGACTTGTAGAATTTAATTTTATAAGATAAACCTATATTATTCATTATGTTTATCGTATTACAACACAGTTATGTAGTTGAATTTCATACACTTGTACCCATCATAGGTACATAACATGCAGATAAATTCCCGGTGAAAAATAAATATATATTGCGTTGCGACGAAGCATTTTAATTGGCTATAAGAGTAGATACGTATAGTCGTATAGCTCACGAAAGTTCATCGATCGAGCAAAATTGGTATATTACGTGAACATATATGAAAGGTTTTCTACAAAATCGACAATTTTATTATTAACGCCGTAATTATATTATATTATAATGTCACCGAAATGATTTATTATCGGCCATCGTTTTCATTATTATTAACATACCATAATAATTTTCCTGTCCAATAAGAGACTACGCTTTCTAAAAAATGAATTACCGATGCCTATATGGAGGATAAAATTATAAAATGCTTAAATTAATTTTACTTTTGTACAACATTAATATTTAATAGTAAAATTACATTTAAATAACATTTTTATACGACATATTATTAGGATTATACATCATAATAGGTATGTATTTATATAGCATGCCTAATTAAAAACTATGATTGATGGCCATTAAATAATGGTAGCAGTTGTACAAAATGATTTTTTTAAAGAGAGAGGGTCCAAGAATACCAAATTTATTATTAACTTGACATAAAAGAAATATTTTAAAGTCATAATATTATACCATATTATAATAGGTATGTATATTATAATAAAAATTACGGCATGGTCCAAAATCAGTAAAATACTATCAACAAATGCTATAGAAATTACCACGCTAAATTTACAAATATTATCTAGTCTATAAATATGTAATTGAATGAACAAATGTCATTTTTTTTTTCTTTTATTGATGGGAAAAGAAGTCTTATTGGAGTTATAATAAATACTACTTATAAATTGAATTTGCAACTACCTACCTAGTTAAAATAACTAATTACACAGTAATAAAATAGTTCGAATTGATCTGAGGAAATCAAGTTATAATTTAAGTTGTTTAATATTTACTAAAATTATTATTTTCACCGATCAACGGTTTGAGATACGATAATGATTCACAGGTTAGTATAATAAGTGTTAGTTTTTTATTACAAATAATTTTGTTGAGTTATTTTTCTCAAAAGTTCTAAACAAATATGATTTCTAACAATAATGAATTGTTATAATGTATTTAAATGATTAATAAAAATTATTTATAATAATGATTCATAAATACAGTTTATAAATATATATAAAAAAAAAAACAATTAATGCTAATTTATTTCAAGATCATTCAATTTAGTGGATAGGAATAATGGAAATATTAAATAATGTAACCTTAGATATTTAATAAGGTGACGCGTACAAGTGAAAACAATTATAATAGGTATGATCCTATAAGACGATTGACGGAAATTATCATAAATCTAAAATTGTAATAAAACATTTTTTTTTATGTGATAATTGCAAAATTATAAAACTAGGATTTAAGTAATTTAATTCAAAAACTTCAAGTTTTAACTGAAAATCATCCAGGTATAATTTTTACCTCGGTGTGTTGAAGAGATTCAGACAAAGATCCTGGGGCTGGACTCGGATTAGTACATCCCCAGCACCCCCCTGTAAAAAATGCGGATAACTTTGGAAGGGATAAAGCACTAACGACGGGGTAAAGTGCACTAACGAGCACTAACGAAGCACTAACGAAGCACAAACGATCGCCCCGGGTTTGGACCTGAAATTCAAAATGGGAGGTGCTGGGGACATGGACCTTCCTCCGCTGAAGAAGGTTGGTTGAGGATGGATCTTGCGTTGACATACAGCGGGCAATCTAGGACTATGTGTTTGATCGATAGCAGTTCGTTGCACTGGACACAGAGAGGATGTTCTTCATGTTTAATGATATGTATATGGGTGAGATCGGAGTGACATTTTTAATTTTTATAAATTTGATATTCAACACGCTCCATTGTCGCTCCATGGTGGAGGGCCGTTATATGTTTTCGAAGTACATGATTTCTTTGTGCGCTACTGACTGATATTGGTCAATGCATAAATTGAATCTCAATGGTGTAAATTGTATAGCTAAAACCATAAACTATACACAGTGGAACCTCTAAACATCGGACACAGGTCATTGAGATTTTGCACGATACCCAGAGATGTCCACTATTCAGTTTTTAGAAGTCTGTGGTCTGATCCCAAAAAAATAAAAAATGTTCGCAATTTAGAGGTATATGTGGAGGAGATTTCACTGTAAATGATAAAAAATAAAATATTTTATCATAGAAAAAAATGTATTTTGTTTGAAATTTAATTATTATATAAATGTACTTTGCATTTTCATAAATGTGAAACACGAATGGAATCATTTAAAAAGGGATCTCCACACAATGCCTTCTAATGTGAGCATGTGGTACGTCATAATAAATTATAAGACACCTATAGTCCCGTCCATGCACCATGGTTACTATACTTATTGCAATGTGTGTAATACTTTTCCATTTTGTGTGTAACATATTATTAATATTTAAAATGATATTATACTAATACATCAGTATAGCATTGTATATAGGTAGATAATGTCTATAATATTATAGACTGTCATGCAAGCGTATTCGTGTATAATAGATTTCCATGTACATATATAGGTAATATACGTAGGTACCTAAATGTATAGATGCACGCTAGTGTGTACTAAAAAATGCCCTTTTTTCGGAAACGAGTTTAAAACTGAAAATTCTTTAGAGCCCTATAAACCTATAGGTACTCCATCTGTGTCTAATGTAAATAACTGTTTTACTGGCACGCAGTCTTACGGTATTCCATATATTATGCGTGTTCGCGGCGTTCTGGTGAATTTTTATATTTTTGTAGTGACGGTTGTCATTCGCGGTTGGTTTTAAATATAATATCTTTGCGCAATGAATTCTAAAAGATTGAACTGAAACTTTTAGGACTGCTGTATGCATATAAAACCCATTATCGTGATGAACATTTTAGTGCTCGGGATTACTGTTGTACACCAACGTTTATCGATTAGTCGCGTGCGGAAAGTTGTAGCCGACAGACATTTGATTTATGACGTGCCAGAGAAATCATAAGCGACCGTTTTTTTTCTTTTTAATTTTAAAAACCGTATAATTTATATTTCTCTATTCCTATTGTCACGGATGTGACGAGACGTCGGAGATGGGAAAAAATTTGAACATATATTATAATAACAATATAAAATAATATAGCTATAGGAGTACGGGACAATATAATGTGTAGCGATCTCGTGCTTAGGGCACCTGCAACAATATTGTACAAGGGAAAAAAACGAAGAAGAAAAAGTATCGTCAACAGACGTTTTAAATAATAATCATTTTCGAGGTAGAAGTTTTTGTATTTGTGAATCTTCTTTATTATTATTATTAATTATTAAATGATGTTTAATTTTCGGTCACACCGCCGGGACTGCGGAAGTGCTGCTGCAGCCCACAGAAATACGAAACTTGGAAATTATGTATTTTATTATTATACAATGTATACCGAGTGATCGATTTGATAGGATAAAACACTCGATATTTCAATAGACTATTAAAGTTTTTGAAAACATAAATAACATAATACATAATAAGTTTTTACTATTTTTTTTAAAAATAACTTGCATTTTCAAATCCTTATTTCAAAGCAGAATATGTTTTTGAGTACTTCGATAGTCAAGAAACAAAAGTCAATTTTTTTATGCTTTCTGCATAATAAGTATAAAGTATTTAAATTTAAAATGAGAAGAGTATATTGGTACAGGAGTAATCTCCAAATGTTGGTCTACTACTACGTTCATCTGAACATTCAAAATACTTATAACTTATATACTACTCGTCCAAAATTTGAGTTTTATAGATCAAAATACTCAGTATAATATTTTGCTTCGGAGTACGAAAAATATATACTGCATGTCAATAGAGTAAAAAGCTTAAAATAACTTTAATGAGAAAAAATTATTTTTCAAAAAATATTGATTTTTAACGACTTTAAATTATGTAAAAGAAATATTTCCAAAACGTTAGGTACCTACTGCTTTTCTGTAATGATAATGAGTGTCTCACGTTTAATGGATCACTCCGTTGCCCGTAACAATAATGATATACTACATTACACTGGATATGAGTATAGTAAGTTAATAAGTGCTACACATACTATATAGTACCTATATAGTAAATATTATATAATATATATAATATTTACTTTGTATACTAATTCAACTATATACTCGTATTTCCATGTAGGTATTTATAATCTATTACCGTGGACTATTACTGTCTACAGCCCCGTAAAGTGCAATAACGCTTTTTCGGATGCTATTATAGCATCTATTACCTAACTTATAAATTATTATTTTGTTAATAAACAAATTGTGTCTTATCATGTGGATTAACATTACTTGGAGTTGATTCCTGTGGCTTCATTTTAAAAATATCGTTTAGTTTATTGACAACTTCTATAAGTAGTTAGTTTTTATGTTGTTAAAATACACAACATGATAGTAAGATACGTCTTACACAGTTACACGGGATCATTGCATACAATAATATTATAGTTTAATAACCAAAAAAAAAATAATTTTTTTCAAGATATTAATAAAAAAATAAAACGATATTTTAAATTTAGGTTTAAAAATTTTACTACTTTTGACGGGAATGTGGGACTAGGAATTTTGACAGGGGGCTAATCCCCCCTCCCAATTCCCCTCCCTATTTACGCCTATGATCCTATACTGGATTCAATTTCAATTTCTAGTTACATTGAAAATAAAAATAATAATGTACTAAGCAATTTCGTGAAAAAATTGACGTTTTCGTATATTAAATAAAGAAGATTGTATCGCTACATAAGTACAGATTACAGAATGTGACAGCATAAGTACGTATACGAAAGTATGGTGTTAAAGTGTACCTACTTAACAGTGCTGAATTAAATGAATGCATAGTCAAAGGTTATTAAAACGATGGCGAGCGTGCTGGGGAATCGTGCTCCATGTATTATGGAGATATTAAGTATGATATACCTATCATAAATATTGTCATATAAACTTATATCGCAAATCAACATTAGTAGACATATTAAAATATAATCAACACGTATGGTGGGTGTCTAATAATATTGTATAGACGTTAAGTAATCTATTATACTTATATTACATAATATATAGGTATCTGTATCCGCGCTTTACGATCATATTATTATTATATAAGTAAGTAGTATGTTATAATATCTATCAATCATTATTTTATGGTTTCGACAGAAACAATAATGTGATTTTATTTGCACAATATACAGGGTGTATAGTACAGTGTATATAGTGAATAAAATTTTTTTTACTACTGATGTGTTATATTACTATCGGAAACTATATAGACATCATTATATTATATGACGTCATATCGCCGAATCGAAACGTTTTCGTCCGAGACGATCGATTAACTATCAAGTAGACATTACGCGTCACGTACTCCAACAAGTAAAATTTTGTAAAATGTTGCAATGTTTTTTTTTTTTTTTTTTTGAATTTAAATCACAAGTTTCAAAATCCACGATTTAAAGTTGGCGATCTTTATTCGTTCGTATAAATAAGTATTCCTTATGTATTTTAAAAGTTGAACTTTTCAGAAATAATTTTCATCATATTTCCATTTGGGTATCTATATCATATTATAGTATTCATACATAAATTCATAACTCTAACTCGGAAAGAAATAATGAAATAGACTTTCGATTACGGTGGGACAATATAGAATTTCAAATCTTGTTTGTTATTTTGATCTGCATATTATTCTGATTGCTATAATAATTACGATTATTATTATATATGTATATATTATTATTATATCAACGATAATACCCATTGTTATATTGTATATAATAATAATAATAATAACAATAATAATAATAACAATAATAATATGCTATAAGGTACACCGAGCAGCGTATTGCATTAGATCTTCGGTTGTTACTCGTTGTGGCAAATAATCTACCCTTTAAAATTACCCTGTCAGTCAACACACTTGGGAGTATAGCCGAATAGGGTGGCCACATGCCGCATGTTTGGCGCCATAGATTTTTGGCAAGTAAGGCAATGCCTCACTAAACTTCGAATTAAATGTTTCGTTTACAATTTCGTGCATCTCGACTGTTATATTTATGGAGATATCTATACATAATAATTTTGTTTCTTTCGTTCATTTTCTCGCGACGATACTCCCGAATTATATAGGTTTTAGTTTGCCTAGTATGGTCGTCATAGTGTTGCTTTTTTATGTATAATAATTAATAATAAAGATTTTGGAAAAGTCATCTGTTCTTCAGTGTAGTTTAGTAGCAACAACGACTGAAACACATTGCAGCGTACAATCATTTCTGTTTTGTTTTATTAATTTTTTTTTTTTTTTGCAAAAAACGTCGAGCTTCCTTAATCCTCTGGCAATTGTTTAAAAAGTAACACAACTCCAAACCGGGAAATTAATTATTTTTGAACCATTACGCATAGCATATAGCTTCAAGCCCGTTGTATACTGTATATAATTTATTATAGTTTATACAATTAAAATATGTGTAGAAAATATCATATTGTGTTAATAAACGACTTTTGGCGCAAATTAAAATTAAAACTACTATAAAAAAATATAACATGTGGATATGCTATGTTTAGTTTTTTTTTTGTCGTATATTAAATTTTAGCTATAATTTTGATTTTTTTTTTTATTATATGATATTCGTTTGTTTATAATTTTATTTAATAAAAGTTGATGATGCAATGTCATTATAATTTATCCTATTGTCAATAACAAATTTTTTTTTTTTTTAATTATCCCGCGGCAACTAAGGCCATTGGGAAGGGGGTAGTACTGTGGTTCTTATGGAACTGTAGATTGGTTTTACACGTGGGTCAGAGTTTTGGCAGAATTTCTATTGGGGCACCCGTAGGTTTCTGCCATGCCCCGGAGTGGGGAATGGCGGCACTTAACAAATTATTATTTTATCTACTAATTAGGTTCTTAGTTCTATATATAAGCTCAGTTTGCTATAATATTCATATAGATAAAAATAGTTTTAAAATGCATAAGGTCTTTGTTTAAATATTTAATGAAAAAAAAAAAAACGGTTAAGTCGTGGATGTCGCTCTGCTGTACAGTAGGTTACAAGTAGGTTACTGTAATGGATGGAATTAAATTTTAATTCAATGATATTATATCATTGTATACGAAAAACGATTCTGAGCGGAGACAGTTTATCTGTTTAGGATATATTATAGATTATTAAAATTTTTCAAATCTTAGATTTTAAAAATAAATTTTTTTATGAATTTCTAGCTTAAAATAATTTACGAATTTTAGTGATTTTTACATATGTTGTCAAAATTCAAACTATGAATGCTTGTAAAAAAAACTTGCGACTATGTATTTCTTTTAATTTTCAACTGCTATTGTAAAAATATGTTAGGAGCCTTGTATTAAATTTTCAAATCTTAGATAAAAAAAAAAAAAAAAACTTTTACAAATTTCTATCTAAGATAATTTGAACATTGCCATAAATTTTACGTATTTAGTCAAAATTTGAACTTTAAATGCTTATAAAAAAAAATGACCTCTCTAAAGTTCCAGCTCAAGAACATTACCTTTCTGAAAATATGCTACACTTGATACTTTTGAGCAAGTTTAGATGGAGAAAAAGTGTTTACAGAATAAAATAGAAAAAGAAAAAGAAATAAACATCATTATAAAACCAATACATTCCTCGTGCCGCTCAGAATCAAAAAATTACACTCAAAAAAATCATAAATAATATTATTCAAGGTTTACCTATAAATAAATATTTTCAAAATGGGTAGTTAATTAATAATTAGATATTACTTAGTGTTTACTGATCAGTATGACACTGTTTGCATTGGAAATTTGGTATTAAAACTTTGAGTTTCAATATTAGTATGGCCGATATAGGTACATGATATGGTACCTATAAGTTGCTATTACCTATATTATAGGTACTTATGCAATCATGTGTCATAATTACAATAGATTGTGATGGGCACTATGATGAGTCTCAAATATACCTATTTGTATACCGAAAACTCGTATTTTATCATTACAAAAAATATGTATTTATATAATACTTATTATCCCGCCTGACATTGGTAGAGCTAGAGATTTATTTATTTTTATAAATATATTTGTATGAAAATGTGTAACCTAACCTAACCTAACCATTTATAATAATTGTATAATTTTAAATTAATGGCCACCCTTAACATAAACAAAAACATTTTCTCTTTTCCTAACCAGAAAATAAATTCATGTGAGAGTATGAGACTACCCTTTAACTACCTATAGGGATAAAAAAAATAACTTATAAACACCCTCCAAGTCTCAAGGAATCTATTGATATAAATTTTATTGAAAACGTTGTAGTAGTTTTTAAGTTATTAAATTTATTAACTTCAGATAAAAAAAAAGTGACCGAAATATATCAGAATTATTATTTCCAATTATAATAACAATTATTATACTAATTGAAATCATTTTTTTTTTTTTTTTTTTTTTTATTATTGGTCTTGAAATTTATACAATTTCTGCTTCGACTACTAGGTCATTAGCAAATCACTATAAACATACATTAATTATACTTATAAAAAAGAACAGAGCAAAGAAATAAGAGAAAAAACAAAAAAATGAAAAAAATACAAGAGAAATAGCTAGAATTAATTTGTTTGGTATTTTATACATTGAAAGGTTGGCTAAAGTAGTTTGAGTAACTTGGTTGTTTTGAAGAATTCAATGGTGTTGGTTTCATTGTCAGGATTTGGGCCTAGGCTTTTTCCAATTTGATGGCTTATGTTGAGATCCTCTCTTTGTTTGATGTACGTTCTGCATTCTTCAAAAATGTGTTTGATTGTGATTATTGTGCCACATGATTGACATATTGGTGGGTCACTTTTTGTGATAATTGAAATCATTGGTAACCATTTATAATAGCAAAAAACGTATTTCTAAAAAAATAATATTAAGTATACCTAACCACTGGCAACAATTATACATGTATTATAAAAAAATCCAATTAAAAAAAAACCTTACAGTTTTTCCAGAATTTTTCAATTTTCTGAGCATCTTTTCCAATTTGTCTTTAAGTAAAATCCTAATTCAAAATATTACGAACATTAAACAAAAATTATCTGAATCGGTTTGTTCCGGCCGTTTTCGATGGAACGAACAGTTTTTTAAATTTTTTTATTAGAAATAAATAATAAAATTCAATTTTAATTTTGACTATTTACAACAATTGTCCCCAACAATTTATTTCCTTTACGTTATTATTTTATATAATGCGTATAATAAGTATTGGTAGGTATTGTACAAGGACGTAAATTTGTTAAAAATTGGTTTGTATACAAATTATTTATAACAGAAGAATTAGCGATATCTCCGAGACAACTTTTTCTTGGTCAAAATAAAAAAACGTATCAAATAATATACTCCCGGCGATTTTTTTACTTCCCAGATAAATAGGAGTTATAATAGATGGTTATAATATGCTAACTTAGGGAATAACTATTACTCCTCCAATATAAATCGCCGATAGTTAATTTCACCGGTCACTGCACCGATTATAAAGTATTGACACAATATTATGATATTAATCATTCTAAAGTAAAATTTGATTTGATCGTGGGCAGTCCGTTACCGCTCAGAGTTCCTATGCAAAATCCGAAAATTAATTAATAAAAACCATTTCTAACGATGCACCCGTCTATGTCATCACGAGCTTCCGTTAATAAGCATGGGCGTGGTGTGCATCACAGAGCCACGAGGACTACAGCAACCACAGAAACATTTGTAGTCCCCTCAAAGTATTTACTTTTATTTGAAACATTTCATCCGAAATCATGGTTTTTTTAAATATAATTTTCCCTGAAATTCATCAAGGCTTCAAGTATAGCGATGTAATGTTTATTGACAATTATTGTGCATAATAAACTAATTTATTTCTATCATAAATCTAACATGTTTCTTATTTTAATTGTTTAATTTTTATGTATTGTAAAATAAAATGTCAAGCTAAGAAAGAATCAAATATAAATTGTTTTCTCTTAAAAATGTACTCTTTCTCTTATTAAATTCAAATTAAACATAAAGAGTTTTGATAATTAAACAAAACCACGCCCATGTTAATAATAAGTATATTAAAGTATTTATTTCATGTATGCCTAACCTATATAGGTATAACCACCTAACGAGCTACAGTAGATATTGGACGGAAATCAATATGCGGTTCGATATCAAACGTCGATTTTGAAACAATGCTGCTCACGTATTTTGATTTTAATTTCATAAGGCCATAGAACAATTTTTTCATCGTCAGTAATCGATTTCGGGATAACCAGCGAGGCACATATTTTATGCCTGCGCGCGGTGGTGGTCTGAAATATTGTAATCTTAAGCTGGGTTCCCTACATCGTATACCGTGACGTGTGTGGTGGAATAATATATTATTATTATTATTATTATTTGTAGGTGACATCGCTTTATCAACATTTTGTTGCCGTGTGTTGAATAATAATATATTATAGGTATAGGTACAAAACACGGCACGACACGGTGTAATGCGAACCTAGCATTAAAGTTGGAAACAAACTTTTGATAAAAACCCATTGCTTACGATATATTGTACATAGCATGTGTACGATAATTAATAGTATTATAATGCATAATATAGAAATATTATACATAATACGGAAATAATAAAAGCTGCTGTCGACAAACATTCTGGAGGCAATTTTTTAACAATAGGGACGTTAAGTAACATATCCTAGCTATGTACACGCAGTGACAATAGAGGCAAATGCTTCTAAAATATTATGTAAACACATTGTAGTCTTGAAATTAAATGACAGTGCATATTATAGTTCAATATAAATTCGAAATTGTTGGTGGGCACTAAATTAATTAAGAATATCGTAAAAAATTCAAGCTGCAATTGTCGGTGGACAAGATTCGCCGGTAACCTCTGACATGTTAATCTATTATCGTTAATGATTCGTCAAAATTCTATAGAATTGTCAGCTCATCTGTATATTGATATAAAATGTGCTTACATTTCTGAAATTAAATAATGAATATTTAAATTCTTGAACTTTGATCTAAAGTTGCAGTCTTATCACTTTTTTCTTCAATTTTTTAAATAACCATATAGATTCCCGTAAATGTAGGTACCATGACTAATATTGGCGTCGAATTTATCTAATTTTATCAATATATACCTACTTATACATTATATTAAAAACATAAACCCAAAATATAATTTTATTTATGAAAGATATTGATTTGTACAATTTAATTTAATTATCATTATCTGTAAAAACAAGCCAATAATGGTCACGTTACCGGGGCTTTTTCCTTAATAATAATAATAATAAAAAAAAACATAAACATTATTTGTCCCCGATTATGATTATTCATTTTAGAGTATTATGATTACCATAACCAGAAATCAACACTATAAGTGGACAAGTGGTGATTCGAAAAACAGGTAGACCCATATTATTAAACAGCGTGTTTCGCGAGGATTCGCCCATTGCGATATCACACGAAATAATGGAGATATCAAAATTCTGGTTTCGCTATAAGACACACTGGGATAAGAACTACAATCATTTAATTTTTAAATTTATTTTAATGTTTTGGTAAAAAATTTAAAAATATATTTTTTTATCTAATTATTTCCAAAAAAATTAAAGATAGCCATTTTGTAGAGTTTATATTTCTGAAAATATTGACATTTCAAAATTTTATTTTCATTAATTTCCTGATTTTTAGTATTTTTTCTAGTTTTGAAGAAATAAAATATGATTATTACTACCTAGGCACACTGAAAACGTTCGGCCGTTCGTACAAGCTCGTGGGCGGCGCAGCGTTTCCCATGTTTGATAACACACCGGTGTTAAATAATTCGCATTTTTCTCGGAACTAAAAGAAAAATAAAAGCAGGAAATCAACGAGAATAAAATGTTTGATAGTCAATATTATCAGAAAAATAAACTCTACAAAATGGCTGTAGTGAATTTTTTTGGAAATAATTTAATAAAAAAATATATTTTTTTAAACTTTTTTACCAAAACATAAAAATAAACATAAATATGAAATTATCGTAATTTGTATCCCTGTGAGTCTTATTAAAACCAGAATTTTGATATCTCCACTTTTTCGGGGGATATCGCAATGAGTAAATCCTCGCGTGACACTCATACAGGGTTACAACCGCGTCTAATACTTCTGATCACTTTAAACGGCTGATTCTTATAACCAGTGACCACTATACGTGGTTACCATTATATTATATCCATAGCTACCACAGGTTTCTTAGAATTTAGATTGTGGAAGACAGATTGACGAAAACGGTCTCTCCGTTCAGAATCTAAAATGTTTATTTCACTATGATGATGAGGCAGGATTTTCGTGTGGATAATTCGACTATGAATCGAAGATATAAATCGTTACGACGCTAACACATTCAATGGTCGGTGAACGTAGACAAATGTCGCGTTATATTGTTCCATCGAAGTTCCGTTGTCGACAAATCTAATTCTACTAAAATATTCCTTAAATTGGCCAGACATCGTTATATTGGTCAATAACAATATATAGTGGGTCAGGGCAAAGCACCTATACTCACTGGCGGGTACTGCGTACGTTTTCGATTGGCGATTACCATTATAGAAACCATTATAAAAGCTATTTATTGGTATTTACAACTTACGGGACAAAGTTGTAGAAATTAAGGTACCTACCTGCTATTACCTACTTACCAATACAATGCACAGCAAAATAATAATAATAATATTATACGTTACTGTTTTTCAATATTATATTTTATTGTTTGGTCTCTGCGAAAATATCAAAAGATCGTTATATTCTCTTCTTTATTCATTGTAGGGCCGTGGGCGAACAACGAGAACTGCCCGTGGGGTGAGGTTATTCGATGAGATTTTCATCGAAAACTTTTCAACAATTTCCACATGGTAATAGCATAGATAAGTACCTAGGTCTAGGAACACCGTACATTCTTATTACAATAATATACGGTCGTGATTGCGGCAGAGGGGGTCGTTGGATTAACACCCCCTCCGGCCCTCCCCCTATCACCATCACATCAAAGTTCAGGGTGTTAGAGTTTTTTTTTTTATTATTATTTATTATCATGTATTAAACAGATAGATATTATTCAATATTAAAAACAAAATCATTTGGGTGGCAATCTGACAAATAAATGAGTAATAATACCCTTGGTAACTCAATATAATATATAAACTATTGTATCATAAACCATAGTTTAATTAATTAAAATAATATTGTCCAATAGTTAATAATATATGGCTTAGATTAGTTAGATTACTTATATAGGTAAGTTGCCAAGTTGCGGTACCTATACTTACAATTTGATCATTTTGATATTATATTAATGAGTTGAATCGGAAACTAATAACATAAATTATACATAGATCGGTGTTCGGCCGCTCATCTTGAATGACATATTCTTTTCGCATTAACTAATTTTTCTTTCAACTAAAATAACTAAATTATTTTCTTTAAACGATATATCATATAAAGTGTTATGACAGATTTCTGGCTATAGCAGGTAAACTGTATTAAAATAAAATACTTAGTACCTATATCATAGCTTTTATTGTAATTTGTAATATATAATATATATATATATATATATATTAGAGATGTTACGAACTGTTCGATTTTCGAACCGAACCGAACCGAACTCTGGGTGTTCGGTTCGGTTCGAAAACCGAACTGGAAATCCCAAATAATCGAACCGAACCAAATATCTAATAGTTCCGTTCGATAATCGAACCAGAGAAATAAAAATTAAAGTCGATGGAGTAACGACTAAAATTATAAATTATTATCAAATAATTAATAGATTAATATTAATTGTTTAATGTTTGCTTGTTTTAAATATTAATGTTTTCGCTTTTTCTTATCAGTTATCATACCATATTAATAATTAAAAATTAAAAATATGCATAATAATTATTAACTATTAAAGTATTTAAAGTATTTAAGTAAATAGTAGTAAAATCTGTATTAATAATTCTGAGGTATAGTGGTTAAATTATAAATAAATAAATATTAAATATTAAATAAAATAATATCCAATTTAACTTTTAATGTTCGGTTCGAGTTCGATAAAATATTTGAAGAGTTCGGTTCGATTCGGGTTCGATTCAAAGTGTGTAGGTTCGGATCTGTTCAAGTTCGTTAATTTAAAGAAAAGTTCGGTTCCGGTTCTATTCAACCTTATATATTATGGTTCGTAACATCTCTAATATATATATATTATATATGTATATATGGACCACACAAAATACTAAATAATAAATAATATGATTGAATGCCCAGAAATACTCCAAAACTTACCTACATTTTAAAATAAATGCCAAAAATTGTTGGGAAAAAACTTATTTAAAAAATGTACTACGTCATATCTACATGTCAAATTTGCCGTCAAATATTCTAATGTTAGCTGGTAATTATGTTGAAAATATTGATTTTTTTAATATGTCTTTGACAGAATTTTCTGTTCAAATATTAAGATATTATATAAAATGAAAAATTATAGAGATTTTTGTTTTTGTTTTTATTATTCATTTAAGTTTTTCATGTATTACTTTGTATTTTATATATACTTTTCGATTTAATTTTAAAACTGTTGTAAATTATTTTTGTAAATTATAAATTCGTAGGTACCTATCATTATAGACTAATTTTATTGCTATAAACATTTTGTATTATATTATATAGAAAAAATGTAAATTGGAATTAAATTTCCGTTAGTAAAGATTATTATTATTAAATATATTATACAATTCATGTATATTAGGTAATAGGTATATTAGCTAATGCAGTGGTCAATGGGGCGACGCCCGTTTCCACCAAAAGTGTTCCTAACCTTTTTCACCAAATAGGATATTGACCACTTCGGTGAAGCACGATTGAGCATAGACCTTTTTAGCAACACGATTGAGCATAGAATATTTTATGTGATGTTGCCATATTCACAACGTTTTGAAATTTATTATTTTCACTTGTTATTACACCAATTATTATGATATCTGATGCGAACCGTGAGCCGAGCTCTTCGGCTTTATCGAAAATGTTATCGATTAATAAATTAGTTCCGGAGCAAAACGACGTTTAAGACATTATTAGCATCGGGGGGAAATATAAGATAATTAAGATACAATTCCAAAATTATTAAAGAAATAATATCAGTGTTCGATCACCTATAGTCGTGTATAGTGCGTTTCGTATAAGTGCTTTTATAGTTTCTATTTTTTTTTTTATATGGATAAAAGTGATATAACAGTTATTTTATCAGAAAGAGGCAAAGAATTGGCCTTAGTGAATTTATACAAATATAAATTAATTGGAGAGCGCAAAAAATATAATCTTTTAAGATGGAGGTGTACGAATAATAAATGTTCAGCAATAATGTTTTCAGGTTTAGATAAACGTAAAGTGATTGAAACTGCTGGACAACATAAACACGATCAAAATTCTATTGAAAAAATAGAAACACAAGTTTTGAGAGAAAATTGCAAGAGAAAAGCTGAAGAATCAATTTTCACACAGCCACTTAAAATTATTCGCAACGAACTTATTTAAATAAATATTTTTGTACCTATAATACAGTTCAAAATTGAAAATGGCAACGTTGCAGAGTTTTTTTATGCTCAATCGTGTTGCGAAAAAGGTGTTTTATGCTCAATCGTGCCGCAGCCGACCACTTTTTTAACAAAACAATTGTATACTACCTATGCTTATATTAAAAGCTATAACACAGTATTTCATATAATCAAATACGATAAAATGTACGATGGTGTATTGTATATATTTTAATATTTATATATACATATGTATATAGCTACTTTTTATATCAATCTGAAAACTCACGTAAAGTATAGATAGGTATTCTACAATTAAAAAAAAAATTGTACATACCTTTTATGAGTGCAATATACATAGCTAAAGTACACAATAAAATGTATCATTTTTGTCAACCCAGCATTAGTAGGTATGTTAAATAAACTTATTATTGTACTGAAAGTTTTAATATAAGCGTAGTATAGAAATGGTTTTGGTAAAAATGTGGTTAAATTAGGTAAGTAGATCTCATTTGGTGGAAATGGATATCGGTGGAAAAGGGAAAGGTCCCAGTTTTGGTTAAAGGTAGACATTTGAGTATTGACATAAGTACAAACAAAGGTAACAAGGTAAGGCCGTTCATGTGGAAGGGAACAACTGGAAAATTTTGGGTCTGGCCTCATCACAGAATAAGACCTCATTTTTGAAATATTTTAATTAAAGTCTTACCTATAATACCTAATTAATAATAACGGACTGTCGCCGTTAATGAGCTATTTCCCGACAAGAGACTAAATTAATGTTCTGAACAAAACTTTATTATGTTAAATAACAATAATTATCTTCGTTGAATCAGCCACATATTTTACTATATATACCTATATACCTAATTTTCCAATAACTTATATCGATTGCGATAACCAGACTCAATTTGCTAAGGTAGGCGATAGGTGACGGCGCAGACGATATTTTTAGTGCGAAAACCATAAACAATTTATTTGCCTATAATTATCTATAATAGGGACAGATTGTGTTTTTTAGTACATTCGGTAGGTATTTAAGTAGATGGTGGATCGTAGATACTTGATACATTATTGAGAACTAAGCAGATATCAAAAATGTAATGCAGTGTATGAATTTAAATGATCTTGGTTGGTTAAGGTTTGAATTACTATAACAGTACACTTGCAAACATTTTGTTAATCTTAGTGACTATTTATGTTTAACATACCGCATTATGAATTATGATGGTCAAAGGGCCACTACATTATTTGCCCTCGCAAACCACGAAAAATCTTGGGACGGCTCTGTTTAAAGTTGAATACGTCTTAAAGATATTAAGTTATAAAATTTCTTTTGACTATATCTACCTATTAAGTCGATAGGTATTTTCATCGTTATTAGCTTTAAGCTTTTCGAGTTGAATATATTATTATTTGTTAAATATTAACTATTAACGATGATTTAACTTAACTAACTCAGCGTTTTCATTAACTTACTTACCTTTGTTGGCACGTATAAAAATCAAATTTCAAACTTAGGTTAGGTACCTACCTAAAAACTATACAAGTAGACTAAATTTAATTAGTTGTAAGTCTTATGATCTTAACATTTATATGAGCAGAGACGCAGAGTCTCTTATCAAGTTATAGTAACTTGCACTAATTACCTATGTGTAAAGTACAATTTAATAAAATACACTGTGCTTGTCAGTAGAGGGGAAAAGGTAATTTATTATGTTTAGCAAGGATTTTTGGAATTGTCTAAACCAAACATTTGGGTATCTTACAAATTAAATTTTTAATAATATCTTTGCAGTTCAAACCATCAACTTATTTTATTTATTAGATAACTATGTAAGGCATTGGAATATTAACCTTACAAAGTAAAGCAATTTACTGAAAATGTTTTATTTTCAGTTTTTATAGTTGACATTATTAGTATACCTCAAAGCTAACTCACTTGCATAAATATTGCAATGTTAGTAGGTAGGTAATCTAAAAAATACTTATAAGCAATTTTGATTTACAATGTGGATTTTTATATAAGTAGTTTACCAGAACAGTGCAATATAACAAGTTTGAGAACATTTATACTATCATTTTTTAATAATTATATATCTTTGACATTTTGACCAATAGGCTTGTTATGACAACATAATATTTTGGACCCTCTTATAACATAAAAATATTATACAGTCGTGGATTTTCATTTGACATTCTAAATTCACAATAAAAATTGAGTCAATATTTAGACAGTACTTTACAAATACTTTAAACAGTTTCATAATGCTATAAAAGGCTTTGTAGGTTATGTTGTATTCAAATAAATACAAATAAAATTCAAATTTACATGTTTAAAATGTTGATGAAACAAATTAATTTATTAGGCAGGTACAATACTTTGATTTTTCATGATAATTTAATATTCATAAAACAATGTTACAATAACAAATGATAACTTATTCATAACAATAAAAGTACCAACAGGCAACAGGCGACAACAACAATAATATTGATAAAATACAAACAAGTTACTTATTTATTGATTTGAAAAATAAATACACAAAATATTATGATACATGTGACATTATATAAATATATAAATATTTTTTTTGTATTTCAGTCTGTGCGCAGGATACATATCCGGAGTCTTACAAGGAAAATCACAATATGAATGTGTCGCTATAGGTTTGAGAGCAGCTACATCAGCACTTTTGTCTCATAGGCCAGTTCCATTAGAGCTGAATGTCAACCAATGAATGGAATATAAAATATTTACTTTTACTATACACAACAAATGTATAAAATTTATAAGAATGCTATTTATGAAAATAATAAATAATAATAATTAATTTTAACCAAATACCACAATATGTGAAATTATTAATTACTAATTTATACCGAGATTATCATAGTAATATGAAAATTCATTGTTCAATAATAATTATATAAAATGTTGTTTTTTTAAAACTAATTAAAATTGTTATGCAACACTTTCATATTTGCAAACAACTGAAAACACGTCGCCACCTAAACGTTTAGCCAACCAACGGTTTTTTATGATGGCCAATTTGAAACAATCACACACAAATTCAGCATCTATGTTTGTGTGTACAGCTCTACCCATTCCTTCCAATATAATCAAATCCACAGTAATCAATTCATTTGCCAATTCTCGTTCCAAACGACTAAAAATCAAAGAACAATCACTTTATACTTGAATAAATACATGATAATTCAGTTACCAATACAATTACTTAAGAGGATGTGATACTCGTATGTGTTGTCAACGTCTTACAAGTGCGTAACATAGCAAAAACTGTTTCGTGTGGAAAAGAACCGAGAAGTCTACAGCTATAACTAAGAAACCAAATTTCACCATGAAAAAAGGAGAATTTTAACAGTGTCACAATGTTTTAATTTTTTTTTTCAATAAGACTAATTATATCAAAAGTTATTAAAGTTTGAAAAATTTGAAAATATCAGATTTTTAAAAGTATTATAACTTTTTTATTATTAAAGATATCAAACAAATAGAAAGCTACGACACATAAAATATTATCTTCTGTATTGTATTAAAATTTGATGTTTCTACTAAGATTATAGACTGGAATGGTTCTATCACATGCTAAACAGTTTTTGCAATGCAGGTATTAAGTCATCTTAATTGCCTAAATAATATAGTATTACAAATAAAATCTTAAAAGAATGTCAGCGTAGGTATTATTTGTTTTCTCTCTCTTACCTACACACAACATAGCAAAAGTATGTCTTAGCAGAATCAACTCAGTGCTTTTACTTTTAATATTAGAGTTAATTCAACAACTATCAAATTTTAAGCTAAGAATATTCCTTTGTCTATAATATGTTGGCTTCATTACAATATTTTAATTTTTATATAATTTATAAGCACTTTTAAATCGTAGATTTATTTTCAGACATTCATAACTTAATATCAAAATTAAAATATCTTAAAATAGCCAATGTAGATACACAGGTAATGTTAGTAACTTAAATTTAGATGATCGATGAATTCACTTTAATATTTAAAGTAATAATGCATGGATAGTTCTGCTAAACCTAAATTTGCTATATTGCGCATAGGCGAGAGAGAGAAAACAAAAAGAGCGCTGATGCCTAATATCTTCTTTAGAGGACGTGATATCCGCATGTGTTGTCTCCATCTTACAAGTGTGTAACACAGCAATTTTTATGCTCAGCAGAACACGTATAACTCTGTTGGTATAAAATTTAGAGTAAATTGACCTTTAATAAAATTTAAAGATAAGATTATTATCTAGAAAACCCCATACCTTTTTATTATATTTTAATTTTAAAACAAGTTATGAGTATTTTAAAATTGTAAATCAGCGTAAAAATCGTTATGTTACGCACTTGTAAGATGGAGACAACACATGCGAGTATCACATCCTCTTAAGAATTATTACATGTATTTTTTACCTGAGATCTAAACATGGTCCACCTTGAGCTGTCTCCATTGATTTCAACTTGCCTTCATCTAATCCTTTAGAAATAATAGGACAAATAGTCGCAATTTGACGTAATAGTACAACAAGTTCTGAATGAGTGACATCATTAAGTGCTGGAGCTGAGTTGGCGCACAGTATTAATCTTGAGCCTTGACGTAGCATTTCTCTAGCCAACGGTAGTATTCCCAAAACTATATCAATACCACTGTTATCTATGAAAATTGCAATTTTTTGGTATGGCTTGTAGCATATTTTTTCAACCCACTGATCCAGACTGTCAATTAACCAAGGTCTAGCTGTAAATAATACAAAAAACCAAATTAACCTAATTAAAAAAAAAATTTTTTGTCTATGAATTCTTACCAGGTATTCGATTCCTTGCTTGTTTAAAATCAAATTCACCAGTTTTCATTAGAGCTACGGTTTCCTTAGCACCCCAATCAAAAGTATTTCCTGCCAAGACACCCATGATTAGTTCTTTTTGTCTTTCCTCTAGATCTAAAGAATCTAATTCTTCTAATCGTTCTTTAAGACATGTTAATGCATATTCATTTTCTGTTTGTTTTTGCTGAAATATGTATTGTTTGTATAATTGTAAGTTATATTCAAAAATATAAAATCTTACAGTTAAATACGGATCAGGAAAATCAAATTCTTTTAGACATTGATTGATCGTATCAAGAAGACCCCTCACAGTCAAATTACCATAAGCACTAAATAGTATAAAAAAAATATATACATAAAAAGAATTTAAAAAAAGAAAAAACATACAAAGGTTTTATTTTAAGCAATTGCACCCGAGAAATAAATTTTTCCTTGAACATGGCAGCCCGTTTTTCAGCTGTATCACTAGTTGGTTGACTGGCAATCGCATAATTCACATAATTTTCTATACTTTCTTCAAAGCAATTTAACCAATATTCTCTGAAAATAATTTAAATTAATGATCCTTTATAATTTACTTGTTAAAATCCTTACATAACATCTTTGACTTAATTTAACTAACTTTTTTTTAGTTTACAAACTTTTCATCAACTAAGATTTATATTCTATAATCAATTATTCAATCATGATAAAAGATAAAATCATTTCAAAAATAACACTAACCTAGCTTCTTTATCTGAGTTTAAGTCAACTGTATCTGGAATGTAACTAGATGGATCTTTGAGTAGTGGGCAAAATGTTAAAGGGGATTCCCAACGATCAAGTTCGAGTTGGTCTACTCGTTTGCCAAACGATAACTGAGTACGGTTACTTCCACTACCAGCATAATTTTCCAACCATGAAAACTTGTCACCATCTGCATATATTTCCAAATATTTAATTATGTATTTAACAAATTGCAGATATATTACAATATATAGCATTACCACATTCTTCAGTGCCTTTTAAAAACGCCCCAATTGCTCCTAAATATCCTTCATGCCTCAAAAACAAACTTTGTACAGTTCCTCTAGACCAATATTTTATAGAAAATGAAATAGTATGCATGCTGAGTGAACGATTTCTTAAAAAATAACCACCAAAATATACCTAAAAAAAAATTGCTAAACATTATGACATTATGTATATATTTTAGATTCTGAACGAAGTGATGAATGTATTGATTTTACAATGATGTGTGTGTTTTTTTTTTTTATGTTTGTTTTTGTGTCTGTGTACAGCATAACTAGTCGAAATAATGCTTCAATTTCAAACTTTGGGGGTGGTTTCCGATGTAAAATTGAAGATCCTTGGTGCATTATAGAGGTCAAAAACATTTTTCAACAGTTTTCAAAAAAATCGAGAAAAACAAAAAAAAAAAAAAAAAATGACAGAAAAACGGGAATTTTTACGCAAACCCAGTTTTCGACCAAATCGATATTTTTATATGGTTGTAATTCAAAAACTAAACACTGTAAATACTTGAAATTTTCACCAAATGTTAATGTTAGTGATATCTATATACAGTTTATTTTCAAAAATTTTCGACTTTTTTGTTATTTATAGACCACTGAAATTTTCCATTTTTTTGAGAATTTTTTTTTGAAGTGTCGGTAAAAAAATGATGGACAACCAAAAAAAAAAAAACATGAACATTTAATACAAGGTTCCTTATGAGTTGTTCTAATTGTATAAGCGTTTATAATTCAAATTTACGAAATCTGTCAAAAACGCGAATATTTGCAAGTAATTTTGAAGTTGAAAAATCATAAAATTTTTGTGTTTATAACTAAGGATTAAAAATACAACACTAAGTTTTCCATAAGTTTTCCTTCAAGTAGCTATAGAGAAAATTCGAAGCATCATTATTGGAAAAATTTTAAGTGCGTTTGAATTTTAAATTTTTACGAAATAGCATAACGATAACGATTCATCCTCAAATGATTTTAAATATTTGTTATTAATCTTAAAGTATATGTAGTAGATACTTGAAAATTTAACCAGTTATTAAGATTGGCATTTTCTTTACATGATTTAATTTTCAAAATATTTTGACTTTTTTTGGGATATTTATAGACAACTAAAATTTTCAATTTTACTAAGTTATTCTTATAGTGATTAAAAAATTATTAGAATACATAGGCACAATTATCTTTTATTAGCATTTGAAGTTCAAATATTGACAAAAATTCGTCAAAACCATGAATATATATCTTTTTGTGTCTGTCATCTCGTTTTGGGGCAGTAAAAGTGCTTTGATTGTTGACTTCAGTACCTTATTCAATCAGAAAAGGAATCTAGTTGGTACTTTGGTGATCAAAAGTAAAAAATTCTTATATATTTTTCTAAATAATCGGGATACACAAACTAAAAATTAAGGGAAAAACGGGAAATTTTACGCACAATAAGTTTTCGACAAAATCGATTTTGATTATTGATGTAACTTTAAAAAAATGACCATTGATACATGAAATTTTCACCGAATGTTTTTATAAGTATATTCTATCCGCCATAAAATTTTCAAAAATTTTTGACTTATGTTGTACTATTCATAGGTTTATGCAATTTTCGATCATTATTAATTTTTTTTTAAAGTAATATCAATAAAAATTTATTTTTTGGGTAGATAATATTGAAGAAGATTTAATCCAAGGCTTTTAATATATTTTTACAATAGTAGTTGAAAAATAAAATAAATTCATAGTCACAATTTTTTTTTATAAGCATTCAAATTTTGAATTTTGACATAATACATTACGTAATCACAAAAATTCGCAAATTGTTTTAAGCTAGAAATTCATAAAAAAATTTCTTTTTAAATCTAAGATTTGAAAATTTAATACAAGATTCCTTAAAAATTTGTCAATCTTTATCACAAAAAAATTGTCCACCGGAAATTCAAATTAAATTTTTATTAGCATTTGAATTTTAAATATTGACAAAAATTCATCAAAACCATGAATATATTTTTTTTTTTTTGAATTAAGAACATTTAACAATCTGTACTCGTGGTACAATAAGCTTAATAGATATTTGAATTACTATAGTAATAGAATTAATACAAACACAAACGTAACAGCATTCAATTTATATGTAACGCTATTCCATGAATATTTGTAAATTATTTTGTAGTTCAAAACTCATAATATTGTTTGTATTTATATCTAAGGTTATAAAATTTAACACTAAGTTTTCCATAAGTTTTGCTTGAAATAGCTGTAGAGAAAATTTGAAGCGTCATTATAGGAAAAATTTTTTGAGCGTTTGAGTTTTAAATTTTTATGAAATCGCGTAATGATAACGATTTATCCTTAAACCCGGTATATGTATATCTATGATAATATAAAGTATTATGAATTATGATAACTACATGCAATGTTTTTGGAAAAATTGATTAACCATGCATTATTCAAAATGTGTCCTAATTGAAAAATAATTTATTTGTTTCAAAATAGAATATATGACAATATTTAAATATAATATATCCTAGATTGACAAATCATCTCCGTTCAGAATCGTTTTTCGTATACAATCAAATTTAATCCCATCCATTACAGTAACCTACTGTACAGCAGAGCGACATCCATGACTTACCCGCTTTTTTAATTTTATATGTATAATAAATGTAATTAATACCTTTTTCAAATTATGCATCATTGCATATAAACAAGCAATTTGACCAATGTCATTGCTAATTGCAAACAGTAAGCTTCTTGCCAGATCTGCTTCATTGTAATCACTTTCTGAAAACATAAAAAATAAATATCAAAAAAGAAATCACCTCTACTTTGTACCTGAATTTTGACGAGGACATATTTTTCCAAAAGAAGAAGCAATTAAATCTGAATGCATACCAAGAGTTTCATAATCTCCACCATATATATCTTTTACAAGCATATCAGCCTTTCTATGATCTCCTTTTTCGGCAAGATCAAGTAATTCATCGAATGATTTGGCTTTAGTCAAAAGTGTACCAAGGCCCCAGAATGTGCCACCTCCTGTAGCTGTACCACCAATACGCTCGTAACAACTATCCGACTCCACTTTTAAAATACTTACACCTGAGCCAATGTTAACCAACATATAAGGAAATACATGTGGGTCAGCTGTTTGAAATTCATATTCTGGGCTACCATTTCGGTTGTAAACAAATGCTTCATCACTTATATTTTTCAATAAGAAATTACATCCTGTGATTAGACAAGTAAGTTCATCTTCTTTATCTACTCTGAAATTTTTGTAAGGATAATGTTAGTAAAAATAAAAACATACCTAACAAATCATAACTATACATACTTTAATCCCAATTTGTCTTGAATAAGTTTGCTATACTTGTATGCCCCACCTCCGGTGGCTTTAATGCTTTTTCCTTTTCGTTCATCGCTGTTAACTAAATTATCTCCAATAAAATCCAAACAGTTTTCAATATATTTTGTTTCAAACTTGACAAAATGCAGCCTTGCTTGTTCAGAATATGTGTAAACAAACTTATCATTTTTCTGGAAGACATTTGTGTGAATATTTAGTATAATTAACATTTAATCAAAGTAATTATTTACAATATATCATACGTCATCCTTGTTTTTGTCATCATTTTTGTTTAAGTTATCAGTTGCATAATAAACTCGTCTAAATGATACTGTTGAATAATATGCTATTTTTGTAAGTGAACCACCTATAATATACATTTTCAATTTTAATTTTATTGGTACGTAGTAATAAAATATATTATGTTATTAGAAAAAATAAGGATATAAGATACCAAATATTATAGTAATATCTTAGAGACAAAATTTAAACTGGTAAACAGTAATTACAATTTAATATGAAGGAGGTTTCAGTCACTTAAAGTATATTTTTTGACAGAAATTAATAGTTTAAAACTATCCATGAATATACAATTTTAAGTATGGACACTATGGACTACACAAATCTATCAATATGGACTGCACATCTATTTTAATAAATTTGTCATTATTCTCCTTTATTTTGTCTACAATAGGTACCGCTCTTACATTACAATATTAATCATAAAACCTATCTAACAAATTACCACGAATATAACACAATAATATACAATTTAAAATATTATAATAAGTATTTACCATCTTCCCATGAATAGATTACATACAAGTATTGATTAAAAGTATTAAATAACGAATTAAGAGTGCTGGCATATAGTTAATCGATGGATTCATAGTACTGGGAAAGTATATTGTTATCTAGTATTTATTATGATCGGTTGAGAACATGTTGAAATATTTAATTTAACATTTTGTAATGCATAGTTAAAAAATTGTAGCTATGTTATTTGTGATTAAATATTAATAAGTAAAAAAATATTAAACATCAATTAAATTTATTTATTTATTAAAAAGTGTTTATTCTATAAATATTTAATAATATAATTTAAAGAACAAACTTAGCACTTAACTTTTTAGTATGCTTGATATAGGTGCTTTAGAAATATAGTTGTAGATGCTTACATAAACATACTAAGTTTTAAATTTACACAATTTATGGCAGATAATATTTCATTCAGGGTTATATAAGACCATATTAAAAAAAAATAGTTTAATACTTTTGAAACTACTTTACATGCTATAAAATTTTATTAACTGACTTAAAAATACTTATTCTTTTGCTGTTATATCAATAACTGATAAGTTTAAGCAAGTAAGTCATATTTACTACAAGACTATAATTATATCATGCCAATACCATAAAAACAAAATGCCTTGGTATTAAGTAGGTATATAAGCTGCTTTGATAACTAAAAAATGATTCAAGAATAATAAACAGAGCCCAACTTAGGGGGGGGCTAGGGGGGCTGCAGCCCCGGGCCCCGATATTATTTGGGGCCCCGAGCCTCTGTTGATATTTAATTATTAAAGTGGCATTTTGAAATAATTGTATGGTATTATTGGTTACGTAGTTTCGTTAGTCACGTAGGTATCGTAATGGAATTTATAATAAATTATTTTCTAATTGATAACATAAGCTAATAAGTTTTAAGATAAAGTTGGTCAAAAGCACTTTATTACATTTCTTTATTTATATTCATATTTTTAATTTCATCGTTTCATTTTTATTAATATTTATTAAGTAATTAAGGTACGTTTTCCTTACAGCGTCCGGACCTTGCGGTTAGTCGACACTAGACGCGGCATTCAAACGCTGCGTCAAAACGGTTTTACAAACAGCGTCTAAACGTCGCGACCGTTCCAAATTTTTTACAAATATTCAATCGAAAATAACCAAAACCAAATGTATTGTCAACTTTTTTTCTAAATGGTTAAAAAACTTTTACAAATCAAAATCAGGAATTAAGAAGCGTCACCAATCAGTCGATCTTTATTGGACTGTTGGTCGATCGCGATAAAAGTGTAGTATACACGATACATTATATTGTATGAACTTTATGTTCTAGTATAAAAAAATGCAAATAAATAAATATATGTCGATCTTCAGTTTTAAAATTAGGAATATATTATTATTATGGTATAATTGATTTATAATCTTAAATAAATTGAATATAACAAATCTATATAGCATAAAGACTACATTTATAATTTAAGTTGATTATTTAAAATTTAGATAATAATTAATTTTGGGGCCCCATTAAAAAATTTGACCCGGGCCCCAAAATTCCTAAATTGGGCTCTGATAATAAAACATAATATGCAATTTACAGAAAAATAAGTATATACATAATGTATATTGGATAAATTTGGGGTAAATAGCAAATAGAAATTTGTTTTAATGTATAACGTACCAATGTCTATTGCAAATTGTTTTGCATTTTTTAAATTCCTGAAAACTTCCAAAGTATCAGGAAGCTTAATGCTGTTGGGATTTCCTTTTTCTTCCATTTTGGTATATCCAGTTATTATCTGTTGACATTAAAATATTTTCAATATTCACAAACAACCATTAATAATTAATTTTTATCAACCGTACACGACAGTTAGATACTCTATTCTTGTTGAATATAATGCTGTTAAGTACAATAATAATGTGAATTGTAGGACTTTGAAAACAATATTAGAGAACTACGGTTAGTAGTTGTACATACCAGTTTGAAATGATGAGCTTGATATTTATTTTTCAGGAGTAGTGAACTACAGTCTACAGAGGAGTGAGTACAGAGGACAGACCACAACGTCCACAACGAACAGCTAATGGCTAATCTATCATTTATCACATACCAATATAATATTAATATTAAGTATTTTACAAATAATACAAATTAATAATAATCAATTATTATAAGAGTGGCAAGAGTGTGAGGTAAGAATATTGTGAACACGATTATAGATAATATTATCTTAAATCGTGGAGCCAGCTGCAGCAGCTGCTCACGAATGGCTCTTAGCAGGAAAAATTTTTTGTAGAATCCATGACGTCATATCTCATGAAACTGTGATAAGACGGACTATGATAAGCCAGCTCGGCTGTCTAATCATAAAACACAGAAAGCGACATCCTTATCAATTTACTTTTTATTTGCTCATTCATTGAGTACAATTTACGTGTGCATCTATGGCATTTTATGCACTTACTTTTGATACCATGGTCATAGTCAACTCTGAGATAAGGTCAAGAGTATATCTACTCTTTTTTTTTAATTTATCGAAAAACAAATCATGGCAGGACCATATTGTCTCGAGATCGGACCTGGTATACATTCTTATCAGAATGGTTACCTGGATCTCAATGACACGGGATCTATTTGTCAGCATACCTAAAACACAGAATGTAGCTTTTCGTGTGTCATACTGTGTTTTATCAATGTTAACTGAAATAATTTATTTTGAAACCAAAATATATCAAACAGTTTGTGGTCGTGTGGCATGTGCATTCTATGGTAAAATAAAATTTTGCTTATTAGAATTATAACCAATAATATATGTTATGATTTAAATTATACCTATGTCGAACGGGTTATATTGTTATATTAACTTTTATTAATATAAAGTATTATTAATTGTTATGGAAGACCATCCTTATTCATTGTCAGCTGCACCATTAACACAGAGTGATGAAGAGTAAGTAAATCATAATTAATATAGTTATTTTAAAATAATATTTTATATACAGGGATTATATTATTTTATTATATTATATTATTTTATTAAATAAATCATATTTTACAGTGTTATTATTATGGCAGACAGTCCAGAAAGGGCATGTACAATGCTGACTCAGCCAGATGAAGCTGCCTCAGGTTTTATTTGTAATTAAGATGACATTTATATTTTATTAAATTATATCATTATTATATTGCCATACTAACTCACAATGGCACAATAATATAAAAGGTACCTACATTAAGATAATACTTTTTTTTTAATAGCAAAGAATACTCAAAGTGTTTTTGAAAATTTATTTTATGAAGATATTGTATACTCCTCTGAAGGGACTGGAACCGTACCGAAATGGACCGGTTTTGGACCGGAACCTTTAAATATATTTTTTAGTAACCTAAACCGAAACCGAAACCCCTATATTTTGATGGAGGTTTTTAAGGTTCTTTTCGGTTCAAAAATCCAATAGATATTGTTATTACTTATTAATTTATTATACATCAGAGCAAGATATTCCCTCTATCCATTATTAAAATAAACAAATACTATTTTTACAAACAATTATTATTATAGTAACAACGAAATAACATGATATTAATATAATGTTATCGAAAATTTCACAGCCGCGTAATTGACGTCGGCGCGCGGCGTCGTTAATAATAATTGATACCGCTAAAAATAGCTAGGCATAATGTTTACACTTTACACATGCTCTGTACGACACTACGACTGATTGCTATCTACTGAACTTACTGTTCTCCCGCCTCCGTTACCGATTAATGTTGCATACATTCATCTAGAAGACCAACTGTTAGTGAGAACAAATAGATTATTTGAAAAAAATTATAAAAAAAAAATTCTCAAGTGTAAATTATTAGTTGAACATAATATATTTTGGGTATTCTATTGATATAATATAATAATTATCTTAAGCATAACGTATATTATTTTATATGCATTTTGTACCTATTGTCCTATTCCTCTCCTTAATGTAATTAACCTATAATAAGGTTGATCATCAAACCAGTATATTATTATAATTATAATATTTATTTTTTGTATGTTTGTTAGTTTAAAATTTAAATATTATCAACTATTGACTAACAAAATAGGTAGGTACGTACCTAATGGATATATAGAGTTATGTTTTAAATTTAAATATATTATTATTTAGGTTTTGCTTGCAATTAATGTTTTTTGAATTCTTACAATGTTGGAATTCAATGGTATAGTGAAACTTTCATAAACGTTAGTAAATTATTGAATATAATGGTATATTTTTTATAGTTTTAAATTTTAAATTTTAGTATCTTATTGTAATTATATTATATTATCTATATTCTTAAATAGGTACACTAAATTACAAATTGGTACCTATCATTAAATAGAAGTTTTTAATATATTATTCATTTTTTTATACAGCACTAAATTGATAAAAATAAAATAAAAAGCAAAATTCAAATAATAAAGGTTAAAATCGGTATTAACCCAAACCGAAACCGAAATTTGATAATTTTGAAAACCGAAACGGAAATTTTGAATTTTTGAGAACCGAAACCGAAACCGATAAAATCATAAAGGTTCCAGTCCCTGCTCCTCTGATTGTGACGATGTGGATAAAGATCCCAATTATATTCCCCTTACTAATTTGGAGACTCCTGTTGATCCGTTATGTACAGCTGAAGGTATTTTTCTAATTTTTATTTTCTAAACTTATAGAGGTAATTATTGATGGTCCTAATAAGTTCTCTTTTATGGTAATAGTTGAAACACATTACAATACTGGTCATAGAATTCAAGAAATTACATTAAGAAAACGTAGGATGTCAACCAATGAAAAGTATACTCGACAAGTCAAGATCAAAGAAGCTCAAAACAAAAAACAAATTGACAAACCCCTATTATACTAAAAACTTGTGATGGTAAGTGTAAGAAACAAAGTCCTCTGTTGAGTGATGAGCATCAAAAGGAAATTTGGTTAAACTATTGGAAGTTAAGCTATTCAGACCGTCGGAAATATTTGTCAAAATGTGTAACTTTGGTCCATATAATGCGAAGAAGAGTTTCAACTAATAATAATAATAGTTTAAAAAAAAATAAAAGTCGTGTTTATTCATTGACCCATCCTGAGTTGAAAGTTGAAATATCAATTTGCAAGAAAACATTTTTACAAACCCTTGGGTACACAAATGACTCAGTCATAACTGAGTTGGTAGCAGCCATGGAAAGGGATTCATGTGGACAGTATGTGACAGAGAATAAAGGTAGATCCAGAGCTGACATTATTGATCGAGATATAATTATAAAACATATTGAGTTGTACCATCCCTGTATAAGTCACTATAGACGACATAATGCACCTAATGTTCGTTATTTACCTCGTGAGTTGACTGTAAAGGATATCTTAAAAGATTTTTCATCCAAATTCCCCAAATACTGTGACATTGAAACATATAGAACAACATTAAAAAGACAATGTATCACTTAATCAACCTAAAGCCGATGACTGTGAAGACTGTTTTAATTTTGTTGCTAATCCAGACAATGTAAACCAGGCGACAAATTCAGTTTTAGAACTTCATTAAACTAAAGCTAATAAAGCAAATGCTGAATACAAAAAAGATTCTCAAGAAGAAGAGAATTATGAAACTAGACATTATTCAATGGATTTACAAAAAGTGATACTCTTACCATACTTGCCTAATATCAAAGCATCATATTTCACTAGTAGATTGGTAGTATTTAATGAGACTTTTGCCACAATTAAAAAAGGAAGCTTATTCACTAGCTATTGTGTTTTTTGGCATGAAGGTATAAATAGCCGAAAAGCAGAAAATATTACTGATTCCATCTTAAAAGTAATTAGAAAAGAGCGAGATGTGACCAAATTCATATTTTGGGCAGATAACTGTACAGCCCAAAATAAAAATTGAACATTATACTCATCTTTAGTAACAGCAGTGAATCAAACTTTTGGGCCTAATGAAATAATTATCAAATATCTGACCAAGGGCCATACTCATATGAGTGCAGATGGGATACATGGCAATAATGAATCTAAAATAAGAAGGAAAGGTAAAGTATATGACTTTGATGGCCTAATTGACAATATAACAATGTAGAGCAAAAGTTCAAGTATTAAGACTAGAAACATTTTACTAATGGAAATCCAAAAAAAGAACAAAAAAAAAGCAGGTGATCAATTAACTCATTTTAAATTAACTAACATTGTCATGGTGCGATTTGTGAAAGGATCATTTAGCTTTGAATATAAAACTGATTTTGATGAGGATTTAACTGAATTAGATTTTATACAGAAGAGTGCATTAAAGAATATGGTTAATTACCCAGATAACCAAGAAGGTCAACGAGGTATAAAAATTTCTAAAAAAAAAGAAATTATTAAAGCTCATGTACCATTCATGCCTGATAATCGAAAATTATTTTGGCAAACATTACCAGAATCAGAAAATTCTTTAGACCTGATCAATGAAGAAGAGTATTAAGTTTCCTAATTCTATCATTATTCATTACTATTATTATTACGTTATCTTTGTCTTTTTACTTAATGTTTTTTTATGAATGTGTTTGGTAAAAAAATTGTATCAAATAATTTAACTAAATTTTATGTTTTCTAAATTTTTAATTATAACTCATTATTATGTTGTTTTTACTTTTGTATTTTTGTTATTTAAAATGTTAATAATGAATATATTTGTTTAAAGTTATTCAAAAAATCAAATGTAATAACTTAATGCATTTTTAAGTTTTCTAATTTTTTTAATATCATAACTATAAGTATTATGTTGTTTTTACTTTTCAATTTTTATTGTTTTTTTGATGAATTTATTTGGTTACATAGCTTGTTACCAATATGAAATAACTTAATGCATTTTTATGTTTTCTAATTTTTTAATTATATAGCTGTTAGTATTATTTGGTTTTTACTTTTGAATTTGTATTGTTTAAATGTTTATAATGAATATGTTTGGTTAAATTTTGTTATTCATATGAAATAATTTAATGCATTTTTGAGTTTTCTAATTTTTTAATAATATATCTATTAGTATTATGTTGTTTTTACTTTTAAATTGTTATTGTTTTAAAATGTTTTTCTGATGAATATATTGGTTTACAAAGTTTGTTACCCATATGAACTAATTTAATGAATTGTTATGTTTTCTAAATTTTAAATAATAGTATAAATAAAATGAATAAATAAGTTTTTTCATACTAAAAAGGTCATTTTTATCTAAAAAAAAAAGCAATTAATTACAAATAAATATAATTTTCCTGCTGAAGACACTTAAGACGTTATTTACTTTAGACGGCATTAAAAAAAAAAAATCAATGTCATAACCAATTTAAAAACACAGTATGTGACCTTACTGTGTTTTATTATTTTTTTTGACTGATAAGAAATGCAGTAATCAAATTAAATACACAGTAAGATCACTTACTGTGTTTTAATATTTTTTTAATGGTTCATACATGTAGGGATCAAATTATATAACACATTTTTCCACTTTACACAAGGCCTTTAATGTTCTGAGGAAAATTATTGATAAATTAAATATTATTCAATACCTCTTTGGTACCTTAAAATAATAATTGCTTACAAATGAACGCCATCTATACGAAATGGGTAGCAACTTCACTAATCTGCTTCTCTTGAACAATTTTGTGAAATGCACATACTGTGTTTTATGATTTAGACAGCCGAGCTGGTTGAGACTTTGAGAGCGCAATCATAAAATATAAACAGTTGCTCGATGCAGCTGCTGCATTACCGTCGTCTTGCTTTTGCAATTGACCGATAGTAGTCAGTCTGCAGTACTTGGTTCATCACAGATCGCGCCACCGGTATATAACTCGTTAAAAACACAGATTATATATTTTATATTATGAAAATATTTTTTTAATAATTTTCATGTAATCTGTACGACTGTGCTTTAACTAGTTTAACTCATAGACCGGCCTCTCCGATACCAAATAATATTATATTGATGGCGTATCCCGTCAAATATACATATTATATGTTTCACGTACCAATTCTTGCTATTATATAACAGAGAACTAGCCGCTATAGAAAATGCCGTATTGGTAAAAGGAACACGGAGAACAGACGGGACAAAAATAAATGTAACTGTGCTATCACTGAGCATACTATTCAGAGTAAATACATAGAATAGATATATATATGTATAAAACTTTTCTTAAACTACGTGTCAGGGGCGTATTTATGGGAGTGGTTGAGGGGGCTTCAGCCCCCCCCCCCCCGAAATCCAGGAATTGTTTATGAAGTCTGCTTATTGTGTCCTATCAGATGTAAATTTTCTAACTCGTATATGCTGAATTGGGAATTTCAGTTGGAGAAAATACCACAGCCCCCCCCCCCCCCAAAAAAAAAATCTAAATACGCCCCTGCTACGTAGTATAGTGTTAGTAAAATATACACATACAGTACACATAAAGAATAAAATACAATAGAAAAGAATAAATCACGACACCGTGGTAATAACAGGAATGATGATGGGTTGACGGCGGTAGATGGTTGCAGATGGCGTACCTATAGTTGCAGATGGTATATAGGTAGTTACAGGTGGTAGACAGTGACCAGCAATGTCCAACATGAAGATCAATATATGTGTGTAGTGGAGGAGACTTCGGCTTGATGGATGAGCACGCCAAGATACGAATAAATATATATATAAAGATCTTTTATTTTTTATTTATATCGTATCTTTTACGTCGATGTCTTCGACTTAGCGTGTGTCACAGCATCTAGACAAGCACTGCTTTTGCACACACACGACACACACACAAATGCACGCACGCAGAATAATATTGCGTTAGTGTTATCATATTAAATATTATATTTAATGACCATCGTTAATCGGTCGATAAGTGCGTGCGGATGTCTTCGCTATCTACAGCGTAGGTATATTTATAAATGCGTATACAAATAATTATATTATAATGTATAGTGACAAACTATACTATGGTGCATATATGCCAAAATATATATATACACGGAATCGAGGGAAAAAAGGCATATTATATAAAATTATATGGTCACGTGTATTGTTGTTAAAATTGTATAAAATGAATTGTAATACAAAAAAATTATCTCATTAATCGTACAGCATGAGATATATAGTAAAAATTCTGTAGATCCCGGTTGTAATCTGTATATTATACTCTTCACAAGATTTTTTTAAAATTAATTTGCATTTTTCCTAGTAGTTTTTACCACCGAAAAATAAATAGTGGGTAGGACAAGTGAAAACGATTTTGCGTAAAAATTCCAGTTTTTCTTGAAATTGTTTTGCTTTTCCCGGCACATTTGAAGATCTCGATTATTTTCCTATATAACTTACCATCATTCTTCTCACCTACATCTTTAATGCTATATTTCTGCTATCTAACCTAACTAACTTAACCTACTTAAACCAGGCAAAGGACCCGAATCCTACAGACTAATCACTAATCAGTCTACTATCCACGTTTGGATAATATATCCCCCAATTCTCTTTTCCGGCAAATCCAAAAAGTTAGTCTAGTATTTGAATAATATTTAAATATTGCGTATACAAGTCATATTAAAATATATTATAGAGGTTTGGTGAGGCGCTGTCGTACCTACGCTCATTCTGCCGAATGAATGCATGCCGTAACTTGTAATTATTCAAGTAAAAAACTTTAGGTACACTATAATATTTTCATCTTTAAATTTTATAATAGGCAATGAATGTACTGATATTACAATTTTCCAACTTTTTTAAGAAAATTGTATGGAGATATTTGGTTTAATCATACAGTACCAAGTCAAATAGGCACTCAAAACATTCATATAGTTTACACAGCCACAATATGTGGTGTGATGATTTACCGCTTAAAGCGTTATAGGTAACAAAATAATATATTGTATATACAGTTATTATACTCCTCATAAATAAGTATTTAAACAAGTGGTTCAAACTACAAAAGCAATACGTATTAAATGTGTCTCGGAGTGAGTCACCTTGTGGGGCACCATTAAGGTTCTAGTTAACGATATCGTGTCGGCGGAAGTTTATGAAAGCTCTGTTACATTTTCTGCTATTATTATTGTAATAAATCAAAAATAACGTGATTGCGCAATATACAGGGCGATTCTTTTACCATTGAACACTCATTATTTAAAAAAGTATTTACTTTTTTCAAAATATTTTTTATTCTTATCATTTTTTAAGTTTTTTACTTTTTTGAATGACAACATAGAGTTTTAATATCATATTCCAAAGCAGAATATTTTTCTAATTATTTTGATACGTTAAAATCGAATTTTGGACGAGTAGTTTATGAGTTATAAGTATTTAAAGTTTAGATTGGCGGAGTGTTACGGGGTTACCCCGCAAAATGTTTGTCCACTACTCCGCTTGTCAAAACTTTAAATACTTATAACTCATAAACTACTCGTCCAAAATTCGATTTTTACGTATCAAAATAATTAGAAAAATATTCTGCTTTGGAATATGATATTAAAACTCTATGTTGTCATTCAAAAAAGTAAAAAACTTAAAAAATTATAAGGATAAAAAATATTAAAAAACATAATTTTTTAATAAAAATGTTGTTTTTTAACAACATGAAACTCTGTAAAAAAATATTTTCAAAAACATTGATACTTTTTGAAATAAGGAGTGTTCAATGATAAAAGAATCACCCGGTATATTATATATTATTATTATTATTGAATTTATCTTCTTTTCATTTATGTGTGATTTACCATTCATATATATTGCGCACACAGTTCAGATTACTACCCTCTTATAATATGTATAAGTGTACGCGCATGCAAATACACATATACGAATAAGGACTCCTATTATACAGTAAATTAACTTATCATAGTTTGACTGCAGACTTGTCAGGTGTTCAATGACTGCAGGAATATAGGATAGGTATGATATTAATTTAATTATAATACAGTACATCATTCACTAGAACAGTCCTTATCAGGACTACACAATATCAACCAATCAGAACACGCTATACAAGAAATCACAGTAGTCGGAGATATTTTACAAATAAGTTTTTTCAACTACGCTAACAACTTTACAAATACTGCCATGGATAGGGAAGATCAGGACTAATATAATGAGACCCTCCCCATGACTATAACCGAAAAACCCAGTTAACAGCACACAAATCCGTACAGACATATGTAATTTTCTAGAGTATATATTATGTTTATTCAAATGTGTATGGAAATATTTGCTTTGTTTTGTATTTGAAGAATAACACTTTAAATATCATAATTACGCAACATTTAATACTATTTTTCCATTCTTCCATTCGCATTTATCACTGTAAAATTTATACGAACATGTTCAAAAATATTAATATGTTGGCTGTTTTATTTTTTTTCAGTTTTATTGGCTGTACATACGCTATTAGTAATTATCTACTGACTATTAAAAAATAAAAATATTTAATATGATAAGACTAGTATTATTCCATAGATAATTGTACAAGCATGACAGAAACTTTGATTTCAGCAGATACGATATTCTGTTAACTTTTAATAATTCATCATAATCAAAGTGTCAAGGTCAGAATATAATCTTGGCATCTCGTCCGTTATTAGTTTAATTTTTAAATCAGTTATAATCACGAACTAAGATATACAGGACTGAACACTATAGGGCGGAGAGGGTGGGTGATACGGTCAGTTCTACATTTATTTTAAGCAAGAACTAAAATAAAATACAATTATGACATAGATATTAGAGTACATTTTACTAGTCATCTTACTACCACGAACTACGATATCTTAGTTCGTGCTTACTACATCTTAGTTAATGTATCTAAGCTTATAGTATATTATTTAGTAAAATATTTTAAAATTATAATATATTTATTTACAATGGGTCGATTATGTAGCGTTATAAATTGTTCAACTCGCAATTCCAAAGTGACAACTGAACGTGTAACATTATTTTCAGTACCAAAAGATGACTACTTAAAATTATAAAAATTAATAAAAATATAAAATAAATTTGAAAAAAATTAATAACCATTGTCAATTTAATATTTATATAATAATATTACCTACCTTCAAATTTCAATCTTCATCACAAATATATATTTTAGATATTTATAACCATGCAATATTAAATTGTACGTATGTAATGCAACGGTAGTGTGTATTAAAATTCAGATGATTTAGTAAACCGACAGAGTGCGCCACAAACACCAAGGTACACTTCAGCAAGAGTACCCGACCGTAATATCTAGAGTCGTTACCAGTCCTGTATATCTTAGTTCGTGGTTATAATATAAGGTCAATTCAATCTTATATTAAAACATTTAAAACAAACACAAAATAATAGATTGTGCTGAAAGTATTGAAATAAGTTTGTTAATGGGTTTACATTCTCTTCAAATCCAATCATTTCGCAACTTAATAATTTTTTTTCGAAAAATAACATTTTTTATTTTAACCATTAATTACTTTTTAGACGAAGGACGGCAAAATTGTTTTAGTAAGTATTACTAATTATTATTCCTGGAAACATCAGGAATAAGCTATCTCGTCCACTGGCCGGTTTCGGCGGCGTCCCATCTCCTTTGCCATTCAGCCATAGTAAAGAGTGTGGTACCAGAGATACCTAACCTAACCTAACCTAATCTTAATAATATAAAAATATAAAAATATTTGTTAATAGTTTAATTCCATGATGTTACTTAAATTTTGATTACTATACAGTTTTTAAACTAGAAAAAACTAATTTTAGATATAAGTTGATTAAGAATATTTTAACCTGAAGGTTAAGCAACCACATTAAGGCGTACATGATAGGCAATTTAACTCACGCTTATGTCCGTGCGTTGATCGTCGAACAGACGGGTGGATGGTGTCGACCAGGCAGGTGTGGAGCCGTGAAAAAACAAGTACCGGCCGGGCACAGCGTAGGTGAAAAAGTGTTTATTTTTGTGCCGAGACCCGGCGACGGCGATGGTCCGGTGCCTGCGACGGAGCTTTTCGGTGTTGATGAGGTGGGGCAGGTCAGTGTCGTGTATTAGAGGGAATTGTTACAATAATTTCGGGTCGTACAGCATGGCCTGCGGGCCGTACCGGCGTACGCGACGAATGCGCTGGAGGTGACGGGCGGCGGGCAACCGCGGCACGTCGGCGACGAACACTGCATGATGAAGGGGGGAACGGGGAACATTTATTGCATAACACTGCGGTCATGTGTGCATTAGCGCGCGATATCTACTTTTATTACTAATGGTTATAAGAATAAAGGTGCGTTGACTTGTCAACAACGTTAGCAATAGGTGTGTTCGGGGAATGTTATGATAATTTATAAGGCTGAAAATTCCGTGACGTTACATAACCCCCCCAACAAGTTGTTGAAGTTGTTACGTAAGTCGGAACTGAAAACCACTTGTTGTAAGAGATAGGCAGGGAATTTTTGGGGGGACCATAGACAAATAATACATAGGGAATGTTATAATTTTAAATAGGGATATAGTATATAATAATGAATACCAATTAAATAATAATAAAGTTTTAAATTAATAAAGGGAAACATAATTTAGTGTACCGACATCATAATAATAAATTTGAGCGATCACAAATGTAATATAATAAAGTTTTAACACTATCAGTGTATAATATAAGACCTACACGGGAGTGTATACAACACCATACAATATAATAAAAAAACCTACCAATTATAATGACCTGACTAGCCTAGGGATGATGATGATACCAATAACCACTATATTCCTAACGGGGAACAATGTAATAAAAAGAAAACCTGACCAGGGAAGGAGAAAGAACTCTGGTACAGTCTATGCTTTTACTGGGGTCACGACTGTACCAGGTACGACCATATTATGGGGACTTGATATGGAAGGGAGACAGGGTCTCTGAGACAGTCTATGCCTTTACTGGGGTCACGACTGTCACAGGTACGACCATACTATGGGGACTTAGTATGGAAGGGAGGTTAAAAAAAAATAAAAATAAAACTATTGGGTACAGGCAAGATAACACGGACCTTGCACTGCGTAGGTTACTCTGGACACTTGAATTTTACACACATGGCAAGCCATGGTGGGACCTAACAATTATGAAGGGGGGGCTAACAAGAAAGTTCCTGCAAGTTGTAGTGAAAGGGCGGTCAAGAGCGTAGTCTGGTGGCCCCTTTACTCCCAGGGGGAGTCGTCTCTCCAGATCATAGATCTACCCGACTATGAACCGCCAAGTGCGACCCGGTCACCTCTACACAATCACTCCCAGGGAAGCCAGTTTTTACACCAACCGCCCCGGGGGTGGGTAGAGCATGAACCGCTAGGACCAACACTAGGTTGCCGCACTCAGTCGGCCACGTCGGATCCTCCCTGGCTCAGGATGTCACTACAACACCGGTTTTTTTTTTTTTTAGAGAGAAGAGTGTCTCAGACTCTTTGCCGGACAGAGAGTAGTATCAGTACTTCCTGTACGACGGGGGCCCTACCGAGCTGTGGGGACAACGAATTCGAAAGAAGATCATGAGAGAAAGAAAAAAGGCAAGGTATAGAAGGGGACAAGGGGGGAAGAACGTGGAAAGTTACGAATTAAATGACCCGGGCCTACGAATATTATTCGTACAACTGTGTTGCACAGTTGTGCTGAGCGGAGGCTCGCGCACGGTGGTGGTACCGTGTTAGGTAGAGTACACCACATGCTAACCCCCCCATTTGGTATGGAGTCCCGGGGACAATTCGGGTCACCCGATGAGGATACGAATACCATTGAGTTGATTCGAGACACAAAAAAAAAATATTGATTAAGTTATTGGATTATTAAACTGAAATTGACTTTTGATATTAAATTTGAATAGAAATTGTACTTTGAATTTGTCGTTGACTAAATGAGTTAGTGAAAACAATTTTGCTGAAGGTGAGCACACCTGAGGACACTACATGGTAGGTGGTACATAAGGTTTAAGGTGTACAATATTGTGGGTACCTTTGGGTGTATCATCATCAGGGTGTAAAAGTTCATATGCGTTAACAGTTTTGACGTTTTTAATTTTGAAAGGGCCATTGTAGAGTAGAAAGAATTTTGATATTTTTTTTGTCTATTTGATTACTGAGCATATGGGTACGGACTAGTACTAGGTCGCCTATCTTGAAATGAGTAGGGTTTAATTTTGACATTTGACTTTTTTGACGGGATTCTGCTTTTGTTAGTTGAACTTCTTGGGCTAGTGTTAATTGTTTATTGTATTCGAAAGGGGGATCGCTGTGGGGGAATTGTATGAATTGCATTAACGGGTTGTGTTTTGAATTTTTTAAGAAAAGTGTAGAGGGAGACTGGTGGGTGGACTCATGACGTACGTTGTTGAGTGTCCATTCGATATACGGTACATACTGGGGCCACGTCGAGTGTCTTTGGTGACAATATGTCCGGAACATCCTACCTAGCTCTCTCATGACTCTTTCAGCGGGGTTTGATTGTGGATGATAAATACTAGTGTGGGAAACTTGAATATTGAATTTTTTGAGGGAGGTTTGCCAATACTTGCTGATAAATTGTCGACCGTGGTCGGAAACAATATTTTGCGGAACTCCAAACTTTGGGAAATAATCGGTGATTAATTTTTTGATACAGATTTTGGCATTGGCTCGCCGGAGAGGGTATAGTTTAACAAAGCGGGAAAAATTATCTACTATTACAAAAATATAAGCAAATTGAAATATGCCTACAGGGAGAGGGCCATAGAAATCAACTAACAGTTTTTCAAGGGGTTTGTGGGAGAGAATGGGTTGCATAAGACCAGCTATACGGGTAGTCTTCGGTTTGCACTTCTGACATAACTCGCACGTTTGTACTATACGACGGACAGTTTTATAAAATGAGGGGAAATAGCATATGTTTCGGAGGGAATGGGCTGTTTTGAGGGGACCAGTGTGAGCATAATATTCATGAAATAATTTAATAACTGTGACTACCAGGTGGTCAGGTAGATATAACGACCAGTGAGTGTCATACTTGAACTTGCGAATGAATAATATATTGTCCTTGATAGTATAATAATGATGCCATACTGGTGGGGGGTCAGACTTTAATGAGGAGATAATTTTAACTAATTTGGGGTCTTTTTGTTGTTCGAATGAGATATTTTGAAAGAGAGGAATTATGTCGGGGGGAATGGGAGGTGGCAGAGTATAATGGAGAATGACAGGGGAGTCTTTGGGGGGTTGGTCACCTCGACGGAGGGGGTGACGGGAGAGGGTATCGATAGGGTTATCTTTACCGGGGCAATGATGAATTTGGAGATCGAACTCTTGGAGGGTAAGAGTCCAACGCGTCAGACGATTATTTTTTAGCTTACAGGAGAATAAGAATGTTAATGCTTTATGATCGGTGAATATTTTAATGGGATGTCCTAGGATATAGATTCTGAATTTTTGGCAAGCAAAGAGAATCCCCAACAGCTCCAGTTCGGTCACCGTGTAGTTTCTTTCGGCCCCACAAAGTGACCTACTGGCAAATGAAAGGGTGTTCCTTTGGCCGTTGCTGTCAATTTGGAATAATTCGGCGCCGAGTCCTATATAGGAAGCATCGGTTTGAATACAGAAAGGGGTATTGAAATCTGGGTGAGTGAGAGATATTTGAAGGGAGAAAGCAGTTTTAATTTTTTGAAAATCGATTTTATTTTGTTCTGTGAATGTCCAGGGAGTGTCTTTGCTAATTAAATGAGAGAGGGGGTGTAAGAGAGAAGAATGATTTTGTGAAAATTTACGATAGAAGTTACAGAAGCCGAAAAATGATTGGAGGTCCTTTTTATTACGGGGTTCGGGAAAATTTTGGAGGGCTTTAATTTTGTCAGGATCCATTATCATACCTTTGGGGGAAATGTAATGTCCGAGGAATTTAATTTTTTTTTTATTGAAATGGCATTTTTTAAATTTAAGTGTGAGACCTGCTTGGGCAATTTTGTGGAAAATCCACTCAAGGGTGTTGAGGTGATCTTCAAATGAAGGGGATGAGAGGAGAATGTCATCAACATAAGTATGAATGTCATTCGGGGATGGACAGGGTATCGAATAATTATTTAAGGCGGCTTCAAGTCCTTTGCCGAAAGCAGCATTAGAAATGTTTAGACCAAATGGGACAACGCAGAACTGGTACGACCGACCGTCATACAAAAAACTGGTGTACTGTCGTACAAAGGGGGCAATGGGAATCTGCCAATAACCAGAAGAGAAATCGAGGGAGGAGAAAAAAGATTTATTATTAAATTTGGCTAGGATATCATCAATGGGTGGCGAGGCGTCTCGAGTGGGGAGAATAATTGTATTTAATTTACGGGCATCTAAACATAAACGTATCGATCCTTCGGTCTTGATGACAGTGACCAAAGGATTATTGTATGGTGAGTCTGACCGTTCGATTAACCCCCATTGAATCATTTTATCAACCTCTTGTTGTACCGCCGGGCGTCGAGAGAAAGAGACAGGATACGGTTTTATTTTATAGGGATCATGGGGTTTGACATTAAATTTATAAGAAAAAAATTTGTGAAGGCCGGGTTTGTCTTGGAAATTTTGTAAGAGAGATGTCATTAAATTTTGTTGAGAAATATTAAGGGGGAAGTCATTGAGAGCGATATTTTTTTCTGCTTCGAAAGGGAGAGGGTTATATTTTAAGCTTGAGGGGCATTCGGAGAGTAGAGGGAGGTCTTCTGCGATATTAATATTTTTAAGGGAATTTACCAGGCTATTGGGGTCATGATCTACAATTAATTTAAAAGGTATTTTATTTTTGAGTGAGGGGAGAGAAATTTCCTTAGTACTATAGTCTATGGTCACCCCATTTTCCACCAACCAATCGGTTCCCAAAATAAGAGGGGTAGAGAGATGGGGGACCACAAGAAAAATACCGAAGGTTTCATAGTTTTGAATTGAAAAGTTTAAATAGATTTGAGATTTTATTTTTATTGATTTATTATTTAGTGCTGTTGTGAGGAGTATGCCGTTAAGGGGAAAGAGGGGAATTTTATTTTGTGAAGAGTCAGAGATTAAGTTTTGATATAGTTCTTCAGAGACTGCAGATACCGAAGCACCGGAGTCTAAAAGAGCATTATAGTGAATTTCGAAAAGTTTTAAGGGGATTTCGGGACGATAATTTGGAGGGGGAACGATTTCCTGATCTATATTTAAGGGGTGTGTGAGTATCGAAATTTGAGGACTATTGTTCGGGGACACAGGACACGTCCTCTTGGGTCTGGTCAACGCTAGTTTCCCGAAGGGGAAGTGGCCTGGTCTGGCGATGGGGGTGACGATTGATTTTGGGTGTTATCCGTTTGAGGCCTATTGTAATTATTAAAACGAGGGGAGTAATTGTTTTGACGGGGAGGGTATTGATTGTAACGTGGTGAACTTGAAGACTGGTGATATGAATTTTGTTGAGGGGAAGAGGCTTGGTTTTGATGGGACTGAAGGTTTCGATTGGAGTGGGCTTGTTGAAAATGAGAAAGCTGTTGTATGAGATCATTGGTGGTGGTAATGCGCAAACCGCGGAGAGCGACTGCTATATGGAAGGCGTAGTGCGACAGAATCTGGTCTACCATTTCGGGTTGATCAATCGGGGGTTGTAAGAACCCAACTTTATTTATCCAGTCCATGGCATGCTTCTGTAGGGAGGTATTATCATTATGGTGGTACGGTCGGTAGAACTCATTGCGGATGGCACGTTGCTGGTTTGTGGACCAGAAATGATTTCGAAATAATGAAAGAAATTCACTATACACCGATGGTGGGGGAAGTAACGTGTGGTACCATAGCTGAGCATCATCTACAAATTTTGCCTTCACATAATTAATCTTGAACTGGTCGGGGACGGGGGGTTGTGTCAAAAAATATTGTTCGGCTTGTTCCAGGAACTCTTCGGGGTGAATGGGTGTTAACTGTCCGTTATACGTGGGCAACTTGGTTGAATCCAAATTGATACCAGATATATTGGAGAGGGAGTGAGTACCATGAACAGAGATAGAGGGGGGGTTTGAAAATGAACTTTTGTGTTGAGGGGCCGAATAAACTGAAGTGGGATACGGGGCAGCCGGTTGTGTGGGAAGTGAATTTGTAATTGTAGTTGAGGTGAACAGATTATTAAATGAATTTTGAGTAAAAGGCTGAGAATTATTAAAAGAGTGTTGTAAGAGGGGTTGAATATTTTGACTTGAAGTTTGAGGCAGAGTGGAAATATTATTATTGAAGGCTTGTGCAGGGGGTTGGGAGATATTGGCTGGGGCTTGAGAACAGGCTAGGGGGTACGAGGTTGTAGAAAGGGGTTTAGGGACAGAGATAGGGTTTCGGACAACATTTTCCAGGGCAGCTAGACGGGCAGATTGACCCTCGACCAGGCTTACCCTACTAGTGAGAGTTTTGACAGTGTCTTGGATTCTGTGATATGTGAGGGTGTTGGTTTTCTGGGTTTCCTGACAGCATAGTTGTTGATGAGAGAGATCGTTCTGAATATTTATAAGATCACGGTTCACATTCTCCTGAAGTTGCTGGAAGTTTGTCCTCATCTCAGTATCACCATCGTCCACACGGGTACACAACTCCTCAATACGGGTATCAAAAGCTACTAGCCTCTTAGACATAGTGTCAAACTGGAGGGCAAAATTGTCAAACATATCTCTGAGCCTATTGTCAAGGGAGTCGAGAGTGGGGGGGGGGGCCTTTTAAGTCAATGAGACATCACATTCTCCGTCGACGGACATGGTTAAATCAAAATCGGTGGGGGGTAAGAGGGGAGAAGAATACTGAAGTGTTATACCGGTCAGGTTGTCGGGTGGTTCTCTTGCCTGCACTTTGCATGATGGGAAAATGAAATAAGTTTTAAATATTATAATTTATACAATCAGGTTCACTAAGTGAATATTAATAATCAGGGAAACAGTATACTAGTATAGGATATACTTATTAAATAAAAATTATAATGTGGCTAAATGATAGTACTTTTACTCCCAGAGGGAAAATAATATGGGTGCTATTGCAGCGACAATAGTTGTAATAAAGTATTAGTATAGAAAACGAAAGAAACTAATTATAATAAGGACCTCAACTGAGGGGAAAGAAAAAACAAAGTTATATATTATATTGTGACACAAGTCTTAACCCAAAGAGGGGGCAACACAGCTGGTCCAAGCACCTAAAGCACTATACAGCAATGCGACTCCCTAGCTAGGAAGGAAATATGTAGCACTCACTAAAGAGAAAAAAAAAAATGAAGTAAATAATTTAATTTGGTTTGCCCAAAGCAAATTAAAAATAATTATGACCTAACAGTACTGATTAAGAATAATAATGATTTAATGTTAATATTTAACTGGAATGAGAAACAAATTTAATTTATATTAATATAATGTTATATACTGAATGTTGGGATGTCTTTAGACAATTTAATTAGTTGTAATGAAACAAAATATAATAATGATAATCAGCCTCAACTGTTATGATAATAAGAAAAAGAAAATTAGAATATTAGTTTATGATATGTAATATGTTAAATTGAACAGGGGCCCTAGGGGGCTGGAGCTACCTACACACACCTTTCAACACAAGCACAGTCTTAGTCGTTTTACATAATTTGGGGGAGTAACAATAATAATAGGGAACACTATAGGGGAAAATTTTAATTAATCATAATAGGGAAGCACTTAAATAATTTATAGGGAAACATCTTAATATATTTTTTTTTTTTTTTTTTTTAAGGGAACCATTTTAATATTTACTTTATATAGTGAAAGCAACATAATAAATTTTTTTTTTTTTTTTAGGAAAATAACTTAATGATTTTTTGATAAAATAAACAATTTATTAGAGAGGAAACAACTTAATATTTTTGATAATTTAATTTTAATGAGCTTTTTTGCAAGAGAAAAGAAATAGTTCGATATTTTTTTTTTTTGTATTAATATTTAATTTATTATTTTAATAGAAAACATGACGATTTAATTTATAATAAGTTTTCAATAATGGATTTTTGTGTGCCTACCAAGGGAAATATATTTTAATTTAATTGATAATAATAATGTGGTTTGACAACCAACAGATTTAAGTTAATGTATATAATTTTGACCATGAGGTCTTGACAAAATATAGGTAATAATAATATAAAATCGACCATGTGGTCTGGGAAAAAAACAAAAGTTATCGCGCCCTAAACAGAAATGAACCTAACAGGGGTATGCATGGGAGGGAAAAAACGGGTCTAGGGAACATAACAGGGGGGGTTTACAAGGGGAAAAATATTAAAATCATACCAAAGGGAGATAGACGGGTCGTTGCAGTGTCCGGAACTTCGATGCCGCAGCTATCCGCCTAGCCGTCACCGACAAACGCCTCTGCCGCATCCGGGACCAGCACACACCAGCAGGAACAATTTCTGTAAAATGCATGTGGATAACAATTGTGTATGGGGGGGAAACATAATACAAATAATAATAAGTTAATTTTACTTTGGTAGGGCATCATTCTGCATATTAATTTGTTACAATATATTTTTTTTTTGTTACCAAAGGTTAAGTGAAAATTTTAATTTTACTTTTCTCTTGCACAAGAGAAATAGAGAAAAAAAAAAATTAGTTTTGATTAAAAAATGTGGGGGTTTGGGGAAAGGTTGCTAAGAGGGACATGAGAGATTGATTTAAGATGTTTAATTATTACAGGGGACTTTTATATTTGAAGATTGAGATAGGTGAAAATTGCCATGTGTTTGCCATATTTAATTTGTTAATTACGGAGTTATTATATAAGAATTCTGCCATTTTTAAAGAGATTTTATTATTAAATTTTAGTTATTTTTTTTTTTTACGGGGAGAAGAGAAGAGAGAAAAAAAACAGTTTATGAATTATAAGGGGAATTTTAGGACTGGGTCCTGTCACGGTCGCCATATGTGAGAATCCGGAGCTTTTTTAGGGCTCCGTAAACCACCCACAATGTAAGGGGAACACTTACACCGTGACCTAGGAGCCGCACCGCGTGATGACCCGAGGGCCAAGTCGGTGGAGCTCATAGGCTTTGTACACGCAACGACAAATGAATGCCGAGGATTTATTTATTTAAGGGGAGAAAAAGATAATATTAAAATAAAAAGAATAATAGATGGGTTATTAATATGTATAATAATTGTGGCATTAAAATATATGGTAAAAATTTAACATTATAATGAATAATAATATGGCAATTTTAACAGAATAGGTATAATAATTTGGCACATGGAAAATATAAAATAATTATAATTGGGCGCATGGCAATTACAAAATAGTAATAATTTGGCAAATATGAAATGATATATGGTGGCACATGGCAAATCTAACAATATAAAATTTGTCGCATGCTTTCCCGGCCCACGGGGGGCGACACACCATATCACTCATGGTGTGTCCTCGCAGGGTTACCGGGAAAACGTGCTGGTAAAGGGGGGACCGGGGAAATATAACATATTACGACTTTCGACATGATGAGCTGCGTGGTCTGTGTTGTCTGGAGCTGTTGGCCGCCTCCCGGCCTCCCGGGCCATCATGGCTGGCTTAGCCCATCATCGTGGTTGACGGTAAGCGTCGAGAATGTTGGACAATCGGTGTATACCCGATGAGGTCGGTGGATGTAAACAAATATCAATCGGTTGGCCGCGTGGTCCGTGCGTTGATCGTCGAACAGACGCGTGGATGGTGTCGACCAGGCAGGTGTGGAGCCGTGAAAAAACAAGTACCGGCCGGGCACAGCGTAGGTGAAAAAGTGTTTTTTTTTGTACCGAGACCCGGCGACGGCGATGGTCCGGTGCCTGCGACGGAGCTTTTCGGTGTTGATGAGGTGGGGCAGGTCAGTGTCGTGTATTAGAGGGAATTGTTACAATAATTTCGGGTCGTACAGCATGGCCTACGGGCCGTACCGGCGTACGCGACGAAAGCGCTGGAGGTGACGGGCGGCGGGCAACCGCGGCACGTCGGCGACGAACACTGCATGATGAAGGGGGGAACGGGGAACATTTATTGCATAACACTGCGGTCATGTGTGCATTAGCGCGCGATATCTACTTTTATTACTAATGGTTATAAGAATAAAGGTGCGTTGACTTGTCAACAACGTTAGCAATAGGTGTGTTCGGGGAATGTTATGATAATTTATAAGGCTGAAAATTCCGTGACGTTACAAGTGTTTAGATTAAGTGGGGGGATGCCTTTTATAGTCGGTTCTGTTTGGTGCAATGCTCAACAAGGCTCACAATAAATATGGGCTAACACTTAATTTTAAACATTCAAGACACAGTTACAGACTAACTTATGAATTAAGGTAGTTAATGACGACCAACACACTGGGTGCTCATGGACTTCTGCGTAGTGCACTAGTGCCAAGGTACATATTTTACTGGCAGATGTCACTGACCAAGTAACACATAAAATTAGGTTATTGCAGACACAGGTAAAACAAATATAATTTTTAATAACTCACAACACATAGGATATTTTAATCGACGGTTTTATTTGGTAACTTTGGTTGACTGCGATAATAACGTTGGACATGCCATTTTAGTTATGCACGAACGGACAACAAATACATTGTTATAAGTAAATTACGCACAAAATAAACGAAAAACTGTGTATGAAAACTAATAAAGACAGTAATTTAAAATGATCACTGTAAATACAATAAAACTGTATTATTATAATACTATTATATTCACTGCACTAGTGCCATACAAGAAGCTTGCAATTTTAAAATATGACAACATCATAGTTGATTAATAGGTTTTAGTTTTAAACTCGGAGAAATGCACTGTATACTATAGTACTATACAGTTTACCGAATAATTTAGATCCCCTGCATTTATTATTGAAATGCATAAGAAGATTTAAACTTCTTTACGCCGGAGAAGATTATAGCGGTGTTTGGGTTATAATCACAGTATTTTGGTTGGTACCTACCGTAGACTTTTAATTACATAGAGGTATTAGTCAATTCCAATCAAACTTATATTTTTACAACGATTCTTTTTCAAATCGTTTTGAAAGCAATATCTTAGTACCTGTGTCCTGTGATTATATGGTTCTATGAGGCAATAGCATTAGCTATGACATTTTTGTTATGGTAATAATTTGTAAATAAATTCTAACTTTTACGGACATTATGAAAACATGAGTAGGTATAATATTACAGCATTGCGATGCTTAGTACTTTTATGTGGAGCGATTATTCGATAACTCACCAGAGATTATTTGTTTTCCAGAAAAATATTATTTTACTATCTACAAATATAACTTTGGTAGAAAATAAATATTTACTTATAAAAATAATATAAATTAGAAGTGTTTGTGTGTAACGTTCTGCTGTTAATAATAGTATGACCTCTATGTCTCACAATTTATTGTTTCTGGCTTTCTGCATACAATTCATAATGTTATTTGAAAGGTCACAGATGATATCAAATCGTTTTTGCTTTGCTGAGTGAACTATCTCAAAACTCAGAATCTACCGTAATCCTAGTTTTCTATGGCTACACTCTTTTTAGATTTTAAATTTTGTATTAATTGAATTCCACCTTAACACGGCACATTATTAAACACAAACACATAATATTATACTGTCGAGTTACTTATGTTTATTTGAAGTTTTGAAATGTGTATTAGGTTAAACGATTTTACACACAATTACTCTGTATTAATATTCGTATGGATAATGTTTTTTATTGAGAGAGTAACATAATGTCATTCTCTGAATTTTTCATCATAACACGTATTATGCCGTCGTTAAATGATTAATGTTTTGTGTTATTGGGTTTTCTCAATTAATTAAGTTTGTTTAATTATAGTTACCTTTTCAACTTTCTAGTTATTTTTATATAAATTATTCATATAAAAAAAAATCTTTTGGTCTCAATATATGTGTATATTAAATAAATATGGAAAAATAAATAAATATTGGAGAGTGAAATTAAATCAGTAGAATAACATACTATAGCGACCATTTATTAACATTAACATATTATTATGGTACACCCTACAAATAATTTTAAAATATAGGTACACACAACAAGGAAAATTGATTTTTAAATACATCAAATCGAATTAACTTTTTACCATTTTTAATAATTGTAAATGTGAATCATTTTTGCCTAAGAATGTGACATGGTGTATGCAGTGGCGTATTTACGGGGGGGGGGGGGGCGGGTCTCGACTTTTTTTATAGTTATGATATCGAAAAAATATAAACGATATTGTGAATATCGTTAAGTTTAAAAATTCTCTTTTTTATATGGTGAAATTTTTGCTTCTTAGATATAACTGAAACTTTCTCTGTTTTTTCCCGCGCGAAACAGTTTTTGGTATGTAACGCATTTGTAAGAGGGAGACAAGGAGACAACACACGTGGGTGTAGCGTCCTCTTAATTCAAATTTAATCTATTGAAATTCTAAACCATAAAAATGTTCATAAACCTTAGAATAGTTTCCAATCTCTGCTGAAGTAAACAGGTTCACATTACTTCAATATAAGGTTGGGCAAGTTAATGATTTTTTTTTAACTCTGTTAAGTTAAATTAATATGCATGAATGGAAAAAGTTAAAAGTTAATTTAATTTTGGATAACTTACTTAAGTTAAAAGTTAATATACATTTCTTTAAACTTTTTTATTAAGTTAAAAAAGTTATTTTTATTTTTACAAACCCAAAACTGGCAAAACTAATTTATTAATTATAACTATAATGTTTATACTGTATACAAAATTCCCATATAGTATATGGTATTTCATTGATGCTTTCATTTCTTAAAAATAGACAGTAGTTACTTATGTAATAAGTAATAAATAATAATTAATATCTGAAAATAATGAATTAATATATTATTTAATTAAGCCTTGCAAACAAATACAATTTTTTTTTGTGCACACGTTTGTGATAATATTATAATATTACACCATCACTATATTATGTTCAATAATCACAAAATATTTTAAAAATATAAAATGTTTAACTTTAAACAGTTCATGGTAAATATTTTTAATGCAAACAAAATATATTAAAGTAGTGAAATGTAAAAAATTAAAAACAAAATGTATTAATTAAATTTAGTTCTTTAAATAAAAACGAATTCGTTAATTTCACGTTAATTAAAAAATGAATTTAGTATGTTCATAGTTAAGTTAATGAAAATCCAAGTATAACTAGTGAAGTTAAAAAGTTAAAATGAAATTAACTTTTTAACTTAACTTTAACTTTTAACTCTATAAAGCCGAGCCTTGCTTCAATATATATGTTCATCACTCAAACTATGCCTTTGGAAAAAAAAGCAAAACAGAACATTTTAGTAAAACGTTTTATTAGAAACAATTATGTGGAATTTAAGGTACTTAAACAAAAAACTGATTATGCACATTCAACTTTTTGGCATTACTTACACTGTTAAAACGAATTGAAGTGATTCTTATATTTAATAATCTTGGGAGTAATTTTCAAGAAAAGTAATAGTTATGAATTATGATAATTTCACATCAGCGGGGTCAGATTTTATAATGGTAACGATTTTTGATTAATTCATCCACTATCGTTTAGACTTTATGGAAATAAAAATACAATTATTTTTAATATTAAAGAGTTTTAAAACTAATTAAAAGTGTTGATTATTTTTCTTTCGTCATTTTACCTCATTGTTTGAATAAGAAGAAAAATGTTACCCGAAAACAAATATTATCTAGCTCTTATATTTAACCGTTATCGTAACTCTTGACATGACTTTGTGCGCATGATGAAATTTTTTCTAGATTCGTTTGCGTGTTATTTTTAAGTATACGACATATAATCAAGACGGTTTAGGGGAAAATGCTTACAAAGGTTTATCGAAACAGCAAAAAAAAAAAAAAAAAAGTAAAGTAACCACACAGGACCCTTTTTTTTACCCTCATTATTATTTGTGTTTCACTCGTGTTTACATTTGTTTCAGGTAGCTATGGTGTGGATTTTGCTAAAACTACATAGCTTAAATTCATAATCATTTTTCAAAAATAATATTTTTAGGAATAATCCAGTTTGAAAAATTTGTATTTCACGTTTGATATAATATTTCTATTTTAATTAATTTTTGGCTATGCTATCAGTATTAAAATATCCTAAAATGCAAATGTATATGTCTTCTTTTGGATAGAAAAAAAAGTGTTAATGAAGTGGATATTTTAAGTAAGCTACAACTGATCTTATACAAATTAAAATCAAATAGCTTATGCCACTAAGCTAGTTAATTTTTGAAAAGTAAAATTATCGTACTGAAATATCAACAAATGTACGAGTATAATGTAGTAAAATTATTTTTTAATAATATATGTCGAAAAGAAATATGTACCTATTTTTATCACTTTTCTTAGTAGTATTAGTACCTACGAAATACAAATACACAGCTAATATTATACGATACATACACCGATTTTGAATGTTTCTTGTATAACTGTTTCATACACTATAGTCCTTTATCGATAGACTAAAAATAAATTTCTGAAGTTTGGTTGAATGAGTCGATAGTAATTATTTATTATCGCGAAACAATACGTACATGTTTAATAATTGTATCGTGTGTATTATCATTTATCATAGGCGATTTGTGGAGTTTATTTAAAGTGGAGTAACTTGATACGTGATAAGTAATTAAAATTATAATTATTGAAATATTCATACAATTACAATAACACTAGACATATCAAACTATAAATATTCAACGTATTATTCATATATTATATTATTTGAGTACTTTTAACTACCTATCACAAAAATAATTTTTTATAAAAACTAACCAAATTGTACCTACTGCAGCTATGATAATTTTATCAAATAGTAAGGACGTATGTACTCGTAATATAAAATAGGTTCTATTATTTAAACTTATTTATGAAAGTTATATCAAAATGTTAATATATATATTATATATAAATCTATTAATTATGTTTTTCGTATTTTAAATTGTAACATATTATTATTACACTCTATAAAACTATTTAAATACATATATATTTTTATAATTTAAAAAATATAAATATTAAATTATGTTAAGAAAGCAGGTTAATATGGTTAATGTTTGTCTATACATTAGGTATCTATAGATGATTCACTCTAATGGATGTGTTAAATTCGATTCAAATCATTGTAGACAAAAAAACGATTCTTAGTGAAGGTGGTTTGGCCAACTGCAGCCATTAATGCTAAAAATATTTTTCATCATTGTTTTTAAATTAATCAATTTTATTATCATGCATTAGTACTAAATAACTACCTTTAGTTAAATTAACTTTTGATGAAAAAATTTCATTTGAAAATGATAGAATAGAAAATTGAAGTATATTTACTGCCCCAAAGATGATGGCGTATACAAATTTAAAAAAAAGTAAATAGTTAAACAAATATAATTTATATTTATAAAAACACTGCCATTCTGTCCATTCTAAATTATATTTAACATGATTGTATAAAAAAATTTAACTAATTTCATATACTAAATTTAAAGAGATATGTTCAACAAAAATTGATTATTTATTAATTATAATCTAATATATTCAAACACGTATGATGAGGTTTTAAATGTATTTTCAGGTTTTTTCCTTGTATTAGAATTGCATAAAATAGATAATTTGTGAGTTTTTAACTTGCATTTACCAATCTACAGTCATAATAATGAATAACTATTAATCTCTAAATTTATCAATTTAAAAATATACACATTAAAAAAAAAAATTATTTTTAAGTTGCATACCAGGCATCAGAAACACAGTATTTTCAATCCGTTATTTATATCTTATATTTAATAATCACATTATCGTTATTAATTTGGTTTATTAGTTTAAAAAATATCAATGGATATTTAATCGATGTACTAATTTGATTAAGAAGATACGGAAAAATAACATGATTATAAAAATATAATATGTTATAATACAATGATTTTTACTGAAATAAATGCAACTATTAGTATTTAATACTATGCTTATAAAATAGAGAAATAAAATTTAGAAAATGTGTTTATATATATAATATAGGTAAGTATAGGTATACCTAATTACTATATGGATTTTACATACCTGACTGATGAAGATTATTTTTTATAGTATTTTTTCTTTAAATAAATTTTGAACAATAAAAAAAATAGGATTAAAGTTAAAATTTACCAGAATTGAAAATACTGCACATATTTATATAGGTTCTACTGATTATTATGTATTATATGATAATTTTAATTTAACTATATAATTCTCAAATCTTTAGTAGATTTTTTTACCCTAAAAAGAGTAGGTAATCCATTTATTGGGTAAATACACGATGGAAATGCTGCATGCTCAAAGTTTTCCCATGAAATATATTAACACTCCTATACACGCTGTAGTCGTAAAATTTAGCCCGAGGACTGCTAAAATGAAACTCGGTCGAGTACATGCGTAATTTAAACACGGATTGAATTCCACCAAACCTAATGGAAAAAAATAAAAATACTGTGATACTATCAACAATATTTAATTGTTTTAAAACACGCAAATGACCACGATTATTTGAAAAAAGAAAAGAAAGTTCCATCAACAATAGAATTCTAAATAATATAATGTTACCCACTTGATGTTGTGCGCGCGAAGCGTGTCTAACGAGTACCAAGTTACAACCAACCAATAAAACTCGCGTGTAGGTAAGTGAAATAATTCCATTTTGGTGATAAACTCATTTTATGAAGCGCGCACACGATAGTTAGATTTCAAAATTATATGTGTCTACTTTAACATAACTGTAATAAAATAATTATAAATGTTGTATGTGGCATGTGCCAATTAATAATAGACAAATATTACTTCTCTTAGCTAAATATTTAAATTGCGTAATATTAGGCCAATGAAGCAAATGAGCTGAGGCAGCTCATTGTAAAATAATATTTAAGGACGTAAGCACCACAGTAGAAGAACAGTGCGGGTTTCGAGTGAGAGACGATATATGTTTGTAAGCGATTCATAGAGACCCGTATTTTTGTGTGTTTGTTTTATGTATAATAAAGTGATTCAAAATAGTATTAATTGTTCATCGATTATTTTGTGTACCATTGAGAGATAGGTATACTAAAGTGGCGCCCAACGTGATTCGTGATCTACTACCCGAATATCTTTTGAACATTTGTGTTTTTGTATTTTTCTTTGTTTTTGTGTTTATTAAATATAAGTCTTTTTTGTGTGTTTTACTTTTACACATATCGCGTTTTGAACTTTTTCATCAGATTCATCTCTCACGGCAAGAAGTCTACGACCAATTGGATCTACAATTTTGATGTTTCACACACTCGAGTTAAATATTTGTGTTTGATTATAATTGATATATACGAATACTTCGTTTATCAATATATTATTTTTTCTCTTATTATTATTAGCGTTAGTTAATTATATTTTAAATTTAGTGAAGGTAGTAATTATTTAATTAGTTTTTATAATTTAATATAATTAATCTAGTAGTATAAATTGGCTGTATAAACACTCCAAATACATTTTTCTTATAATATATTTAATAAAACTTTGACTAATTAAATTTTTCGGGATTTCAAAAATGTTATGATTTAAGTATATAATTTTAGTTGAAAGTAATGAATTATAGTTAACACATTTTATATGACTAAGTATAGATTTAGAATTATTTATACTAATTTTTCAAATTTATAGTTTAATGAGTCAACTTAAAGACCATAGATCGAATCTTTCTATTACGATAAATACAGCAACAGATATCTATACTCTTAAAAAACCTTTTCTGATACAATATTGTGAAAATAAAAATCTAATATCTACTGGAACTACTACCGAATTAAGAGCTAGACTAAGTAGATATTTAAGAGGAGCTATAACTTTGGAAGACGTGGATGATTCATTAGACGTTGAAAAACGTAATATAATTCTTAATAATTCAATCACTAATAAAATTGATTTAAAAAATTTACTGAAAGACGCTGAGCTATCCGATTCAAGTCCCGATCAAAAAGACAGCAATAAAAATCCACCAGCTACTTACTCAACATCGTTAGCATTATACGACAACTTAAACAATAGCTTAAATTCATTTTCAAATAGAGTCGGAAAAATCTTAGAAAATTCAAATACTGCTGGTAGTAACTCTCAAGATCAAAGCACCCAATTATATCAAAATACCTTAATACACTTTGAGGATTCTATTAATTCTCCCGAAAAATCAAAACACATATATCAGGAAATAGTGCTCAACAAAGATAACTCAATAACAAATAAACAAGCTAATCCTAATTTAAACACCAATTCTATTCTACCCCCACCAATTGCACCGAGCAAAAGGAAAATGAATGAAAAAACTCTTATGATTAAACTTGATAATTTCACCGGGACTGAGGACGTTAGGAAATTTTTTAAGCAATTTAATAAGATTAGCGACATTAATGAATGGAATGAAAATGATAAACTAAAATATTTTTCAATTTTTGTAAAAGGCACAGCCAGTACCTTTTTAGAAAATCTTGAAGACCAAAAAGGAAATCGGTCATGGAAAGAATTAGAGGAAATTTTTTAAAATTATATTGCAAATCAAACTAGAAAAACGTAGGCAAGGGGAAAATGAATCTACAACAAGTTTCTTAGCTGAAATAGAAAGTTTATGTACGCAGGTAAATAAGCACATGAGCGAAAAAGATATTTGTGGATATATTTTAAAAGGTTTAAAGGATAAAATTTTACAATCAATTTCAACGCAAGACAATAATAGCTTAAAAAACTTAAAAGAAAATTTAAAAAAATTTGAACTGATGCAGTTTAGGATAAAAAATAAAATAGATGATATGAGTGAATATACAGAAATTCTAAATTAACAAGTATTACAATTAAACCTAAAAACAAAAGGTATAGAAATAGAGAATAATGAATTGAGAAGGCAAATAAAGGACAGTTTCTCTGGAGATCGAGAAAATAAAATAAATATAAACAAATTAAGTGACGAAATACAAAAAATAAACTTGTTAAGAAAAAAATCGGTATATTTTGATGACAACAATAATCAAAAAAATAATAATCGTGATTATAATGAAAACAGAGGACGAAGTTACAATAGGGAAAAAGACTTCTACAATGATAAACGTGAGTACCGAAATAACAGTCCATACCAGTATAGGAGGAATGATAGCGAAGAGAGAAGTTACAATAAAAGAGATAATAGTCCTTACCCCTCTAGTTTGTATAATAGATATTCTAGAGAAAATAGCAAAGATAACAATTACAATAGAGATAGATCATACTCAAGAGAAAGTAAGAACAATTATGATAGTTCTAAGGCAAGTAGTAGAGACAGAAGTTATTACAGAGATTTTGTAACGTATAAACATAGATATGTTAAAGACAGGGAAACAAGAGGAAATTATAAACAGCGTAGTAAAAACAACGATGAAGGAAAAAGATACACAAAAAACCGGCAATACAGCAGAGAGAATGGTCGAGAAAGAGTACCAGGAAAATATAGAGAAGACCGCTATGCGAAAGAATCCGTAAGAGTTACAGGTGTAACGAACAGTGCGGGTTTCGAGTGAGAGACGATATATGTTTGTAAGCGATTCATAGAGACCCGTATTTTTGTGTGTTTGTTTTATGCATAATAAAGTGATTCAAAATAGTATTAATTGTTCATCGATTATTTTGTGTACCATCGAGAGATAGGCATACTATATAAATTATCTATATTATAAAATATTTGTATCGAATAAATTATTTTTAAAATAATTTGAATGATTATTAATACCTACTACGACGGATAAAAGAGAAGCTTTTATTGTATTTCGCATAACTTTTGTTACCAAACGTTAAATAAATATTATAATTTTATATGGATTTCAATGAACTAAAATGTAATATATCTAAACTATTTGACATTGTTCTTATTTCAAATCCGGGATCGTTTATTTTCTTAGAGCAAACATCAAAGACATCTAACATGTATGAAAAACATATAATTAATGTGTATTATGTAAATAATGATAAATAATTTAAACACTAAAATTGAAAGCATTAAAGCCTGTATGTGTTTAAGTTCAAGGGTTTTCTGGCATCTTAACATTTAAAAATCTAATAAATAAATAAAATTAAAGATCAAACTACATTTATAAGAATAATATATTATTGTATCCATTATTATCACGCTGAATACGTATCTTTGTCAATATTCTTGCTTATTGTGATAATATTTTTCTGTTTAATTATAAATGTGAAATAATAAAATATATTTTCAGTAATTTTCAATACATTTTATCTTTCGTTAATATACTAATTAACTAATTATTCTTACTGCAATTGAGGTATAATTAGCATTTAAATAATAAAATTAATATTATATTTAATTTTATTCAACCTTTAATTACCCACTTATATTAATGAACACAAAATTTAATTTAAGTTTTTATTTAAATCCATTTATTTGTTTTTTTTTATTGACTCTAAGATGAAATTGTTTTTAAATTAATCTAAATAGATAATAATATTTTTTTTTGCCCTAAATATTATATATATTTTTCACGAAGTGTCATGAAACATGAAATTTTTTTTAAGAGCCTTAAATTTGAGTCATAATATTTAGAAACTTTAATATATTAAAAATATTCGTTGCTCTTTGAAAATCATTATATATAATATATATATATATATATATATAAATTAACTAACTGCTAAAATAATAAGTTATCTATAATACACTTACTAGTAGACACGTTTTCAGAAATTTTCAATAAAATATAATTATAATATGTAAAATCAAAATATTATTACAACTTTTCATATATGTATAAGTATAATTATTATTTTGTATTATTTTGTATTATTTTGTATACCAATTATGTAAAAAATTTGGTCACTTTGAATTTACAAAAAGTAAAAAAAAAATCCTTGATAGTTTGAATGTTATGTTCCAATTTGTAAAAAAATATATATATATTGAATAAATGGAACGTAAAACAGTGATATTAGATGATGCGATATTTTAATGAAACCAATTTTTAGTTTTTATAACCAGTATAAAAAAGGTTTTTCATAAACATATTAAACGTACAGGTGTTTAGTAATATTAAGAAGCCAGATTCAAATCGATTAACATTGCACAGTAAATTTTAAATAAACCGTCTTTAACATAAAACTCTAAGTATCTTTTACTAACTAAATTACTAATATACGTCATTTTTTAATAAATGTGTATAACATAACAAATTAAAAAATACTATTTCAACAAGTATTGCCGTTGACAGAAGTAATAATGAATTATGTTATCTAGATTTTCTATGATATTAAGCGTATTTAATATTATGAGCTACAGTCGAAAAATAAATATTTAATTGTGGCCATTGATTGTAATTTTTTTTTTGTACATTTAAATATGATATAGGGTAGTAATAGTAAGTATAAAAATAAAATTGCAATGCGCTTAACTACTAATAAATATTTAAATATAAATACCGTATAATATCTGTAGCAGAAATTAAAAATGACTTGGGTAAAATTTAGTGAATTGTTTACATATTCATATTTTTGTTTCATTTAAAAGGTGATAATATTTTATATTTTTAGTTGCTTCTACAATATTTGAGTACCATCTTATATATTTTTTTTGTTACTTAAAAGTTGATTTTAAAATAGACGAAGTTTTATAAATATCTAGATATTTAACTTTAAGGTATTTAAAATAATCATGTAATATTTTAATTATATTTTAGCATAGTCCCTTATAATTTAGTTCATTATCAATAAAAATACATTGAGTTACTGATATTGATATTAATAAAAAAAATATGATTTAATAAATTTTTATATCAATCATAGATATTTAAACTGGAATAATAATAACCCACAGTGTCTTTCATAAAATACTTAGATATAAAACCATATATATATTATAATATATACAATATTTTTGTATCCATTTGAACCGAATTTAAGTCTTTCAATATAGCAAGTTTTCAATGATAACTATTTTTTGGAAAAGATTTTCAATGTAAAATCGATAAACTGAAAAAAAATGAAAACATTTCCAGAGGTGTGAAAAAATACTTTATCATTTTCTTTTGACATAACGCAATTTGATCGTCAAAAATAAAATTGGTTGCAGAATGTTATACAGCAATTTACAAAATTGAAACGTTCATTGTTTTCTCTTACAAGAAGTTTTTACGAACGTTCGTCTTATCATGTATATTATTTATATGTATATAATGTACAATATATATTTTTACCTATATCATAATACTATTGCATAAAATATAATATATTCTGAACCAAAATAATTTACGCATCAAGAAAACATCTATGTGATGGCTGGATAAAAACATGACATCTAAAACATAATAACAGACATAAGTTCTGTAGACTTGTTTTGTATATATTTTTTTTAATTTATATATTAAAAAATGAACAAAACAAAATATATACATAATAGTCCTCTAGATATTTACTAAAGGAGTTTAATTATTTTGTGTTAACTCTTCGCAAGACATTTTCGTCCCCCGTACAGTCATTGTTCAACAATGTAATATGATGTGCACGAAGTACGAACGTGATCTATCCAAGCTAATCACTAAATTCGTGGTCCCATCATTATCGTGGGATCGAGTTTGACGGATTTCTATAGCCGAGTTGTGGCGTGCGTTAATATAATATATGTATATATTTAATTGCGCACACGTGAACAATATAGGGTCGGGATGACGAGATCCAAAGCGGGAGGATTGTGATGTATGGCGTGTCGTGATGGAAGGAAAAAAAAATGAGATATTTACGGCAACAAATGAAACTGTCGCGAAAGGTATATAATCCCTAGACGCCACCGTATTATATACGTATACTCCTACTCTGAAACCGTACTACCAACCCTCCACAAAACCACCCCATCATTTCACTGCCTATCACCTCCTGTAAACTCACATATCCCCGAACCCAACACTTCGTATACCCTTAAACTAACACACACATTCCTGTGTACGGATTTTATCATATATTTTATTCTGTACACACACACAACTGCAGCGATGGACGATGTTTAAAACCTACAGAGCGTCTTCTCTCTGGACGGAGCAATCCATTTTCTAACTTCGTCGCATGTTAATTCGTACCTATTCATCACTATTGTTGTCCGTATTGTGACAACATCTGCGTTATAAAAGTGAACCTATTATAATTTTTTTTTCAGTTGTACAGTCGTGTTACATATACTGCTATAAAGTATGTAGGCAAGGATGAGACAGTGAATATAGACTGAAGGCTGAGTATGAACGCTCTGTCGTTCACACACACACAGTGTGATTTTTAAATTATTCTCACCATCGTCTACTTCTTTAGTAATAAATATTATGATTTTTAGAATTTTAAATACATCAGAAGACTATATTTTCAAATACTTGAGATTTTTTTTACTACTTGTAGATGATCCTGTAGCAATACAAACTTCTTCAAGTCCAAGAAAACATATGCTTGATAATTTTCAGTAAGAAAAGGAGGGGGTTCTCATTTTAAAAATAGAAGCTTGTATCACCACAGGATGCTTCTTAAGGTGTATGAAAAATATCGGGAATTTGAAAATATGGTCATTGTTAAATGTCTAAAGTGAGTTGTTGTAGAAATACGAGCAGGTTTTTGTTAGTTATGGTTTATCGGAAACACTTGAAAGAGATATAGGGGTTAAACAAGTGAAAATAACAGTTAAATGTAAATTTAAAAACTGTCTGTCATGCCTCGACATCTAAGCAACACGTATTCTATGACGGCGCTTAGGTTATGCAATTTTGATACTTGCCGGTCTACGAGGACGCTGGACCGAAATATATCGTCGTAGTACAAGGGTTGTGTGATTGGAATATTTGTCGTTGTAGTAGTAGAACACTGCATTCAAGTTAGTTCCAGCCAAATAGAATTTCCAAAATTTATCAAAACATAATTTCATGTATATTAATATTATATAGGTATCTTAAACAATAATAATTTTTACAGCTAAATTATACCTATAATTTTTTTTCTGTACATCTCTACAAATTATAGTGATAACAAGAGATGCATATAGTTCGTGAAATTTATTTTTATTTCTGTAGTTTATTACCGTTTGGATTCGACACATGGCACCCCCAATCAGTGTATTTTGAATTTAAATCACCGGCTAGTATATTATATATATATATATATATAATATATATATTGTATAGGTTCAATACTTTGACGTGATCGGCGATGTGAATTGTGCGACTTGGTGGTTAATAAGCGCTGACGATTAGGAGGATAGATCTAGAATTAAAATTAATTAGCACTGCTGTGACTTCTAAGCTTTGGAGAACAGGTATGGGAATGTGTTGGTGTTTAATTTTGTTGCGAACCAGTATTGCTACGCCGCCCATAGAGCGTGCCGGTGTGTTACGATCCGCGCGGTACATTTTATAGCCGAGGAATTTAATTTTGTCCGTATGAGATAAATGTGTTTCGGTTATGCAAGCGATGTCGATATATTTCTTTTTTTTTTGTTTGTTTTTTTTTTTATTTAATAAGAAAATATACAACTATACAATTAAGCACAACAAGTAATAGTGATGATGAGGATTACATAACATGAAATGGCACGATGTAGGAGGGCTCCCAATGGAGCTACCTACTTGGGTATTTTATTAATTAATTGTTTGAGTAAGAGTTTGTCATTTAACTAGTAGAGTATCAATGAGTTTAGTGAGTAGTGCGATAAGGGGGCTTATCAGGGATTGGAATTGGATTAGTAAATTTGTTAATTGGGTTGTAACGGAATCGGTATTTGGATTTACACAGGGTTCCGTGAGATTTTGATTTTTTTTTAGGGTGGGAGTGGGGATTGGGGAGGTTTAGTTTTGTGGTAGACTGGGAGGTGCTCCATTGGGGTTGACAAAGTGGGGGAAAGTTATTATCTTGAATGATGTTGGTTTTGATTGAAGTTGTGGAGGTGTCTTGGGTTTCGGTTAGCCTGTTGGTTTTGATTGAAGATCGTCCTTTCTGGAGCAGTTTGAATTTGGGACAGCCTTTGTATGATGCTGGGTGATCCCCAAAGCAGAGGGCACATGTTGCTGGAGTATTTGAGTCCTTTTGGCATTCGGAGGAGAGGTGGATATCACCACATTTTACGCATCTGGGTGTGTGATGGCAATAAGTTCTGGTATGTCCATAATTTTGGCATCTTAGACATTGAACTGGGTTTTTTTTTGGATGGGGTGCTTTGATTTTGATTTTGGTATAGCAAATTGAATCGACTTTGTAGATGTTATGGTTTGATGGAGAAAGTTCCAGATCCACAAAAAATAATGGGAGGGGGGTTTTTGGTTTTGTATTGTAGACAGTTTGTAATTGAACGAGTGATGAAACCGAGAGAATGGAGCTCTTCTTTGATGTAGTCTGTTGGTGTGGTATGATGGAGGTGGTGGATTACTACTCGGAAAGCTTTTTCTTCGCTCATTTGGTAGGTGTGGAAGTTCATATTATTATTTTCGAGAAATTTGATTACTTGTCTATATGCGTTAATTGAGTACGTCATTAATTTTAAACCAGATGATGAGCTCTTAGTATTAAACCCGTCGGGGTCAGTGAACGGTTTAATTTTCTTGCAGAAATCGAAGAAATCGATATCGCCTTTTATGTATATAGGTGGTATTTTGGGTTGATCGGTTGAGATTTCTTGGGATAGCATTTCGACTTCATTTGAATTTTCATATGAATCTTCGTTGGTGGCGAGGGCTGAGAACCGATTTTTGCTTGAAAAAGAGTTGGTTTTTTGTATTTTTGGATTGGGGGAAGTTGGAGAGGTAGGTGATCTAATCGGTACCGTTTGCCAATTATTTGAGTTGACATTGCTTTTAACAATTTTAATTGGGTGTATTGGTGAGTTTGTGTTATTTTTGGTATTTTTAATAAGACTGTGAGATAGTGAAGATTTCACTGGTGGATTCATTATAAAACTATTAGATTGGTAATTAAATTAAATTGGTGGGCAGATTGAGTAAATTAAAATATTCATATTACTTGGATAACAGCAGTGTAGATTAGCTTAATTACAAAGATAAGGCAGGCCGTTACGGCACTGTACGTCTACTCACGAGGAGTGCACACGTAAAACTGATGTCGATATTATGATGGTTAAGGAATGCTAATCAAGAGTTCCTATGTCTTTTGATACCGTTTGCGTTCCAATTTAGTAAAATTGCGTTATGGGGAACCATGAATGTTTTGATTTAGACTATTTATGATGATGAATGTGTTTATAAGTGGTAGGAGTGTTTTCATGAAACCGTTGTCGCTATCTAGTACCTATCTGCGTTATTTGTTGAGTTTCCGTTGGAGTTATTTTTGCATGCAGAGGCATATGTGAAATGATTATTAGTGTTATCTTTATTAGAATGCACATGCTGATCACCTGGCTTAGGTAATGCACTAATGCGTTACTATAATTATTATTGTTGTTATGACGAGGATTTACGACGGTTTTATTTTTATTTTTTGATAAATCTTTATAAAATGTGCAGCTTTTGTAAATAGCTGGATGATTACTGTCACAGTTGACACATTTAGCGGGAGATTCTAGAATTTTTTGACACTGAGTATAGTGATGGTCGCCCGCGCATTTAACACACCTAGGCGGTAAATGACAAAATTTTTTTGTGTGAGAAAATCTTTGGCAGTTTGTGCACTGAGGGATGTCTGTTGAGAGTTTTCTTGGTTCTACTGAAACTACGCAGTGTAACAATCAAAGAGTAAATATTCGGTGATGATTTTTTGAGTAGGACGATAACAATTGGAATAGGATTTTTAAAACGGTTTTGAAGACGTGTTACTGTATCTATTTCGAAGTTAAGTTCTTTAAGCTCATTTCCTCCGTTATAGGAATTGGAAGATTCCTGATGACTACTGATAGTTGTTTTTCAGTTTGGAATTGATAGATACGATATTGAATTTCAGTTTCATCGAAACTTTTTGTTATCGATCTGTAATCTTCGATTAAGTTTAGGTTTAATTTTAGTGATTTTTTGTGTGTGTGATCGAGAAATCACATCAAAAAGTTTGATTAGATAAAGAAGAAGAAGAGTGAAAAGTTTCGTAATTTGAGATATTGTAGACATAAATTGGCGGTATTTTAGGACTAACCTGGACGTCTTGAGCATTATCGTTAGTGAAAACACCGTCTTGTTCGAATTCGTCGTCGATGTTTTGAAGTGGAGTAAATTTTTTTTACTTTGAAAGGGTGGCGTAAGTGGAGTTTCATTTGATCTCTTTCTTGAGGTCTCAGGTAGATTTCAAGATTGGGGAGATCTCCAACCTCTATTTTTAGGCATGTTAAAACGGTAACGAAGTATATATATATTGGTAATAAGGGCACGGAGGACAACTTGTTACAATGGCTACTGATAACTAACTGTTAGTTCGTGAAAAATAAAATATGTAAACATAATATCCGAGTTAGAATAACGTTCATTTAACTTATAACTGTTATAGCCGTTATAGGTATAATTAAGAGAAAAAGGTAATATTATTTTTGATAAATTCTTCAATCAAACTTAGTCTAAAAAAACTATATTATTATAAATAACATTATTTATTCAGAAAAGTAAACAAGAATGTGACTAATATCATGGTACATCGGTTAGATAAGTGCAAAGCAGAAATTAATAAAAAATGGTCAAACCTTGTGAGCCTTGAGTAACAGAATATAAATTATATTTTTCCCTATTTAAAATTAACTTTGACTAGTACCACGTCCTAATCGTCAGGCTTGATGAATCGCTGTCTAAGGGGGATATTGTACTTTGATGTAGTTGGAAAGCCAAAACATTCGAAAACAACTTGAACATGATGAATACTTTGCTGTAAGCAAAAATGTCTCCAGTTCAGTTTGTTTGTTTATCAGTGCTATTTTATTCTGTATCATATTTGTTTTTCTCCAAAGTACCTACTTCGTGTAAGGAACAATATTATATTGAAGAGCGATTCTTAAAATGCTCTGGGTTTGTAAAATAAAATCAAAAAATAAGCAGACAACTTTCCATGGATGGGTAATTTTTATTATAAGTATAAATTTTTTTCATAAAATAATTTAAAACAGTATTATTTTGCTTTAGTTTATTTTTCATTAGTTACATAATATACTATTTACAATATTTTAATACATTATTATTTAAATAAACTTCTGTAGGTACTTCATATTGATTATGTTATAATAATGTTAATCAACTTATTTTGTTAATAATATCAGTACATAATAAGAAAACAATAATGATATAATATTATGTAATATGTGTTGTTCATGAAATACGAACAAACAAGATTTTAAGATGATACAATATTTATAATATATTATTATATTGATTTGTATAATTATGTAACCGATGATCAAAGTAAGTTATATTAAAATATACCCATCATCATTCTGTCAGCTTATAACCTACATGAAATCCTTGCTGGTGATTAATAATTAATACATTTAAACGTCATGTAACTGTATCCTGAATAATTAAATAAAGTTCTTAGTAATAATAAAAAAAAAGTATTATAGGTAGGTATACTAAGAGTAATTCTAACTGTTAGATAATATTTTTATCTTCTACATTTCTTTTCTCATTTTTACATAAATATCATAAAAAGATTTCAATAGCAATTGATTAAATTAATAATGTGGCGGAAACGTTAGGAACAATTCATTTTTGTATAGTATTCTAATTAATTATAAGTTGATAATTGGTATTAATTCAGATTACGTTTACATTATTTGAAAATGGCAAAAACAAATCGTGAACTTTTGAGTTTTAAATAATTTTAAACGAATAATAAATGTTAATTCATACAATTAATTATTAAAATACATAGAAATATTTAACTTTAGAATCTTAAAATTGAAAAATGAATACATTTTACGATAGACAGAAACGTAAAACTGTTATTATATAAATATTTAAAAATTAGCTAAAATTAGTATGGCAACACAATTTCAATGTTTTGCTTTAACACGAAATTCGAATAAGAATAAGTAATAAAAATTTGAAACTTTTTTGAAAAGATCATTATAATACATTTTTTTAGCTCTTTTTAATCTTTTTACTTATTAGTTTACACTTTATATAAAGTCCTGAAACAGTTATATCAGTCATAAATCATAATATAATGATAACTTGATTATCATAAAACATAAAAGTGTGCAAAATAAATAATACGACTACTTTGCTTGCTATATTTAAGTGCACGTACACATTTTTGTATGTTTTCATATTTAATATAAATATCGTTCAAAAAATAAACCAAGTAGGTTGATAACGAAGATACGCATATACAGGGTTAAAATCAAGGCTGGGCAAGTTAATGATTTTTTTTAACTCAGTTAAGTTAAGTTAAATTAAAATCTAAATAAAGTTAATCGTTAAAAGTTAATTCAAAATGTTCTATCAATTGAATTAAGTTAAAAGTTAACCAAAATTTAATATTAACTTTTTAACTCAAGTTAAGTTAAAAAAAGTTTCTTGTTTTCTTATAGGTAAAATTAAAATGATTGGTACCTAAAATTGTTCGTGTTATTAGACCAAAGAACTATTAATATTTTATGTGTGCAAAAGCTTACAGTACACATTTTGTTAGCATACTTATAACCTTATAAAATGTGTACCTACCAGCAATTTGTATTCCTACAATAGTTCACAAAATTAAATTAAATTAACTTAACTTTCTTAAATGTAAAATTAACTCAAGTTATTTAAAAGTTAATTTGAAAGCTCCTTAAGTTATTAATTAAGTTAGTAAAAATAAAAATAAATTAAGTTAAGTTAAATTAACTTACTTTTAACTTATTAACGCGTTAATGCCCAGCCTTGAGTATATGTATATCTATGATAATATAAGGTATTATGAATTATGATAACTACATGATAACTACACTAATTGATTAACCATGCCTTATGCAAAATGCGTCTTAATTGAAAAATAAAATATTTGTTTCAAAATAGAATATATAACAATATTTAAATATAATATATCCTAGACTGACAAATCATCTCCGTTCAGAATCGTTTTTCGTATACAATCATACCTATCATTGCATTCAAATTTAATCCCATCCATTACAGTAACCTACTGTACAACAGAGCGACATCCACGACTTACCTGCTTTTTTAAAGATAATTTTGTAAATTATCGACGAGTTAATGAATTATGAATGGGGTAAATAATACATTAAATTTACATAACAATATTATCGTTTTATTATGGTGTTATTTGCCTTACTATTACCGTTGTTCCAATAAGCACATTATTACGGAATTAGTACGTCATATAGGTATTGATATTTAATATTTATGCATTAAGAGGACGCCACACCCGCAAAATCTGTAAGCCTGGGCAAGTTAATGATAATTTTTAACTGAGTTAAGTTAAGTTAATGGAAAACATTTTAAAAAGTTTAAAGTTAATAGTTAATCTAATTCTTTTTTTAACTCAGTTAAGTTAAAAGTTATATGAAGATTTTCAATTAACTTATTAACTTAAGTTAAGTTATTTTTTTTTATATAATATCTATATAAATAATAAAAATCATAAATATTATTGACCACAGGAAATAGCCAATAGCTTTTCTATACATAGGTATTGAATTAATAGAATTATGTAGTAGGTATGAAAAAAATACAAAATTGAAAATGCCGAAACAAATACAATCTTTTGATTTATTAACACACTAATACAGACAACTGACAAGTATTATTCATTTTTTTAAAATTATTAAATAAAAATAACATGGTATTTAAGAATGTACTATGAATACTTTTTCAGGAAACTAAAAGTCTAAAACTGTTTGAGAATATAACCTTCAATATATACTTCATTATATTTATTATTTTATTATTTATAAATTAACTTAACTCGAATTTGATTAAAAGTAACTCGTTATTTATTAAGTTTATATCAATTAAAATAAGTTAAGTTAAAAATTAAGTTTATGAAAATTAAATTTTAAAAAGTTAAGTTAAAAGTTAAGATTAACTTAACTTTTAAATTTTTAACGTGTTTATGCCCAGGCTTGGTTAAAATATACATTTTTTTATTTAATTATTTTCAAAAAAATTAAAGATAGCCATTTTGTAGAGTTTATTTTTCTAAAAATATTGACGATTCAAAATTTTATTTTTATTAATTTCCTGATTTTTAATATTTTTTTTTAGTTTTGAAGAAATAAAATATGATTATAAATTTAAAACTATTAGGAACACGGAAAGTATTCGGCCGGCCGTATTGGAATGCGCGCGGCGCGGTGGGTCAAATGTTTGATAACATTACGGTGTTAAATAATTCACAATTTTTCTCAAAACCAAAAAAAAATATTAAAAATCAGGAAATTAATGAAAATAAAATTTTGAATCGTCAATATTTTTAGAAAAATAAACTCTACAAAATGGCTACCTTTATTTTTTTTTGAAATAATTAAATAAAAAAAAAATATTTTTTAACTTTTTTATCAAAACATTAAAATCAATTAAAATTTGAAATAATTATAGTTCTTATCACTATGAGGCTTATTAAAAAATGGAATTTTGATACCACCACTATTTCGGGAGATATCGCAATGGGTTAATCCTCACGGGACACCCTGTATTTTTACAAATGTTTCACATCATGGTAGAATTGGTTTTTGCATTAAGAACGTAGATTATCAAAGATTTATACAATATCAAAGGTTGAATATGCGTTTACACGGCTGGTTTGGGTAGTCTCGGCCCTTTGAGGAATATTTTATAATCGGCCTTTAATTTGCTATAGAATTCCATATTGGACGAATCTTAATATTAATAAATTATAATAACCTTATCAAGTGTGTACTCTGTATACTATTATATAACTGTCATTAAAATCGTTACGTAGGCATTGCGGCAAATTTATTATACCAATCCAAAATGCTAGTGGCCCTTCGAGATTTTCTCAAATGCTTGACTGGCCTATTCGGGGCTGTCCGCCTATTTTAAATTATTATTTTAAATTTTCAGTAACATCAATTAAAATAAAATATTATTATTAATATTATTTCATAATATTTTATTAATACGTATATATACCTAATTATTTACCCTGAGATTAGTCTTTGACCGATCTTAATATTATTAAATCAACATATCATATTGATCATATTATTTTATTTATAATGTTGTCTATTATTACTTAATCAAAATCAAAATCAACGATAATATTATAGTATAAATAAAAAAAAAAGTTTTGAAAACCATATATTTTATATTGTATGACTGGAAATATTTACAGCACAACGTCTTTTGTCATACCAGTATACCGTTTCAGAGTATTTTATCAACAGTTCAAAAATACTGTTTTACTTTTGCTTTTGTTCTGTAAGTGCATTTAATCGATTGCGTATATTATTCAAACGCAGTATGGTGGTTCGAGGATATGGGATAAAGTAATAATATGGTTTACCATCATCATGTGGTCCGCGTGGGTAATAAAATATTCAAAATCTAATATACTATATTTTGCACTTTAAATGCTATAAAATATTAGGTCACAATAACGTAACGTACGACAAGGCGGTAAATAGTTTGTGTCGAATATTTGGCCACATCTGCTAAAGGTTAGCTGACGTCACAGCCGTCACAGCCGCAAGACGACTGCAACAGGAATACAACGGAGCTTGCGGTGGTGTCGGTCGGAGGTGTATGCCATAAGTATGATATAATATCGTATAAATATATTGAATGTTTTATTTTTTGCTCAATACACCAATGCATATATTATATATATATATATATATATATATTATAATAATAGAAAAATACACGGTACATCGAGGCATAATCTATATGCGGCGCACGGAGGCAGGTGGCCACGGAATTTTGGTACCGTCGATACTGTATTTTTTTTTTCAAAACACTTCTGCGGTAGTGCAGGTGTGCACACCACGGGGTATTATTATAATACTCTATTACATTGCCGTTTCAGAGGTCGATATCAGCCGGCGCCCCCTTGCGCCGTGTCAATTCAAATATCGGCCGAATACTAAACGGTGCTCTGTTATATGTATATACGTACCATGTATGTAATCAAAATATTATCAACGATTCGAAATGACAATATAAAAATGCGTTTTTGAAATCCGATCACGTTTTTAATATTTTCACCCGACCCTAATCACCCACGTCACCGCGCCGTCACCGCCATCGCAAGGCCGTCCGTCACTATCACGCGGACTCCCGAGAACAATTTTATTTTTACTCGTATTATTATTTCGATCTATCAAGAGAAAGCGGAGGAAAAAACTTTTACGCAAAATTTAATAATAACCAATATCAGAAATGCCATAAATAAGATTCGAAAAAACAAACAAGAAAATATACTTAAGAGGCCTGGTCACGTAACTTGTAGATTTTAGACAACTAATCAGAAACATTTTTTTCTATTATTATTATTTTTTGCACTATTTATTTTTACGTCTCAACTACCGGGGTTATTGGCGTTTCAAAAATACATATTATTGTTTACTTAATTTTACAGAACAATAAATTGTAAATAGGTGAAAAATTGATAGAATAAGTTTTGAGAAAATATGTTTAAAATATGTGTGTTATTCTAAGTTTTGCTAATGTCATTATATTTTATGCAGAAGGTTGGTCTCTTTGAGGAATTATAATAGTGCTGATGTTCTCTCTTCGTTTGGTGCAAGTATTTCACACAGATTGTTGGGGAGCATCAATTTGTGTCTGGTATCTTTTGTGAGGAGGCATTCAGTTAGAAGATGTTTTACTATGATCGCGGTGTTACATGAGATGCATATCCGTTGTTCCTTTTTGTTCATTAAATGCTCATGAGTGTATAATGTGTGGCCAATTTGTAGTCTGTCGATGATAATTTGATGTCTGCGTGGGAGTGGCATATCGTGCATCCAAGGAAGGAGGATTTAATTTCTCTTAATTTGTTATTTTGTATCAATCTCCATTCTCGAACACATGTTTGATTGAGGTTCGCGTTTATTTGATGTTTTTGTCGAAATGGGTTGTAATATTCCAGAACTCGGTTTGTTCTTTGGTTGCTCTTTTGGCTATTTCGTCTGCAATTTCATTATCTGGTATAATGTTGTGTTCAGGTACTCATATGCTTCTGATATCTTTTTTTGTTATGAATAGAATGTTCAATATTTGGTTGCAAATAGGGTTGTCTTTTTTGAGACTTACTAAGATTTTGAGAGCACTGAAAGAGTAAGTGTTTATGTTTGTACATTGACTATCTGAGGTGGTGGCTAATTTTGTGGTATTATTTATTATTATTAATATTTTTGCTATATTTTTTGCCGATCTATTATTCCGAATGCGGTGATTTATTTTTTGATTCACAGTTCAAAACGCAACTATTAAGAAAACATAATCCGTTGTTGTACAATAGGTTTTATTTGATTACAAGCAATGTAATTTGTTAATTTTTACGGCAGATTAGTTGAATTTTAAAATAAAATATATTTATTAAGTCAAATAAATAATAGATGATCTACTCAAAAAGGTTCGTTGACATAATATAACATAGACGAGAAATTAAAAATATTTTCTTCTCTCTTTCGATTTTATAATATTAAGTTTGTGTATTCCAAGATCCACAGTGGCCATACAGAGAAATTATGTTTAGGTATTCTATATTTTGTCTACTGGTGATACGTCATCTTAAAAATCCAAAATCTAATCAAATGATCATAATAATAACAATGGTGAACAACGATCATAATTATATAAAACGTATAATGTGTATAATACTGATTAGAATTCTTTTAAAAATAACAAACACAGCAAAAAAAAAAAAAAACTATCTGTACGTAATATGAAATAGCGAACGTGTTAATAATATTAAGTGGAATGTTTTTATTTTACATTTTCACAAAATAAGTATACCTTGGTAATGATTTTTTTTTAAATTTAATTTTTATTCTGAAACAAAACTTTTTTGAATATTTAATGGGTATCAGTTACTTTGGTTTCAAAAATACACTTTCAAAAGATTCTTGAAAACGTATATAAATTAGTGCATAACTTTGTGTCATAATGATAGTGCCGTTAACCATCGATGTACAGTTCCTACTACCTATCTTTAACTATAACAACCGACGCCGTTAACAATGTTTTAAAAACAACGTGCCAAATACCAAGAACTTTGTGGCACGTGATCGCTAACTCCATGTTCAACATAAATATTATCATGTCGTCCGCTGCTGTAGTGAACCAACTGGTCTTATATTATTTATGAGCACAAAAGGTTTTGTGGGAATAACCGTGAGAGATCATCTGACGATACTTGCAGAAAACGTGCGTTTCGAAAATTAAACGGTGGCAATTCAAACAACCGCTAGAAGTAAAATCTAATTGAAACAGAAATAAATAATATGTATGTGTTGGCCCACAATCAGTCGGCGGAAGCGGATCATCAGGCCGTAACGGAATGCCCGTGGTACTACCAAAAAGGTAATGAGAGTATTCATAGATGTGTTAATTAAATTCCGACGATAGGTATTTATTTAAATTAGATAACACCTAACCGTGTGTAAAAGGTTATACCAACATAGTTAGCGGGTGTAGAACGATCGTGTTTTAAAATTATAAACACGTGGAGTCCTGTAATTGCATAGTATTAGCATAATATTTCATATTAGAGAAAAAGTAAACGGCATCAATGAGAAGAAACAGCTTTTATTTTATTTTTTTTATATTTTTAAGTTAAACCAACATTTCATTACGATAATCCCATTATATAAATTCAAATATACATATTACTGTATACGTCATGCACTCATGCGAGTAAAATATTATTGAAAATTACACATAAGCAATACATATTATTATCTATCAAGACTCGTTGGTCGTTATTTTTTTATTTTTTTTTTGAAAATAATTGGCTTTATTTGAAAAATTACAATCTATACAGTGTACAATAAGTAATATTAATAATTTACAAACAGTAGGCAATGAATATTCACATGAGGAGGAAATCACACATTTGTGACACCTCTTACATTTATAAGTTTTAATTTTCTTTAATAGAATTTTTTCTTAGTTTTATATTTATTTTATTTCTTTCATGCTAGACAAAACTGTTAAGTTATACAATTAATGTGAAATTGAATATATAGGTATATAAAACGTATGGAATTGTTGACAATAATTAAAATAGTACAATTTTTTATGTATAACTGAGAGATAAATCTCAATTCTTTTATTGATGTGAGTTTATTTTTATCAATGTTATGTATTTCACATGAATTTAACACTTATGATAAATGACACTGTCCTCTCTGCACAATATGTACCTACATGAATTCGTTATTAGTTACGTAAATAGAATCATGTAAACACATATATTTTTTTATATATTTTTAAAACGAATGTAAGGGTTTAGGAGAGTCATTTATCTACACTTTACGCCATAACTTAAAAGGTGTTTGAGCTGCCTGACGCTATTATTTTTTTTTTTACGGTTAGAAAAAAACAGTATTATTTCACAAAATAGATGATCATTTTTAACATTTTATTTTATTTTAAACTTGTCACAAATACATATTTTGTGTAGTACAATTTCTTTTATCCATTATTGAAATAATGCATAGTAAAAAAGTGGGAACTGGATAAATCTATACAATTCAAGCTTTTAAAACTTTTCCAGTCCTCTTGTAGTTTCATTCTTCTAAACTCTATTGTGCTTCAAAAGCGCCTTAATGAAAAAACTTTAAAAGTTGACAAACATTTAAATCATTACAGCTCGATTGAAACTGAAATAATGAGTGAACAGTTTAAAAAAAACCGCGAAATAAAGTGAAAAATTCAAATATTTAATAATAATAAACCTTTTAGGTCTTTGAACTAATCAATAACTTATATCGAGGAGTAGAAATAATAACTTTTTAATTAATCTTATTATTATTTCATAAAACTATTTCAGAAAAATTATTTTGATTTCCCTGGTAGTATTAATTTCTTTACAAGTTCTAATATTGTAATTTTAAATCACCAATATTTACTTAAAATGTTGTAATATTATGGTATCAGTAAAATTTTTAATCAACCAAAATGCTTTCGTGCATAAAACCCGGTTGTTTATAAATCATATATTGATTGTGAATTTTTAATAAATACACACAATTGCAGAATATACATTTAACCAAAAACGTAATTGACGTTCATTATTACGTATTTGTTAAAATATCCACTTGATTTTCCCTTCAATTTAATACTGATATTTGTACAAATATAATATATTTATCGATTGAGGTAATATTCATAACATATTATAAAACTTAATATTTTACAACATTAATAATAACAACTAACTATACATGAAATTATGAACCCTGTTTTTATTATAATATTGTGATTCTAAATTACTCTAAGTATGACAAATGATCCTAAAACTTCACCCATTATGTGACTGTTATAAGTTATCTCTAATAATTTATTTCATAATGCAATCGCTTACCTATATTGCAATAAATAATGTTATCATTTACATTCTCATTTTGTTGTGCTAACACTTACTAATAGTTTTCATTAACTCCAGAAATAAATTTGTAATAGATATCTATCATTATTTACAGCTTTATAATAATAGAGTTGTAAAATTTTGAAATGCTCACTTAATTAAATTTTTTCGTTTTTCGTTTTTTGACTTATTATTTATTGTTTTTATGTAATATTGAGTAAAAATCATTTCTCATCAATTTCCCATTTTCCAACTTTTTATGAGTTCATTTCAATACCAGGCTACCGTTATACAATTAAAATTGTAAGTTATTATTACATTTTGTATTTAAATTCCACTGAATATGTTTTTTTTGTTATGTAACAATTTTATTTAACTTACAATAGTCTCCTAACTAAGCTACGATTTAAAGAGTTTTCAAGTAGTTAAAATTAGTATTTAGATTGTACCAACGTTTTTAAAACACGTTTTGAGAGCTGTGGAATTATTTTTAAAACATTTTTAAAAATGATAATAATACCTATTTAAGTATAAAGTAGAATTTGTTCAAAAAAAAAAAGTATAATAATAATAGCTAAAAATTATAAATAGTTAATATATTTTCTGGATGTTCTGATATTTTCGATTAATTCAAAAAATATTTTTGCCCTTTGAGGCTATTTAATATAGGTTTAGCCTTTCACTAATAATTGTTTTACTAGATACACATTTTTGCATTTATTATGGTTATACGTATATAGTGGGTTTTTAGGTTTTTCAATATTATATTTATCAATGGGTTCATGCAGCTCAATAGGAATTAAAAATATTATTATTATTATTTGATTATTTAATTCGCAGAAGAAATTGAATTTTGCATATTTGAGCATAGTGTGGGAGATTAAAGAATATTCAGCCTATTTTCCACATTTTAAAATATATTGCATTAATGTCTGTAAAGAATCATAACTGTTCACTCCTTGAGCAAAGATAAATTAATGGTACAAAAAATATGTTTTATAGTTAAGCCGTTCAATAACTTGTTTAGAACATCATTATTTTCCATTAATCAAAGTAGGTGGTTTGTTATTAAATTGGTAATATTGATCACTCTGATTCACTTGTATAGTGATAATATACACTGTTCGACTAAAATATCAGCCAACAGTCCTATATCATTAGTTAAAATCATGAATAACACATAGAACTCAAGTCATTAAACAAATATATTATATGAAAATTACTGTGGTATCACTCGTCTCGAGGAACACACAATAAGATCTACAACGCCTTACTCCGTACTCTCTAGCTATAATGACAGTCTCTAAAATAAATTAGAATGGCACTGTTGACTCGCGAGGGGACTTGCCGATTCTCCATTTGTTCCTTATAGGCTAAAATCAATCAACGATTGCATATACATCGTCGCCATTCAGTTTTGTTTAAGGATCGTTGACACATAGTACATTCAAGCGTTATCCCTATGAAAGGTAAGAACGTAAGAATTAGTGAAAAATAATATTCATAGCTTGAAGGTACCTATAAATATTTTTAATATAATATTAAGAAAATACTTCAAGGTTTTTAAAGCATACAATAAGTATTATATTTTATACCTGTAAAAACCTAAAAATTCACTCACCAATTATATATTTACGTTTTAAACACAAGAAAAACATCGATATCAACATTTGAATAGGTAGAAAAATGTTAATTATTTCTTACATATGATTTCAGCTAGTTCCTTTGTATAATTATAAACTGACATTATTTTAAATAAAATCTCTATAAGACGAAATTAAATTGTACTTATTTTTCATATTTTATATGAGTTAAAAGTAAACTATTAAAATATTTGTCATACCTAGTCACATTGACAAATAGTTTTCGACCATCGCCACATAGCTTACATAAATTTTAAACAATAGTTAAACTGTTATTATTATTTCCATAACCACCAACATTCAAGAAAAACATAATTTCTAGGTTATTGTCAGCATTCTTACAAAGACAGTGAAAACATATTTTTTTTTTATTCAAACCAATAAATCATTTTCACGTTTTTGTTTTATTTATTTTGATACGTGAGATTTAGAACACAACGTAAATCCGGATTTGTACTTGAAAAAAACAAATGTCAGTCACCGCAAGTTTTTAATAAAAAATAATGATGTATTGGTCCGTTTCAACCCTCACAACTGTCTACAAATTATTTTAATATGTACCATTGTCAACGGCTGAAAGAGATTCAAACTTTTACAAAAAAAATGTTGGTTTAATAATTTTGACATTTCTATTTAGCATTTTTTGTTCAGGTTAAAAACACTGATTGCTGAAAATCACCTTCCTTCACATATTTTTGTTGAAGTTCTCATTTAAATTTATTTTCTGTTGAATTTGTAAAAAAGGTAGTTTTTTTCATTCACTTAATTCATACGAACATAATTTCATTAATTATTTGATTTATTAACGTTTTATATATATTTTTTTTGACAAAAACCAGACACATAAAGGTTTTAAGTCCAACAGATGTTTTTGAACATTAGAATCATTAAGGCTTAAATATATTTTAAGTACATAATAACTGTCATATAATATGATATAACATAGTATAATATTTTAAGCATTGCCATAGGGGCCGAATACTATTACATTATTTACCACTACGTTGAATATATCAAATTTCCTCAGGGTATCAATATAAGTAGTTGAATATTTGTTCATACAAATATTACACGAATTCAATACACAAACGATTTGTTTAAAATATAAAAATATAATGTAATATAATATGAATGTTTATAACTTACATTGAAACAGTCAATACTGCATGTATAAATAAGTGAATATATTTTATGCTATGATTATTATAAAATAATATGTGCAATCGTACATGGAATAGTGTCAAAGTAAGTCTGCGCGCAGATTACAAAATATATCCTCAATACAAAAGTAACAAAATGTTATGTTTCCCGAAGCTTTGTACGCTAAAAAAAACTTTATAATAAACTATGCTTAATAATAATAACAATAAGCATGATGTGCGTGGTTTAGTATTTTACATTTTATAATAAAATAAACACTTTCTTCTTTACTTCTTCACGTGAATCGTGAAATTATTTTTCCTCTTTTTTAAATATCATAACAATTTTGGATATTATTTAAAACATTTTTGTCATTTAAAAATATTACGAATTTTGTACTTGGAATTATATGTTATTTTAATAATGAGTGTACATCAGACGATCAACGGATGTTGTAAAAAAATCATTTTATTTCAATAAGCAATAATTATAAATTTAACTAAAACCATTGAGCGTGTTAATAAAAATATGACTTTTGTATAATGAAAATAGATAAATCTTTTATTTTTTTTATTAAACTATTATTCCATATTTAATGATACAAAAACACATTATTAAGACAATTTTTTTTTTTCGGGATAACAAATATTTCAAAATTATTCAGGTTAGTATTTAGTATTAATTAATTATTATTTATTTATGATGAATTCTATAGCTAATGTTTTAGTTGTTCATAAAATGCTTTTGTGTAGGTATAATAATTTTCACTGGAACAGTAATTTTACAGTATGGATTATCATAGCGCACGCTTGTGTCAAAAAATGTCAAACTTATTCGTTTAATAATTTACACTTTGTCAGGTTAATATTAAAATGTCAATAAAATGCCTTTTTGGATTAACTATCTGAACGTTGACATGTTTAATACGTTACCAAAACGGTAAAAAAATCTTTCCAATTTTCCGTGTATATCGTATTTCTGACACGCTTAATTATAGTTAGTCGATGTTTTTACAGGTTTATTCGTCTCACGGGATGAAAAAGAAATTATCTCTAGACGATAACGGCAGATCTTCCTCGGTGCAAATAAATAAATCTTTTCTGGAATGAAAAACCGTATCTTGCTACAATCTCGACTAACGTTATAGCCCTTTGCATTCCAATAATTTGTTTTCTGCACTAAATCGTCATTATTCTAATAATATAACTACTATACAAAATTAGGTTTATTAAAGTTGAGAGAAAATACTTATTTCTAAAGTCATAGGATCGAAATTAAATAACATGTAACGTTAGTTTGTTTTGTCACGATATCAATAAACGTAATTTAACTGTTGAAAACAGTGTGTTTTCAAAACATAAATAATGTGAAAATAATTTAAAAGATATATCATAGAGTAAAAATTGAAGGTATAATATTATTTTGTTTGATTTTCGTGATAATATTAAGGTACCTACAACATTTGAATCGTTCGTAAAAAAATATCGTTTTTAACAATTTCAACACAATATCGAGATAGTATTCATTGGATATTTTAAATTATAATATAGGTACTTACTCAATATTATTAAACTTTATGTTCACTGAATTATAACTTGCTCTATGAAATAATACAAAATGTTACATTTTGAAGCTAAAATGTCCATGTGATTCATAAAAACTTACTTACGATTTCTCAAAGGTTCTATTTTTAAATATCATTAAAGTGTCCATATTCATAAGTAAACGATTCTCAAATAATGAAATAAAAACAGAATGCTTTAAACTTTGTTTTATATTATATTTTTTACTGAATGCTGAGAAAAAAAAATAATAGTTTTTATTTTTATGCAGTGAAAACACTGAAAACTGTTAGAAATGTTTTATTTTCACTACTTACCTATAAAAAGTTATTACTAGTTCCGCATACATTCATGTAAGACTTAAATTAGATGAAATTGGATTGAAACCACACGAACAACCTCAAAACCTTGATTTTATTTTCGTCTGTCATCTTTGTTAAATAACAATAAATTTGTAACCTTTATTTTCAGAAACGTATTTTATGTACTGCCCGAAATAATGAAATAAACAACAGTGGTTATGTTGTACAGTTTTTATGTTTATGAATAATTTAATATTAATTTTGTCAATAATGAAAATAATAATTTTCCACATGCTTAGAGTTGTTAGGTATTAATCATCTAGGTAAAAATAATAACTTAGAAAAATCGATTATTATTCATGTCGGTGGGATAGCAGAGTATGATATAAAAAGAAGCGCCTAAAGCGATTTGGGCTATCCTGATGGTTCAATCCCGACTTTTTTGAGATTCTTCTGACTATTTTCTTGAGCTTTCATGCATGAATATTATAAAACGGATTACTGATATAAACATAATCAGATGAGAAGAGAAAATAATTTATCTAAAGGTTTTAGAAAATTAAATTTTAGGATACGTTTCAACTACCTATCAAACTGATATAAAACCTTCTCTAAATTATTTATTTTTCGAAAACTCAGGGAAGACAAATAATTATTTTGTTTAGTCAAAAAATTATAAAATAAATAATTAATAGCCTACTGAATTGCTTTTTTCCTTATTATTTTTTACATTCAAAATAGTTATGAATAAAGTCGTAGGTTTTAGAAAACTCAAAACGCTTTATTTAATGTCTTTATTTTTTGATTTCAAGCATTCAAATGAAGATATACGTATAAATATTTTATATTACAGTATAGTGCCTTCATTGCCTTAATCAACCTGATTATTTTAGCATATTAATTTGAATGACTTACAGATAGTGATAAAAGATTGAAAGGGCATTGTATACGCATTCAAATGAAACGTTTTTGAATTTAAACAAATTTTTATATATATATATATGTATTATAAACAAAATTAAGCATTGCCTAAGCAATGTCATGCAATTTCTATAAAATATTTCGTCGTTCATTTAACTACAACACTGATTGATGTATAGATACCATTTTCTGTTGTACAACGATGGTTGTCGTAATTTATTGAATTTCTAAGTGGGTATATAAGTTGCTAGTTGATTAATCTAACAGCCTCACCTATGCCACACGATTTAACATTATTTAATAGTGTAATACTATAATATAAAATACTTAAATCAATACACATACAAGCGTATATGATGATATATGTATAAATATAATACATCATATTTTTATATTATACGTTTATGTGTATGTATATATTTATATGTTATATACATTTACAGCAATGTGGTTTGATCATTAAATTTTCATTAGGCTTAAATATTAAATCTATCCTTCGCCAAATGAAAGCGGCAGGAAAAATATAATTGAATTTACTTGACGCGAAACTAACACAGATTGCTTATACGTCGTAGTTGACGAACGCGAAGAAATCTTCTATATCATAAAAATATATATGTACTATGTAGTATGTATTATGTATTACATTATAGTACTATTTACGATGAACACACGTAGGAGCAGTAAATAATATCTCGAAAAAGAATTTTGCTGTCTCTGCACTATGGAATGTTACTTTATCGAATAATAAATTCAGATATTTCCATGAAGTTATAGATTCAATGCGAGACATCTATATTGGCTTCATGATGTGAAGCGTGAGATACAATTTTAAATTTTATTTTTCATACCTACAAAACATGAACACAAAATTGCAGATCACAGATTACTGACGCAAATTGAAAACCTTTTTTTCCCCTATAAATCATATCGTCGCACTTTAAAGTATATAAAACAACAGTTGTGATATTATTATGTCATCACTTTTTTTTAGAAGATAGAGACGTAATAGTCGAGTGTTGATAATTTTCATCTACATTTTATATGATTAATGGATTAGTGTTTCGTTGGGACTGCCAAGTCATTATTTGTAAAAATGCAAGATTTTGGAAATAAGACTCTATATTCGCTGATAAGAAATAAATACATTTGTATGCATTCATAGATTGTTGAAATAATTTATGTGGATGCAAAAAAAAAATAATAATGTACAACTTATTTGATGCAGTGCAAAGTATAAAAAATATTTTCACTACTATAAAATGTCATAACTGTTTTATTCAGTGAATTAAAAAAATGAGTTTGTTTTTTTAACCACGTTCCAGAGTGTTTCAAAAACGTACTTTAATAAGTGAGTATTGTATTATCACATAAATCACGTAATTCATTAATCGCCATTGAAATAGGCAAGTTGGTAGGTGTGATATTATGGTTAACACAAGTTTAGAACTATGTAGTGATAAAATCAATTTTATTATTGTTGTTTTAAAATTGTTCACTATGACTACCTAAGCATTTTGTTTTTGGTTTACGTCCTTCGAGCATAATACTTTCTAGTTAGAATCTTAAAATTCATTCCTTCGTTGAAGTCGAATACCACCTCTCCAGAAACTCATTATTCTGTCTCAAGCTTCTTTGAATACGAAATCAAATTGTTTTACATTGGCTGTCTTTAAGCTTCGCTATGTAAATCAATATAATATAGTATTAATTTTTAAACATTTTCTCATCGTTATTACTACTGACATTATTGGCACTTACAGTTCAGCTTATTTCTACGATTAATTATTACTAGGTCTGGGATTTCGATGCACATTGCATTGTTTTCCAAAGCTTACTGTGCGATGCTCGTCTGGTCACAAATTTGTTTTATGTACTTATGAACGAGAATAAGAAAGTCTATTTTGCATTTTTTTGGAATTTTTTGTGATTTTTAGTTTTTCGGTAATTTTCTTAATTGTTTAGGGCATTTTAGAGTTATTGGAGCATTTTTTGAGTTTTGAGGTAATTTTTTGGATTTTTTAGGGCATTATTTAGGGTTTTTAGATCATAAAAGCATTTTTTGAGGGTTTTTTAGGGCATTAAAATCCCAGCCCTAATTATTACTATTGTGATAACGATTAATAATTATATAAAGAAAAAAACAAATAGCCAATAAATTGATATCAGATAATTATTAATATCAAGATAAGTTCAGCCAGTGCAGGCAGGAGTGTATGATGTATTGCGTGTAATTAGCTATAATTTGTGAATATGAGAGTACTTATGTATAATTTGAACACCTAAATAACATTCAATATCTAAAATTTTAAAAATCATGTACATCAAAGTCTTGCACTAAAAATAACATAATAACAAATAAGAAAACAATTAAATATATTTTATTTTCTCGGAATTACGATTCTCTTATTTATTTTCCAAATTTAACTCGATAACATATACTAAAATCTTGCATTATATTTTCTGCAGTCATTAAGTGTAGGTAGACATTTAGTGCTCACAAGACGTAAAGTTATTCTTTTCGTTAATTTCCAGTACGTGAAATTTATTAAAAAGTTAGCATAATACAATTTATTTATAATTAATAAAATTGTATCGATAATAATATAATGTAGTCATTTCAATTTTCAACTATTTAAATAACATCTTGGAAGTGCTATCGATTCTCGTGTACAGACGTGGCGTAGTAGCATCACAGGACGTAGTTAATTATATTAAATGATACCTATATAATATACTAAAGAAAATATTATACTCGAAAAAGCATTGTTTAAGTTTCACCGAAAACGCGGCTTATTCACGCGGAAAAGTCACTTTATTAAATAATAATTGAACGCGTATTCCCGAAGTAGCTTTTTATATCCGGTTTATGTCGGAATCGCGTTATACATTTCGACGGGGCCGTAGTTTCGTCAGGGCGTTGATTAACGTGGTTATTACTTGCAGGATAACGAGTGCGGATCTATGAGAACGAGAAAATTAATTAAACCGCCTTTTGAGCTGTTTCGATTGTGCATTGCAGCATTATTATATTATTATTATTATGGTGCTCGCGCCTTTATAATATTGCACACTATTATTATGAATATGCACTCGAAACGGTTTTACTCTTTACAACAATATAATATATTCACCTGTATGAATATATTATGTGTAATAAATAATAATATGATATCGGTCGTGTGTATTATTAATGTGAATACGCGAGCTCGCCGCCAGCTACGAAGCAGATTCGATGGTTTAGGTTAATGCACACGACGCTCGTGGAGATCTCAAATCATTTCTGGTCTCGTTAGATTTGCATCGTACCACGAATATTACAAGAGGAGCGTATCGAGTGGAAAAATTTGCATTTATATGTACAGCGAGGCGTCTATAATAGACGGACGTGCGTACGGAAACGATTTATGTAGAGATGCATATACAAAGTAATAATGTCTCAACAGTTTTTTTTAGACAATGAAGAGTTATTAATCCATTTAATTGATTATTTTGAAGAGACTTGGATTGGGAGACCAACTCGAAGAAATATACGGCGACCTCCAATGTTTGATTTGACATTGTGGAACCAATATGATGCTACACAAGCAGGTTTACCAAAAACAATTATTGAAGGTTTCTATAGAGCATTCTCTAGTAGAAGTATGTTGTTATTACCACGTCATAATAGATTACGAAGTTTTTCTGATGATTATCATGCGATAGTACACTCAAGTACAGTATTGCAATTATTAAGATAAGACTTATGTCGATTAGTGGCTCTACGCAAAATATAATATACATATTTTATACATATGTATACGAATAATAAAATTACTAAATAAATATGTGCATACATATGTATTTGTATTTTACTGATTTAAATTTTGAATTTTTATTTTAAATCTTGTTATAACGAATTCAACTGGTATATTCTCTTGATTTAACGAACTTCGATATACCGAATTTTTTTTTTCGGTCCCTTGAAATTCGTTATATTGCGAGTTGACTGTATTTACACGGATAATGTAGATATGTAATATTACTTTTAACATATTTTAATGATAAAAAGAAAAACGCACAAAGCAGGAGGAGAATAGAACGAATTTGTATGTTTAAATTTATATTAAATTAGGTTAAACGACAGTTTTGAAGATTTAAAAAAATTTAAAATTGATTTGATGCAATCTAAATTGGGACCAAGAGTTTTTTAGAGCTTGTCGGCTACTTCCTTGTTGGCTCTGATGTCTCCGTAATTTTATCTGTGGTAAATTAAGTGCTTGACCATGAGTATTTTATTTTATTTTTTATTTTTCTATCATGAGTATTTTCTGTATGTATGGAAATGATCTTGTACTCTGGTTCCGCTAGATAGCTACGACGTGTCTATGGGTCAATCCCATGTGACCTATTTGTAGTGTTTAGACTTATCTAGATTAAAATTTCTTTATCTAGTATCTTATCTAAATTAAAATCTTCTAGACATCTATTTTTGTAATGTTAAATTAAAACTTCAATTATCTGTATTAATTGTAGGTTTATAGATAATTTTTATGAAATATATTTATTTAATATTAAAATATAATATATATTTTATATTTTGTATTCGAAAACCATAATAATGTAATTGAATAGAATGTATATCTTACTTTTAAATAGTATCAACAAATTTAAAGCAGTTACGAAATATAATAGGAAGGTTCTTGATAGTCAGAATTTTATAATTCTTTGTTAGCTTCTGTATTATTTTTATTTTCCAATAATTAATTTAATGTAATTATGTAGTAATTTCTGAACGACGTGGTGGTAAAAAAACAACAATTTATAAAATAATAATATTGATATTATAAACATTAAAAATGATAGCGTATTTATGAGTTTACCGTTTTAGATGAATCAATCTATATACATAATAATATATGTAATAAATACTATAGGTACGTTTAATTTTAATATTTTGTTTATCCGGTAAAATTACCCATGCAATCTACGGGTCAGTTTCGTACTATACTGCCTGGAGTGCCGACCACAGACATTGACTTCTGCAGCTATATAAAGTACAATATTTTACTATCAATTTCTATATTATGCTTCAGATTTTATATTTGAGAATCTAATTACCAAAACACTTTGGCGGCGCCGCGGAAGTAATGCGAAAGCAGTTCCCGCAGCGTCGTCGGTTCAAAACTGGAAAAAAAATACCAAAACACAATACAATGCGTCCAGTAACTATAATTATGTTATGTTCTTGTCACCTAATCATTTATGTATATATATATAATAATTAACTAGATAATATTTAAAAATATTTTATTCTAACAATTTTAATTAATCTACTTAAGTATGATACAGTACAGTGTTGATATAAATTAAATTAAAACTTAACTTAAGGTACGTATTAAGTTTTTATTATGTTGTTTTATTTTGCTTGGAAATATTATCTAAGTACATACCTAATTCTTTAAATATATTAATTGAATTTGAGTAAAATCATTAGTTTAAAAATATGATATAGTTGATAGTGTAAGTAATATATGTACCTCAAGACCATAGTTTTTATTTTTAAAAAAGAATATTAATTGTGTAGAAAAATATTGAAAAATCGTTATTCCCATTGTTTCAATGGCTCATTTAGGACGACTGAGGAGTCCAACTACCCCCCCCCCCTCCACTAGGGGGCTGTGTAGTATATAGTATACGGAAAAGGCTATATATAATATATAAATGGTATTTAATATGGTGCCCACCTTGGGAGATTTCTGGCTATACCACTGCATAGTTCATGACAAGTATAAAAAAAATTCTTAACTATCTGTTTTAATTCAGGTAAATTGCATTTATCAATTATCTTTATCTATATGAATTACTTATCAATAATCTATTATGTTAATCAAGATAAAATTTTAATTATCTATTCCAAACACTGCCAATTTAGAAACTGTTTAGAATAACCCTTTGTCGCTGAATGGTGGAATGATTATATTATGACTACTGGACTACTTGCGTATCAGCTATCTAATATAATATTGTAGCCTGTAAATATTTTGATAGCAAAATTAAATCAATTAAATTAAATTACAACATCAGATCAAAGGTGTCTACACTATGTTATTCACATAAATCAAATTTAACAAAATTAATGTGTTAATACATAATAATTTACATACATTTTTTAAAATGTTTAATAAGTACCTATGAAAAGTATTGAACGAAATTTATTACTGATCTACATTTACTAGGTGCCCAGGTAAATATGACATTAAAGTCTATAATCTTTTAAGCACTACTATTATAAAAAGATTTGATGTACAAATTCTGTATCTGTTATAAAATGAATGCATAGTTAAGACGCTTCATATAATAAAAAGTATCTATTAAAAATCTAAAACTAAATAATAATAATTTATCAATAAGTTATTGATTAAATTACTTTTTACTTCATGCTTATTTATCCAAAACTTTATTAAAGGGTTATTGAAACGTTTAATTATTTCTCCTAACTAATATTTACTTTTATATCATACGATTGATTTAAGTCAATTACATTTCACCTATAATGATATTATTATATCGAAAAGATTAACTTATTTACAGTGGTGTAGAAAAATTGCCTAACTAATACGCCGTGTCGGGTCTTAGCTTTTCATAGTTACATGATAATATGTATAAGACCGAACTTTATTTCAATTTACTTTGATAAAATTGTGTTCCGTAGGCTAATCTAAAATCTTTAAATATTAATACGAGATATATCATAAGATATGTTCATAAGGTGTTTTTACAGCAATATTCAAAATATCAATCATATTATAGATTGTCACTTTGTTTATTTTTGTAAGCGTTTAAAGTTCAAATTTTGACTAAATTCATTAAATAAGCACTACTTTGAATGCGTTATGAACACAAAATATTGTTGACAGTTGACACTGTTATGATGAGTTATGTGAGAGGGTAGTGGGTAGGAAGTTTCTGTACATTAATATTGACATTCCAAAAAGTATCATTACTCGAACATAATATTGTTTAAATTGTCGAAAATTTACGATTTCAAATAGCGTTCAACGATTTCATATATTTTAAGAGAACACTACAACCACATGTGTTGTCTTCGTCTTACAAGTGTGTAACATATGATTATTATAAGATATAAAAACAATTTACAATTTTAAAATACACATAAATAGCTTTAAAATTAAATTTTAATAAATAATCCATGAGAATCCTTCGAAAATAATGTTACCTTTAATTTTTATAAGACGTCAATTCATTCTAAATTTTAAACTAACGGAACCAAACGTGATCTGCTGAGCGTAATATTTGCTATGTTATGTACTTGTAAGGCGGAGACATATGACGCATGCGGGTGTAGCGTTCTCTTAATCGAAAAATAACATGTTGCAAAAATAATTTAAATACTTAATTAGGTTATTCAAACCGGTGTTTATATAATATTATAATATTTTGATACATAATTTGTGTTGAAAATCTGTCTCAACCTACAGGTCTTGCATTCCATAAAATATGAAGAGTGTATAAAAAGGATGACCGACATTCTTCCAACTGCCAGGACTCAACGGCAGAAATCGTAGTCCCAACATCACCCCAACTTTAAAATAGATACATATGTATAGTATATTTTATAGTAAAGAGTCTCGGAGTAACCTTCGTAGATGTTTATAACATGATATAAGCATAAGATGGAACGAAGGGTTGTTAAATTAAGACTATATTGTAATTAAGTAGAAAGTAAATAAGTAAGCGATCAAGTGCCTACGTATGTATGTATGTATATTACCTTGAAGATTAACAACTTAAAAATTTGCTACACAGTTTGATTAGAAGAAGTAAAAATATTAGTGACTTAGATTTGATTAAGCACACGGCGCGGCGTATGTACGAAGAAAATGTCGAGAGGCGAGTACGCTCATTAATATAAGCCGAGTGCGCATCTATTCCTCGGCTAGCCTTTTGGAACCGTAAATGTCGTGCCAATATTTAACGGAACGATACACCGGCCGTGTAGATGGTTGTGACATTTAGTCATCCGTAACACGTGTACATATATAAACTGTTTCACAAGAGCTACCACGAAAAGAGGGATAAGTTTAGGACCTTTTCAAGGAATATAGGTACCTAAGATGGAATCACGAGTGAATGCATGTTGTATAACGATGTGATTCGAAAATCAAACCAAGTTTTGACTATCTACGTGTTTAAGTTTTGAACAACGGGCAAAATGTAGTCCATTATGGATGATCACCCTGTATGCGCAGTAATTATCTCGTATACCTTCTATGAAGTAGTCATTGGTGAGAGCAATGCGAACACCGCGTAATACAAATTACAGACTGTAAACGGCGTATAAATTACTCCAAAACAATAAATCTTCGTGCACCACCCTTTAATAATTTTTAGACTATATTTATCGGTATTTCATTTATTATTAAACGGTTTAACAGTTGGAGGAAAACATTAATAAACATCAAAATATTTTACCTAGGTAATAATAAGACAATATGAGTCAGCAGTGTCGACTTCTACTCTTCCGTATTTCAACCATTACCTACATAAATAACACTATAGTCTATAGATAATAGGTAGGTAACCGAATAAGTTAGGAATAAAAGTAGCTAATATAAATCAAGATGGTAAAAGAGATACAACACAAGTAGCAAATTTTCAATAACTACTGTTTGCCTAAACATTATACAAAGAGACATATGAGAAAATTGGAAATTTTAATACATATATAATATTATGATGTCATTCACTGAAATATTATTATTATTATATAATATTTAACTGATTTATTTATTTTTATAGTCATATAACATAACACAATACAAGTGAGCGAGGAACAACGAGTAGACGTACCTGTTGTTACTCTTCGATTTCTACGTTAATACATTCTGTCTTGGTATAGACTTTGAAAATATCAATTTTTATTATGGGCCATACATCAAAATGTATTGTCATAGATAACGATAGTCGAATAAAAAATACATTTATGATAAGTTTATAATATGATGGCTGCATGGCTGTAAATAAAATTGTGGGTGCGTGAGATACAATAATAATAATAATAATAATTTAATCGTGAGCGTAATGTTGAAACCGTAGATGAATACAAGACGAGCAACGACATCTTACAGCTCCTAAAGATAAGGAATGAAAGGGACCCTCAAACATTTTCCACAAATTTTTAAGATGACGTTATATTATTATTAACTTTAACCTTGTAAGTAATAATATATTTAAAACCCTTATCATGCGTAAGTATATTCGTTTTTATAATAAAATAATATCATATTTGTATATAATATAAATATTATACCTACGCTCGTGTAAAATCAAATTAACGCATCCTGTTCGGCTGACAAGTGCATTTTCATTTTTTTATAATAATAATAATTTATACTAAAATAATATGACTGGAATAATCACATTATGTTGTAAAAACGCAATACAAAAAATATAACTATACGATATTTTCGTTTATCGACAACTACAATTTTATTTAACTCGCAAAAAAAAAAATAAAAAAAACAAACGGAATGTTAGTAAATATTATGTACACATATGAACGTTTAATAATACAGTAATAAAAATATAATAACTGCATTGTTAGTACAATTAATAGTCCTATATGATGAATAAAAAAATTAAAAACTTTTCATAAATATTAATTTTAATGCGAGTTAAATTAGGCTTTAATAGTTAAGAACCTGGTTTTCATTTTTTATTATTTTTACAATAACATCAGTGAATTATTAATTTTCATCTAATTCTTTACAAACATTACCACCGATGTTTAATGTTTAAACTGTGTATTAATTAAAATACGCAATAAAAGTAAACATTAATTTGTATTCATGCAATACTCCTGATTTATCCCAACCTTGTATAAAATATTATATTATAATTGATCATATATGTATACACATCATGTTAATTTATTAAATATGTTTAGTTTCAACGCACTTCCACAAGCAAATATTTAAAAATGTCATATTACAGTTGCAATTTTTTTGTTTTTGTTATTTTAAACACTGTATTGTACGACACAGACTAACATAACAATATGTAAATTTAATTTTTCAAATCTATTTTATCTATTTTATTAACGAATTAAATGTTATTATATTACTAAATTTATTTTAATATATTCAGTGCAATTAAAAATCAATTGCTTTAAAAAAAGTAAAAATATAAAAAAAATATAAGAACAGGTAGGCAAGTAAAAAAAGGTAGTAAAAATATGTTTTTTATTAGCGCCTATAATGATGCGTTAAAAAATCATAGGAGTTTCAAAAGTAAGTGCGGATGAAGTGAAACTTTTTTCAGAGAGTATGAAAACAAAGTTCATCGTGGTCAAATATTAAGTTTGTAATGAAAAATTTATACAAGAAAATGTTCAATTGAAATTAATTTCAATTTCCAAAAGCCAGTTTACCACTTCCGATATATTTACCACCCTAAGAGCAACATCGACACGGCAACCAGTTGACAAAATCCAATCACCTGTTTGGAGTTTCTGACCTATATACAGTTTGATTGTGGTAATCAGACAGCTAAGTTTTTCATCGACTGGTCAGTTCACCCAGTTCACCGGCTCTGGAATATATTTCGGTCATCTGATTGGACACGCAAGTAACGATTTTTGTTTGCAGTGGTTGACTCCATGAATCCAACTTATGCTACCACAACCAAAGAAGTTTCACACCAAAAATAATATTATTCATAAACTTAAATGTTTCGATATAATGATTGTTTTATGTTTGATGAATCATCTGGAATATGTATATATTATATTGTATATAAATATAAAATAAATACTCTTTATTTCAGATCTAGAACAATCTCATAAAGTTGTAAACTGTACGAAATCATATCAAATATAGATATTTTTTTTAAATTTGTATTAAAACAATATTCTTTCATTAATGTGCCACTTATCTGTACACTGAACAATTGTTGGCTTTTCTATTTTTAATGAAGTAGTTACCACAAACAGATACTATACTACTATGTGCCATTATAATACTCTATTATTACGTCTAGATTAAGACAAATGAAACAAATTATTTCTAATAATTAGATTACCTATGAGCTATGGATTAATGATAATGAAATAACTGTTTAACTATAATATTTCAATTATATGTTTATGTAACTCTTCATAAATATTGTAGTTCAGCTTCTATATATTTAAATTAAACGATTAAACCAATATTGGAAACATTTAAAACTATAGATTTGACATGCTAAGTAATTACAAAATTTTTTAATAATCCTTGGAAAGCTTTATAGCATATAATATAATTTTTTTTTACTCGTAAATGTACGAATTTGTAACTGTGCATTCTGTTGTACCCATTTTATTATCACACAGGAACATACTTGCATAATAATAGTTTCAGGAGAATACATTTACAAAATTTAATCTTACCAATTTCATAGGTTGGTAATGATATTATTTTTTGTGGCTCCATATATTATTTAAATGATTTTTTCCATTAAATAAATATTAATGAATATTATTTTAATCTACTCATTCATTTTTAAACTATTATGTATAGTTGTTCATAGATCATATACATATGATATCATAATCAAGACGCTTATTTTGAAAGCAATAAGATATAGTTTACATATTTTGCATTTTATTGGTACTCTTTAAATTCGACACAATTAATTAAATATTTAAAGTAATAATAATATAACGGATGTATTTCAAATAGAATCAGGATTACCTATATTTTAATAGTATGAAACAAATGGCGTTTTAAATATTCTGAACGTGAACGAATTGATTACATATTAGTCTAAAGTAGATGTTCGTAAAGCCATTATTTTTCAAACTACTCCAAGACAACATTTGGATTAATGGACTAGAATTTAACGGAGTAAACACTTTACATTATTTATTTTTGTATAATATTTACATGTACCTATTTTTATAGGGATTTGCATTCCAAGGGTGTAGCTAAATCACCGGGTGGAAATGTAGAACCTATATACACCCACTGTTATGCAGCCCGCCAGAAGATAAACGACCTACCCAACCTCGGACTTCACAGCGTGACGCATATAGTTGATTAAAAGCATTTGTATGCTGAAATCGTAATTCTTTTTATTTTTGGTATTTTTTTTTTTTTTAAATTGTTCATTAATAACTTATAACTCTGAAAATGAAAACCATGTAGGGTGTTCATTAACAGATTCACGAGTAGTGTGTCTGTGACTTTATCTTCACCCGAGGTTATTTGGCAAACTCTCGCTCTATCATTCGACGTTTAAAATGTAATTAATTTTAAGGGTTGACACGTAATCGTAAAGGGAGTATGGATGATGACGGGATGGGTGGTCCAGAGGTAACGGTAGACAGTGTCACAGTGGTATGAAATGAATTAATACTTTGGATTCAAATACGGTAGACGAGGAAAACTTAGTGGATATTATTATATTACAACCCACCCAAAAACCACCATCGATGGAATCTGTAGAACAAAGGAGAAGGTTGTGACTAGTATTTGCCACCGACTGTTTAGGCATTTTAGTTTGTGTTGGACTCCTTCACTTCATTGTACTCATTCGGACAAAGGTGATACCTCGGAAAACCACAATAGGACTCAGTTACGTCCATCAAAGCGAATTTTATCTACACCACTCGGCTTGTGGTAGATATGGTTTTGGATTTTAGTTTTTAAAAGCCCGTTTCAACGCAAAAGATTTAAGGTCAATATTTTTTGTAAATGAAAAAAAAAGAGAAACCTTTCAGTTGTTTTTAACCAGCCTTAATAAAAAATAATTTATTAGAACACCAAACGAAGGGGGGAAACTCAAGAGATATGAGCACTTAAGCTTTTAACATGGTTTTAACTAACGATATGACAGTGAATTTTTTTAATTAAAATTACTTAATCATTATCCTGAAAGAATAATGACAATGGATACGATGGATGTTGAATACACCTTTAAAATTAATAACTTAAGATTTGTAATTGAATTTAGGTATATCCTGGTGAGAATATATTTAAGGATCAAATTGTTTTATAATTTAATATTAAATTAATTGCAACGTTAATTCAACTATTTTCAGTGAAACAATACGAATTTAAAATGATTAGGTATTATTGGTTATCTCAATAGACATTCAAGTGCTCTAAATCTTGAGATTGAAAATTCAATGAAATATTTTAAAATAGTATTGTTTTTTAATCATTTGAAATGTATACTAAAAGTATAATTGATGAATAATACAGTTTACATTCAAGAAAATGTTCTTGTTAATAAACTTAATGTTACGTGAGCTGAAAAAGTTATAGTCATCAAACAATGAATTCACATAAAACACGTTTAAAATTATTAATGTTTATACCTTCAAAATTATTTTAATTTATACAGGTAATCTAATATCATATTATAATTTTATTATATTATGGTATTTAATTAGATTAAATTATTTTAAATAATTATGAAAAGATTTATGTATTTGTTAATATATATATATAGTTATTATATAGAAGTAGAATATTCAATTATTCAATACCAGGAAAATATTTATTTATTGCTATTCCCAACTATATTTCAAAATGCTGTTTGATGAATTACAGTACAATTGTTTAAAATTGTACCTCTGTATAAAATTGAAGTTCACTAGAGTTACTGTTAAACGACAATCTCAAATCATCAAAAGAAACGATTTTGAAAAAATAAATAAATATTGTTTACTTTATTATTAATCGAATATAAGTAGTAACGATTATTATAAAAAAAATAACTTCAAATATTATGTACTATCATTCTAAGTTAAAAAATAGTTTTACAAACTCAAATGTTGTCATTATAATATACAAATAAAATTATGTCATATTTTCTTGATCATTTAACAAAAAATGTAAAAAAAAATGATTCATTACTAACTTTTAAATAATTATAGTATTTACGAGTTTTTACTCTCATACCATTAAAATAAAAATGGCAACTTTATAAATGATATGTTTTTTTAAAACACAAATAATACCGGATATTTTTGGACACTTCAACACAGTTGCGTATTTAGGATTTTTTAAGGGGGGAGGATATAAAGATTTTAATAATTCATAGAAATATTCAAACTACACATATATTCCTGTTAATATAAACAAGTTGTATTGTGTACATTAAATTTTGGTCTAGGGGGGGGGTAGATATGACCCATTGCTTCAACATGCACATCTCTCATTTTTACCTAATATGTAGTTGTGTATTATAACAATAAATCATTACGTAGTTAAGTCTACCATCTTAAATGTTTATTTATATTATATACTTTGTAATAATATTGTTATAGCAACAATTCGTTTGTCCAATGTATGTTCACAGTGGCGTAATTTGGCTAACAATTTTGGTGTTGCAAAAAAAAAAAAAACATTAAAATTAAATAAATAAATATATTCAACAAATGTTATTATTTATTTATATTATAATTTATAATATTTTTATTTTAAACTTAATTTTCGGCTATTCACAGAGGATTTTTTTATGTTGCAAAACGATACTTTTGCAATACCTGAAAATTGTTCGGTGTTGCAAGTGCGGCACTTGCGAACCCCAATTACGCCACTGTATGTTCACGTATCTCATGTATCTATATACAATTTGACATTTTTCATTCGTATCGTAACAATAAAATATATATTTGGTGTATATATTATATATATATATATATATATATATAATATAAATGAATAGTTTTTTGTTTTGTTTTTGTAAACAATTTCAAAAAACCATATGCTTAATAAGCACCATACTATTTACATATACCTAAGTAGATTATAGATATATTTTAAATAAATTATAATAGTTATATGTGGAAAAACTGTATATATTTATTTATTATATATATAACTACTTTAAAATAAAATATATAATATCTTTTTTTTTTTTTTTGACCAACATCTTGTAAATGAAGTTCAAAAAATATTAATTACATATTAACACTGTTCATCTTCACACGACATAATATGCAAGATTTAATTTATCTTCTATCTGGCTGACTAGGTTATCAAAAAATTAATTTATGAACATTTAATCATAACATTTTTAATGTGTATATCTGTAAGCGTGTTTTAGAAATAAAATACATAAATTCAAACTAAATTAATCCTAACATTCTATTGAAACTCTTATTTATTTTTATTTTATTGAGCATACTATAATTAGTGAATAACCTATAAGATAAGGTAAGTTTTCAACAATATAATGTCTAAAAATATTATTCCAAAGTTTTAAATAAGTTTTGAAAATATAATTTAACTAGACAACACATGTTTTTCAAACAATTACTAAATAGGTAAATATCTGTAAAGAAACAAATAATAAAATATAATATGACAAAACAATGTTAGTCAAAAATTTGTAATTTATTTTATCGTCTAAAAGAAACATATATTTAGACTTCCAAATGACCAATTCACATATTTTATACTTCGATTTAAACGACAAGGTTATTATTAATTTACATTAAACATAAGTCGTCATCGTCATCCTAACTATAAGAGAGTATTTTTGAGTATTGTCATATAACATTGATATTTCCGTTTCCCGAGTACATTCATGCATCAAATATAAATCAGAACCCTTATCGACATATTATTTCATGTACCGTACAAAATAAAACTACCGCTGGTATCAACATTTTGAATTGAATTCCCGATAAAAGCTGAATAAGCATGGAAACAAAGGATCAATAAACGCAAAAAACACAAAAATATAAAGTTATATGCATATAATATTATGACAAAAAGAAACAAACTATCAAACTCCATGTGTTGTATTAAAATGTAAAATTGACACAATACCTCAGCAAACATATTAGAAATAAAGTATTGATTTATCGTTTTTTTTTTTTTTTTACAGACCAAATTACAAAAGACTTTTAAATTAATTGAATTGAATAAGTAATACAACTTCTTCAATAAATTAATAATATAATTCTGTACATAACTTCATACTTTATACTTTTCAATTTAAAACATTCCAGTTATTGACTATCTGTTCACCGTAAACAATGTCCCTAACAACAAAAACGGTGTAAATTACCCATATAATGTTAAATAAGTTTTTAGAACTTCCAAGACATAAATTTATCTCAACTCGCCAAAATGTAGACGACCATCGGAACTACTAAACACGATTGACCACCGCCAATCGTCCATAGAAATAAACGTTCTGATAAAAACATAATCACGCGATTCAATTGCGGACGGCCAGCAACAATAGTGGCTCCCCAAAATCAGAAACCGATCACCAATATCATTATCAAACTAAACAATAAATATGTAAGTATGCGGGCACATTTCATCATAACATTCAGTGCATCAGATTGTCAGTATGATATTGCATTGATTTGTTTCATGATTTCCTTCGAACATATTTTACCATTCAAACTGACCATATCTTTTTAGCTCTACTAGTTCGATTTCTTAGGCCAATAGCCAATAGGAACTTCTTGAATGAATAAAACATTAGGAAAACGCATCACAGATCAATTTGGATGAACCTGGCTGAAATTTAACACCTATTAACTATCTGCTAAATTTACGACCAATTCGTTCCACTTGCAACCATCAGGCTGCAAATATTGCGGTACTAATGAATTTCGTACCAATTACTCAAATTATGTTTTACTCTTACCTTAAAATAAAGAAAACACGAATCGCGTCCCATGTATTAGGTATTTCACATGTATTTTTTTTATTAGTTTTTAAGGTTTTTTTTATGAAAATACTCAGTATTATTATGTTAACCTCAAAAATATTTCAAAGTTAATAACAATAAATTAAATACTTTATACTATATTATACGGACTAGATGGATATCCCAACTAAAATTAAAATAAAACAATTAAAAATACATTAAATTGTAAATTATTTGTTAAATGTAAATTTTATTTGGTATCTCTTGGAACTACGCATGAAAATTAACTATAGGTGAAAAGTAACTAGAATTATGCCCTGGGCTCAATTCATTAAAAATAGCATGTTTACTTGGGTCCCCATTCCTCCAACCTAATAATTCGTGTGCGCGCGGACGTTGAAGCATTTAAATTTATCCAATGCATCATAATGGCAGCTAACAAAATTAATTTTCATGTTATTTCTCCAAATTTTCGCTCTCAATTTTACCAAAAGAAATAGTGTATACCAAATTTATATTCTGAAATTGAAGTTATGGTGAAATTAGAGACATCCACAAATCTCACACGTATTTCAATTAGTCAAAAAAGAGAAAATGTTGCAAATATTTATTTTGTTTTAATAAAAATTTTTTTTTATGTTAATTACGAGTTGCTTACATTTGTTAATTGTTAGTCTTAAATTAAGTTGACTTATGATACTAATTATATTAACATATAACGAATAATTATTGATATCCTACATAATTATTTATATATAATAATTTGATTTTGAAGATTATTATTTGTTTAAAAATTGATATGACAATTTTATTCAAACTTTTTTATAAAAAATAAATTAAACTAAATTAATGTTTTAAAATTATTTGAAATTGTTTTAAAAATAATGGGTTGAAGCTATTCTACATTATGTAGTTTTGTTTTTTCTTAAGATGTCATCGGTTGCGAAAATTTTGAAGCTTTTACGTGAGGTGAACATTTGATATTTCATATGAAAGCAATTTATAACGATTTACAACGATGTCTTGTAAAACCTTCTAAATAGATCTTTGTACAATGGTCCAAAATTGTCACCGGATTTATGTGGGTTGAAAACGCTTTATAGACTTCTAAAATATTCTTATTCTACAAAATGTTTACTTTCACATTGTCCAACTATTATAGATATTGATGATAGTAAGAATAATAAAATACAACTTGAGATAACATGACTTGGCACAACATACAGCCAAAAAATTAAGTTGATAAATGTTATTATGATGGAATTGTTAGCATAATATTTATTTATTTTTTTTATTTGATGATGGGGGATTGCTGATCAAAATATAGTATAGTAAATACATAAATATTGACATAAAGTAAAATTATAGTCTAAAATTTTATATAATTTGCCATGAACATATTTCTATGAATATTTTAATATTTAATAATTCTAAATCAACAAGACAATTCGCCGAAGTTTAGTTTCTCCCATACCTTTTATAATCTTCTCACTATTGAAAAACAGTATTCAGCAGATACAATTGACATGGGAAGTATGGCAAATATTTTAAACAGTTGGTGGAGATTAAAATACAAAGTGTTTTATTACATGAAACATAATAACGAATTTTGTGAAAAAAAAAAACTTTAAAATAGAATATTAGGTATACAGTGAAACTTCTCTATAACGGAATCGCATAGGACCAAACATTTTTCCGTTATAGTTTTCCGTCATAGAGAGGTAAGAATTTCATATATTATTTGCACCGGGGCTATTGACATTTTTCGTTACAAGAAGGATTCCATTAATAGAGGGTCCCTTATAGAGAGGTTTTACTGTGTATCGTATATTTTATTGACTTACCTTCACAATTAGAATGATAAATTTGTCCATTATTATTCATAAACTTAGAATAATATGAAGTTAAAAATTGTATTTTATTTATCATAAAGGAATATAATAAGTATATTATCATACATTGTTGTGATAGATATTGCAAAATATGATTTTTTTGATGAATAGATGAATGATAGGCACAGTAATATTATCAACTCTTTCAAATGGGATTCAATTCATCGTAACAATTGCAGTTTATATTTTTTCACAGATATGGGCAGTAAATCCACGAGTAATTCAGATCTTTTCTAAGAAATTGTATTGTTGACTAAAGTTGAGGTTTACCGAACAATGTTTTGATAGTAATATTGTTAATATTATAATTCTAAACGTGTTATTATATACATATAACTGTTTTTGCATTCGCACCTTATTGTTCACGCCTTATTGCTGTCCTCAATATTTCATTGAGAATTTGTTAAGCTAATGAGTTGGACACATTTAAGTATACAAGTATACGACTATAATGTCTAATATGACGACGAGCAGTTTTTTGGTCTTTGAAAAAAAGTGGCTTTAAGAAAACGAAGTTGTTGAAAAGGATTCTCCTGTTAACGATTCAGTAAGTATTGTTCATACTTGATGTTTTATTCCCATACGTGTATAATATTACCATTAAAGTATATAAAAATTGATCACCCCAGCATCTATCTATTGCAAATAACAAACTTTCATTGATAAAGTTGATATGATACTTTTGTTACTTTTTTTATAAATCATGTATCATATTATTATTCGTTATACTTACACAAATGTTGATTGCACATGTAAAATATAAGAATATAGATTATAAACTTTAAATTTATTAACCGTTCACTAGATCATTAATAATATATTATTATCGTATTAAAAATCATTCATACTATTATAATATACATTAAATTATTGCATAATTATATACTTAGCTTATTTTTCTGTGACTTGACTATTGCCTAGTGTTTTTTAGTTTTTTACATGGTTAATTCTATTTTAAATTAAATTTATATGTAATAATTAATAATATAAAATATCGATTATTTAGAGTACTTATATCATGATACTATATATTCTACATTGAATTATTTTAATACTGATATGGTCATATAGGTCATATAGCGCAAACGTAATGTCAACAAACGATCCACCATTGAAGCGTAGAAAATACATAGACAGATTAAAAACAACTACTGTAAGATACCAAGTAAAACGGTTTGTTTTTATAATTTACTACATTATTATAATATAGGTATATTGGACATTCAGTATTCTAATATATTCTAATTTAATATTCTTTTACAGTGAAAAAATGCAAACGCAAAACTGAATATGACATAATCCCAAAAATTGTTAAACATGAACCACCATATAAAAAGGAGAAAATCGATTATCAACTATCTTCTATTTAATTACAACAACAATAATTCAGAATTTACTAGTAATGCGTCTTCTCTGATCAACTGACTTCTATATTTAAAATATAATAATTGATTTATATGAATTTAAGTTAAGCAGTACCAAGGTCTTTATGTGGTGTGTTTATGCTGACTATAAACTTGGCTCACCCGCATATGAATCGTGAATTCACACTTGCAGATGATTCTTTTTATTAGTCATGAACGTTAACATTGACGAAAAATTTAAACCTGTCTACAGAATTCTTATCACTTCATTGAAAATTAAACTGTATATAGATATCACTAACATTAACATTTGGTGAAAATTTCAAGTGAATAGTTTATTACAGTGAATAGTTTTTGAATTACAACCATATAAAAATATCGATTTTTTTAAAAACTGTTGGAAAATTTTTACTTTTGACCTCTATAATGCACGAAGGATATTCACTTTTACATCGTAAACCACCCCCAAAGTTTGAAATTGAAGCATTATTTCGACTAGTTATGCTGTAAACAGACGCACACAAAAAAAAAAACACACATCATTGTAAAATCAATACATTCATCACTTCGTTCAGAATCTAAAACTTAGAAAAATCGAAAATTTTTAATAGCTTAAAAAAAGGTCAAAACATTTAAACATTTTTAATAAAAGCATTATTTCTACTTCAAAACTTGATGACAAACACAAAAAATTAAAAAAATCATAAATTTTTTAATAAATAATTTAATAAAGCATTATTTCGACTAGTTATGCTGTACACAGACACAAAAACAAACGTAAAAAAAAAACACACATCATTGTAAAATCAATACATTCATCACTTCGTTCAAAATCTTAAATATTTTAACTTGCCGTTATGACTAGAAAAAATAAAAGTCTTATAATAAATGAAAAAATGAATAACCACATAGTTAATAATAATTAATTATTATCCACAGATAACCATGTATAAATAAATATAATACCTACTTACGTTGTATCGATTATCAGTACGATATACTTACCCACGAAATATCGATATTCTCAACATTTAACTCTGATATCGAAAAACCAAAAAAAATATTTCAGTGTTTAAATTCCACTTTTTATGTAGTTAAAATTTTGTTTCTTAATTATGACTTTAATGACTTAAACCTTCTCGTATCTTTCCCGCGTAAAGCAGTTTTAATATGTTTCTTATTTTTACGACAGATACAACACGTCATGCGGATTATTTAGGCGGAACATCTTATTAATTATTTCAGTTTTTAACAATTCTTAAGCTTTTATAAACATCCAAAGTAAACGTATAAGACCAATACTTTTATACATAAGCTTATTTTATTATGTAGTCTCATTATATAAAAGAAAAATAGGTACTAAAATAATTGGAATTTTAAGACAAGGAAATATACGGCTAAATTTAAAATGTTTTTCATCGTAATTAGTATTATTGCCACCATCCACCACCGAAAATACAAATTGTATTTAAAGAAGTCATAATTAATGTAATTTGTTTTTGAATATCTATTTCAATTTTTTATTCAAACAGTGACTTCTGCGTGACACTTCATTTATTATATACATTACTTTTTCGTATACTCAGAAATTGCATTTAAAAAATCTGTAAAGATGTGCCAAATTATTGTTCTTATTAAAATATACTGAAAAATATTAAATTGTAAATATATTTATTTATTTTTATTTTTATTTTTTTAAATTAAATAAAATAGTATTTAAAATCTGTAATATTTATAAACAATACAATAAGTAAATTTAATAGCTAAGAAACAATAATCACAACATGAAATGGTGTAAGGAGGGACCACACCAACCAGTGTGTAAACCCTCTAACTTAGATGAGAGAAGTTATTTTTTTTCAATTAATACAAGTTTGAGATTAAGAGATCTCGACAACAGTGTCTTTTAAATCGATGTTAGGGGTTGTTTGGCATGGTTTAACTGGCTAAATTAAAGATTAATGGTTTTATTTGGTGAGCTGTTTTAGTGTGGAAACTTTTATAGTAATTTTTAACTATTGTAGGGACTGTTTCAATTTTAAAATCTTTATTTAGTGAGAGATTAGAAACATACCACGGCGTAGATATTATTTAACGAAGAGAAATAGATTGGAAGGATTGTATAGTCCGTATTTGGGAAGGCTTGGAACATCCCCAAATTTGGATGCCATAGGTCCTGATAGGTTTTAACATTGAATTTTATACTAATAGTTTGTTGTCAATTGAGAGTTTGGACTTGATAATAAGCCGTAATAGATGAAGTCTAGTGCTAAGAACTTTTCTTTTAGGTTTTAGGTGGAACAAGTTAAACGCTTGTCTAAAATTAAACCTAAGTAATTGTATTGAGTTGTAGTTTGGATTTGATTGTTTTGAAAATATATAGCTGGTAGGACAGCTTTTCTTAAAGTGAAAGGGATGTGAAAATACTTGTCTGAATTTATTTTGATTCTCCATTTGGTAGACCATTTTGAAATATTATCAAGATGTATTTAGAAGTTTTGGTATGCTGTTGTCAAGTGGGAATAGGATGAAAGGATGCTGTATCGTCAGCGTAAGTAGCTATCAGTGTATTTTCAGAGTTGAGAATATCAGCAGTGTAGATGTTGTAGAAGTCTGATGATAAATCACTTCCTTGAGGTATTTGAGGTATTCCTGCTTCGATTTAGAATTTGATGAGAAGCAGTCTCCTTGACAGACGAGGAATGAATGGTTTTCTAGGTAAGATTTTAAATTGTTAAAACAACAAGTAAAGTGGAGCCGTGAAGAACATTTTTAACTTGAAGAGTAACCCGGAGTGTCAAACCTGGTCGAACGCTTGTGAAACGTCTAAGAATACTCCTGGGCAGTAGGGTAAAAAAGCCACTACTGGAACCACCGCCACCGCCACCACCACCACAGCCACCGCCACCGCCACCGCCACCGCCACCGCCACCGCCACCGCCACCGCCACCGCCACCACATCCCACCGCCACCACATCCCACCGCACCTTGACATTTGACAAGCCATAGGTGCCGCCGTCGGTACACCGCTCCCCGCCCCGCCACCACATCACACCGCCACCACATCACACCGCCACCACATCCCACCGCCACCACATCCCACCGCTCCCTGCCACGCCATAGGTGCCGCCGTCGGACGTGACCTAACCCACGGTATACATATATAAAACACTCATATTAGGTATACTTGATATAGTCTCCCACTACAGAACCGTTTCCCCACTATAAGTTATTATCCTCACCATACTCGAAACAATTAGTTAATAATTCAGTGTATGAACATTCAGTCTTAGTTTTGTTTTAACAGTGTCAAGTCGCGAGTTTTATAACAGTGTTATTATGGGTGGATCAATCAGTGAAATGAATCGGATGTACAAATATGTTGCGCCTACATCTCCGACTGAACTTATCGATTGCACTAATTTTACAATCGATTTTGAAAACCGTAAATTTTTAAACGTTGGTTTCGATTCAAAAGATGAGTTCAATATCGTCGTGCAAATAATTACACCGTCGCGCTATGTAAATATTTCTCCAGACTTCTTGAGGCGTATTTACTCAGTGATGGGCCATGTTTTATCTTACATTCTGGATACTACTGTACGTTATAAAAAAATTATTTTTTTGGAAGATGAATTTGTATTGCTCACGAGTATGGTATATAAGGGAGAGCATGTTTTGGTCATGGAGTCTAAAAAAATAGACGGATGTAGAACTATATTAAATCGAAGAGATCTTATGACAATTCAAGATTTAGAGAGCACAATTCTTGAAACCATAACAATGAAAATCGCCATCACACGACCTATTATTTTAAATCAAATCGATCAAATAACCGACTACCTTAAAATCGATTTTAATGTTGATAAATCAACGAAACTTGAAGAAGTAGTTTCAATAACAAAAGGAATTCATGCCGAATTAATCACAAGCCATATACCGAAAAACAAACAGAGTTTCATACATCAGATAAAATTACTCGCAACTGAACAGCTGGCAATCAAATGGATGGAAAAGCTGAATAACTCTATAAATGTATGAACATTTATTTAAATATTTCGATAGTTAAAATTTTCGTATCATGATTACTTATTTTTATTACAGAATAAAGCGGAAGCTTTTAACGTTGACATATCGCCACCAAGATACTCAATTTTGTCACCGTCGATTATACATGACGAAAACGATTTATCACAGTTACGGGTAATTTAAAAATTAAAAAAAATATTTTTCTCGAGTTAACCGTTATTTTATTTTTAGGATGCTGACGAGGAAAGGGGGTTTCGAGAATACTTTTCAACACGTTCGAGTTTACCAACGAGGGCACCAATTCGGAAAATCAAACCTATGGTAATACACACATTATTTACTTGATAAACGGATATTGATAAATTTTTATTACAGGCTGTTGACGAGAACGATGGGCCGACTTACTTTAACAGATAATGCAAATAATTTAAAGTAGCTAGTAACTACTATATATAATGGACATTAATTACTTCTTGTATGTTGTCCTTTATGTGCAATAAACGAGATACATTTTCTTCACTCAGCTGAATACACTGGTCATCGAGTATGCATTTAATTGAAAAATAGTTGGATACACGGCATTTGACTACCGACACGACCTTGTTTTCGTCTGAACGAAGATACTTTGACTCCATGAACGTTTTCTTCTCGAGAACAGGTATAAGCGATTCAAAAAATTCGGTACTCATTTTCACGCGTTGAGAATTTACGTTAATATGAACAACACAATTCATTAAAGAGGCTGGATCGATCCCTATATTTAAAAACACGTTGTCATCCAAGAAAAAGGTTGAACAGTCAATAAGTTGATTAGACATTATGAAACACTGGAGGTTATAAGCACCAATTCTGAGAGACAAGGCTACACTGAGATTTATAATAAGTACCTATTACGTTTCATGAAAAATTAAAACACTATTAAGCATTTTTTTTTTTTTTTTTTTTTTTTCTGGTAATACGAGAATGCTGACATATTTTTTTTTTTCTCTCTCTTCGTTATATACGGGTATTGTACAGTATCACTGATTTAGTACTGTTTTCACAGTGATATCGCTCTGGTGTGTTTATTGAAATAATAATTCAAAATGTTTAAATGTGATCAATGTGTTTCTGTTTTCTCGCGGAAAGATGCTTTGTTCAGGCATATAAAGTACCATAGTAGTACTAAACAATTTACGTGTACTATTTGTCTAAATAATTTTACTAGAAACGATTCTCTCCAACGACACATGAAAAGTATTCACGGTGAGTAAATTTTATACAATATTAGGATTCTATCGGTGAAAATATTATTTTTATCACTATGCTTATATTATTTTCAACCGCTCGCGAGCGTGTGTGTGTGTGCGCGCGCTCGCGCGCTATATTCCAACCATATAACACTGATTTTTATTTTTCACTTAATAAATTAATACTCGTATAATAAAATATGCTATCCGAGCGTTAAAAGGGGTTTAGTATATACAACCCTACGTACATGATAGTAGTATTTAATTCGCGTTTGAAATAACAGTATTGTTCCATTTTAGGTATTTTAAACAGTAATGCACAGACTATTACAACTACAGCTACAAGTAATGCACAGCCAATTACAACTTCAGCTACAACTACAAGTATGATTTATATACATATTTATAGTTAAATAATTTACATAATTTATATTTTACAGATGATACAACCTTTGAAGATGATGACGATTTTTGTATTGCAGTGTTAGATGAGACCGAAAAAAATGGATTGAGTGAAAGTATGTATATTATATCAAATGTTTTGATCTTATACTAAATTAAAATTTTTAACATAGATGATAACAACGGGTTTGATGACGGCAACGATGATGTATGTCTTGAAGCGTTGGACAGGGCCGAAAAAAGTGGCTTATTTGAAAGTACGATACATATTATAATTTTATGACAATATTTATTTGTTTGTTTTTTCAGATCGGTCTAGAATGATTGAAATATCTGATAATATTTACGTCGAGGATATACCACCTGGCTCCTCGAACCAATGTATGTATGTATAATATTATCTTTAGTTATATGACCCGTTTATTCAATTAATTATTTTAGGTACACCCAGGCGAAATCATAAGCGTCCAGTGCCTGAACAATCCAGATACGATGGTATTTATAGTTATAACTTTTTAGTTTTAATATTATACTTATATATTTTTTTTTTTTTTTTTATGTAGTTAATAATTCCGAAACATCGACCTACAATATAAGAACAAAACGTCGTAGATTATTAGAAGTTTTACAAGGCGGTTTTAATTTAATCAATTCTTCTTTAAACGATATATGCAGAGAATATTATACAAAAAATTTCGACACCCAATTATTAAATTATAAAACATTTTTAAATAACACTAAACCACATTTAATCCAGTTAATTAACAGTTTTGACGGCGAAATAAAATACAACCTGAAATTGGAAGCGACATACCACAATCCTAAAATTCCCGAATCTGATGAAAACAGGGCTTTCAAAACTGCGGCAAAAGAATTTTTTCTGGCTAATGATATTCACAAACAAATAGAACAAGATTATAATAAATTACTGGAGGAACAGGAAGTGTATAAGTCAAAAGGCAGTGGACTTACACTTAAATCTATTGATGGGCTGCTAGTAGGTGTCTATAAATATATTCCGTTAAGAGGGTCGTCATACATACAACTTCCGAATGACATAAAATTAAAAAAGTGTGTGATTAATTGTCAAAACAGCGATGACATGTGTTTCAAATATTCAATTCTATCTAGACATGTCAATCAACACATTGCTCATAGAGTAGGAAAACATTACGACGATCTCGAAAACCTCTACGATTTTTCTCATTTAATTTATCCGGTAAACTATAAAGACATAAAGAAACAATTTGAAAAATTCAATCCGACAGTTTCAGTTAATGTTTACGGATTAAAAAACGGATCCCGAACAATACAGAACAAACATGCATCAAATAAACCTGATATGACTATCGTATATCCCCTTAAAACATCTACGGAAAAAGATAACCACTACGATTTGCTATTAATATCTAATAACACGAAACATCACTTCTGTTTGATAACCAATTTTTCGAGACTTATTAATAATCAAATGACGTCAAACAAACATTATTCGGAGTATTGCAAAAGATGTTTATCTAAATTTAACAACACACCAGCAAAAACCGCTATTGAGGGCCTGCGTTACCACAAGCAATTCTGCGGGGATCATGAATCAATTTCGCCGATTATGCCAACACCTAACACAAAAGTCAAGTTTGATAAAGTGGAACATACTCAGTTCCACCCGTTCATAATATTCGCTGATTTTGAAAGTATACTAGAAAAAAATAATGCTAATGCAGGTCCTAACACTAAGCTTATTCAAAACCATAATTGTATGAGTTATTGTATACATGTAGTATCAAATAACGTTCCTGAAGCGCTGTTGAAAAAATTTAAAATACCTAGGAAACCTATTGTTTATAGAGGAAATGAAAATACGAGTTACGATTCGATAGCTCTGCGATTCGTGAAAGATGTAACCGAAATTGCAAATCGAATTGATATGCTTTTATGTACAAATATAAGTATTAAGATGACAGCGGAAGACATTTTAAAACACTCTAAAGCAACAAAATGTCAGGTGTGCGATAAATCGTTTGTTTTAAACGATGTCACTAAAGTTGAAGATCATTGTCACTTAACTGGGAAGTTTAGGTGTACATTGTGCAGTTCGTGCAACCTTAAACTGAAGCGTCCGGACTTTGTGGCATGCGTGTTTCATAATTTATCAAATTACGATGCACATTTTATCGTTCGACAACTTTGGTTTGACAATAAAAAAATTTCAGTCATCCCCAACAGCGAGGAGAAGTATATTTCATTCACAAAACATATTAATAACCGGTTTAGTATTAGATTTATAGATTCGTTGAGGTTTATGAGCTCGAGTTTGTCCAGCTTGGCAAATGATTTAGTTGCGGCAGGTCAAGACAAATTTAATGAAACGTCGAAAGTATTCACAAAAGATGAATTACCATTAACAACGCGAAAAGGTTGTTTTCCTTATGAATATTTGAGCGATTGGGGCAAACTAAACGAAACATCTCTTCCGGCCAAACATACATTTTATTCCTCGCTTCAGGATGAGCACATTCCAGACGAAGATTATGAACATGCACTTAAAGTATGGGATAAATTTAAGTGTAAAAATCTGGGTGAATACAGTGACTTGTATTTAAAAATTGACACCCTCATACTGGCAGATGTGTTTCAAAATTTTAGAAATTTATGTTTTAAAATTTACGGCCTCGACCCGGCTTATTATTACACTGCCCCTGGGTTTTCTTTTGCATGTATGTTAAAACATACTAAAGTCGAGATTGAGTTAATATCTGATTATACGATGTTGCTCGCGGTGGAGAAAGGAATCAGGGGTGGAATGACGCAGGCTAGCAAACGATATTCAAAGGCTAATCATCCTGACGCAACCAGTTACGATTCCAATAAAGAACATAATTACATTATATACATTGATGCATGCAATTTGTACGGGTGGTCTATGAAGAAAAAATTACCTTTAAATAATTTTAAATGGTATGAAGGCGACGTTAATTCGGCGTTATCATTGTTAGAACAACTGGATGAAAATTCAAATATGGGTTTGATCTACGATGTTGATGTGTCATATCCCGATACTTTGCACGATGAGCACAATGATTTACCTTATTTACCGGAAAGAACAAAACCTGATGGCAGCAATGTTACAAAATTATTTGCGACGTTCCACGTCAAGAAACATTATGTTGTTCATTATATGGCACTCAAACAGTCAATTTCGGCGGGACTAGTAGTGGATAAGGTACACAGAGTCGTACAATTTAATCAAACTGCTTGGCTTGCACCGTATATAGATAAGAACACAGAAATGAGAAAAAATGCAAAAAATAAATTCGAGGAAAATTTTTTTAAGCATATGAATAATGCCGTAAGTTAAGATAGAACTAATTATTATTATTATTATTAATATGTAATGATTTATTTATTTATTTTTACAGATATTTGGAAAAACGATGGAATCTAAACGCAATCGCAAAAAAATTGAACTCGTCACTGACGCCTTGAGGATGCAAAAACTTGTTAACAAACCTACGTTTAAGGACGTCACAATATATAGTGAAAATTTGTGTGCAGTACACCTGAAGAACATGGAAATAACATTTGACAAACCTATTGCATGCGGGATGGCTATATTAGATATTTCAAAAACTCTAATGTACGACTTCCATTATAATGTCATGAAAAAACATTACAAGAATAATATTTCTTTAATGTACATGGACACAGGTATTTTTATTCTTTGTATATAAATACTAAATATTCAATTACATTATTAATTTTTTCAGACTCATTCGTATATGATGTTGTAACAAACGATTATTACAATGACCTCGCATCCAATCCCGATATATTACATCGCATGGACACGTCGAATTTACCAAAACATCACCCATGCTATCGAGAAGAAAGAAAAAAGGTTCCCGGGATGTTCACCGATGAAGTTGAAGGGGAATTCATTGATGAGTTTGTAGCTCTTAGAGCTAAATCGTATGCCTTTTCAGTGTCTGGTTTAGAGACAATCAAAGCCAAGGGTGTCAAAAAACATGTAATTAAAAATAACTTGACGTTAGAAGACCATAAGAAATGCCTGTTTAATGAAATCGGTCAAGATCCATTCAGAGAAATGTATTCTATACGATCATATAAACATAGAATCCATACTATCTTATCTAAAAAGCTAGCACTGAATTCTTATGACGACAAACGGTATGTGCTCGAAGATGGAATTAACACATTAGCTCATGGTCATTACAGAATCGAGTGACTTGAGCTATATAATATATATCATTAAATAATAATTTAATTATATGTTTTACTCAATATGATGGAGAGCCTACAACAAATAAAAACACGGAGTCTTCATTATATATTTTTTTTCTTTATTTATAAACTTGCAATTTTAATCAATTGAAAATATGTATATAATATATATATATATATAGTGTAATTTTACAATGTAGAAAAAAAAAATTATAATCTTAAAAATTATTAACATACCATTTTTTTAATGCAAATACTTTATACAATGTACATTGTTTTGGATTGAAATCCTTATGAAAAATACAGCATGGTAGTGTTTCTCCGTTCAATTGACAAATCCGTGGACATTCCAAATTTTCAAAGTTGAATACTGTGGCATGTGGCATAAACTCGTTGATAATCTGTTGTTTTTGAGAGCCCTTAACGTAAATTCTATCGAATTTTAACGATTGAAATATTTTCTGTATTTCTCCATACTCTACATCACCATATTCCAACGTTAAACCGTGATATAAACGCTTCAGCCAACTGTTTACGCTTCGACTTTTTGCATCTTGTTTTAAAGATGTATGTTTAAATATCCAGTGTTGGTTGGACCATGTTTCAGTATCTACTATAGACATTTCTTTGATAAAGTACTTGTTGTTGACTCCGAGAATGCACTGAACGTCCAAGATAGCCGACGACATGGTGTGACATAAAATGGAATTTTTTAAATAATAATAATTCGTTGTACCGAACGGATTGACTTCTGAACAACCACTGAAACTATTTTTTAACATCGTCCTTATGTATCCATGAATTATGGGAATTGGCAAATCCCACCCACTTGACATATATCTGGTCCCCCTTCTTTCGTACAATTTTTTCAATTAAATAATCATTTGGATAATTGGTTTTAGATAATTCTTCGGTGTAAAAACAGCCGGCTATTGGGCCATCATTATAATCGTGTAACTGATAAGTTGGTGGTATTGTTTTATTTATTTTTACTATTGTAAATATTTCTGTTGACCAATTGGGTAAATACCCTTTTGTGAAAACTCCTTTGTGAATGCTTATTCGAACTTTATCGCCGACATGAAATTTTACTTTTCTATTAGTGATTGTACGTTGTTTCAAAGTAACTAGTGAAGGATTTTCGTCTGCCTGCAATGGTGTCATCCCAATCGTTCTGTGTTTCGCATTGTTGTAATTATTGATTAGGTCAGGTAAAATTGATATCCATTCTTGTGAACCCAGAGCAGTAAATTCTCTATACATGTTTGTTTTTAAAGTTCGATTAAACCTTTCCACAAAACAGGCTTTTGTCGTGGAATATGTGCTATACTTTTTTATATTATGCTTAGTCATTAACATGTCAAACTTTGAATTATAAAATTCTTTGCCATTATCTACCTGCAACAGTTTGGGCGACCTATCTACAAGTATTGTAGACATGGCTTTGGTCACTTCACACCCTGTTTTTGTTTTCAATGGTACGGCCCAGGCGAATTTCGTAAAACAATCAATCACACAGAGAATATAATTATATCCTTTGTTTTTCTTTGAAAGTGGAATCATCTCGACCAAGTCAGCCTGCCACAAATCGTTTTTTCCATACACATTTACTCTTCGCCTCGTATAATTTTTCCTAGCCGGTCTGTGAAGTTCGATAGCTATGTTGCGTTTATACATTTGGTATTTTCCTTGTTATACCAGATTCGTACAGTTCTTCAAAAATAGATAATATTTCGTTTGAAACCCCAGTGTTTCCAGCAGATTGAGAGGCTAAAAGAAGTCGCAACCTATCAACCAGCTCATTTGGGTCATTCCAATATACTAAATCATGTGTTTGTAATTTCACTCCCATTCCCGATGGAAATAGCTTGCGAATAATTTGTGTATATTTTGTACCACCTTTCTTAATTTTTGCACCGTCCTGTGTCAAATGTGCTGAAGTTTGTATTAGTATTTCTTTATATGTATTTAAATCATTATCAGTATATTGCATTGGATATCTGAAACATAATAACTCAACAAGTCCAGGCGTTAGCTGATAAGACGTATCTTTGATAATTATTGCGTTGTTTTTGAATTTTACTTCTTCTTGACCTAACTTGCTTTTTCCATTAGAATATTTTTTTGGACCATATATTTTATCTTTTTCCTCTTCTTCTAATGTACGAAAAATTTCAGACTGGCTATCGGATGCTATATATGGGGTACCTTCAGCTATAATTTCATTATTACCGGCTTCGGAATTTTGTAATTTGTTCAACGGTTCGATTATTGGTTTAAATGTTTGCGTTACATAAGATTGAATATCAGCTTCACCTCTTTTCAATGCTTCAAATTTACGTTTAATGTTTTTCTTGGCAATAACTAATTCGTTCAACACTGCACTTCTGTCTTCCATGGTTGAGAATGAACTACATTGTTTTATACAACGACAAATGTGTCGAAACCGTGTCGATACCGTCCGTTGTCACGTTCACAGTCTTTACTTATCACGACGAAATTAAATCTCCCCCTACTCCAACACAAAGTACAAAACTCTTTAAATTCAGAATAGTTCATATCACCCGAACAGTGTTCCATATAAACGTGTTTTAAATTAGTCTCGTCTTGCTTGAATAATATAATCATGTTGCTATTATCTCGAATAAGTTGTTTGGGTATGCGAGCGAATGATTGTGCTAGATAGAACACGTCGATATTGTTGTGTCTACAACGCGTGTAGTAAGAACGTACGATATTTTGATTTTCACATAAAATATCGTCAAATATAAAAACAGAATCTGGTAATGCTTTTTCTGGTGGGATAACCTCGTCGTTTTCGTGAAAAGTGAATAACTGAACGCCCTCTACATCTTTTAAAATTTCACAAAGCATTTTATATTTAGGTTGATCGAGTGTTTTCGAATATATATAAACGTTGTGAAAACGTATACCATTGATGTTAGTCAATAAAGCATAAATCAAATTTGTCTTGCCGCATCCGGAAGGCCCGACAACTAAAGCACGACAAGTATTCGGTAAAAGCTTCCCATGCCTCGATTGGAGACTCGTAGGCGGGTCGACATTTTCCACTGTGAGTTTTATTTCTTGATCTACAAACTTCATTATAAATACTTGGGTAATCTCTGTAATCTAATCATTACACGATGTCACCCGTTCGAAGAAACAACAAGAATAAAGGCGGAGGTATCGTGAACACTCTTATAAACAAATTACCATTTGAACTTCATTTACCGGGTAATTATAAACCATACAACACACATAACATTCAATATAATCGACTCATAATTTTAGGTTATCAGTACTGCGGCCCAGGTACAAAATTGAAAAAACGATTAGATCGCGGCGATAAAGGTATCAACCCCCTAGACTCGTTGTGTAAAGAACACGATATCGCTTATGATCACAGCAACTCTTTGACTGATCGTCAAAAAGCAGATTATATATTAGAAAACCAGGCTTGGAATAGATTCAAGTCAAAAGACTCTAATTTAAAAGAAAAGGCAGCAGCGTGGTTGGTCACTACTGGCATGAAGGCAAAACGAAAAATGGGTGCTGGATGTGGATTCAACGCAGCAGTCAAGGCAGCTAAAAATGTATTAAAAAAAAATATGAAAGAAAAAAACATGATGAAATTAACAAAAAAATGTTTTGTGGCAGCTAAAAAAATATTTCTTAAAAACAGCAAGAAAGCTCGGGTACCTCGTGTTATACCTTTACCGAAAACTGGAGGAATGTTACCACTGATACCAATTTTTGCCGGTTTATCCGCACTCGGAGCGCTGACGGGGGGTATTGCTAACGTCGTAAAGACCGTTAGCGAATTCAATAGAAATGAACCTACACATTTGGGCAGAGGTTTATACCTCGCCCCTAATAAAGGTGGCTCGTATAAGATCGAGAAAGGTAAAGGACTATATCTCTCTTCACAAGGAGGTAGTTCGTATAAAAGAAAGGGAGTCCATAAATCTGTGAAGAAAACCGTAAAAAGGAAAAAAAACTAATTACTACGTTACCCAAAAGAGCTTTGTACGATTATGAAATTATAAAACACGCGCACATAATGAAAATACCTCATTTCATCGGAGTGTTTTCCAGAGATAGGTTACCTAAACGTCCTAAGCATAAAGAATCGGCTGTTATCAATTTGGACGTTGAAAAAAGTACCGGAACTCATTGGGTAGCGTATAAGAAAATCGGAAAACAAGTAGAATATTACGACAGTTTTGGAAATCTACCACCACCACTGGAACTACAATCGTACCTCAGCGGATGTAAAATACAATATAATTACACTAGGCATCAACGTTATAACACATATAATTGTGGTCATTTGTGTTTGAAATTTTTATCATGTACACGATAACATTAAACGGTAATTCCAGCGAAATGTCTTGTGATATTTTCCCGCCGTTAGAAGTACAAAATACCTCTCAGCTGTGCCTTTTAAGCCTGCAAACACATAATTCTATACCAAACGTAGAACCGGATTGCAATACAATAGGTTTTCACGATTCACTCGGAAAATGTGTGACTGTGACTATACCTACGGGATCGTACGAAATAATTAACTTGGAGTCGATGATTCAAAAACTATTACCGAATCATGTTACTTTGTTTCAACTCAAAGCCGATGGTAGCACATTGAAATGCTCGATGACTTGTAGTCATGATGTTGATTTCACTATTGAACATAATATATCGAAAATATTAGGGTTTGAGAATAAAGTTTATTCCGCCAAGACACTACACGAATCTGAACGGATAGTCAACATAATGAAAGTTAACTGTATAAAAATAGATTGCAATCTAATTTCTGGTTCATTCAGTAATGGTATACCGAGCCAGACTATACACGAGTTTTTCCCTTCTTCGCCGCCTGGACATAAAATCATAGAAGTCCCAAAACATCTAGTTTTCTACCGGCTTAATTCTTCGTCTATAAGTAAAGTGAATATAGTACTAAGAGATCAAGATAATAATTTGATCAATTTAAGAGGGGAGCCAATCACAGTTCGTATACAAATTAAACATTAAAATGGCTATTAAGTTCAACAGCTATATAAAAAGAAATGCTATCAAGAGTCGCTACAGTTCTACTAACAAGATTAATACGTCGAGACGTACGCCGATTGTAAAGAAACTAACAAAGAACAATCTATCATTTCTACGGTCTTTAAAAGTTCTATAATCATGGATGACATGTATTTGGACGTGGCCGGCGGATATGAAGATGAATGCAAAATAACTCAAATGCAGTACCACTCTTTCCTCCCCTATTCTTCAACAGCTTTATCCAATAACGACGAAATTAGAATATCCATTCAAAATATGGACGCTTACACTCTCCCCTGCGAGAGCTATCTCTATATTGAAGGTAAATTAAATATACCAGCAGATATTGCATCATATTCGAACGAAATTAATGCGAACGAAATTAATTTTACAAATAATGGTTTGGCGTTTTTGTTTTCTGAAATCCGGTATGAAATTAACGGTGTTGAAATACAAAAATTAAAATCTCCTGGAATATCATCGAGTCTTAAAGGGTTTTGCTCACACACACCGAATGAATTGAACAATCTAAAAAATGCTGCTTGGGACGTAGAAATGAATGTCAGTGAAAATAAAAATTTCACGTTAAATAACAAATTTGCTGGTTGTATCCCGCTCAAACACTTGTTAGGATTTTGTGAAGATTATAAAAAAATACTACTCAACTGCAACCAACAAATCATTTTAAACAGATCGTCTACGGACTCTGATGCGTTGTACGTTTCCGAGACCACTGCGAATGACAATAAAGAAAAACTCAAAAAAGTAGTGATTGAGCTGAGTAAAATTATTTGGAAGATGCCGGTTATCAGGGTGAGTGACAAAGAAAAAATAAAACTATTAAAAGTATTAGACTCTCGTAAACAACTCTCGTGTGCGTTCAGAAATTGGGACTTGTGCGAATATCCGGTTCTCCCTCAGAACACTTCTCATTCGTGGACGGTTAAATCGAGCAGTTTGCTCGAGAAACCCAGATTTGCATTAATTGGCTTTCAAACAGATCGAAAAAATAATTTATTTAATCCGTCTGGACGATTCGATCACTGTTACCTGAAAAACCTTAAAATACATCTAAATTCTGAAGTGTATCCATACGAAGATTTCCGTTCAGATTTCACAAACAACGTTACGGCCATTTTATATAAAGCATATACAGATTTCCAAAAATCATACTACGATAGAGAATATAGTGAGCCTCTACTGTCAAAAACCATTTTTGAACAATACGTACCAATCATAGTCGTAGATTTATCACGACAAAACGACAACGTAAAATCGTCGACTGTTGATTTACGCATCGAGTTCGAAACAGGCAAAGCCATTCCAGCGAAGACTGCAGCTTATTGTCTCATTTTACACGATCAAATTATAACTTATAACCCTTTTAATGGTGATGTAAGGAAATTGTAAATAGTTTGTAAATAAAAATACTTTTTTTTAAACATCAAGTTGTTTTTTATTATCATCGACCAAAGCCACAATAAAAATGTGAGTTTAAAATATTACATTTTTTTTTTTTTTTTTTATTTATGTACCAAAGTCACAATAAAATATTACATAATTAATTATTTTCCAAAACTCAATCTACGGCTTGCTATTTCCCTTTCACGTGCTACGAATGCTCTTGTCTTAGGTCTGCTGACTTCAGGCTAAAAAAAAAAAATGTTTTTGTTTAGTATAAAATAATATGCAAAAATATGTTTGTATTACCTCAATTTTTGCCGAATAAGATAACCAGCCTCTTGCTAATTGTTTGAGTGCTTTGATTTTCAAATCTGCTATTAAGCAAGTACCTGCGACTGGAATACATTCTTTCAGTTTCCTAACTTCGATGCGGTTCAAATAATCTTCAACATCGGTTATGGCTGTATCTTTAGATAACGGCATTTCCTTTCCGAGAAACATTGAAATCTTACATGCCTGATCCAATGCAGTGGGCCGTGTGTACATTGTTTTCATCTGGATAACTTCTTCAATGGCACCACTTAACTGTAAGATCCTTGCAACATTCCCTTTTGTCAACTGCACATTCTGGTCTTGAAGCAAACATTTGATTGACAGTATGTTGTTGCCGTTGCATTCTTCGATTGACATCAATTTAAACTCCTCTAACAGTAAATGTGATGGTAGTGAAAAATTGATGTCTTTAAGTAATACATTAAGCGATTCATATAAGTCCACACTCATTTTTACACATTGCATGTTACTTGTAATACATACAACACAATTTAACAAAAAATCCGGATCTAGACCTATATTTATAAAAATATTATCGTCCACGAAAAAAGTCGAACAGTCGATAAGTTGACTAGCCATTATGATGGATCAAACGCACAAATTGTCACTTCTTGAAGAGCGGGTTACGACTGACTTGTCCCATGCTCGTGTCACACGTTTTATGCAGTGCTGCCGTGTGGAGCGGGGATTAATCCCTACTCTATCCTTTATGGTGGGGATATGTATAACGAAATGAATAACACACATGTTATGATATAAAGAATATTTATTATCATCATTAATAAGATATTATTAAATAAAAAATTAATTTCGTATTCCTCTGAGTTGATTGAGACTTGCCGTCTGTTTAGTCAAACAAAGATGGTGGGGATGGTGAAAATCTGTTAAAGTAAGTCGGCCCATCGTTCTCGTCAACAGCCTGTAATAAAAATTTATCAATATCCGTTTATCAAGTAAATAATGTGTGTATTACCATAGGTTTGATTTTCCGAATTGGTGCCCTCGTTGGTAAACTCGAACGTGTTGAAAAGTATTCTCGAAACCCCCTGTCCTCGTCAGCACCCTAAAAATAAAATAACGGTTAACTCGAGAAAAATATTTTTTTTTTTAATTTTTAAATTACCCGTGACTGTGATAAATCGTTTTCGTCATGTATAATCGACGGTGACAAAATTGAGTATCTTGGTGGCGATATGTCAACGTTAAAAGCTTCCGTTTTATTCTGTAATAAAAATAAGTAATCATGATACGAAAATTTTAACTATCGAAATATTTAAATAAATTTTCATACATTTATAGAGTTATTCAGCTTTTCCATCCATTTGATTGCCAGCTGTTCAGTTGCGAGTAATTTTATCTGATGTATGAAACTCTGTTTGTTTTTCGGTATATGGCTTGTGATTAATTCGGCATGAATTCCTTTTGTTATTGAAACTACTTCTTCAAGTTTCGCTGATTTATCAACATTAAAATCGGTTTTAAGGTAGTCGGTTATTTGATCGATTTGATTTAAAATAATAGGTCGTGTGATGGCGATTTTCATTGTTATGGTTTCAAGAATTGTGCTCTCTAAATCTTGAATTGTCATAAGATCTCTTCGATTTAATATAGTTCTACATCCGTCTATTTTTTTAGACTCCATGACCAAAACATGCTCTCCCTTATATACCATACTCGTGAGCAATACAAATTCATCTTCCAAAAAAATAATTTTTTTATAACGAACAGTAGTATCCAGAATGTAAGATAAAACATGGCCCATCACTGAGTAAATACGCCTCAAGAAGTCTGGAGAAATATTTACATAGCGCGACGGTGTAATTATTTGCACGACGATATTGAACTCATCTTTTGAATCGAAACCAACGTTTAAAAATTTACGGTTTTCAAAATCGATTGTAAAATTAGTGCAATCGATAAGTTCAGTCGGAGATGTAGGCGCAACATATTTGTACATCCGATTCATTTCACTGATTGATCCACCCATAATAACACTGTTATAAAACTCGCGACTTGACACTGTTAAAACAAAACTAAGACTGAATGTTCATACACTGAATTATTAACTAATTGTTTCGAGTATGGTGAGGATAATAACTTATAGTGGGGAAACGGTTCTGTAGTGGGAGACTATATCAAGTATACCTAATATGAGTGTTTTATATATGTATACCGTGGGTTAGGTCACGTCCGACGGCGGCACCTATGGCGGGGCAGGGAGCGGTGGGATGTGGTGGCGGTGGGATGTGGTGGCGGTGTGATGTGGTGGCGGGGCGGGGAGCGGTGTACCGACGGCGGCACCTATGGCTGGGCAAGGAGCGGTGGGATGTGGTGGCGGTGTGATGTGGTGGCGGGGCGGGGAGCGGTGTACCGACGGCGGCACCTATGGCTTGTCAAATGTCAAGGTGCGGTGGGATGTGGTGGCGGTGGGATGTGGTGGCGGTGGCGGTGGCGGTGGCGGTGGCGGTGGCGGTGGGATGTGGTGGCGGTGGCGGTGGCGGTGGCGGTGGGATGTGGTGGCGGTGGCGGTGGCGGTGGCGGTGGCGGTGGCGGTGGCGGTGGCGGTGGCGGTGGCTGTGGTGGTGGTGGCGGTGGCGGTGGTTCCAGTAGTGGCTTTTTTACCCTACTCTGGGCTACTTTCCGTTGTTAGTGTGACGTCTATTTTATTTTGAACTAAAAGGTGAAGTAATTCAGGTTCGTTTTGTTTCAAACCGTTTGTGTTCTATAGAATAATTTTTAGGGACTCAGTATTGGAAAGGTTAGAGTTATTTATCTTTTGAAATTATTTTATTTATATTTGTGATAAGCAATTGAATCAAAGAGTCAACTAGTAACTTCATTTCGATTAAAAATGAAGACATCAATTTTTCTATATTATTTTCTTGGTTTTCAGTGTAAACGCTATAGGTTTTTATATGTAGTGCATCTACGGTAGCTGGCAGTGTGGTTGTCTATGCATAAGGTGGAGGTTGGAGGTTGGTCCTTGGACTGGATTCAGGCTGCGGTCAGATGCTGTCCTGCGCAAAGAACGCATCTTGGTGGGTGGGCATAATAACTTTTTGAATGGCCGTAGTCTTGACAGTTTGTGCATTGAATACGCTATCGTCGCCTGTGAGGTTTTTAAACTCTTATCTTCGTATGAAGTAAGTTTATCAGGTGGAAAATATCATTGTTGATTATTGCATGATCAAGATCAACGAACAATAACGATAATGGTTGTTTTAATGTCTTATGTAAATCATTACTAACATTGCGAACTGAGCTGTCGATTATGGTAATAGCTATCCCGACCTCATAGATTGGCATAGATTGGTGTAGGTTACGTACAACGATTCGGAAAGCTCTATATTTTCGAGCCTGTTACGTGCGGTGTTCAATTTGTTTTTCTTTAAGATGTCTGATGACTTTTCGATATGCAATCATAGTCTTTAGTTTCAATTTTTAGATTTTTCGTAGTTGATTTAAATGAGAAATTCTTTGTGCCAATCAAATTGATAAGATCCATACACAGTTAAATAAAATTTTCAATATTACGGACAAAGATAGGTTGAGGTGGGGTTGATTGGACTTCATAGATTATAATAATATTATGTGACGTTGACTGGTTTGAAGCGAGCTCGGAAGCTGAATTAACAGGTGCTATAATAGAGTACTTATTTTCGGAAACAAACTTGACTTGTTTTTTTGTGTTAGTCTTTGGTAATGTGAACTTGATGAAAGAAGTAACGCACGATTTAGCTTGGATGATTTTTCATTTTTTTAGAGGTTTTGACTTGAAATTTAGAATCGTCGTTTTGTTCTAATTCCATATCGGAGTCGTATCCGAATACATCACTTGAGTTGCTCTGTTTATGGCTCATATTGAGGATTGTTGGATAACGAGTTCAGCGTTTATTCAATGGTAATAGTGAATTAATTATCGACCACCGCCGGCTGGACCGGGCAGATCGGGGTGTGTTTTGACGGTAAGCGTAATTATTTACGTTACTTAGTGAAGTAATAATTATATTTTTCGATTGTTCACGTTTTTGAGACTGGATAGTGGTTGGGTATGCGGAATAGAAGACAGTGTAATCAGAATTTTCTCAACGGTTATAACGGTACTACGCATTGTATGTGTAGAAACTGTTAAGTAGAGTGTAGAGTAAAAAACATTGAGTAACTTTTACGCACATTTGTCACGGACGACAGACGTCGATCAACTTATATATTTTATTAAATACTTTTTACGGGTTTTCATGCACCGTTTATAGAAAGTTAGAGTATTATTAATATTCTATTATATATGCACACAAAAATATTTCAGTGTACATTCATGTATTTATCATAATTTATAACAAACAGGTATGTACAATATTGTGATACACTCTAAAAAAAATCAGTTTGATAGACTGCCTGTCGTCTGTGAAATAGTATTGTTCTATGTTCTCGAACGACTATAATTAATTTTGTGCCCTCTTCAATTGTCGTTTTCGGTTTCTTTATATTTTCCCTGGGGATTTCAAAGATGTGCGAGTATAAAACGGAAATTTGTTTGTCAACCTTTAGACATGAATGATGAATGCTTTGCAGATGAATCTTTCATCTATATTCGTTCACGTGTTTTGATGGTAATAGTTTGTACTTGATGCATCATAAACATAAACATCACTTGCACGTTGCCAATCGATCCCTAGTAACAGTTTAAAATTAAAACGTAATTAGTCGGAAATTGAATAACAGTATCAAAACAATATGAATTCTGTCAATTTAGAGTAATATTTATTTTTATAGATGTTGTATAGGTTATATCACACAAACCGTAACAACATATAACAATTACGAAACTACGAGAATCATGTATAATATCTTGTATAGGTAATAAAATATAACTATAATTTGTAATTCAGTATAAATACCTGCTGAAATAAATAAATAAATCGAAACTGTGTATAGTATATTTACATAATATACTCAATTCACAATTGAAACTTCACTACAGATTAACTAGGTAACCAACATCGCTATTTTCATATTTTAAAACAGTTGAAATTGATAGTCTTAAAAAAAAATCTTTAATCTCGTTGTGTAAAAATTACAATAATTTTCTCGTACTCAAAGTAGGCAAGTTGTTTATTCTTGAATATTGAGCTGTCTAATTAATATTCTTTTTTTATCCTATCGAATTGATATTTAACTAAGTAAATTAGACAAATTAATATAAAATCTCATTATTACATTATAATGAATAAAGTCTCATTTAAATCCGGATATACGGTTCACCAGATTTCAAATGTCGTATTTCAAAGGAAAATGCGGTATTGCACCCTTTTATTGTAACGTTCATAATAATACGAATTGATTTCCTAGCAATCCATTTTCACCGTTACCCCTTTGCGCTTCCGGTAGCCTTCTCGTTATTAACGTATTTCTTCCTTCGTATAGAGTTCCTTGCGTGGTGCTACACGCTAACGCGTTATGCGACTTTTGTAAAAATAAATGGTCGAAAACCCGTAAAATTCATTTTCTTTATTTTCAATGGTCCATTTCTAATAACAGGTACCCTTAAACTTCATACTTGTATTTCTGAATACTAATATATATTATATATATATATATATGTATGTATGTATGTATAATATATAATGACAGTTAACGCTCTTTAAACCAAATTGCCAATTAACAATAATTATATAACTGAAAAAGCTACACGAATCAACTTAAACATATTATTATATTATATTTAAAAAAATATTGCTCTACGTATTTACATCTAACCTAAATATATAAAAAAACTTTAGTTTTATTAATTTTACTGTGTAACATTATTTAATTCTTCGACGTTGTATTATATTCAAATATTTAAAATATTAATTTATTTTACCTTTTAGATCGATTTTATTTTATTTATAAAACAGGCGTTTATAATCAATGGTTTTATAAAATAAAATTTTCAAAACTTTCATTTAGTTTAGTTAGTACGAAAATTACTGCCAAACTGTTGCACAGAATTCTTTAATAAAAAACTTTCTGAAAACTTTTGATTCTAGTTAGACCTGACGACATCTTAGAACTTTTGCTTTTAATATTCAAAAAATTCGACCATAAAACATTTTGAAATTAAAATGTTTCAACATGACAACATATGTGTTCAAATAATATTGTAACTAGTAAAATAGACACATTCTGTTATTATACTCGTAATATAGATATAAGTAAGTAGTGCAATAGCTATATTATTGTAAAGATATATCATACATATATATATATATTAAATTTTAAATTAAGCTTATGTCATCAATAGAATTATATTTATGACTACGGATGACTACGAATTAGACTGAATGATTTATTTTACAATGGTAAAAATAATACGATGTGTATAATTCATTTAAAATTAATACTTTGAGGATTATTTTTAAATGTCTGCAGTATTATTCGTAACTATGAATATACCTTGACTTATATTTTATTTTATTAAAAACATTATACAATCGAAAAAATTATACATACAATTGTCATACATATATTATATATATATACGTAGAAATCTCACAAAAGATTTTATCCATAAAACTTAAAATTAAAAATAGTTTTGTTTTTGCTCTAATCAAACCATCAAAAAAAAAGTAAAAAGTTTTTCACATCATCATCATACTAATTTATATATCTACATTTATAACTTTTATACAAGTATTGATTTGTATATTGATAAGTTAGTGATAATATCAAGTATAAAAAATGTTATGTGTTTCTTTGTATTTGTTAAATTATATTCTTAAAACTATTTATTTTTTATTAACAATTTATTTAGAGTCATGACTATTGATCAGAAATGTATATAGCACACTACAGCATTAAGATTATCCCAGAGGCTATCATAAATTATTGGAAAATGAGTCTTAAGTTCATCAGGCTTTAGCGCAGGCAATTGCAGTTCTCTCACGTTTATTGTTTTTACATACTTATCTATGGCACAAATATTATGTTCCTATACGTCAATCTATATTTATTTTTTCTTCTTTTAATATTCCCATCGCTCTATCATCAGTTGATGGAAAATATATACTATCCGGGAGAAAATCATCCCAGACAGAATCTATTTCGAGCATCTTGGAGTTAAACGATACTGTTTAGAAACATGATGCAGGGTGAGACGGGTACGTACAATGTATAAGCGGATAACAGATTTGGGTTAGGTACCTGCACGTAGCGAAATTCAAAATGCATTAGAGGCCACAGCCATTTTTAACTCCCACACATACTCCTCTGCCATGGCTGCTGGTGTCAACCCGAACGTTAAAAATGTAGTCCGTAGATGTCTTATCTTTCGATAATATTGCTGCTTGTTTGTAACATTTTCTATCCCCTTTTGGTTTGCACAAGTACCCCGTAGATTAGATAATATACCACAATGGATTGGTAATATTAAGCACATTACATGCATGATGTGAAAATCGTCAAACGAGAGTGAAATTTCAACCTAACCTTCCCAAAAATATCGAAATATAAGCTTAAACTAATTTTATAGAGGTTTTTGTTTTTGCTAATCCAAACCTAACGTTTAATTTTGATCGTTAAGCTTTTGTATTTATTTTATTGATATCTTCCTGCTCCATTATTGTGAAAATATAATTACTATACAACAAACATATGTATATTTTATTGCTTATTTGTGTATTACCATAAGATATATTCATAACTGATAAATAAAAAATAAATCTAATAACATACTTACAAATAAATTAAACTAAACAATTATTGGTGATTAGCATATCCAAAAAATAATATAATGGTATGATAAGACGTTAGGTTATGTATTAAGAAAGGTGCGTGATATATAAAAAAATAATACTGTTGGTTATTACAAAATATTATATCGGAATAACTGAGTTAGTAAAACTGAAATCATTTCATTAGACTAATAGCAGAAGGGTTATTTTATTGGGAAATCATATAATTATGAATTTATACAGATTCAAAGTGATAGCGATTTCCAATTTCCTCGAAGATAATGGTTAAGTCAGAACACGTTCTAAAATAGTGTTTACAAGTAATAGCTGCGGTATTTAATGTAGGTACTGTGAATCTTCTACGAGACAATATTCTATTTGTATCATTAGATTAGAGATAATTATATAGGTTGTATTTGTTATATAAGTTGGATACAGTAATGACTTATGCGATCAAGCCAAAAGATACAGCATTAGCATTGTGTATAATTTTAAATCCAGCATAAGGAGTATAACCACAAAATTTTCATGTAAAGCGAAAAATTATTTTTCAGTAATGCATTATATGACATTTAAATGACAATAATATAATATAATGACTGCCGTATATGTTTTAATAACTAATGTAAGTACATACTGAAAGTACATACTGAAAGTACACATTGAAATTATGGTTTAAAAAAATATGTTTCGTTAAAATGTTGTTTATTATTACGTTTGCATAAATTAAAATATGGTTATTCGCTCACATTAGGTTTTGTTTGGATTTAAATTACCTTATAATAATATTATAACTATACAATTAATCTTTTTTATAAAAAAATGTTATATGTAGATTTTTCCATTCGTAAATATTTTATGATTGCTATTTCAAATAGGTACTAAATTATATGATATATTTTATAACTTTAAAATTATACAGCAAATTATATGCGTTAACATTGATAAATGATAATTATTATACAACTCTTAGGAATCCCCTTCTAGAAGTTACTATGAAAATGAATTTGCACGACTTTTCTGGTATTTATTTATTATTTCTCATTGAAATAATTGTATACTTTAAATTATTATTTTTCCTGAAACAAAAAATATGTTATAACTTAAATTTTTTCTAGGATATTACATTTTATTAAAAGCAAAAATATTCATTATACTGTACATAACATTATGCAGTGTAGAATATGCAAACATTTTAAAAGCATTATGTTTAGAATACATTTTACCAAAACCATTTTATATCCTCTAAAATATATACAGCGTTTAATGATCAAAAGAGGATTTTCCTTTTGTGTGATGTCCTTTATGTTACAGTGCAATATCCTCTATCGAGTTTCGATAAACTGAGATATGAGAAGAAAATATTTATTAATATAAATAGAAAATATTAAGTTCTGAAACAAGTGTATTGACCGTTATAAATTTACAAAACCAAATCAATGAAAAATCTTTAAGCTGCATTATAGCTACACCAGTTCAATAGCATAAATGAACAAATTAAATCTTTGAAATGTCTTATTTATACTACCTAATTTTGTTAAAATTTAAAACGATGGTAATTGGCTTAAATGTAATTTATATACACCATATTTAGTATATAAATTGTATATAGAAGTAAAAATAGAAAATAAATACTACTTAGAATTGGCCACACAAGATTTTCTCATGTCTATCTCATGGAAAAGACCGAACCTCCTACATATGCCGCTCTTGCAATTATATCATTACAGTCAAACACATCATAATCCACTGTCAAATCTTCGCGGAGGCCAGAAGAGAACGTGAAATACTAGACAATCTATAAGAAGCTATAGGACCCTATGCTGCATACAAAAAAGAATCAAATTTAAAAAAAAAGTTGAATTGTACAATTTAATTTAACTTAATTTTTTTTTAAAACATCATTGTAACAACCTCTTATGTGTAAAACTATATAGTCTAATTGTAAGCTAATAACCTTGATGTTAATGCTGTAACAAAAAAAAAAAAATTAATATTTAATCTTGGTATGGTTGGTATAAAACATAATTTTCACGCCAAACATTTATGACATAAAAACTTTAATAAATCTTAATGTAACTTAGCACATGATAAATATTATTTTTTTTGTTTAAGACTGATAGACAAATCAATAAAAGCCGTACATGGTCGATGATTTATATGTTCATTTGGCTAAAGTATTCCCTAAATAATATACGTCATAAATATAAATAAAATTTAAATAACACATATATTTGTGTTCATGACCAAGTACATCTATATTTTAAAGTAAAGTTTGATAGTTTTGATTTTTTTTTCATTATTATTTCATGAATCAAATATCCGATTTCCAAGATTTCTACCGAAATTTTACTACAAACACTTATAAAAATTAAGAAAAATTACGTCCAAATTTTCTTTCATTCCAGTATTAAAAACTTATGTCAAGCCTTGAAACATAAAAAACGTTTTTTTGAAATTTATAAGAAAAAAGTATAAAAATAGCACAAAAAAGCCATCACATTCAGAAAATGAAAATATATTATTTGTTGAAAGAGTCTATATTTATTTGTATTACACGCTCATAATAAATTGCACTTTTCATGAGTAGGTGCATTTAACTATTTCACTGTTTTTTTTTTTTTTTTTCCTTTTACTGTCAATGATTTCATTTTAAATAATAATTTATTGCGTATAAAATTAATTTTAAACTTTTAAAAAAAATTTAAATGATATCTTTGTGTCAACCTCTGTTTTAAAATTTTAATTTGAAAAAAATTATCAATTTATTTTTTGTCGAGATCTAGTCTGGTATGAATTCCGTTTTTAACAAATATACAAATAACCAATTTTAAAGTCTATAACTTATTAAGTATTATTACTTAATCTAAAGTTTACTGAGGACACAAAACATCACACTGTTAATTTCCTTATTTAAAATATTATGTGTAATATTAAATAAATCAGATAACTTATATGTATCATATTTACCTACTATACTACCTATACTTTAATTTTCTTGATTTTTTCTTAAATTTATATTCATGAAATGTAATATAATTAAAATAGTACAATAAAATAATTCAAATAAAGTAATTAGCTAATATATCCGTCATATTTTAACAGTTATAATATCATCGTAATACCGATATTTGTAAGATTAAATATAAATTGGTAAAATTATAAAAACTCTTTACTGTTTAGTGTTGATTATTTGAATAACAATACTTTGATTTTTAAGTATTATTAGTTCCCAATTTTCTAAAACTTACTGGCTTTTATCCATGATAGACATGTATAATATTATTTACATATCTACTATATAAACCAAATGAAGCTTATAATATTCAATACTTCTCCAATAATGCGATCATATATGCGTTGTCCCCTCTGCAATTGTATTATGATATGCATATTATGATATTATATAAAAATATGAATTGATGTTGAAAATTAGTGAAAAATGTCTTCCGTATCGTTATCGTTGCACAACTCTATAAATTCGAATTAGCCAATTAATAGTTCAAAATTAAAATCACTTTTAATATTATTTTCAGCAAAATACGTTTTAAATAATTGTAGATATATAATAGAAAAATGTGTTAACAGTTAGATAATATACCTATCTAATCAAAAATGTATGTTAAAATAAAAGTACCAAGTTACTACTTAGTGAGTTTATTTAAAAACAAAAATAATAATAATCTCTCGCACAGTTTTCAACTCATTTATAATTTGGTAAAATGTTTGTAACTTTAGTTGTAAATAATAATTTATAGTTAATAACTATATATTTTAATAAATATTACATTTTATAGTTACTAATATTAGGTGCTACGCTTAATGAATTTTGTATTACAACAATACGATAAAATTTAAATATTATTTAATGCTCCAATATTAACTATTTACTGTACATTAATTCGCATTTCACTTTCTTTGGCACAAGTTTTGTATTAACCTTCCATCAGTATTTATAATTATTGTATATTTCAAAATATTTTTTTGGGCTAGGTATAAGATATTTTTTTCTGATAAATTTTTCGAAATGTTAATGTTTTCATGATAGCTTATTAAAACAACATATTTATAATTCATAAATTTTCTTTATAAAAGAAAAATACCAAGTACTGTGCTAGGATTTTTATTTATTTAAAATGCATGTAACTCTTTTGATGGTTGTAAATCAAGCGTATGTGTGTGTGTGTTATTTTAAAAATCTTATAATTTTTAATATTCTCGAAAATTTCTGTGGAAGCATAATAAATAATAAATAAATACAAAAAATACCGATTAGAATATTGTCGAAGAAATGTCCGCTAGGTATGTTACATTAATCTTATTCCTGAAAGATCGAAATGTGATCGCTTTGATCATCCATGACTACCGTTTTAGTTATTCACTCATATTTTTATTGACTGTTAGTCCTATACAAAAAGTGCCATATATATAATATTTATATTTTACCAACCTCCAAGTCGGTGTACTACCATAACACTTTCACGGCCCGTATTATAACTTGGTCGAGTTTATGCGCATCACGTCTTATTATAATTTATAGTGAACATCCCGTTGCCTAATGCTTTAATTCTTCTAAATACACTACGAAAACGTTAATCTTGCCCATTGTTGTACCACACAGTTTACGCATGCGACTATATTCCATGCCGTATTGCGTTTATTGTCTATAATCGTGAACAAATCCATTAAAGCTTGTTGAGCCACGTATTTCTTGCTTTAAAGACCTTTGTTAGTTTTATCAATATAAACAAAAAGAGAAGCAGTGATTCCGGTAATGAGCACTCGTCTAACTCTAGATTTAATACAGCGGAATTACATTTTAAGGGTTATCTTTGCTGGATGGCGACGAAAACACGAAACGTTTTGTGTTTGATTAAAACTTAATTATTGTTCACGATTTTCTTCAAAACACAACAATGGGCATTTTCTATTCTCAGCGATTCCTAAATACAAACTACAAATCTAAAACTAAATCTTTACACAGTATGTTAGGTGTATAGCAATCAGTAGAATATGTTAATATTTAGATCTCATTAAATATTTTAACTGAACACAAAAATCATACCATTTATAATCGAACCATTATACTAACATTAAAATGTATTTTGCAATTATTTTTAAGTAATCTACCAGTATTATAAGTAGATACTTATGTAGTATATACAAGTGACATACTTATTTAAATTTACGGACAATAATTATAGTATGATAAAATGAAAAACATTCGTTTTGTATTAATTTACACTTTCAGAAAAAAAAAAAAAAGGTCAACGGGTTCTTAAATGTATCATATCATTAAATGACTTTGGTGACAGTTTCCTCTTTTTATCTGCCGCATCGGCTACGCGCGAAATCTCTCTATATTCATACACCCCCCCCCCCCCCATCTGCAATCAACACTCTTTCGTAACTCTATGTTGACATTTTTTTTTCATCACCTTTAACCATAACCAATCGGTTTCTCTAAAAGATAAATCGATAATTTCCCATTTATACCTCATTACACCGCGTTGGGATGACTAATATTATTATATATCTATGATGTTGACCAACCATTATATTATAGCAGTCGACTGTCGAAGTAACTCAAAGTTCGATAAAAAAAAATTTAATTCAAGTTATTAAAAATGTTGAGGTATCAAGAATCTGCAATTTAGTTCCATAATATGACGTTTGAAAGAAAATGTCGAGATATCCAGACGCCGTGAGTCGACCGTATATAAGCATAATAATAATAATAATAATAATAATATTATTACACACATATTTTTATTATATTCCATCCCGCTCGGTAATAACAATAACAGTGGCGCGTATTATTATACCTATACCACATACAATACCCAAGCGTTTATCGTCGGAGAGCTTTTTATATTAATGTTTAGGGAATTTCGGCTATAAAACCCGAGGGGAAAAAATTCACCCAATTAAAAGTCGAAACAATAAATTAAACTCAGCGACATGGCTAACGCGCAAATGTACCTCTATACACACATCTAAATAATATTTCTGTAGAAGAAGTCCGCAATATACTCTTTCGGGCATAGTATAATGTGGCTATAATCGTGTGACGGTTAACCAACGAGTGTCTGATTTTTCGTCACTGGTGGTGTGCAACGATGCGTAGCAGTAAAATTTTAAATATTTACCTTACCTACCTTCACCTAGTGTATCATATATTTATTATTATTTTGATTTTCGATACATGCTCAATTTAAAAGAACCAACCGACGTTTTGAATGAAATGCCATCTCAGACGTTACAACAAACGTGACATTTAATGGAGAAAAATTGTATGAATTTTTAAAAGTGTAATTACACACACTACAGTTTATTTGTTACGCGCTAATTGTATATTTTAGATTTCATTAGCTCCCAACGTACGTTTTGGGTTTGTCTAAAGTGAAATTACATAATCATTTTTTAAGTGTTTCGCTGATATGTTTTCCAGTTATAAAATACGTATGTCAGAAAGCGATATAATACCAATGCCCTTGAATTTTAGTGCAAATGTACACACCGATGGATAACAGAATAGTTATTGATTATTTTATAGTGGTTTTAAGAGAATATCACAAGTTTCACAATCCAAATTCAAAAATATTTTAAACATAACAACGTATTCGTTTTCAACATAATGGATACTAGATAATTTAAGTTGTTAAAAAAAGGTTAATATTGTGTACCTTAAATTTATTGATAAATATTGAAAATATATTTTAAATTGAAGAACTATACAACATTCTTTTTTATTTCTGTAATAACGGAAGAATCAGTAGTAGCCGATATATGTCTACATAATTATAAGGATATTTTATTTTTAATTCTCTGTATAAAACATGTCGGTATCACGGAACCAGGTCCTTTAAACTACCACGGATTTATATTTAAATATATTTGAATTTTGAATTTTTCTCAAAGTTTTATGAAAACGATTGTCTATACGTTCGATATTAAATCCCTTCGACAAAACTTCGGTGAAACGCACCCTAATGAAACTCTAGTCGCCTAATACCATCGTGTGCCAACTTTAGTCTACCTACATGCGTATTATTATATCTATAATATATTTTTTTGTACTTATATTATCTCTCTTTTTTTATTTTTTTATTTTTATTTCATAGTGATTAGACCATCTGCGTTTTTTGCGGTCACCTTGTGCTCCTCGGTCAAACACTCACGCGAAACTTATCGTCACGGCGTCTAACCCCGTAGCCGCTAACTTACACACCAACACACTTACTGCACGCGTAAAGACACTTGCACACCACCAATACACTTACAGGCCACACACGCACCCACAAGCTACACACTCACACACACACACACACGCGCGCGCACACACACTTGCGAGGGTGAAAGGAAATGCGCGCGCGCATGGACGAATACACCGCCGGTGATTCGGAAACGGTTTCCATGCGGCGACGGCGGCGCTGCTCATTGCTCCTGTCTCCCCGCGAACAGCTCTCTCGCCGTGACGTTTCGTGGCGAACATTCCGCACGGACTCTGTTGCATGCGGTCTCGGAGAAGAGTCATTTTCACTCGTTACACCATCGCCGCAGTCGCGCCCCCGTAATCGTAAGACTTTTTTTTTTCTTCGTTTTTATTTTATATATCTATAACATTTTTTTTTTTTTTTTAAATAATTTTACGCATTTGTCATTTTTCGACGATTCCCCTGCCCTCTTGCAGGCATCGACGGCTTTAAAATGTTTGGTTTTTTTTAAACGCCACGTATTCCGTAAAAATTACGTCGACTTCTCGTCTCCGGAGATCGGTTCAGATTCGCAACACAGTTTCGGGTAAGTCGGCTTACACACACCTCGTGTTATTTCATTTTATTCATCCACAAGTACACTTAGGGATGTTTATACGATATTAACGCCGAATAAATTGTTAAATATACGAGTAACCTGCAATTGGCAGGTACGATAATGTCTACAAATAATGTACACTAAATCCGTTATTATATCGTCGTGTCAAAACAAACATAATCAATCAGTATAATAACTCTCCTACCACTTGCGCCATTCTGCATAAACTATTAATAGAACCATATATTATAATTTTAAACTAATACGAAAATAATTGTGATTACAACCATGTTAACTATAAATACAGAAACACCTAGGTAGGCAATGCAATCCATTGGATTTATTAACTATTAATCTAGTTATAAGTTTTTAAATGTAATATTTTATTCTCTATAGGTATACATTTTATAAATGTATTCATTTGAATTAAGAAATTATATTCTTTTGATTCATAGGACAACATTATCGAACACAAAATATTATAAATTATTATTTTTTTCTTAATTTTTAAGAAATCATAATGTGGCTATAATAATATGACCTTTTATTTCATACAAAATTAAACTGAATGAAATCGAATTTTTTACTGAATAATAATTATTTTAACTGTATGTAATTGACAACTCATGTGGTGAGCAGTCTGTTTTATAATATTTTATTTAATAATGCTGTTTATGTATGGGTTTTGAAAATATTAAATAATTTACAAAAAGCTCCTCAAACCTATCAATCATATAGGATTTTTATCTTTTTTAATTTTGTTTATTTATTAGATTTTTAACGTCAAAATACCCATTATATATTGAAGTGTATGTGCTCAATAGCATACCGAATTTAAATTTCTGAATAATAATTTTCATTTAGATTATACATAATGAGATATGTAATATTTATTTTATTCCAATTAACCGTAAAAAATGTTAAATTATTGTTTTTTTATTTTTATTTTTATTTTAACGTTGCATGAATACTATTAGTTTTTTTATAAATTAAACCACCTTCTCGAATTTTAATACAGTAAAATAAAACCCATAAAATATAACTCATTATAGCATTAATTTTGTTAAAGTTACGAATATTTCATTTTAATTAGGTTTAAATTTAACAAAATGTTACTCTAATTGCACTATCACCGTACCTGCTTAGTGAGTACTCAAGATCGTTGAGAGAAATAATCATGTTAATTTGGTTTTTTTTTAATAAACTACCTACCTTATTTAAAATATTGAATCCAAAAAGTAGTCTAGTCAAGTAAATAAATGGTCAATATGAAATGAATATTTCGTTTAGTTGTTTTAATTAATCTATAAGTATATAAGAAATTGGAATGATTAAGGGTGCTCTGAAAGAACTAAGTTAAAAATTTGTTTGTTAAACATCAATCAAGACGGTCGAACAAATGTATGATAAATTAAATTTACTTTTAATCTTTACATAACTTATAGATTATGATATTTTAGTTTTAATTCAACAGTTGAATTTTTAAAATATTATATACATTTCATATGATGGTAGTTTATCTAATCATCACATAAATCATTTCATACAAAATATTAATAATTATTGGAAATTTAATCTAATGCATAACACACCCGTATACCCATGAATATATTGGGTATTCTATGAAAGTGAAAAATACAGAATTATATTGATATTATTTTAAAACATTTTTTTCAAAATCAACATAGGAATTGTTAAATAATAGTATATAAATTCTATCAATAATAATAAATAAGCTAGTAATGGTTTTGAAAAACATGGTATTAGAAACTTACTTAATTATATCGTCAAATAAATAAAAATAGCTAAGAATATCAATTTTATAACTAAGATAAAATATACCTCATGATTTAAAAATGTATTATTACCAACAAATTATTGTGAATGCTTCAAATTAAACAATATTTATTCATTATTGTAACACGGCGTAATGAATATGCAAAATAGCTACATGCTAGGTAGAAGTGATACGTATTTATGCATTAATATTTTCGATCATACAAATAAATTATGCACTATTCAATATGACCTATTTATAAATTAATTACAAACGTATTAGTATATTATATTAATCCAAGCATATTATACTATGACATAATACGAGTATTTAACTGCACACTAGATGTAAATAAAGTTTAGGGACAAAAGAATTTTAAGCACAAACATTTCTATCAAATATTTAATGTAAAACCATTTACGTTATTGATTTAATCGAAATATATATATTTAGAGGTAATCAAAGAATTCTCTTGATTTTCATCAAATGTAAAATGCACCGATCAAAAACGTAATATACTCGAACTAGAAGTTCCAAGAGAAAAAACCATAGGTATAACTTTTTATTTTATGCGTTTCAATTTTTTTTCTCATTTATATATTTTGAGATTTTACGCTGAACGTTATATTATACATACTATATACATATCATTTGACGTCTTGAACTTGCTATACCATACAACTTTTAGGTTTCAGGATTTTATTACTTACACACACAAAAAAAAAAAATAATAATAACAACAAAATATGTATATAAACAAAAAGAAAATCAAAACTAGTGATAAAAAAATTTTTTTATTTGTATATAATTTTTAGTTGTTCGTTTCGTGAAAACCGAATGAATGATATTATAAAATGAACTTTTTAATCCATCTGAACGTAAAATGTCCACGCGTTTTTAATTAATATTGTCCGTCGTATATCGCGGGAAAAAAACCTATCCCTTTTTCAGCATAATATAGAATTCGACGTTGCACTGCACACTGTTGCGATAAACACACACACACACACAGCTCTCTAAAAATATATAATATAAACATAATAATATATCGAACGTGGTCGTTGGTGGCTGTACAGCATGCTGCATGTGATTATATTATGCTATGCATACGTTCTTTACGAGAGCTCCATCACGTTCACCTCGGTAACTACCTCTGCTAACGCATACCACACCACCACCAACCGGGACGCGTGTCTATCGGCGTTTTGTTTATGCACGTACATTATTTTGCAGAAATAATTCTGTGGTTTGAATTACTACTATGACCACAGTCGGTCCAATTACGACGACACGTATTCGGCAATATACTTATTTTATTTATCTTTATCACACACTACAGCCGAACAAGTAGATACCGCTACTTAACCTTCTCAAAGTGACGACGACCCATCATTAGAATTAGATAATATTTTTTTTTTTTTTTTTTTATGATCCCTAAAATTATTTATCTGGTATACATAACGTATGGGTATGGGCAACGCCATTATTCTCGACTCTCGAATCCAGACCCTCGACTTCCAAGAGGATCATAAGATCCAAGTCGAGAATCAGTTAAACAAGTGACTTGGTCACTAAACGATTGAGCACGATCGTGTTCGTTTTAAATTAACTACCTATACATTATAATATTATATACGGTGTGATCCATTTATCGTAAGATACTCCTATTATTTTAAAAAAAAAACACAAATATGTTTTATGTTTTTATTGTTAGCATTTTCTAAGTTTTTTTACATTTTTGAATGAGAACAACATATTTTTAGTTTAATATTCCTAACTATTTGGAGTATGTCGATCTATAAAAACCAAATTTTGAACAAAACTTTAACGATACAAATAAATTCTTTTTGAAAAAATGTTATTTTTAAATACATAGAATATGAGAAAAATTAAACTTTCAAAAGCGTTAATATAGTGTTTAAAATGATGAATATCCTACGATAAATAGGTCACCCAATAACTTTATATCAAAGAAATGAGCTGTACCTACACATTGTAACTACATTCAGTAAACTATACCGATTGAACACGATCTCATGTGCATTTATACGATTCTATTATGATTTAATGTTAATTAAATTTGAATATAACAGTATATAATATTATACAGAGTGATTCGTCAAAAATGCTCTACTCCAATTTTTCTTTCAACTATGCATCTATTCAATATTTATTCTTGGTATATTTAAGTAAAGGTGCCGATCAAGTCCACAACATTTTCAATTATTTAATATTTTTTCAATTGTAACTTGCGGTGACACAAACTATTTTCTCAAATAAGAATCAATTTATGTGTCTATGTATAAACAATTTAAACAAATTTTATCTGATGTATTCAACATTTAGATAACAGTCCTGAATACTGGATAATAGGGTTAGAAGATAATATGGTGGGTATAAAACGTTATAATATAATATTTTTAATCCTCTGAAAATTTTTTGCAAGTTATAAAATTATTATAAATTAATATTTATCACTGTATTTTAAGTTACCTACTATAATAGTGCTTAATTTTTCAAAAATTCTACCAAGAATTATTATTATTATTACTTAGGACGTTAATGATTCTGAGACCACTTAATAATTTATACTAAATCAGGGTCATGCTTCTAATTTTAAAAAAAAAGTTATAAAATATACTACTTCAAAATATTCCTTATAAATAGCTAATAATAATAAATCTTAAGTATTAAGATACTTCATACAGCAGTGAAAAATTCCAAAAATCAGAACATAAAGTAATGCATAATTAACAAATACTCGTGGGTTATTGGTAAATCACTCTGTATTTTCTGGTTTAATTTTGTTATTATTATAATTATTGCACAACGCCATTTAGAGATAGAAATTGGTCGTCCTCAATCGCTGCGCTGGCTCGGTCAATTTTAATATAAAAAAAAAAAATGTTGACCTGTTATGATTTATGAAAACGCATGTTATCCGGTAGGTAGTCAATTGTATAAAAAAATGTATTTTTATCGGGAAAGTTTTTTTGACTCACCAACGGCTCGTGCGCTCGCTTAGACGGCATGGCGTTTAAATAAATTAAAAATATCCGTTGACTTAATTTAAAAAAAAACCTTGCTAGATGGACACATAGACCTTTAAGTTCGAGAGAGGTCTATGTGAAATACGAATATTATGTTTACTAAATACACACTTTCAGTGGAGTTGTTCAGTACAAACTTCCGCAACGTCCGTCATGTTCGATCGTGTTTCGATGAAAATAAGAACGGGTCGACAACAATTAACAAAAAAAAATCAAACATTCTCATTAGCAATACTTAAAAAGTTTTCACCGATAAGCGACGTGCGCTGAATCTTAGTCTATTGAACGTTTTTGCGATCACGGAACGGTTTTCGAACAAACGACGTCATACGATATTACATTATATAGTTACGTAACGGTTTGGTCGTAATAATATAATACCTTAGATTTTATATTGCCTAGTAATGTCAAAAATCTGGATTTTTGGATATCCGGATTATCCAGATATCCAAATCTAAAATTTAATAACCGAATAATCTGAATAATTCAAATTTTAACATATCTAATTATTATAAAGGAAGGTTTAAAAAATATGTTGACGGTTGATGCAGTTGGTAGTAGTTAATAATATTATAGAATATAGATCATGTCTTAGCAAATATTAAACATTAAAATAATAACAATAATTTTAACATTTATAATAAATAATAAATTAATAATCATGGAAAAATCAACTATAAAACGAATTAATGCAAATAAATAAGCAATATAAGTAATATACACATCTATACACAATATAATAATATTTTTTTTTTATATAAATAAATTTAACGCGCAGGCACGTTTAATGCAATTTTAAGTATAAACGTGATACATATTATAATAATGAAAATAGTTGTTTTTATATTGGTCTAGTTTGGAATCAAATATTTTTATTTAAAAATACCAGGGCTGATAAATGAAAGGGAGTCATTATATTTCTCTTTGGGGATAGAATTGATCCAACAGTAGAAAAAACACGTTCTGGAGATGCCGAAGAAGCTGGTATATAGCTGGTATACTTAACTAACATTTTTGAGTCAAACTATTATTATTAAATTTCAAGTTTTACTATCTTAAATAAAACACAGTCTAATACCTATAAATTAAATAACAAATATTTAAGTTTTTATAATTAAGCAACAAGTTTAAAATATCCGGATTATTCGAATAATTAGGATTTTATCCGTTATTATTTGGATTTGGATATCCGGATTATCCAAATAGTATTGGAATCCGGATATTATTAACACCAATAGTTGTTGCACACCACCTCATTATTAACGTTCGGAAATTAAATTCTTTGAGAAAATCATTGAGTTGCGCGCAGGAATGATCATTGAGCAAATAACGTATCGAGTATAAGGGCCATAACATTTTTCTAAAATGTACCTCAAAAACAGTTTTCAGAACGCACTGGAAAATTAGTCGAAAACCATACTTTTGTCACGTCGTCTTAATTCTTAGTGTTCTCGAGCAACACCTGATTTGCAAAAAAAAAAAAAAAACCAAAAACTTGTGAATAAAATATGAATTTTTTTTATCAACTGTAAATGTTTCCAGCTATATCTATTTTCACATTAGCAATATGCCTATGTAGTGTTGTTATCACGGATCATTTGCAATCGTATAATTTTAATTAAAAGGGGATACACATTGATTTAGAATACAAATAAAATACTCATTATCTGCTCCATCCATCGTATATACTCATAAAATTTTTTTCACGTATTTACACGTTTCTTTATAAAATATTTTGTTATGTATACGCCGTATACTCAGGTATAGGATCTAAAATACAACCCTGCCTGGGGGTAAAAAAAATCATTCCGTGTACAGATTAACGCGTAGGTAGTCGGTGGCTTAACCTGCAGACGCTCTTCGATTATTACACTTTATTACCTCGGCACGAATTACATTATTACAGCCGGGGAGTTGTAGTCACCGGGGCCGACGTACACCGACCACGCGTGTACCAACCGCAAAACCGTATGATAATAATAATAATAATATAAGTGCATTTGATTTCACTAGTTTTTAGTGTGACCTATCTGGGGGTTATTGGTATTGAGCGGCGAGGGTGAGGAGGGGGTGCGTCCGATTCACCAACAGACGTCACACGCCGGCCTACCGGCTGTCGTTCCGTCAAAATCCCGGATCCGTATTACCGCAAACTACACACATACACACACACTTCCCCTCTCATCATCATACCCCTTCATCGTCCACTATATAGCCACTACCTTCATATGCTTCTCTATGTTGTATGTTATATATGTATACACGTAATAATACATTGCAATGCCATAATAATAATATATTATACAGATAATTCGGTGGTTACCCTTGTCTTCCATGTCGTTCACAGTGACTTTTCAGTCGCGATATTCACGTCAGCCGTGCGTGTTCGCATCACGCAATACGCCGCCGCCCGACCTGCACCAGCGTTATTATATTATATTCTCGTTATAGAAGCGGCCAGTTGACGGTTGCTCACAAACCACACACGTACATTAATCAATATCTTTATTTTACTCTATTTTTTTTTGTATATTTTTTTTTTCATCCGTTATTGACGGTGTGCGCATGTATTTTTTCCCGAACGAATTTTCATGCATAACGATAATAATATAACATATTATATTCTTATCAGGCAATACCTGCTTAATGTGTTTCTTCAAATCCGTGTGTGATTTGTTTACAAAGCAGATAACACTAAGGGAAAACGATAATCGTCCATGTCGCATGCAATATTACATTTAATGACATACAGCGTAGAACATATCTTCCGAATACACTTTTACCGACCTGTCAAAACTAATCCATCACGTCATATATGTTATGTGTGCGTAGTAGCGCTGCGCAACAATGTACGATATTATAATATCGTGCAATATCGCTAATTAATTGTACGCAAAGATGAGATAATACTCGCTCGCGCACTGATTGACTAACAGGATCATTAGATAAAGAAACATTTGTAGAAAATCCGAATAATCCACATCTGTAGACTGTAGTAGTAGTAGTAGTATTTAGCAGTCATGTCACCGACTAAGACATTCCTATGCGCGATAGATATTAGTGAAACTAAATTGTATTGTGTCACAATTAAAATTGCTATTTGTAAAATTTCGTTAAGAAAAATTATTCCTGGCTGAAATTCTTTCAGAAAAATAATATATTTCATTAAAGCGCAATGTGTTTCTCAAAAGCAAATATCTTATAAATAAAAAAAAGTTACAATAATAATTAGCGTACAATATTTTATTGTCAAACCGATTATAACGTATGTACGTAAGATCACAATTTTTATGGTTATTTTTTTTAACTGATTATTCTGAAAATCTTCAATAAAAAAGAATAGAGTTTTTTTCCTAGTTAAATACTCAACTGATTAAAATCATCATATGAATGAATTCATTTTTGATTTGAATTATACTACACAATAATATACCTACATTGTTTAAAATAAGTATTATTTCTAGACATAAAATAAACTAATTAAGACATTAGTTCTTATCAAACTGTTTTCTGTTGATATTATTCAGAGGCCGTAATTTTTCTTTTGATTTACAGTAGAATTCAGAATTTTATAATGCTCAATATTAAATAAAAACGCATAAAAAGTATATTAAAATGTTTTCACATACTAAACTCCTTTTTTAAGAAATGTTTATATTACGTTATGTTATTTTAGATGTAAATGTTATTCATTGTACGATTTGTTTTTATCAACAATGCAATGTTCTAAAACAATTTTTATACAAATCTAAATAAGTATATTTAACTGGACTCATAACAATTATTATTATCTAGCTGGGTACCATTCTTAAAACGATTTCATAATAACATACTAAAAATAATAATAAAAATAAAAATACATATTAGTAAACTGTACAAGAAATTTTTTTTTTTAAATGCATTTATTCACAATATTATTTGAAATGTTCTTAAATAAAACATAATATGTGATTGTTATTAATACATTTGCAATACATTCAAATGCTTTCAATAAAATTAATTTTTTTTGTTACAAATCAGATACATCACCTACTTACATTTATATTCGATATGACATTATTGCTAATATTTAAAATCCGGTAATTAAATGTAAGAAATATATTAGAAAATATGACGTATTACTTACGTGTTTTGGACATAATCCTTTTTCAGGGAATTTTTTTAATTCACATAATAACAATGTACATTGTTAGAACGAATTCATAATTTATTTATTAAAGCAAAATATAGATAAAACGCGAACCCGTTTCATTTTTAATTAAATCTATTTTATCTATTTAATTGTTGGTAGGTATTGTTTACATAATGAAGTTCTCATTAAACTAATCGATGAAAATTGTATTAATCTTCTTCCTAAAATACATTTACATGTCATGGGACCTTAAAATAATTCTATTTTTATTTATTTTCTTTTAAGGTAGTTTCTCGTATTTCGTAATAACTATGATTTATATTACCACCAAGAACGCAAATCAAATAAGGCGCAAATAAATAAACTGAATACATAATAATATTATGAACACACCAACTTAAGTCACCCACCAATAATAACACTTAACACGTCAACTTATATATACCTATATAGTATATATACCAAAGTCCAATTGCTGTGAGATAATATTATAAACAATTTTTTAAGAAATAATAACCAACTTAATTTCCATTCACACGTGAATGAAATGGCTATAGAATTTTCCATGTATATATCATAATAGATTCATCATTATCTATGTTATTAAATTAAATATTATAATATCTTTGGAGACATAAATACTTTCTTGGAGTGTTCGGGAAGATTAATTCCGAGACGTTACGTAAAAATTGGAATCTACCCAATTACGATTTAGGTTTTCTTAAAAATGTTTTTATTACAAGTTGATTTGTTTTTTAACATGTCCAAGATTCAGTAGTTTCCAATCAGTAAGCTGAGAGCTATCGAGTGCTGTTATTAACGTTCAGGGTAAGTACCTACCAGTGTAATATGGTTAGTGTACTCATCAGTAAACCTCATTATATATTAATATAGGGGTTCCAACTTATTATTGGATTGATAATATTATGCTTGCTGATTATTGTTAGCACTTTGTTTCAATAAAATAAAAACTTTGTTTCTAATAATTCCTTGATACAGACAAAATATAACTATTTTCAGTTTTTTTATTTATCAAATACATATAAATTGAATGTATTATGTTTAAATAATTTTATCTAATTTTTTTTAATGGTATTATCTCCGAAACAATTGTGCGTTCAAGTACTGATGACTAGGTAATGAAAAATTCTAAACCAATTATTATCAGATGCCATGAAATCAACTAACTCAGATCTTTCATTATACATTTCAAAATATAAATGTACATAGATACCTATATAAATAGTAAGTTATTATGATTGACTTTTTTAACATTAAATAAATAATTATAAAATTAATTATGAAAATAGGTTTAAAAAATAGTTAATAATTAATAGTTGTTGGTACAGTTAATTAGTATTTGAACGATAATAATATTAAAGAGATAAATTTTAATTAAATCAGATAATTATATTAGTAAGAAGAAATATAATAATACGATATAGGTAGCTATGAATAATTTTTTAATATTTTAAGTATATAATATTATGAGTCAATAAATATAAATAATATCTAAAGTTTAGATTCCAAACAATGATTATCTACTCGTATACTATATAATTTAGTAGTCCATAATTATAGGTAATATATGTATTTATCGGGGGTTGGCAAACTGTGGCTCGCATCTTACTTATTTAATAATAGGTATCATTTCTTTTACTGCTGAAAAAATAATATTTTTCATTATAGTGTTCGGCTCGCGACACTTATCGCTGACCAACAATGGTATTAGTAGCTATTACCAACTCATATAATATTGATTCAACAAAAATTACCAAATTCCAAATTATTTGTTTGTAAACGCATGCATATGAATAAAAACAATTTAGAAAAAAAAACTCTAATCAATTATATAATTTTGAATTTCGAATCAAAATTTTATCCAAGCTGCAAATACAAAAATAAATCTTATCTGGACTCAACGCTGCAGCCAGCCGTTAATATAACATGGTGTTACATTGATCAATTATTTATTAAATTTTAAGGACGAATATCTATGCCTACGGAGTGTACACTGTACGTGTAGAGTGTAGGTAGTTATCTTTGAAGAGCCACCAGAGTGAAACCAAAGTTCCGATCGCGGGTGGCAATTAAACAAAGGATTTTACTCGAATGGAATTAGGTTTGCGTCATCGCAGTCCATCCAATGTGTATTATTATGGTTCGGAGAGCGTCGTCGAATAATGCGGCGAATAGCACTGCTGTTTTCTTTTATTCAAAGGCGATAGCGGTTTTAAAAACTTTTTCCGTTTCCGAACACCATGATGACGGTTTCCTCTGCCGAAAATCAAAATAAAATCAAACGTGATTCAGCACCATTCGAACATGATGCAACCCGTAAAAACTCCCAAAATAAACATAATAACAACAGTGTATATAGACTAACAAGAATCAAACGAGACAAAATCCAACACAAGTTTTCGTAGTTCTTCGACTCGTTGAAAATCTAAAATAAAGAATTGAATAACAATTTTAGTTCACTTAAATTTAATTACATTATAATTTAATTATAGCTACTTTGTGTTTTCACCGTCAATAATACCCTATACTTAACAATGATAATGTTAGACTGCGTTAATTTGATTTGATTATATTATAATGTTTATTAATTTAAGCTTGAACGTCGGGATAGAAAACAAACAAAAATTCATCTCCTTTAAGTACTTACATTAACTTTGTTTTTAAAAAGAAACAACGTTTAATTCTAGGTATTCATTATTCAATAGAATTATTATTTTTTCATTCACAAAAAGTAATAACAGCATAATAATATATCTAAGTAGAAAGAATATAGGTACAATTTAAGTAGAGAAAAATTAATTAATTTGTTATAAATTTTCAATAAAAAAGATAACAGCAGTATCTGTAAAAAAAAAATTATAAAATTATATTTTCTATACAATATCAAAACAATTAATATTATTAAATGATGAAATGATAAAATCTTTCAAAAGCTAAAAGTACCTAGTATTGCCTCAAAATGCTATTAATGGCTTACGATAAAATGTATTTTAATTTGATTTATTTTACTACAGAATAATGAAAAACAAAGTTTTTTAATGCATTTATAAAGAAGCCATAGACATTATTTAACAACGTAAAATTCCAATAATGTAGCTAAATAATAATGTGTATAGAAACATAAAATAATAATGATATGAAATATTATGCCAATATTATAGTGAAGAGGTATGTATTACCGAAAGAATAATATTACTATATTAAATTAATTATGTTTGATATTATATTTTTTCCGAATACACCGAATACAAAATATAATATATACTTTCCAAGCTCCAAAGATAGATATAGTTGAATTTATGTGATTTTTTTATAGCTTAGAATAAACAACCATCAGTTGTCACTAGGGCTGGGATTTCGATGCACTTTGCATTGTTTTCTAAAGTTTATTGTGTGATGCTTGTCTGGTCACAAATTTATTTTATGTACTTAAGATTTTTACACCAACATGATTTTTATATAAATATAACAGATTATAAGTAGGTAGGTACTTGTAATTCGTATTATATTATCGGACAAGGTTTAGTAAACACTACCCGCATTTCCTGTTAACTAATCTTAAATCGGTAAAATCGACGTCCGATGATATTGTTCGACGTACAATACGAGTTTTTTCGTCGTAAACAAAGTTTTATTACTCTAGTTAATTTTTTTAAGGTCATTTTTTTTTTTTTAGGGCACTATATGTATAGGGTTTATAGGTCATAAAAGCATTTTTAAGGGCAATTTTTGGGGGTTTTTTAGGGCATTAAAATCCCAGCCTTAGTTATCATATTTTAACATATTATAAAATCATAAGTAAAAAAAAGCAGGTTCACACTGCTGTAAAGTAGTTTACAAGTAGGTTACTGTAATGGATGGTGTTAAATTTGAATTCATTCAATGATATATAATATACGAAAAGCAATTCTGAGCGGAGACAGTTTGTTTGTCTATTGTCTAGGATATTTTATAGTTTTATATTATACATATTAATTATAATGTTATTATTTCAAAAAAAAAAAAATTAAGGTACCTATAAAAGAAATTCCAACTTAATCAAATCAGATTCATTATACACACTATACTCACTCAATCATTCACAAAGCAATTAAATGTGTTGCGCATATTTTTACGATGTTCACTAAAAACATGAAAATATTTCTTAGGTATATACAATTTGAAGTGCCCATGAATAATATTTTTAAATTACAATAATATACATAAAATTGTTATTTTTGGTTATTTAATATGTAATATCAACCAAATTTGAACTTAATATAACTGTAAAGAAAAACTGTGTTTGTGTAGTTTTTAGATTTTTTTTAGCACACAATTAACTACTTACATGAAACTTTGTTTGAATTTTCAATCCTTAGCCATAAAGGTTAAACGTGTTATAAATTTTAAATATCCAAAGAATTTGTAAATTTTCAATAATATATTTTGTCAACATTTGATCTTTAAATAGTTTTAAAAAAATATGTCAATGTAGTTTTAATATTTTCCAACTGCTATTATACCAACTTATGGGAAACCTTGTATTAAATTTTCAAGTTTTTTGACCCAACGAATAAAATTTTATTGACATTTATAGAATAAAAAACTAAAAAAATGGAAAATTTCAAATATCTATAAATAACTTAAAAAATTATTGAAAATTTTTGAAAATTTTATTAAATATATAAATTAATAAGGTAAACATTTGGTCTAAATTTCAATTTTCTACAATTATTCGTTTTTGAATAACAACAAAATAAGAATCAGTACAAGGGAAATTGAGTGAATATCCAATGTTATAATTCAAATGCTCATAAAAATGTAATTTTACTGCCCAGTAGACCTTTTTATTTGGTTAAAGTAGACAAACTGATAAGAATCTTATATCGAATTTTCAAATCTTATATTTAAAAAGATAAGTTTTTATGAATTTTTAATATTTTTAATTATCGTTGAAACAATATATTAGGAGCCTTGTATTAAATGGTGAAGCTTTTTTACCAAAAAAATAAAATTTTACTGTCATTTATAAAACCAAAAAGATTGATGATTTAAAATATTTATAAATAAATTAAAATATTTGAAATATTTTTATCAAGTATAGAAAATGCCAGTATAAACATTCAGTAAAAAATGCTTGTGTTTATGGTAATTTGTTTTAGAGTTACACCAATATCAAAATTCGATTTCCTCAAAAAATGATTTTATGCAAAAATTTCCGTTTTTCCTTAATTTGTTTTCTGTTTTTTCCCGGTCCATTTGAAAACTACTAGGAAGTTCAAAATTCGACCACCCCAATATACTAACTGGATTCACTTATAACCGGAAAAGCTACTGAAGTTGAACATCGAAACATTATTTGGACAACTTATTGTGTACACAGACACAAAAAAACACATACACAACATTGTAAAATCAATACATTCATCGATTTACTCAGAATCCAAAATGTATCAGAATGAGGTTTTCATCTCGACAAATATCCAAAGTTCAAATGTTATTGAAACTGCATTTATTAGTTTTTATAATTTGTAAAAAAAATGTTGAATAGGTAATATAGGCGTATGACATAAAACATAACTCGATCGAAGGTAGTAACTACGTTCACTTAGTAACATTATTTAGAATATAATATCTAATATAATTAAAGGCCTAATCACTAAGTGTTTAAGTGTATCTTTAAATGACAGAATTGTTTTCTAGAATTATATTTTTAAGACTATACGCGGACATCGAGTACTTATACACTACACACACACACACACACACACACACACACACACACACACACACACACACACACACACACACACACACACACACACACACACACACACACAAACACACACACATATATATGCTAGACCACTGGAATCTTGGATTACATGTTTTGGATATACTTTTTTCATCTTCTTCTTTGACCAACTTTTCCGACCGCATTTTCGTATTCGACAAAGACGTGTCCAGCATTATAAAGAAGTATAAACGCATCCTTGGAGACATGCGGATGACAGCGGTACAAAGATACTACGACTCGGGAATAAAAGACATTTGTTTAACAAAAAAAAAAAACAAATCGTGCAACTACAAACGAATTATATGTATATGACAGCCAACAATTAGATTTTTTTGCTCCATAATATTTTGCTTTTTGTCAAATTTTTTTCAATATTCATATTATTATTTGGTCACATAACGGTACATACGATGAAAAATATCAGTTGTTTGTACACAGTACCCGATGCTAAATTGAATAAATAAAGAAAAACTATATGAAATCAATTTGGATGCGTATAGATTATAATATTTTATACATTATGTTAAAGTTTTTAAAGTAAAACACTTATTTTGCTCAGTAAGAATTTAATCTTTTTTTTTAACTTGGTAAAAAGGCTTCAACTACAATGATTTTTAGGCTACATCAGTTTAATAGATAAAAATTAATTTTAATATACATATTGTCTTTGTACATCATAATAATAATATGTTAACATGTTCGGATAAATTTACAATTTGTTCGACTTAGATTTGTTATATGGGAAAGATTTCTCCAGCGTTATCTTCATGACTTCATTGATGGTTTGGTGTAATGTAAAGAAGGTTGCTTAGAATTTAGCGAACTCCAGCATATCTGAAACAGTTGATCACTAGATGCAAAATTTTTAGTATTTCATTGTTTGTTTAACCTACTAGTTCTTTGCTGATGAGGTATGAATAGGTTAGAGGAAGTGGACTATTGCTAGGGCTATAGTTACATATTCTCTTATTTCAGTGTCAGGGGTCATTTCAATTTTTTTTATGTTCAGCTATACTTTTATAAGTTAGCCAGAGAGTAATTAATTAAGTCAATATTTTTGTCACTCTTCCTTTAATTTGTATTGAATAAAATCGGAAGTTTCAGATGGAATATTTGTATTAGTCCTTGTAGAAATTAAATGATATTATTTAAAAGCTTCGTCAAGCCTGGTTATTCATTTCCAGATATCCCGACGCGTGAGATAACTCTCAGTCAGGTTTCTACGGATTCATGAATCTACGCAGTATGCGACCAATACTATTATTGTGAAAGTATAAGCCAGCTGCCAACTATGGCCAACTCATCAAATTTGACATTACTAAATCGCTGAGCTCGTATTCCAAACGGTTATACAACAACAGCATTTCATAAAATACTAGCGTCTACAACATGAAATAGACAAAAATGTAGATGCATCTTGTAATAAAACCATACCTGTTTTCGCCGTTTTTTATTAAACCTAACTTTAGATGACGGTTTTTTTTTATTCTATTTTAAAAAATATTTACAATATAGGTTTTTCAAAACATAAAACTTATATTATATTATACTTTTTCCGTACGGTACCTAATGTGGGATAAAGAAATTAAACGTAGGTATTCACATGTTTTGTGATCTATTATGACCCGACTAGGATCGCGACCAAAAATATATAAACTCAAGTTTTTCTTCTCTCATTACGTAACTTCTCATCCAGAACCTGCGATCTTTTATTATTTTTTTGTATTTATATTTTATTTTTCTATGTGTTTTTACATTTGCGTCCAATGCTAAGTATCGCGAAGTGCATAATATTATCTAAATAATCGAATGCGCACATGACGCCCTGCGGCGCTTGTAGTATGTACTTATACCTACACAGCGTCGGAATAATAATAATATTGTGGTGCCGACGGCCACTGCTTTGATGTAACTGATTAAAATTATTCATCACAGAAAAAGTAGGAATCGTTGTAGCGTTATTGGACACTCGCTTTATCGATTTACCACTTTGTTTCTGGAACACGAGCATTATATAATGCGTTAAACACACACACACACACACAGTTGACTCGTGTACAAAGCTTATAGACTAGAGTATGTATTATAAAACGCGTTAACGCAAAATATTAAAATAATAATAAACTACGAGTATGCACTGTACACACGATTTCCTGCGATTGCCTTCAATCATTTCTAATGGTCGAAAATTTTTAACTTATACTTTCGTCACACATTATTATTATTATATTTTACGACGCACCTACCAACCAATTATATTCCGTTGGCGCAAACCCTGTAGGAATTTTGTTATTATTGTACATACACGTCGTCAAATCCGATTTCGCAGCTGCTGCAGTATAGCACGTGAATACGTGAATAATGTTATCGAATCTGACAAGTATACACGAAATTATATAACATTGTATACACGCGGATAATGGGACGGCCATAAAAAAGCAATTCGTCGGATGTTCAAGTGGTTTGGATGTAAATAATATATTCTGAATCGAACCGTATTTAAAACGCGATCGCAATAAAAAAAAAACAGCTTTCCTCTAGAACACAAATTAAAATTCTCAGTAGACCGTTTTCTCGACGACAATCGAAATTAATTTTAAACCATTCATACGGTTTGTAGTTAGACACGTTGCAATCATCAACTGCGGTGAAATAATAAAAAAAACAAAACAAAAATGTACATTTATTCGAGCGTTATAAATGATTTATTTCGCCAAGGCAAAATTGAATTGTATTTTTGCAAACAATAGTACCTAACTTATTGTCTGTTGATTATTTCAAACTGCATGTGCATTTTAAAATACATTTTTTATGAATATTATACTCGTATAAACAAAAATATTTTATTATTATTACTATTGTTATTATTTTTAAATTTAAAATATGGATTAACTGTTTGTGTATAGGTATGTTAAAAAAATTCTAATTTTTAATCAATTTTCTGAGGTTCTGTTAGTGAACGGTCTCCTCATCACATGTTTGTACATTTTCTATATTCTTCTCATCACTTATTGTTTTTTATTGTGAACAAATTGAATATATTTAAATAAATAAAAGAATTTTAACCAAAGATATGAATCTATTTCGCCATAAATATAATTTTTTCAAAATTAAAGATAGACACTCAAACATTTTACCCACTCGATCGAAGAAGAAAGCTTTCACCGCTTAACAAGTAGGATATTATGTATAGATAAATAATCCGATTTCGATATTAGTTAACTTATACGATATATTATAGATTGTATGCGTATACATACCACGAACAAAAACTTTACAGACGACGCAGTTCTAACAACTTACACTAATTCTATTTCAGTGTAATTATTGGTAAGCTTTTATTATATTATTAATGGGCTTTGTGATGTCTAATAATGCGTTTTACCGTTAGTAGTGGAGTACCTATATTTATGGCACAAGGATACAAATCGGTATACCTACTGTCAGTATAGTTTGAATGTATGAACTATTTTCAAAATAATCTATTCAGAAATTCTATGGTACTTAAGCTGTTTTAAGACCAAGTTCATACATTATATGAGGCACTGAGAATTCAAAATCACTCAGTTGCATTTCCGTATACTGGTTTAATGACACCGTCGATATAAATATCACCAACAGTGTTCCAGATGTAAAACAATGATGTTACTTTAACAGTCACAACAAATCAATACACGACGTAATTATATTTCATAATAAACATTCAACAAAAATAAAATAATTTATTATAGGTTACCTTTTGACTATTTTTGCGTATACAGTTGTAATACATTTTGATTAAATAATTTTATATCCTTATATTTTAATCTTATTTATAAAACGTATAAAAAAAAAATAGGTAAAAATATTCAAAAAGTAACCAATAATAATTAATTATAAATGATTGTATGCATTTTATAATGACTTGTAAAAATGAACTATTTATTAAAATTGTAATGTCTCGCATTCATTCAATTTTAGAGCCATGGTTAATTGGTCAAATTTACTTAAAAAAATTAAGTTTATCTGAATTTGGTATCAAAAATACCGGTTGCTATTAAAAAAAAAAATAATTTGCATTGCGCATGTGCGTACCGAGAGGGTTAAAATTTTTAAATTTATCTCTAAATTTATATTAATATACCAATAGCTTGTAAAAAAAATTTCGAATTATTCCAACATAATTCGGCCGAGAAATTCAGTGTTCCTTAAATTGAAGAACACAAGGTATATTGCGATAAACAGAAATGAGTTAGAGCGAGGGTTGTTTTTAATACATTTTTCGGGGTCTTAATTTTTTTTAATCATATTTTAAAATAATTTTTACTGCCTCAAAATATGTGATAATTCAAACCACTATTTAAAAACGGACATAAATATTCAGAACTGATAGATAATTTGCACTCAAAAACAACTACATAAAGTAAAAATGGATATAATTTTAAATAATATCAAATTATGAACTCCCTGTATATTATCAGGTCTCATGAACTTTGGCAATTACGTGTATGGTGAAGTTTCAAGTATCCCTTTCTCGTATAAAGTAAAAATGATCCCGTGAGGCTCAAAAACAGATAAGAAACCATAGATAAAAAAGAAACTTAAGTCGGCCTTAGAAGAGTAAAGCTGTAGAAAATATTCGTAGCAAAACTAGGTCAACATTTTTAGTAATATTCTGGGATTTTTTACCAACTTAATATCTGATGTTTAAACTTTAAACACTTACGTCTAAATATATCGTTTACACCTGTTTACGACAAAAATATAATAACACCATCAACCTAATTAATCAATATTTATAAATGCTTGTCATATTTTATGAAAGTTATGATTTTTAATGTGAACCTTTTTCAAAATATTCATGCAATCTAAAAATTTAGGCATACATTTAAAAGATCTTAAATTGATAAGTTATTTGCCAGCTATTAATATAAAATATTTACTAGCATTTTAATTAATATCTTAAGCCATAATGTTATAACTTATAAGTTATAAGTGTTTTGTAATTTTATCAAAAAATTTTATGAATGTAATTAAATAAATTTTATTAATAAATATAATTAGGTACATAAAATGTAATCTAAATATGGTAGACATATATGAATAGGTTTTTACATTTTCCAAGAGAAGGCATTAATATAGCTTGATTACAGCATCATTAATTTATGTAATAATAATTATTTAAAAAAGTCTATGATGACATTCATTATGAACTTGTAAATTCTTTAATTTATAAAAACATTTAAAAATAAAGAATTAAAAACCAATTACTGATTATTAATATATATTTAAACACATAGTGTTTACTCAATCACGATAAAATTTAATATACCTATATAATATATTAAAAATATAGAATAATTAATTATTAATCGTAAGATTGTTAACTTACAATTTATAGGTATATTAAATTTAAATCTGCATTATTTTTTGCATTTATATTTAACTATTTGTTTTCAATTTTTATGCAATATTTTCTTAAGTATAAAAAATATAATCATAAATGTGCATGGAATTTATTAGTATATTTGAAATCATGATCAAAATCTGACAAGCCATTAAACTATATTTTGACATTTAAAAGAAAAATTCATCATCATCGAAATTATACAGGTACGACATAATAAATTATAATATTATTAACATCATGAAAATCATAAATGTTTTTTTTTTTTTTAAGTTTTCGAACTATCGATAACCTTGAGACACTATAGTAACTTGAATCATCAACGTAACTACATATTAAAGCAAAAATATTAATTAATTTTAATTCTATAATCTTAAAACAACAAATATATATATTATATTAATGTACAATTGTTAATTAATTAATAGGATAGTTTTTAATTCGTATTATTATTTCTTAAGTGAAATAACACAGGATGGATTCGTAATAATAAAATTGAAATTAAATTTGCCATCATTTTTTGTTTTTACAAAGATACGAGAATAAAACATTTTTAAAAGTCGTTGTGATCATCTATCGTGACTAAAATAGTTCATTTTCAAATAAATCATACTGTCAATTAAAATTAAAATACGCAGATAAGAAATTATAAAAAATTTTAGTTGGTAAACGTTGAAACGTTACATAAATTATGCTCAAGAAAAGTCGGCAAAAGTCTGATAATACAAGTTCTAAAATGATCCACTTTGGTGAACAATTAATGTGTATCGTATAATATTTGCCCAATATTTATAATTACCCAACAATAAATTTTAAAAACTTTAAAAATCATTAAATTATTTTAAAATATTAATAAGAGGTATGCAAATCATGTACCACGCAAACTAATGAATATACTTGACAATTTTATATTTTCTTAAGGAAGAAAAAAATATTCCAAAAACATGTTTTGATATATTTCGATGAATTTCTACACAGTAAATATTCTTAAATTTAATTTAAGATTTCATATAAAATTATATGTAAATATTAAAGGTAGAATATTGAATTTTATTTCAATGGATAACTTTTACTCTGACATAAAAACAAAATTAAATGTGTAGTTCAAAATCCTTAAAATTAAACACTAATTTAGAGTATTTTTAAAACAAAAAATTAAAAAGTTACTTTTAATGAGTATTGATAAATTATAGAATCCGATAACGCTTAATGAAACGGAAAGATTAAAATTAACCACCTACCTATAATAAATTTAAATGTTACTGAAGTATAATTAATAGATTTTATTGTTTCATATATTATTATATTCAATAGTACAATTTATAACCTAAATAAACTTAAATCTTAATTAATTGTATTATATGCCAAAATAAGAAGATATTTTAAACAGTTTAATTAAATGTCAACGTTTAATTTTAAATACTTGCTACTTATATCGTATTAGGTGATTATGCAAATATTAAAATACATTTTTGTGAAATTTAAGTCAATCATAAAAAGTTAAATGTATTTAATATATTTTACACTAATTTTAGGTTTTAATAAGCCATAAACTAACCATTGAGAACATGCTTGTTAAAACTTAAAGTACCTACTTATAGTAATCCAGTTCAGAGAATTGTTATATATTAATTTTTTAATACATATGAAACATGTGTTAAGTACATAAATATAAGTAACGTAATACCATATGTTTTAATAATTATTTTTTATTACTTTTTATTACACAAATTCACTAACCTTAATTTTATCCCGTGTTTCAGTATAATTTCATTATTATTCTAAAATTATACAATACAACACTATTAGACAATTTGAAAAAAACTTTTTTATCAATTTACAATACAATTTAAAAAGGTTAAACATCTAGGCAGTAGGCGTACTTATCCTAAAATATTATTTTATAAATAAATGTATTTATTTATATATTTTTTATTTTTACTAACAAAATATTTACTCTCAGTGATGTAAGCCATTGGGTAACAAGGGTTTGCATTTATTTTGTTAGGTTATTAAAGTATACATTATCAATATAAAAACGATATTAATAAATCGAACCTAACCTGTCGAGTAATATTGAACATCAATTTAAATTGCTAGAAAATTAAATATTATCAGTTATTACTAATAAAAAAAAAAAAAATGTATCCAATTAATTTTTACCAACACATTAATCATGAAAAATATTTTCAATGAAACATAGTTGCGACAAGTATCAAGTAACTAACTTTTTTTTATCTCAACTCGTTATAAAGTTTTATTTTCATGAACATTTTACAAATTTTGAACTTATACGTACATCAAGAAACACTTTTTTCATTTTATTTACGTTCCAAAATGTGTACCTCATTTAAATGTTCAAAGAATTTCTAAAAATATCAATCGTAAATACTTTAATAAGGTAGGTATTAATTACCAAGTAACATGTACATTTTAAATTTTATTGAATTTCAGTGGATGCTGTGTCAAGATTTATTTAATAACTTACTCTTGAAAATTAATATACTTTAAAGTAGAAAATATAATATATTTGAACAGTGATGAATTACGTTTTTACTTTAATTAACAATTATGCATTGCTACACGGTTCATTTTTGTTTTAAATTTATTGGTTCTATCTCTTAGGATTAATGAGACTGAACGAAAGAAAATCGCAGGTTGATCTTGAACCCTGGTCAATTATTTCAAATAATGCAAATATTGTTATAATTAAGTAGAAAGCGTCGAAATATAAATTTAAATATGCCTACACTTGAATTTACTCTAAGCCAGCTGTATTTATAATAATTTATTTTATACCTTTAATACTATAGTATGTGTATATGTATATATATGTATATATATTCTTACTAAAAAAAATGCTACATGATATAAAAAAAAAGATTCACCATAAAAGTTAAAATAATATAAAATGTAGTAACGAGAGTAGTATAATTTATATGATGTTCAAATACTACTAAAATTTTTTGGTTTAAAAAATACATACCATATATGGCTATGTACCCTATAAAAATCAATAAAATATTTTCATGTTCTTTGTAATGACTATGAAAAGCACATTTCAAACAAGCCTTTACTTTTTTATAACTGTAATATTATACAGATACTACGAGTCTATAAAACAACTATAGACATCAATTATTTGATACGATTTTATGTGATCGTGTCATACGTTTATAACCAGAAATAACAAAATTGATTAAAATTATAATATCCGAGATTAAAATATATGTTAGCGTTAATTTTTAATTGAATTTAATATTTTAATGCTTACAGTTTTTCATAAATTTAAAAAAAAAATAACGCTTTTTAAGCTAATATTTTCAAAATAATTATATAGACAGTTAAACGTGAACATTATTCAATTTATTATCTCCCTTAATTAGTTTTTCAAACTTTTATTTGATATAATCATATAACATATGCCATTGTATTGAAATATCTAGAATCGTATTCAGAAACAATTGAATATTTATAAGCGTGAAGAAACTCAGAAAAAGTTGGCAACTTAAAACTAACTATTTTAATTTTAATTAATGAAATTTAAAGGCTATATGAAACTAAGGAATTTTTACTATTATGAATATTTTTATTTATTTTTAATAAATAAATATAATTAAAATTCAGATGAATTAATAAAAATGTATATATAGTATAATAAATAAAAATTATTAATAATTGCTCAACCAGAATAACATTGTTGTAACGAATCTAGTTTAATAATACAACACTCAATAATAGTAATATATTATTTTCTATCGTGACTTTCATAACATAATATTATTGAACTTTTTTATTTATTTACTCATGGTCTTATTTTCTGCAAAAGCTATAACTAACAACTGAGCTAAATATCGCACTTCATTCCTTAGAAGTAAATGTGACCTTCGGGCACGTACGATATCAAACAAATGGCGAACACACATAAATTCTGATATCGGTTAGGTAAGGACGAAGAAAGTATATGGCATCTAAGTGGTTATTAATATAATATATATTCATAATATTTAATATTATAGGGAGGTATATTCTGGGAATCGTTATATATTAATCATTTAGTAAGAAAATAGACTGCTATAAATTTTAGGCATTTCATAAATAAACCAAAATATGAATAGATGAGTAAGTAGGTACATGTACGTATTTGTGCCGGATAATCTATAATTTTATTATCATCAAGAACGGTCTGTGAGTTTTTAAAATTGAATTATCAATGCGTTTAAAATGTTAAAATTTAATTATTCACATACAAATGTACGATATTAATGTATTAAAATCGTTTAAGAATGTTAGATATACGGAAAATTGTAGGTACCTAATTCAGTTTATTTATATTTATTTTTCACATTTTATTTTTATTGTGTATATAAAAATTTTAAATTCCTCTAATTTATATTTTATATATTCCCCATATAGGATTTCCTTCAAAAACATACTAATATAAAACGAGAAGATAATCATAACAAACATTTTTAATTAGAAAATTCTCATGGGATACCATGTATAATATTTTAAAACTTGAATAAATAAATTTTTTTTTAAACATTCCTTAATTTTATCTCATTGCTCAAATGTTTTATTTCAGACAAAATACAAAGCCCAAGCTTACCTAACAGATATGTTATACATATAATTTGCTGGTTCTTATCATTAAAATTCAAAGAATACTGTTTTTTAACTTTATAAAATATAAAATACTATCATATTCATAAACAAGAATCTTATTTTTGCGCTACTAACTATGTTTATTTTGTATTTCAAGTTTTATTTTCCAGAGTATGAACTAAACACACTGTTTAACTATAACATAACATTTCAGTGATAATTTCACTTCATTCAATTTGTATTTAAAATTATACGAGAATTCGCCTGAACGAGAATTGAATAAACCATTTTGATAAATGAACGAACATTATGTGTTCTGATTGGTTCAAGTTTACTATTCACGCATTCGCCAATCAAATACTTTAACAAACGTATGCATTATTATGCAAGTATACGCTTTAATATTTATATAGTGAATAAAATTGTAAAGAATTGGACAGATTTAAGTTTAGATATATTATTATTACATATAAAAATAATTGAAATAATCTAATAAGACGCCATTTGCTCGTTAGAATTTAACAAATATGTACATTTAAATGGCAATACTTCAGATAATTTTGAAATACAATAAATTGTTTTATTGAGTATAGGTGTATTGTGTACCTATAATATATTATAATAGTAGTAACTACTATTATAATAAACTACTACTAAGTATAGTGGACAGCGATAAGAGAGTAGCAGCTAACCAGCCGGCAGCCACTCAGTATTATGAAAAGTATAAAAAAAATTATGCCTTTTATAAGTAAAAATGATAAGACGCGAGGTGGTTTAGCCACCCATGATATAAAAATATCATTTCCATTATAAAATTTAATAATTATGACGAATTGTCTAACATAGTCATGGTTTATAGAATAGCAGTGACTTAATAATAGCCAGTTTGGTTGAGATATTAAAAAAAAATAAAAAAATAGTAGGTTTGATATGCATAGGTATGGGAAATCATTCTTCGCATTCAAATGAAGTATTCTAAAATGTATTCATGTAGATTTAAATAAATATTTTAAATTCAGGGTGGATTAAATAATATTTAAAACATAGTAAACTGGCCAACTTAAAATTTAAGCGTATAATTTTCTATAATATGCTTTGATTGGTGTTTTAAATGTCTTATTTATATTACTCCGTAGACGTGAGCAGGGGTATGCAAGGTATACATCTCCATACCCTGAAGCTCTTTAAGGGGTAAAAATTGATACCTTTTTTGCGCAAGAAAAATAATTAGCACGTATATTAAAATATTTATAATGATAACAAATGATTAAAGACGAGAGAAATAATTTGTGACTAACCGCAGTGACAACGTTTGATTCACGTATAAGTTGATTGCTATGATAACCACCGTCCGACGTATAAACATACCTATTAGCAAATTGAAGCATCCAATTATTAGTTATTAACTACCAAGTATTTGCAAAATACATACTTTTTGTATTTTGTCATGTTATTTGTTACAATATTTTTTTAATTAAACAGAAATACTTTTCAATATTTATATTTTTGTGTATTGTGTAAGTATATAAATTATCATAATTTTACATGTTTAAAATAACTTTCAGGGCATGCCAGTGGCAGCCTCTTGCATACCCTAAAAAAGAGGCCTGCGCACGCCTATGTATTACTCAATTAATGTAAAGAAACCAATGATTATTTAATTTCATCCATCAACGTAGAAATGAAATAAAATATGATTAGTGGGCTTAAAATAATATATTTATTACATCGAAATAGTACACTCAGAATGTGTATTTCTCGCTAAAGTTTAAAAGTTTTAATTAATAAATTAAATCAAATTCTTATGAACATTTTTTAAATTGAATGGCTTTAACGATATTGAGAGTTGTATTAAAAGTATACAACTATTAACGTTATAGTTATTAGAGTTAGACATTTTGTATTTACAGCTTATAATAATATTAATATTATGCTCATAATATACCTATATAATATTGAAAACTACTTATTTAAATTGAATTTACTATCAAATTGTAATAACTATAACAGGAAAAAAGTTGACCATAAAAAGCTCATAGTTTCATGATTACATTTATGTAACATTTTTTTAATTTTTTTTTTTTTTGTTATAGATAAGACCCGTGTAATTTTCAAAATCAATTTTGGGCAGTGTTTTACGTAACATAAGTATGTATACATTATTTTAAGTAATGGAATTTGTGCATGCATGCTTGTATATTGCTTTTTCTCATGATAAATCAAACTCATTTGGATAAAGTTAACATTTTAACACGGAAACTGAGGTTTACAAGGTCGAACTTGGTCAGTCGTATTGATTTCACATACACTTACCCCTAATGCTTGTCCTCCCTTCATTTCAAAGTTCTCTTGCAACATGCTCAACTAACATAAAACGGTTCATTGAGTATATGGTAATGAACAGCAGCATTATCTCTTATAGTGTAGTAACTATATCAGTAAGGTTGGCATTTTCCGGCCATAACACATATAACGCGAGGGTATGAAATATAATTTCTATACATTTTGTAGATTAAATCAACACTATATATTAAACCTAAAAACAAATATCGATTTTCATACATGGGCGTTTAACATTATTCCTCTATTTGCTTGCTCTCCGATATATTATACAAAAAAAAAACTATTTATCTAAACCACGATTCAAATAATAATATAGTGATTCAGAACTATACATAAATTGTATTTTAATGTTTACAAATCGGATATCAAATCGTTTTCAAACAATATTAAATCATGAACATCATAATATAAACACGAAATGTTAATAATATATAGGTAAGTATAAAATATATTCAATCGAATTTAGAGAATTTGATGTAGTAGGTATTGCTAAGAACTATTGAATAAAGAAAAATTAAGTTTGGGTGAAGTAGATTATTTTCATAGGTTATTTACTAGTGACTTGATTCATATTTACAGTTCAATTTATTGAAATAACTCATCAACTTATAATTATTTAGTCTAACAAATAATAATTACTACCTACATTAAATTAATATATCTTACCACCTCTAACCAAGTTTATTTACATTATTCTTCTGTCGTATGATAAGAACAAAAACTATACTTAACTACCCATGCGTAATGTTCTCCTAGATAAATTGATGTTTGCTTCTAACATTTGACTTTTATAACACACGTTCCTACATTTTACTGAGCTTTGGAATAAAACAGATTTATAACATAACTTAACTATATAGAGTAAACGTATTCAACTATCAATAATTATGATATAGCCGATAAGATGTAAGTAACTTTGAAAGTTATCAATTTTTGTTAACTTTTCAGTTGTATACTTATTAGTTTATTACCTACCTACCTGATTATGTAGTTGGTGATTTGTTGCTTGGCTGAATCGCCTGTAATAAAGTGTTTTGCAAACAATTCGTAGTTTAAGACTGTGTTGAAAACGAGTTAAATCGAAATGGCGTGCGCAAGACGAAATGCCTCTACAGATAAGTAAATAAAATACACGTATGAACGAGCGCACGACGTGTGTATCAATGATGTAAAATAACTGGTTTACTATATCACAACGCTTATATTATAATAATATGATTTTCAGAAAATATTACTGTTATAACCCCCTCCCCCCCACCGAAGTATCATGATTCGGTAGGTACATAATACATATTGTGCGTATTATAGGTAAGTACGTGACGTAGTTGCAACTTGTTGTATGCATATAACGAGTAAACGCGTTATGAATTTGGACTGGCAGGGTGTAGTTCATAAATCACGAGATGTTAATATTATTATTATGATTATTACTATTCGTTGTTATAATGAAGACGACGGCAATGACGACAGCGAATCAACTGTGGTCTGTGAGTGTGTTTTACGTTGTGCTACTTATAATATAATATATTAATATTTTCTCTGGAAGCCATTTCGTCGTACATTTCCGCTACGTAATTTCCGCGGCTGCGGAAAATGTAGAATAATATTAATAAATCGTGTTATGTGATTAACTGAACGGTCGACCGATGGATCGGCGAGCGGAAACAGACACGAACGACGAATAATAATCTGAAGGAAGTGTTTTTTTTTTTTATGAAGTTGCGATGTTTAAATGTCATATTGGCTTCCAGTATTTATTTAAAAAAATTATAAATTATGTCTGAACGGTTTCGTACAATACTATCATCGTCCTCGGCATTTTCCGCGGACTTAGGCCACTTATAATTATTCTCTCTCACTTATCAAATTAAAACGTCAAAATTTAAAATAATTAAAAACGTCAATTCTTTGTATAATATATTTTGTACTGACACCTTTAACCCGCTTTTCCTTTAATTTATTCTTAATTTGTCCGTGCATGTTACTTTCTAAAATGTTCAATATGAACAATTATTTTGTTTCGGTTCAAGCTGCTTTTGAAAACGTCGACTAACTGATAAATACTTGTGTGTTTAAAATACTACAAGTAGTTGCAACACTCAACAAAACCTCGTTTAACTATTTTATACGTTGATATTATAAAATATTCAAAAACCAATAATAATTCTGATATCGATTCTTTGAACATAGGAACCAATTTTGAATCACCGTTTTTATTTTCTGGGGATGAATTTAAATAATTTGCTGTTTCGACACGCTAAAAAACGCGTAACGAGTAAATTTCCTGGAGATTTTAGAACGTGATATACTGTTGTTATTATTATAATTATTATTATTACTAACCTTCTGTATAATATGTTACTTTCAGTTGCGTTTTATTTTCTATATTTTCTATCTTTTCAAAATTATTGGTTTGTTTTTTTTTTTACTACCAGTTTTTATTGGAATCTTGGCAGCCATTGGTCCACGTTTCCACCTTAAGCCTCGGATTACACCAAAACTACGGGTGTGCATTTATTTTCTTCTTCTTCACTAGGAGCACCTCATTATCCAACCCTAAATTTTTCTCCGACGCCACAATGTCTGTAATAAACACATTCAGCATCATTATTATTCCTATCCGTCGATCGTGTTCACGACACGTACAATGGTTACGCCTCATACTGTATACACACGCACAGATATTCCTGTTCGTAGACATAAAACATCACAAATGCATCTTACCCCAAACAAAAGACTAGATGCACTGCGATAACTTTTTTTACGGAAAACACGGTTTTGAATGAACTGCCAATTTAATTTCAAATGAAAATGCCAATAAGCGGCCCACCACGTATCTATTACTGTTCCAATTATATTAGATTGCAGTGCTTCTAGCAGACTGTGGTATTTGGTATTATTGTACTACGGCCAATCGAAAATCTAATTCCGTGTTAACTACCTATTATAAATGAATATTTATGAGACGTATATACTCATACGCGCGTTATACTGTAATAACTCTAATATTATATGATTTTAAATTATTTTTAGATACTGATAAAAAAAAAATAATGTCAAATACGTGTTATTATATTACTAAAATATTGACCACATTATATTCACTACGCAAATGTTCATTTTTGACCATATTTTAATAATAGTGCATTAAAATAATAAATACCTAGGTACTATTTATATAACTCTAGTACAACACACTGGTTACGACAAATAGCAGTTAATTACCTTATTATACATCAATAGATGATCAAAACATTTATATCTAACTTCTAAAATGATTAATTATGATTAAAAAAAAATATTGTTAACTTAATTATACAGCTTTGAGAACATGATTATTTCGTCTGTCTGAGTCTATATAAACGATGTTCAATTAGTTTTAAAGTGACTTTAAATCACGGAACAAACGTACATTATAGGTATCCTGACTATATACGATTTGTCCAAAACTTATAAGCTGCATCTAACATGAGGTTAATGAAACACATATAAAATAATAATGACACTAAAAAACTACATAATTCGTTTATGTGCTATACATATTATATTAGATTTCATACGAGTTTAATCATATTTAAACACAAGTATTTAATAAAAATAACATTATAATAATATGTTATACACTATTATTTTTGTAGCTATTCATCTTAAAAACTCCTAAATTCATATAATTCTTCTATATAAATCAATATAAATTCTAAACATTGATAAATTTAGATATCAGTATGGGTATAAACATTTTGAATTATATATTTAATGTCATAAACGATCATATGAAAGAGTATGATTAATTTAAAATATTGGTTCATGATTTCATTTAAACTTAACTCAGTTTACAATATTTTTAAACAATTAAGTTTAAAGAATCAAAATTGGTACTACAATAGGGTCTGAAAGAAGGTTGTTAAGTCAAGTTATTTATATAAACGGTATAATAACCAAGTTATATTTTCAAAATCTTCATTATCACTCTGATCTCTATTATAAATTATAATAATATTTATAATTACAATATAACTCATCAATACACATACCTATCACGTTTGATAATATTAATACTAAACGTGAATATTTTATGCTATAGAAATTTTATCTTCTAATTTATTAGTTTACTGAATACAATTTTTTTAATCCTTCGTGTATATCAAATGCGAAACAAAGTTAATATCATTATATTATAAATATTTAAATTATAAAGTTAATGCATTAACTAAATTTTCAAATTCAAAACTACATAGTAACAAGAGATAATTTCATTTTAATTATGTCAACTTATAAAAATCAAATACTCTATGCAACAATACATAATTAATATAATATACAGATATCCTCGGCACCAATATCTAGTAAGATTATAAACATTTTAAATATGTCCTTTATTTTTAATATCGTTTGAAGTAGGGAAAACGCGAGTTGGGTTTACATTGAAGTAAAGCTTAAAAGGTATAAAGTATCCAGTAATATATGAGTGTATCAAAACATTTTAAAATAATATATTACCTAAATCCAATAAAAATAAGATTTAAAACAGTATATTGTTTAGTTTATACATTTTGCTAGTGAATTGTCTTTAGGTACCTACCTAATCTATTTTACTTTTAAGAATAGTTTAATTGTTACAAAACGTGTAAACCATTATATGTGTGGTTATAGAAGTTGTATAACATGTATTACCAATGAATATTATACAATACCTATATATATATATATATATATTAATATTAGTTATTATCGTCGTCGTAAGAACCCTACTCAGACACATTCTCCACGACTACCCAAAGGTGTACATGGTTGTATGTTACAAACTCGGTCTGAGATAAACCACACATACCTATGCATAATATTATTACCGTTGTTCGAACAAAGGACGTAGGAATAATAATAACAATAGTAATAATAACAATAATGATATAAAATAATATGTAGTATAGCTGATAAAGTACTTGATATACAGTTGGGAAATTCGGCTTCTGAAATGGCGGTTGTGCGACTAACTAAATTCAGCAGTGTTCGAGTTAGGGCTGAGACCATAGCTCGTATAATAATATGTTTTGATATTCATAATTATTATAATAATAATGAACGTACCTAATATGGCTAATCGAATGTTACACTTTGTGACACACGGAACACGTGGTTCCGACAATGGTAGCCGAGTGCGTCGGAGTAAAGACGATACGGTGAGAAAGAGAGAAGGATAGAAAGAGTGATGTATATGTATGTGCTTGTGTTTTAGAAGAGGCGGAGAATTCGCAGATGTCAGGAAATAAACTCGACTCTCGCAAAATTTCCGCACGAATTCTCGAAGCCGCCGACTTCCTCCTCTTTCCACGTCTCCTACGAGTACGACGAATACATAGTCTACGCCTGTTTAGCACCCACCGTTTATTTTTTTTCGCGCTTCGCACAAACAAAATTATTGCCACCAGTTCCGCTTTGAATTTCAGTTTGTGGTAAAGGGACGTACGCAATTATTGCCCCGGTCCCGGCGAACCGAGTACATATTATGCAGTCGGTTAATTACCGTCACACTGTTTCCTTCCGACCGGACGTACGGCCCGATCCACAATCTCCTACGAAAAGAAAATATCGTCGAAAACCCCAGCCACCGCAAGCGTAACGATCAAGACCTCATCTGTACTACACCGTGATACAAAATACGTGTTAAATCGAATAGGCTTAGGCTGTTGTTATTGTTTTCTTGTTGTTGTTGTTATCATCCACTTTAGTTGTTGTTACCGCTGGTTTTATTATTATTATAGATTTTTCAACACAACAGTCCTCGGATCCTCCTATGTGCGTGTACGCTGCAGTTTATTTCTAGCACATGTTTATACCTAAAATTCAATTGTAATACCCTCGAGAAATTGTGCATGTATAATAACACATATTATTATATATATGCTCAATCGATATCGCGTGGCGTACAAAAGGAGAGCCTAGCACTTTGTGCGGTGCCTTTTGTACGCCGTTCTTCTTTTCATAAGACACGTACTTAAGCTCTGAATACCACCACCCCTCAACACCATCACGAGCTGCAACACCGACAACGAAGCAAAGGAAGACAACTGAATAATATTCTTGAATATTACTCGAGCCAAACAAAATAAAATATTACATTTTTAACACCCATTTTATCGTAGAAAAACCAATTCGAATGGGAAAAAACGTAGGCACCCAAATAAAACAACGTTACGTTGAGATACAATATAGTTCAAATTATTATTAAACATTTTCAACACGCGATGAAACAAATTTTAAGTTTCTATTTCAAACATTTATTGTTGACAATTAAAAGCATCTAAAAGTGAATGCTTTATGTATAGCCATATTTTTGGTAAGAATATATATTTCTGCAATTATCACAATTCTTTAGAAATATTTCAACACATTTTTCATACAATAGTATATTTGTATACAATACGTAATCTAAAAATTCTATTACAAAAAATAAAGCAATCAGTCGTAAATATGACTATTAAATGAAAAAAAGGTAAGTCAGAACTGGATTCAACATCATAATGAAAATTGGAGACTTTCACATTTAACTTGCTTAACATAGGTATATATTTTTAAATATAAAAAAAAAAATGACATACAAATCCTTTTATGTAGTAACAAAACTAAGTTATAAAATATGTTGCTTAGTACATTATTATGTAAAGCAGATTTTTTCTTATCATATTAACTATATCAAACTTATAAACATTTCTAAAACTTTATAACTAATTTAATATCAGAATTTATTTACAACAATTATTTTTCTTTACTAGCTGTGCCTAATTTATATAATATAATATAATATAATATGTTAACAGAGATTTGCATTATCTACAAAAATAGATACTATTTTTACTATTTTATCATTTCTGGACAAAAATTATTTATTTATCTATGTATGCATTTAGTTAAATAAAATGGTTATTTAAGATAAATCATCTAGGTAATTTGTTTGAAAAACTAACAGTTAAATATTTCAACTTTTTTTTTTTGTGGGGAATTTTAATTTTCCCAAGCTTTTTTCTGTTGCCTATCTATTCTATTTTATTAATATATTATATAATTTTAGTTTTTCTTATGTATTTAACATTTTAACGAATTGACAGTAGTTATTTTTTTGTTCATTGTTGATTTTCTGTAAACATTAAAACACACTTATTATTTAATAAAGTAAAAATTTAAACTTGTATAGATATACCTGATGTGCTATTATATTTATTATATAGAAAAATTTATATTTTATAAATACAAATTTAAAATGACCTGTTTTTACCTAGATATATTTATTATTTAGTCATAATATTTAAATTTTACATATCATCTCATCCACATAACATTAAAATTTACAATTAATTATCTTTATCTTATTTGAATCGTTTTTGGATTAGCATTGTAGGTACACCACGGTATATCAACTCACACATTTTTTACTAATCTAAAATTGATAAATTCTAGAAATTCTACTATTTGTCACATGACTTCCTAATATTTTATTGTATTAAATTATATAAGAATTCGTGCTGTGGACTTTTTCACCTAAAATAATCGTTTTAATTTGCTATTTGTTTATTTACTGTGTAGAATGTAGATATATCACTGATCAACGAGAAAAAATTAATAATTTTGACAAAAATTACGTTTAAGTATTCATTATTTTTGTTTTATTTTTACACAAATCATGCATATAATACAATATAAATCTTTATTAAATGCATGAAATCCTATGAATAGAGTTAGTTTACGATTTAAGTAATTTTACTATACTTTAAAGTTATTTTAAGTAATTTTACTAAGACAAGGTTGCTCTTCGTTATATTTTAATATAGCACTTCCTATATGTAATACTTTAGTATATATTAGGTAATAAATGTATGTAAGATCTAACATCTTATTCATAATCTAAACATTTGTCTTCGAGAAAATCTGTGCTTGTCATAATATTATACCTAAGCAATACACTAATGTATTAAAAAAAGTTTTAAAAAAATTAACACTATTGTAGTATTGTCTAATAGTATAAAGCATAAAGCCCATTGTTTCTACACAATACTCGAGTTTCTTATAATATGTTTTATGACATGAATATACCAAAGGGAATAGTATAATGAATATCATAACTTAGATGTGAAGTAATTACCGTATATACACGTGTTTATCATACACGGTAGCGTGTCTTCAAACAAGGCCATCCGTTTTCCACTACATAACCTTAACTAGTGTTCTAAGTTAATAATCACTGGGAATACATGCTCCTCGTGGTTTGAATATTCAAAAGGCAATTAAAGCCGTATGAAAGAATATATACATATTTTTTTTTTTTAAGATTAAAAATGGTATGTAACAAATAAAAATCTCCACAAAGATTTAAATCTTCCTACCCTTAACGATTTGGCCAAATCCCATTATACCAAATTCTTTTCCAAACTCTACACTCATTACAACCCTTTAATTCAAAAATTATCCTCTGCAACACACGCTCCCAAAAGACTAAAAAGGCTATGGCCCCGAGACATCAAATGCTCAAAGCATAAATACAAAAAAAAAAAAAAACAATTAAAAATATACCAAATAATTAACTTAATGTTTCTTGTCAGGTGGCACTACTGAGGGCCTTCCTTTTATAATATTCAATTTCATATAAATAAAATGTTGTCATCATTCTTACTGATTATTGTAAAAATAGATTGTAAATTTATTCTTCTAAAAATAAAAAATAAATACAAAAAAGATTAAAAATACAAAAAATCAGAAACAATAAAGTGTGAAATTAACTGTGAAAAAAAAATTGGTACATTTATAATGGAAACTTGAACGATAAATAAATAAAGATCTGCACAATTTACTGTGTACAATGTATATGTTAAGCCATACTATTTAAAAATAATCGATACATGTACATTTTAATTAGAATTGTATATCCTATTATAATAATCATTAATTTCATTAATGTACTAAAAACCTATACTTACTAGTAACATAGAGATAAAAGGCTTAAAATTTAGTGGATATAAACTCTTAAAATTTGTATTAAGTATTCACCCAAAGTTCTAATGTTTTACAATGATAAATTATTAGATATGATATCATATAGGTGCTCATCGCTTAAAATTATTTATGATCTTAATTTTCGATTAATGGTAAAGTATAATAAATATGAATGATTAGTGATTCGCTCATACATCGTATATTCGTTATGAACATTTCGTACTCAAATATTTAATTTGTAGTTTTTAAATTTAATAAGCGAATGCATATTCATCGATTATTATGTACAACTATACAAACAGATGATAGATCGAATACGGAATACGAAAATTGGATCAAAAATTAATGGTGGATGTTATTGTTTTTAATTAAGACACAGTCCATATTAAATTATATACTATGTACATAAATATATGTGTGTGTATGTGTGCGTGTATGTGTGTGTGTGTGTTTGTTCGTTTGTTTGTTTTTTTTTTTTTTTTTTGAAAGTCAAAGGCTCATTGTTATGACTTATGACCCAATGAAGCAAATTTTAATTAGACCTCGGTAATTTGTTCGAAGACTTTTCAGTACAGTAAACAATGTTTAGTATAAATTATGGTGACTGTTTTCAGATGTTATATAATATAGAGGAACTAGATCCCGTCAAGTTGGCCTCTAAATGGTGACCTATGCCAACAATAAACATTGGAGCAGTGAGAGTCGGAATCATTTTAGAGGGGAGAGAAAAAAAACTCGTTCCCATTTGGGGAATTAACCGGTGAATTAAACATACATATTATATATACTAATTTGGTTCTACAGCGTGACGTTTTCCCGCTCAAATGTCCACTTCGCGTTTTTTTAAACCATACACGCTGCAGTTACAGATTATACATATTTTGAACTTACACGATACGATTGTTGTAGTCAGCAGGGAATTTAAACGAAATGAAACCGATCGAATCTATATTATTATCTGGAGGTATGTGCTAATCGTGTGAGATAGTACCTACCTATGCATAATATTAGTTAAAATAAAATCCTAGGTAGTTACATTTTATCGGTGTCATAAGCATAAAAAATAAAACTCTTAGTTACAAATGATTTTTTTTATTTGCTTATTTTTAACTATTTTGACGTGAAATATAATCTAACATTATTCCGCAGTAGGTATAGCACCGTATATTCGTATATACTAACATATATTGCATTACAGAATTTATCTTAGATAGAAGTACGATTTACTCAGTTTTATCAAAAATATAATAATTTTTTTCCACACAGTTCCTATAATATATGTCTAATTAAAATCGATATAAATAGAATGTTTTTCGGGATTCTAGAACAATAAACAATTTATGTAATAGCGTGCGTCTAAAAGTAAAAAACAATCTACAATATTCTATAGTTAAATATTTTACGTACGTATTTTAAATAAAATACCCAACAAAATAGAATAGGTACTATATAAGCATTATAAGTTTATAATATAAGTAATACATTATTCTTTTGGTCCAATGGAATGCATTACGGATAATTTTAATAAAATTCAAAACATACTATTACAATCTTCAATATCCGGCTGTTAAAAGAAAATACAAATTAAATATTTTCTATTCTTATACTTAGATTAATACCTATCCATATATTAAACTATTCGTTTAACGAGTTTTTCTTACAAGAAATTTGTCACTGAAGAATGGTGTCGTAAGCCAAGCTTAATAACAATATTTTAATCCATTTTATAGTATGTACCTGTACCTTAATTTTTTTTTTTTTTTTTTGATAAAAATTATAAATAAAAAACAACAACGCGTACAGTGAACAAAGCAGCCAAAAAGAGATTAATGTTATCTTTAATTTATTGTTGTCTCACCGCCAAGAGTTTTCAATGTTTTACGAGATGATTACTTTTAAACCGGCAGTTTTGATAAACGAAATTAATTAAATTTCTTGAGTTATAAATGGAGAAAATGTAGTGTTTTTCCATAACACTCCTAAAAATCGTCAAACGATACAATATTATACACCTACATATCTTTCATTTTATATTGTTATTATTGTGTTTATTTTTGATGCTTTTGAAAGTTAAATAATAAATATTCTGGCATTTTATATTGTTGAGACTCGAACAATCGATGTTACTTCTGAGTGTAAACACAACCCAAAGCCAACGTGACAATTTTACGTATAATACGGGATTATAATAAAACAAATCTACGTTATCAAGTAAAAACACTGATTCCTTTGTCGTTTTACAAACACGATAAATTCTAACAAATATTTTCGTTTTTATTTTCTACAATCAATAGGATAACTACTCTAATGGTTTCAGGACCAGAACATAATACATTACGTAAGCCAAGTAAATAATAAAAATAACTCCCGAAACTTGATTTTTAAATCAAAAAAGAAATACCAAACATTTTCTTTTATAATATAATATTGAGAACCGCTTACAATTAAACACCTCATTATGCACGGTCAAAACACTCAAAACCACGTGTAAATCAGAATAAGTAGCCTTGGAATTTCAGAAAGCCTCTTCATAACTCTGCGCCGCATTGGCGACAACAGTCATAGAATTATTTCATTTCTATTGTATGATTATACATTAAATATATAACGCAATATATAGAATTCTATGTGTTTATTGTCATTTAACTAATATTTATATCGTTGTAAGCTAATAACCTTAATTGTTGATGCTTAACCATGAATAAAAAAATAAATATAGGTATATATATATAATATTATTATTGTTATTAATCTTATTAATTTAATTATTATTTACCTGTGTAAACTTTTTCCAACATTCTAGGTAAATATTCTTAAAAGCTTCTTTATTAAGCTCTACATAGTACCTAAAATATTATTTTTTTATTTAATAAATAATAAGACAATAATATTGTAAAGTATGTAATGAAAACAAATGTTTTTAATAACTGATACCTAACCTTATATTTACATATCCTTGGCTTAAAAAAAAAAACAAAGCTAACTAATGAAAATGTATTAAAACTAAAAATAGTTTAATTTATGTTTTACTTTAAATCATCAAAAAATAATCGCTCGATAGTAGATTTGTAATTAGGGATTTTTCAATAAATAAAATAAATTACTAAATTAACTACAAATGCATTTTTACCTTATTATAATATTAATGTTGTACACAACAACTAAACTAGGTCGTTACAACAGAGTAACATTTTCTTATCGAACCGTTTTGATGATAAACTTGTTTCCAAAGGGGTTGAAACCGCAAACATTATACTCATCTTAACGAATATTTGTTTTCATTTTTGCATTATAATGAGAGATTTTCTATACATTAAACGTGTTTGATGTGTATATTATAATATTACACTACAAAACCATTATTTTAAGAAACAAAAATGAGATTCAAAAAAAAAATACGACTTATGATCAATTATCTAATATGTTTTCAATTTTTCCAATAAATATGTAAAAATAAACTGTTAATAAAATATGGAATATATTTTTTTCTATGCAAGATACAATTGTATAAATATAAATAAATATTCGATTACCTACTGTTTTTTTCATAAATAATAATAATGGAAAACAAAACATCAAGAATTAAAAATAAAAAACCATATATTTTTTTAAATACATTATCAAACTTTAGACAAATCAACAAATAAAATATAAAATGATTCAGAAAATGTTGAGAAAAAAAGAAATTTTTACTCTTCGAAAAAGTTTTAAAAACTTTGTAGACATTATTGTGCTATGAGTTTCGAGAAAATTCACAATTCATAAAATATATTGAATATTGAATTTTATCGTTTAGTATAAAATTCAGTTTAAAAGATCAATATATAATTATAATATTATATCTATTAGGTTATAGAAGCCGATTTTGTTTTTGGAAAAATCATACACGATGGGAATACCAGAATATATCTGAATGATGGCAATTAATGGGTTTCAAAATCATCACTTCAAATCTCAGTGTAGTAGGTTAGGTTGATACTTAATTTTATAATCGGATTCTGAAGCAACAGAAAACACAACTCGTTAAATTGCGTTCTAATTGGCCACTGCGGCGCTGATAATAATAGACACGCACGTTGTTATACGAATCCAAAACGAAGACCGCAGAGAGGTGAAAAAAAATAAATTTAATAACAACACTAACATTATAGTAGGTACCTACGTATTAGTCTATAGGTATAGGCAGACAAGCGGGCCGGTACACGCGTTCGACACGTACCCATAGACGTTTGAACGTTTTCTTATTCCACCAGTTTCGTAAATATGTGCCAAAACAAATCCGTATATCCTAACCTTACTACGTCGATGTAGATAATAATATAAATAAAAAAAAAACACACATTTCGAATTCAAAATATCACTCGGCCACTTTTCCCGTGACCCGAATCATACTTTTATTTTTGTACGCACACATAGCTCGTTTACACGCGTGCGAAAGGTTTTATCGCAGTGACGTGACTGCAAACTACACACACACACAACGGTTATACAAGCACACACGCCGTGGCTAGCGTTTAGAACACATGTGCCACTGTCGGAAATGTAGTGAGCAAAAAAAAAAAAAATGGTAAAGGCTACACAAAAAACAAACAAAGTTTGGTTCTATAATAAACCACATATTATTATTATTATTATATGACTACGCGGAGTGCCTTATAAACGGGTGAAAAACGGAAATCGGACAGGCAACGGTTTATCAACAACGGACTAACGGGGCTCGTTGTCGGTGTTGGTGGTGGCTATATCATAATGATATATTCCAGGCCTCTCCCTTCTCCACAACCAACCAACAGCATTATTTCACTTCCAAATTATATCCACTACAAACACAAACCTATAACATTAAGACAAAACTGATTGAACTATACTAACAAAAAATATGGGTATTTAAAAATAGTAGTTTTTTTGATAGCTGGGAATAGTCGTATAAGTATTACGTTTCTCTAATCTATAATCAAACAGACAATTTGATAAACTTAAGAAGGTGATAATTATATTGTATAGCTATCATTTCAATTTCAAATTAAATGTCAAATATGCACTTATAAATAATGAAATCCTAAAATATAATTTTTCATACCTGTTCACCCAAAGACCCTAGGTATAGCATATACTGGCATATAACAGTGTTAGGCTAAACTGCTAAATACAATGTTTGCATATTGATGAATCGTGAGAAATTAATTTTGGTATGAACTAACTCTCTCTTTCTCTCTCGACTAACTATTAAAAATATTTAAAAAAGCATTTGAATGCGTATGATTTGTCCTAATCATATTCATAGATATAATCAATAAACATAAAGAAATATTTTTTTTTATTATTGTTACAGCATCAACACCATAGTTATTACTTATTAGCTTAAAATTAGATTAAATAGTTATATACATAATGAATTTTTACATATAAAGAAATAATGTTTATTATATTATATATCAGTATTATATGATTATACTGTTGTGTTAGTCATTGATGAAGTGTGATAACCTTTTTCCAGGAGATCCTGTCGAATCGCATCAGAAACTTCGTTGCCGTTATTATAATTTCGAAGTTTATGTCTGTTGTTTTCCAACCTTTTTTACTCACGAAATACTGTTTTTGTATTTATATTCGAAATTTCACGATCTGTGTCAACTATTTATTGACAATGTGAAATCAATTAGGATTTAGCTACTATAGTTTTGCGTTATATCCGATACACAAGTGTGCCTAAAACATTTTCAAAAAAGTTTCAATAAAAATCAATGGGTGGCTCCTTTTATCAAATCATTTTCCTGTGAATGTACTCTTTTAGCACATATTTGTATTGTATTAATGGTACAGATTGTATATTACTTGTAAAAAAAGTAAAATAAAATTTATATTTATAATTTTATAATCTTATTTTATTTTTATTTTTAAAGAAGGACTCTTGTGACTCTTTCTTGTAGGTTACGTGACCCACCACCGATTGAAGTCCGCTTATCAATATTATAGTGACGTGCCCTCAACCGTCATCGATGAAGGGAATCGTGAGAACTTAATATTTTAATATTATAATAATAAATTAAATACTTGGAAATGCCAAACTCGCTAGGTTAGATTCACGGAGACTTAGTCGCACCCATGATATAGGATTCGAAAGAAACTCCCATCGCGACCCCACTAAATCGCCCGACTTGAGCCTTCGTACAAAAATATTATCACGTGTTATGTTATAATAAATTATTATAAAATTAGATAATCATCAAGCTCATCTTGCATTTACTGTAGTTTAATAAAACAATTACTGTAGGCCGTAGACTGTTGTAGTAGTAGATATAAAAACGAAAAAATTTTTTTTATCGATCTTTATATATAACTCGACAGCAAGGGCCATTAGTTAATCTCTTGAATACTAATTACAATTTTTACAATTTTTTGAGGTTTACATTATATTACATTATCTTAGCAATTATAATTACAATTATATTTTATCCATAAGGTTGGTTAGTTTTAACATTTTAAGGTAATAATTTTCGTGTTTTGATCGGGGTTTGGTCCGAGAATTTCATATAGTGTTTCCGCCAAGTTGAGTTTTGTACATTCCTGTTGGTATATATGACATTCTGTGATTATGTGTTTGACTGTAATCTGTGTATTGCAAGTTTCACAGGTGGGGTGGTTCATCATTTGACATAAGGAACCCATGACTTTAGAGTTATCCTGGTGTGTCCGATCCTTAGGCGATTTATAGTTGTTTAGTCTTTTCGATTTGGGTTAGGATTTTCCCATCTGAATATTGTGCTCTTGATCTGGTTTAATTTAGTGGTTTGGCTTTTCCATAGCATTTGCCATTTTTTTTTTAATGTTTGTTTTTGTGGAGTTTTTGAAGTCATCGTATGGAAGGATGTCTAGTGCGTTTGTATCTGTGGCAACAATTTTGGCATATTTATCCGCGGTTTCATTGCATATAATTCCGTTGTGCCCTGGGATACATGAGTGTGATTTGTTTTTTGTTGGTTTTAGCTTCATCTAGTTAGTTTTAGATGAGGATTGTTATGTCACTTGGGTTTGTTTTGTTTTTAATACTATTTATGGCACTTAAGAAGTCGCAGAGGATTAAAAAATTAGTGTGTTTCGATGTGTTTATTTGTTCGATGGCTTTAAAGATTGATATTGATTCAACAGAAAATATTGAGCATTCACTTGGGAGTCTATATGTTATATTTAAGTTTGAGTTTTTGAATATGAGTGCAATGGCAACTACTTCATTTGATTTAGAGGCATCCGTATATATTTTTTGATATTCTTTAAAGTCATCCAAGATATTATGGAGATGGCTTTTAAATATCTCGGGAGCTGTGTTCTGTTTTGAAAGTAAATTAGGTTTGGTGTTAATTTTATACTTGTTTTCCCAAGGGGGGTGGAATGGAGTTCACGATGGATAATTCTGACTGGAGAGTCTACATTTTTATTGATAAATTCAGTGATTTAATTTTTTGTATAACATTGTTTGATTCTGTTTCGTCTAGCCAATCTTGCGATGTATATTGTAAATAATTCTAATCTTCTCATGGTCGGGGTGGGTTCACCAGCCATTTTGTAAATGCTGAATGTTGGTCTACTACAGAAGGCACCAAGTGCAAGTGTTAGACCGCTATTTTTGACTGTGTAAATGAGGTTTAGGGTTGAGATTTGACTGCTGTTCTGTATAGTATGGCCCCGTAGTTGAGTTTGAATTGGAAGGTTGCATTATATATATTTTATGAGTATGGGATAGCATTTTGATTATTTTTAATGAGCTGGTTGTGCATTTTTTAAGGTGTTTTATGTAAGGTAACTAAGTTCGACGTTTATCGAAAAAAACTCCTAGAATTTTGGTAGTGTTTCGATTGGCTATTACTTTGTCGTCTAAATTGGTTTCAAGTTCTTTGACTTTTTTCTTTTTTGTGAATATTGAGCTAATAGACTTTTCAGGGGAGAAATTGAATCCAGTTTTATTTGCCCGTTTTTCTATGTTGTTGGTTGTGATTTGTAAAAGACTTTTGACGGTTTCTGGGTTACGGCTCCTGCACCAGTAACGAAAAATTTATTATAGTTCCACTGCTCCGAAATTCACGAGCGGTCGTATAATCTTATGTGAATTATTATATTAATTGGTAAAAACGACCGCTATTTAAAAAATATTTTATTATTGTAGGTATCATTGTAATACTTTTCACGCTTATTCCAGCCAGTTGGCGTTCCGTAAATTGTATTTACAGTAGACTAAATACCGTACAATGAATTTTTTTTCAGTATATTCCAATTGAAAATGATTTCCAACGCTGTCCAGTTAACTAACGAAAAAAATTTCTTAGCCTTCGAATACTCACGAACAAAAAAAAATCATATTATACATCGTAATATTATAATAGTATCAGACGCTTCGCGATGATGCGAGCATTGAAGTAGATAATATTAAAATAATGAATAATAATCATTGTTCCGCCATTTCGAAATTCACAACATGTCTTATGTTGTATGAATATTATAATAATTGTCTATATTTATAATCAAACAACTACGATCTAGTGACATGTTATGATTTTTATAAATATCATATAATACTGTTATAATACAATAGGTATACTGTATACGACACAAAATACACTACAATACAATTACTAAAGATTTCAAATTCCTGACTGTTTATTTGTTTACGGGTTTTATCGCTTTAAACGCTCCAAGCAATACACTTCAAGACCACCGATCACTGTTCAGGCGATAACCCCAAAGAATAATACAAAATCTTAATTAAAATATTTCCTCAAATAATGTTTTGATAAAATATATATTATAACTTTTGTGTGTTCTTTTTTTAATGCTTTTGATTATGGCGTGTTCTAAGATATTCAAACAAACTTTGGAAGAACAAAAATTCTGTTGTGTACTAAACAAAATAATGTTATCCGCTTTCTTTATCTATATGATTAACAAAAGTTTTCTAAATTGACTCACATCTATTTAACGACCTCAGTAAAATATATTTCACCAATTTATCAGTTCGATCTAACATCACAGGAACTTTCAAAAAAAAAAAAAACATTTTTGAATAAGTTTATTGGTTAATATACTAAAATGTACCTAAACAATATTTTTGGTATTTATATTGATACCATATATGTTCTGGATGTATTAAGTATCAGCAAAATTATAAATATTAAGATTTATTAAAAAGCTATAGTTATCAAAATAATATTAACAAAAAATAATATTTTAATAATCAATTTAAATTCTGAAGAAAAAGTATAAAAATAATGTTTTATAAATACAGAATCAAATTAATATTATATCTAAAACTGTTTTAGAATCCAAATAAAATAAACCCGTTATAAAAATATAAAATATACTTGCGTATTGTTAGTTTGAGGTATAGTTGCAGATAAAATAAATATCAACGATAGTAGAAACACGTAATGAACTGTGAGATATTAAAAAATCTATAAATTTATTTTCTGCTAGTCGATATTTCTTCCAGCAAGACGTATTTCATGGTTGAATCGTTTCGTTTCCGTGGGTCGCAGTGTACAAATCAGCACTGACTTTTTGAATCGGACGTAATGATTTTTATTAATGATGACAATACAACACTTAACCTTTAAGTCAGGTGGAAAAAAATCTTCAGCATCCATTTTTATACTAGAATTAGTCCATTTTGTTTACAGTACACTAAATAATATGACCTTTTTTTAAGGTAAGTACCTACCTATATTTGAATGAAAACAAATTATTCCCAACGTTGATGGCAAAACATTCTTGGCCTATTAACACACAATTTCTTGACGTTTAAATAATACTGTAAGTTAAATTCATTTCAATGACAAATATGTAAGAATACCGTGTTGTATAATATTATACGTTGGAACCCATTGGATCTATTCTATTTGCATTGCATTACAGTTTAGTTTCATGATGATAAAAATAACTCATTAACTTCTTGATAACCAGTCATGCACTTCAGTATTTAACTTCAATGAAATATTTATGTCCTCATACTATACTGAGCTAGCTCTTATTGTTTGAAATAAAAAAAAAAGAAATCGTCACTCGTAACTAATATCACAAACATGCGGTTTATCGGTTTGATATTAGATTAATTGTGGATTGTGATAATGTTATTATTTTTTTGATGAATAAAATAAACTGTAAATGTATGTTTATTTAAAATGTACAATATGTGCATACATAAGATATGTATGTAATACAATCTTAAATGTTTATTAAATACGCATCGTATTGATATTTTGTAAATGATAAAAATCCACCATGAATATAATTTAATAATAAATCTAACTAGATGTACCTAACCCATAAACTATAAACTACAATAAATTGATCACCTATCGTTTAACGTTTACGATGTTAAATCGAATTTGTCTTAGTTTTTGCTACTAACGAGAGACCTTCAGAAAGTATTTTTATATCTTCTTTTCCGTAATCAAGCACAAAAATATCAAGACAAGTGAAAACATCATTTATTAAGTATTCTCATTGCATTTTATTGCCAGCTATAACCGTTTTACATCAGTGAACTTGTTTTACAATTCCCAAATGACACCTCCTCCAAATAAAATGTAATGTATGTTACACAAAAATGTTAAATTATAAATATATCACATGTCTGATTTTATGATAGATACGGTTTTAATTATTTTTTTTTTTTAATAGGTAATCTAAAAAATGTAATGTTTTGTTTGAAAATTTTAATTTTAAATAGATACATTACAATATCAGTACGGATTTAAACGTAAGTAATTCATATTGTTTAATTTTTGTTTTACAAACCAACACAGTTAATTGTTTTATTAATTTCTATACGAAAATATAAGCTATGAAAGAATGTTTGTAATTTTGAAATATTCTTACAATAATTCTAATGATATTGAAAAAACGTATCGAGATTTAATATGTAAAATATTATTCATTTATAAAAAAACAAAAATTACTATTATTAATTTCTAATGCGATTAAAAAATAATAATAATAATTTAAAGACATTACCTCGCCATCGCATCATTTAAATATCAAATAATTATACTGATGTAAATTAATGTTTTATAAACTGATATAAAAAATAATATATATCTTAATAACAGTACAAATCGATTTGGTTTATTACGATAAAAAAAAAAAATATTATATTAATGAATGAATAAATAAATGAGCGTTTTACCCACCTAGCTAGACAATAAATAATTAAAAAATGTTAGTCTAAATTTAAGGAAAAATATAAAGAAATGGATGAAACTAAAGGATATTGTTTCTTAAAACAAATTTTCAACAAAAATTAATAATAAATACTTATAACTAAATCGATCTATAGGTTAAAAAAAACTATTTTTCAGAATCACAACATTTAAACAAATATATTATAAAGTGTTTTAAGCTAAACTCATAAGTATAAACTATCAAATGTTGAAATAAATAAGAGAAACAAATAAACCATGAGTTTCTAAAAACCAAAAATGTATAAAATACATACTTAGTTATTTATATAAAACCAACATAAATATTTGTTCAGAGTAAAATTAACAACAATTATAAACCGAAATGTACTTCTAAAATAAATATTATATTTATCTTATTTCATAATAAGATAAAATTAATAATAATTCAGAAATAAAATATAATGAAATAGCAAAGTTAATTATATAGTTAAATGCCTAATGTATTGTATGTAAATTGTCACTTTATGCCTTTATGGAGTCATAGTAAAAGAAACTAAAAGAAAATTGCTCAAATATCTGGTTATACATAGCTATCCAAAATAATGTCCTGGTTGAAGTAGGTACCGTTTAATGGTACTGAAAATTGGATAGCATTGTAGTAGGACATTTTTTATAGATATTACATCCCGGAAGTTTTATGTATGTCATAAATATACGTCAGTGTGTTTATTATCGTGTTCATGTTTATATAAATATGACTAGCATAAACGCGAGTAAGAAAAATAAACACATTCATTGAAATTTCGACCCGTATTTCGGTAGTAGGCAACAACTTTTGTCTTAAACACAAATATTTTTCTGTTATAATCCTCATTCAATTAGTTTGAATTTTGAACTTTTTAGTGGATCAGCAAAATAAGTATACTGCATAAGTGAACCTTTTGAACCATAGCGTTCAAAGTATATTTTTACTCATATTATTACTGAGTTTTATCAAATACATATTTTTAGTATTAATACAATGTTTAATATTGTTAAAATATGCTTTTTGGAAAATTGTCAATAATTATACTATTAGATTGATTCGATGAATTAACTTTAAAGATGACAGATGTCTTATGCACAACGTCTCATGCTTACTTGAAACGAAACAGAACAAAAAAAAAAAAAACGATTTTTACGATTTTTTATACAATTTAATTTCCAAATACGTACCAAAAAAGTATAATTACCCACAGTGGTTTAATAAAGATCTTAAAATGTATATTCATAAGAAAAAATAATTCCATAATATATAATATAAATCAACTAAAAATCAATCGGATTATAACAATTTTTCACAATACCGAAAAATATGTAAGAATTTATCTAAATCTTGTTATTCTAATTATTTAACCAAAACTCAAAATTCGTTAATTAATAATCCTAGATACTTCTGGAAATATGTCAAAAACAAACAAGTGTCAAAACCTATACTAAACTCAATTACGTATAATAACCTCCACTCTGACAATATAAATGATATTCCTAATATATTTAGCTCATATTTTGCTTCTGTATATTCAAAACATACACAATCATCACTTATTAATTTTGGTGATAATAGTAATAGTGATAATTGTAATATAGATGTATCTAATGTTGATTTCTCGTTAGGTAAAATATTTCAAGCTCTTACTCAGGTCGGTAATAACCCTTCTCCTGGTCCTGACTTAATTCCTGCTCTCTTTTTACCGGTGAACCACGATTGCGCCCGGCTTACCTTTTTCCATTCAAAAAACGCAATACGATTGCGCTCGACCAATTAGCAATATTGCGCCCGTCTATAACCTTTTTTACCTGCATAAAACGCAACACGATTGCGCTCTAATATATATATATATGTGTTTGTCCCGTATATGTATATGTTATATAACAATTTTCTAGTGCACTATTTAAAAATACAGTCGGACTTGGTTTTCCTTGGACTTGATTTCCCCATATGTACAACCGAGTAATCGAGATAATGTTTTATTGTTAATTTATCTTATGATCCATGAAATATCTCTGCTAGAATATTTGAAAGTAATGGGACCAAAATTTTGTGCCACAAAATTGTAATTTATACATTTGTATTATTTTTATTCTTATTATTATTATAATTAATAAATTAAAAAAAATATTTAATTGGACATTTTTAATTAAAAAGAAATATCTATGCTAGAGTTACTATTAGAGTATTATTATTAAAAAAAAAAAAAATTGTAACTCAAAATTTTTAACCAAGCCAACAATTTAATTTTGTTGTCAGTCCTAAGCCTGTAAAATTGGGAAGGAAAATTATTAAGAGCGCAATCGTGTTGCGTTTTATGCAGGTAAAAAAGGTTATAGACGAGCGCAATATTGCTAATTGTTCGAGCGCAATCGTATTGCGTTTTTTGAATGGAAAAAGGTAAGCCGGGCGCAATCATGTTACACCCCTTTTTACAACGTTGTAGATATGCCTTATCAGTTCCTATATTTATTATCTTCCAATTGTCTATATCATCAGGTATCTTCCCCGACAAGTGGAAATTAAGCTATGTAACACCAATTTTAAAATCTGGTGATAAAGGATCCGTCACAAATTATTGGCCAATCTCAATAATAAGTGTAATTCCAAAACTATTCGAGAAAATTATAAATAATAAACTAACAACCACTTTTAAGCTAACTTTATTATCAATACGGCTTCCGGTCACAACGATCAACAAGTACTAATTTATTAGTTTATTATTCTGATTTAATATCCACAGTAGAGAGTGGTGGCCAAGTAGACGTTATCTATACAGATCTTAAAAAAGCTTTTGATACTGTAGATATTAAAATATTATATAAACTTAAACTAATGGGTGTACATGGCACATTATTAAGTTGGTTCGAGTCCTACTTATCTAATAGACGACAACGGGTAAAAATTAATAATATTCTATCTGATTCTTTTGTAGTTACCTCCGGTGTGCCTCAGGGAGGACATTTGTCTCCACTTCTATTTATATTATTTGTTAATGATTTAGATAAAACTTTTAAATATTTCAAATTTCTGCTGTCTGCCGATGATTTAAAATTGTATAGCCCAATTAACACACCTAATAATTGTTTAGAGTTACAAGATGATATTGATCACTTTTCTGAATGGTGTAGTATGAACAAGTTAAACATAAATGTTAATAAATGTCAACAAATAACATTCTCACGTCACACTAACCCAATACAATTTAGTTACCAGATACATAACATATCCTTGAATGAGGTTTCTTCTGTAAATGATTTAGGTGTTTGGCTATCTAGTGACTTATCATATAAATTGCACTTAGACAAAATGTATAAAAAAGCATTAAAAGTATTAGGTTTTATTAGACGCAATACTTAGGAATTCAAGAATCCCACCTGTATTAAAGTACTATATTGTTCATTAGTACGTTCCATTCTGGAATACTGTTCTGTTGTATAGAACCCCTTAACTGGTAATTGGGTAAATAAACTTGAAAGTATCCAAAATCGCTTTCTAAAATTTTTAGCTCCTAAATTAAGATTACCAATTAATAATATATCCAACGTTGCTAAACAATGTGTCCTAGACCCATTATCTAAACGCAGATTATTTAATGATGTTAATTATATAATATACTAGCTGGTCCCGTGCACTTCGTTGCACGTTAAATGTACTAAATTCATATGACTCAAACTTTGTTTAATTCGTTATTTAATAATCGGTGTATGGATTTCAAAACTTATCTTAACTTTTCAGTTACCTGGAATAAAAATTCTGATTTGCAGAAGTATAATATTATCAGGTAGGCAATTTATCTGTGGTAGATCGAAGACTTGGTGCTGTTTGTACGTAAGTGTATGATTTAACTCTAAAGTATTAAAGTTATACCAAGTTTCCATTTTTACTTAATTCCACTAACGGTGAATTAATATAATCAATTAGTAAAAAATCCTTGATTGTGCTAGCAGTATACTTTTATACATATAAATAGATAGCTGATTTACCCGGCGTTGTCCAGGGAAAAAATAGCCCGGGAGGTATTCAACTACTTAATATAAAAAAAATGAGGATGAAAAAACTACTATTTTCTTTGTTGTACCTTTTTTATTTATTAATTTATATATTATCTCTGTACATATTTCTATTAAGGTTATAATACTTCTTTGTAAACAATATTTATATGTATTTTTTTTTTTTGCTCATTTTTTGCTGGACAGATGGCGACACTGTCATTTCATCATCACCTCGTCGAATTCCTCTAACCCGGTAACTCTTTCAAATTTTTCATGCCCAAAACCTTCTCTGTGAGGTCCTCTTTAATTTAAAAAAAATTGCAAGACAATTCAATAAGTAGTTTCGAAGCCAAACCGTAACAAAGATTTACTCTTTTGCTTGATTTCAGTTTTATATATAAAAATGGAGACAAAAAATTACTTTTTCAGAATGCATTATGTCCAATGCGGTTTTGAACATTCTGACCAATTGATTATGCTCATGCAGAAGAATTTGCAATTGTCCGATTATTTCACGTTTATTCGCAGGAAAAATTGCACACCGCTGTTCTAGTTCATTTTCCGAATTACCAACGAAATATATCTGAAGGAACTTATGATCTTCGTTTGGTTGTGGTAACAAAGCGCCTGCTCGATGGTGAATTTGTCCTTGAATCTGAATATTTAAATGGTCATTTGTAAAAAAAAATGTGTTATTATTACAAACGCCTTTACCTTATAACTCGGGTTGTAGCTTGGTTGTTCAATAACTTCTGCTCCAAATGACGTCATTTGAAAACTTCCGTTATTATTTTCGCCAGGAAATGTTTTGATTGGATTGTATTTCCATAGAGAAACGAATACAATGGCTCTGGTGGTTGAGCTAAAACTGGTAATTTAACCTTGCCACCAGCGCAGCATAAGCCGGGGGTTTCCAATCGAAACTTCAATGCCTTGCAATGCTGGCATACGATATATAATGAGCCGATATCAACACACAAAAGATCTTTGTAAGCGACTGCGGAATCGTATTCGAAAGCAGCGCGATTCAAGGCTACATCTGAACTTCTTCTTCTTATATTAACATGTTGTCGAATTTGAGGCGGCGTTTGTGCAGCGCGGGCCTGTGTATTATGAGCACGTCTAAATTCATTAATGTTTCTTGCATTACGTGTACGCCGTCCAATGTTTGTTCTTCTCATAGGAGGCATGATTCAAGCATAAAAATTCTCTCCAAAAAACAATAGTCGTTTTTGATTGAAAAAATTCATAAATAACATAAAACGATAATGTTTCAAAATAAAATGAATAATGTGCCAACTATTATTATTATTATTTTACTCTAAAGTTCTAAGTGGCTATAATAAAAAATGTATATCAACCAGAATATAAAAATATATTTTTTTTTCGATTTTTATCGATATTAATCGATTTCAAGTCCTGCTATTATCGATATTTTTATTATTATTTATATTATATTTTTATTTTTATTTTTATCTGCTAGAGGGCGCCACCAGTGTAACTCAGTTTTTGTCTCTAAATCTCTAACCTACAGGAGTTAGGTCAATAATTTATGTTATAAACCCGCTCCCCGACATTCTCTATCATTTAAAAAAAATTTGAGCCAAATCAGCCCAGCCGTTCTCAACTGATGCAATTTCGAATTTTTTGTCTCCATTTTTATATATATAGATAAACTTATTAATAACCAAATTGATTGTCCCGATCTATTAACTAAGATTAAATTTAAGGTACCTACATTCAACTCTCGTAATCACTCTTTACTTCATATCGACTGCCACCGCCAGAATTACAGTTACTATAGCCTTTTAAATCGTATGTGTATGTCCTGTAATAAATTTAAAAATTTTGATTTTTTGTATGATCCTTTATTAAGATGATTATAAAAGATGAAAGTTTACATAATCATGAAAATGAATCTTAATCTTTAAGAAATAAAAATTATTTCAAAATTAATTAAAACGATAATGTGAAGAAGAATCAAAAATACCATAAAAAATCCTTAACAAACAAATTCAAAAATCCAGTAAAATTTCAATTATTTAATAGTACCAATGTAAATAATATATATCAATATTTTACCGGCCTTATCGATCTTCTTGTCCAGCGTTAACAAAACGCATCTATAAAGTCATCGAATTAATGACAAATTGGAAGATTAAAATTATATAACGAAGATTTTCTACTCGATGTCGACTCTAAAAACTATATTTTATTTTACTCTATACGTACAATTTCAAATTTCAAATAGATTTGTTCATGTGACAAACTATTTTGTATATTTTATAATATTGTTCTAAATATTTTTTTTCAACTATTTACTGTTCAATCTTTTAAAAATGAGCATTATTTTCCATTATCGTACTTTGTATTATCAGACAAATATACTAATACATACCTATGTTAGCGTATTTAGATTTATTGTAGAAAAATGATTTGTCTAAAATTTACATTTCAATCCAACTAAACTTATTTCTGATTTTGAAGAAGGTATATTCATAAAAAGCAAAATTCGTATGGCCTAAAATTAAAACCATTTAAAATTCAAACTGATTCTTATATAATAATAAGAAGACTTAATAATAATAAAATCAGGAAAAATAAAACTTTCGAAAAAAAAAAAAATATATAACAAAAATTGTTGACAATTATTTAAATAAAAGAAAAAAACAATAGATTATCTTATATAAAACTGACTTCAACCCATTAACCTAACCAAAACATTATAGCGTATGGCATATCTAATATACCTATTTTACTTATTATTTAGAATATTATTACATTACATAAATCAATATAAAAAATGAGAATTTTAATTATTTTTTTAAAAATAACACACACTAAGTATTTTAGTTGTATAATTTCATTATTTTAACCAGTAGTTGTATTTATAATTTTAAAATTTTTCTAATATATTATGTATAATTGGGTTATATCGTCCATTGTACGACAATGTTTTAATTGCTTTTATTAAAACAAATTTTACGAATACAGTTAACTGCGTGCTTATACTAAATTAAACAAATAAATGTATATCGTAAATATATAAATAATTATCCGATGAAACCAATGGTCAGCGGAATCAATATAAACAAATATCCCGCGGAATTGATATTAAAACGATGGAATCGATACAACTCTCGAACAAGAAGGGATCCGGTATAATATTACCTTTTGGAATTGAAACCAAATCTAATATTTTTATATAAAGGCTTTTTGGGTTTTTTTTGGTTCTAATTTCTAATACTATAATTAGAGTGAATATTAGTAATACAATATTTCTAATGAATATAAAAAAGTAAAACTGGTTATCCGGTAAAAGTTTATCAATAAAAAATATTATACTCATCATACTATTAACTTGTGATAGATATGACTAGAAACTTTCCGTCTCCTACATCATACCGTTCTTTTCTAAATCCTTACCATAATTGTAATAATATTTCATCATCAATCATGAGCCGTTGAAGTACTTCTAAAATTCTAACAATGTTTAGAATTCAAAAGTACAATATGAAACTTCCATAAAATAAAGTCTAATCTGAATAATAAATGTTTGTCTTGGCTTTAGAGATAATATGAATATTTTATACCTACCTGACTTCTAAAAGACAGTCAACTTAAAATAGCAGTAATTAATTTAGATGGGTACTTGTAAACTTTAGAGAAACTGATAGCATGTGCATTTTTTTATACAGTGCTTAATTCTGAAAAATTCTTATAATGAAATAGCTATGCTAGTATTAACTAAAACCGAAAATAGTTTTTTTTTTTTTTTTAACCCAACCTAAATCAAAACTAATAAAAATACAATTGTGGTTCCAGTCTTTGAATGCGTTACGGTAGAACGGCGTTTTAGTTAGGCAATTTAGCTACAAAACAATGCCATACATTAATTTTTCCTATATCTCTTAAATAAAAATAATAAATCTATATTAATATACTATTATAATGTTTGTTTATAATAATATTATACTTCAATAACAAATGAATGGTTAAGATTTTAATCATTTTTACATTCGAAATTAAAATGTATGCTGTTTGGTTTTTAACAAAAGAACAATCACTTTTTTCATTTATATTCCCGTTAAGTATATTTTACTCTGAACGGTTAACACTTAACACTAAACACTAAATACTTGATTGTTAGTAATCTATTAACGATTTTGAAAAATCAATTAGTACATTTTTGTGCATAATAAATGCTAAATTTATAATTTTCAATGTTTGAGTATAGTGCACTTTACTATACTATTAAAAATAATCATCATTTAAAATTAAATTATGTTTATCTTAATATACTAAGCCATAAACATCGATGGCATAGTTCTAATTTCTCTAATCCTACTAAATAATTATTTCTTCATTATATTGCAAATTAATGCCTAAAATCTCTTATAGGCTTATCAAAATGGTACACCGTAACAAAATTCACCCTACTTTAAATAATAAATTCCCTTCTAAAGTCTATCAAATTTTTCTTTCTACTATTCAAAGTTATTGACCAACCTTCTATGTAGACACTTTGTGAAATAGACATATCACTTAAGCTGTAAATAATACTTATTTAAGGACAAGTACGTCATTGACTATTCATGCATTTTTCTCACATCCGCATTCAAAAAATAAATATTACTGGAATTTAAAGCAGTTTTAGTTTACTTATAACTTTCATGATGTACACATCTAACATCATTACAACAGAATGGTACTTAATTACGCCAAAACCATAAAAATTACTCAAAAATAACTAACGGGCATGAGGTTTAGAAATTAGAGGACGGAAAATATTAAACCAACCCTATCTAATTATTATAACCCTTAATTTACATGTTAAGTATACCAAAAATTATGAGAAACGATTGATCCTTTCAAACCATATTTTACATAACACAGTAACCTGTTATTATTTAACATAATTAATTATAATGAATCATAATTATTATGTTAACAATTATTTAAAATAATTTTGATCTAGTCTTACATCATATTAATACTTTTTTGTGTTATTATTAGCACATGTAAAATACATAAATTTGGTGAGGAGGTAATGCATTTTTAACGTTTACCTTGAAAAAAAGTTATCATGCGTTTCTAGTTCTAATTATCATAAAATATAATAACTATGCGAATTAAAAATTTTTTTTCTATTATAGCTGTAAATTATAAGTGACATACAATATAATGGTTTAATGTTTATATATTTCTCAAATATAAATTTTTATTCAGACCCTCTCGCAGTCTTTTCTCCATTGTTAATATTTTTATGGATTTTTTTTTAATCCAATTGAAAAAAATGTTATTATTATATTGTATTAAAAAATAGATAAATGTATCAATGAAATTAAATTAGATAGATCAAGTTTAAAAATATTAATTTTGCATATTTGGTGTTTGACACATTTTTTAGAATTCTTAAAGTTTTAACCTTGTAAATATTTTATCCTTATTCCCTATTTCTAAGACATACTATTTCTTGTTTTTAATGGCCAAAATTACTATAAAAATTCAATCTTACATTTTTTTAAAATGTTTTGTATATTCTTGAATTCAACAAGATAGGTTACTTAACCAAGGTCTTACCAACTTACTTCTACCATATTATAATATACAATATTACGCATGCATACATTAATAATATGTGTTTTTTATTCAAAGAGAGTTCATGTACATTATATAAATAGAACGGTAACCACGATATTAATTTGCTGTACAACACCAGAATGTGGTAACTAGACGAATGTCGTGCCCACATAACGCCACTGCCATAAACACAAAACGAAATCGTACTCTAGACAGATGTAACTGACCGAGAGCCATCAAGTGTGTTGATAAGTTGGGCAAATGCAGTTGAAAATCCGAGGGGCTTGAATATAAATTAACTCAATTTATTAAACTGAAGGGAATAAGTTAGGAAATATTTTTCTTTAGGGGGATATGGGGGGCTAAGTCCATCCAATTTATGCCTACGCAGATTCTAGGCCTTATGTTCGGGTGCTTTGACGATGCTAATAACGAAAACGATAACACAACACATTGTCAGTGAGCATTATATACATATTTTATACTAAAACAACACGTCGTTATCGCGTATAAACGTTCGAACGTACAACATAATAGTTATACAGCGCATGACGTTCATTCTGACGTTATTAGTTTGCGAAAACCCGCGTGAATTATCAGCTATGACGTCGTGTGGTATTCGGTAAGATTGTAGTATTTTGAGATGACTGGATGACCCCTATCCCAAAATCCATATCAAGTGACCTTTGATTACTGAATTCAACGATATTGTTTCGTCTTATATTTTGTTGATATAACGCGTGGACAAAGATCCTCCCCCTTCCTCCACAAATAATTTAGGCTAATCAAGTCTATGTGAAAACGTCAACAAAACTGCGAAATTGTTGCGATGCGCTAGCTAATCCGATTGATTACATCGGTCTGCGAGAGAGCTTATCGCTGTTGTCACAACAGTTCAGATAGAAGCATAAACAACTACAAAGACGAGGTTCATTTAAATAATATATGTGTACACACATAATAGATATGTTGAAAGCAGTATAGTGGAAACCCACCCAACCGTGGCATGGTATAAACTATAAACGTTTTAAAACGGTGCATATATCCCCAAAACAACTCCCCCCCCCCGCCACAAACACACACATCATGTCGATGTCTGATATTATGTTATAGGATGGTATCATACGTACCACCAAGCCTCTTTGCTGGTAAAAAATAACAAAAAAAGTGGGAAAGCAAGTAATCGCTTTCCTGAACAGTATAGGTGTCGAGTATACCTTGTTGCTGAATATAAGGATTACATACGAAAAATGATTCTGAATGAAAATTATCAGCCTATATATTATTAAGTATATTACTATGATACGATTTTTGATATAGCTCTTATACTAATAGTAGATTGATTAAATTTATAACAAAAATATTGCATTAATTATAATATTAATATTTAATTATTATGATGATATTCAATGATAAATATATTGATATAAATTGTTTATATAAAATATAATAAAATGCCTATGTAAAACTTTCAAGCTAGCATGAATAATATTTATAAATAACAAAAACATAATCATTATTCTTCGATTAAATATCTAATTTTTTCAACATTTAAACTTCAATGCTTTAATAACATTGTATAAACAACATTGCTTTAATTTGCCATGCGTTTTTGCCGAGTGCAAACATTTGTTAATGACATTAATTATAGAAAAAACCTAAAAAAAGAATCAAAAATTTCCAATGTCTATAATATCCAATACCTAACTTAAAAAGAAGTAAATATCATTTAACTATTACACAATGTGTATACAACTCAAACTTAAGCATTTAATGAAAACTTAAGCTTTCTAATATCTAAAGGGTTGTTGATTTTTGAATTACGACTAAATAAGAATACCGATTTTATTAAAAACTGTTTATAATAATAATAATTCAATAGTTTAATAAATAGAAATGAGCATTTGAAAGTCTAACCAATTCCAATAACAATTATTATTATTTTTGATCCAGAAGCGTGATAGTAAAACATCATACCCGGTAGAGATACTAAACACACAATATCTGTCGGATAAATCTGTAGCCATCGTTATACATGTTTTCAGTGTCAGTGTACGCAAAACGTAATGGCGCGGTCTATTATTACAACCCCCTACCTATATTATATTATGTTACCAACCAATTGAAATGCTATATAGTATATATATATATACATTGTATAATATTGTATATAGCATTATAATATTCACAGCGGTCGGCGCAATAACATTATCATTGTTAATATTATTATTACTATTACCATTATCATTATTATTAATAGTATCATTATATAGACGGTACGAAAATATTATGCTGAAGACACGCGGCCCCGGTGTAATCGAATTAATTACGCCATTCGACAATGACGACGATGACGAGTAACGTGGAAAACACAGGGAGAGCGAACGTGTGGGTGCGAGTGGGGTTGCATTGGACGATCACGACCGCTACGTCGTCGTGAATATTTCAACGCGGTCGTCCGCCCGCTTTTTATGGTGCGATTCGCGTACACGACGGAAACTCGGCCCTAACACCCCCGGCTCCACCACCAACCCCTAACCCTAACAACCGTTCGCTGCGCCACCCCCGCCGCACAATAACTCACCCACATGGTGTACGCACACCCGGGCTGGCCGAGACGGGCGCACGGCGAAAACGTGTAAATTATTCACTTGCACAATCCCCGAGTAAGCTTCGCGTAAATCGTTTTGCCCGAGCAATGGCTGCAATGGTAATAAAAAATAACATTATTATCGGAACGAAAATCGTGCGGCCACTCCCGCTCCGCCACCACCTGCACCTGAACGTCAGTCCGGCGACGGGTGACCACCGTGGTCGAAAATCACGCGAATTTCCGTTCCAACGTCGATTTAAATATATTTTAGATGGCCTCAGCACGCGCTTTCACTATCTCGATGATATTATTTGTATTATTGTTGTTGTGGTTCGTCCGATAATTTCACCGACCCCTGTAACCGTGATGGTAACTGGTATAGTATATGGATAGTTTATATCATTGTTTTATATGCTGTTGTATATATAATATATATATATATATTATGTTAAGTACCTGCCACGCATATAAATATTAGTATAACCACGGACGGACTACATGAAATTAGTTGAGTACGAAAATCGTGCCAACCATCCATGTACCTACCGATCATAAAACGAGTATATTAATTGTTGTTACACACATTTTGAGCGAATTGATGAATGTATTGATCTTTCAATGATGTATGTGTGTTTTTTTTATTTTTAACTGTATGTCATGCGAAAAGTTGTCGATACAACGCTTCAATGTGTATGTGAATCAGATTAATGCATTCGGAAAGTCGTGATTTAAAATTGAAAACCAAAAAAAAAATTTAGGAAAAACTAGAATTTTCGAGCAAAATCGCTTTCGGGATAAAATCTGTTTTTTAATTAAATAAAAGCGTGTTTACAATCTGTAATATTTATATAAAATATGATAAGTAAATTTGATGAATAATATAAGATACATAACATGAAATAGAGTGAAGAAAGAGGCCAACCAGAGTGGAAACCCTCATGACAAAATCTAGAATGGTGTAACTGTAAAACAAAGACTGTAGGTGTTAGAAATTTTTACTCAATTTGTATAATATGTATTATAAACATTTTCTAAACAAAATAAAATTTTCAAAATATTTTAACTCATGCTTTTGAAAGTGTAAATCAATAAAAAAATTTTATAAGCGTCTGATTTTCAAATTTTTTTAAATACGTAAAAATCAGTAAAAATTTTAGAACTATTCTGAGTTCATGAAAATTTTTCTTTTCAAATCTAGGATATGAAAATGTATTGAATTATTTCCTTCACTTCGTAATATTTTTAAAATATTTTAAATTGTTTTGAGCTGTTTTCTTACATTTTCAGTATTCAATTTTCTTAGTTTGTTTTCTGCAATTTCGAATAATATTTTATTCGTTAAAATATTTAATACAAAGTTCCTGATACATTGTTACAACAGCAGTTTCAAAATATTAAAAATGCATAATTTCGATTTTTTTATTTAGGCATTAAAATGATTTGATTATATATCATTGAATTCAAATTAACACAGCCATATTACAGTGATTCTCAAGACACCTAATGTATAGCAAAGCGTTACCCACTTATAAATTTTTTTGTATTATTATAATTATCATTTCACGACATTTACTATCTAGGTTCCAGTTTTTTTTTTCATCTAAATCTTCACAAGTTTTAAAACAAAATGAATTCTTCAAACGTTGAATGTAGTATCTGTTCAGTAGCAAATTGTATCTAATTTTTGATTGGTAAATATATTGGAGAGTCAAAAGTAGAAAACAATGCAAATGAAACGCTTCATGAAACATGAGTTATTAATATAATCAATTGTTTTTTTTAGGAATAAAATCATAAAATTTATAACCGTAGAGACTTAATATTTTTCGATGTAGCAATATTTGGTAAATTGTCTGCGTGACAATCGTAATTCCATAAAAAATACTAGCACACCGTGATCCGTGAAGCAGAAATTATAATCAAAACCTTATTTAAATTTATATAAGAATTATAATACAGATTATTTAGAGTCTTATCGAATTGTTTTAAAGCTGTAAGATTAAAATTCAAAATATCGTAAACTTTAAAAATATTTTGACAATATTCCATAACATAGGTACAGCTAAATTTATTATTCCGCTAAAAAAAAAACCCGAACTGAAAATTGATTTACGCATTTTTTGATTAAGAATATTACAAGAGTTTTAGAAAATCAAATGAAACTTGTAATTGTCGGAGAGCTTATAGCTGAATGTTCTGTGAAATTTTTAGATAATTAAAACAACTAAAAAACGGTTGAAGTATACCGTGACGACTCAAAATAGTTAATGACAATAGTTATGTAAAATAACAATGATAAAAATTCAAATGTAAAAACTAGATATATTAATCTTTGTTATTTATCTTTCTAAATCAAAAAAGAATATTACTTAAAATGCTCACCAATTAATTATTAACTATAGCATCTATTGACTATAAAACGCCTATTAGCAATTTACAAAATATTTTGGCATCTTTTGACCTATTAACTGACATTTGAAATGTTTACTTCATTTCACTTTGATATTTTTTCTTTTAATTTTTATTCATACATAAATAAATTTTTTTTAAGTATTAAAAATTTCATTCATGATAAAAAGTTCCATTTAAATGTATTATTACAGCAATACAGCAACTAAGTAATATCAAAAATGCAGACACAATTTTTATTTTTTTATTTCGAACATTTTAAAAATTATCATATTACTGTGGGTAAAATTCACAACATATTGTGTTTTAATAGCTTAACACTTGAAAATTTAATATAAGATTTCTATTAAGTTTTCTTATTAAAAATATAAAAGTACAAATAGGTACTATTTCAATGTGGTTATTACGAATAAATGACAATAATTGAATACAAATATAATTATGCACCTGCAGTATTGTACCTATTATGTTTCAAATTAACCTCGCGTTTTTATAAAGCTATCTAGTATAAAAATTTAAATTCACTTCCAGTGAACTAGTGAAAAACGTCCTGTCAATAACCAATTAAAATATCAAAAAAATCGTTTTCGAAGACCACCTATTTCGAAATTTTAGTTATGAACAATATATTTTGTAGGTACTTGATATTTATTTGGAACTTAGAATGCAAATCTCAATTTAATATTATTTTCTTAGAGTTCCTTTAAAAATTATTGGTGGTGTCTTTGCTGACAAATGAGTAGACTTAAAAATCGACGTTCTCAGGTTTTTAATAGCCGTACATTTATATTTTATTGTTACTACTCAGTGGTTTTAAAATTAAAATTAAACTTCGATAATTATATTTTATTATATTTATATACACTTGAATAGATAAAATTACGTCGAGTTCGAGTCAAAAGCAGAAATAAAAGTTACAAATAAAGAACATGATTTCACGACGATGATACGGAAAACTTTTTTTATTTATTTATTTGTGGTTCTTCGATACGTGGTACAGTTATTTGTTAAATCAGTCGGCTACGGTTTACAGAGTGCAAATGTCGGTTGTGTGTTTCATTATCTCCAATGACTGCAGGACCTTGCAGGTGTCTCTCTATACTATTTTTTGTTTGTACTTATTCCTATCACCGTTGGGAAAAAAAACGCATTTCTCTGTACATGAAGCATAATAACTATGTTTTTGCTAAACAATGGTTAGTACTTTTTAATTACTATTTCCCATTGTAATGTGAAGTCAAAAAAAAAAAAAAAACTAATAGGTACGATTCTTACATATTACCCTAAAATAACACAACGGAAAAAACAAAAGAAACCCTGGATACCATGAATAAGAGAGTAATTCCGGTTGTGTGAATATGGGATACGCATATACGCGCACAAAATAATAAGAGAAGAACAAAAACTAATGGACCAATATACCACAAACATTTTTGATACATAATAGCATTATATAGTAGCCTTAATGCAATATATACCTATAGGTATTACGTTGTGTAGAAAGATTCAATTTATTTTATTTATGAATAAACAAGTCGTGTTTTAACGTTTAAAAGTAAAGGCTTAGAAATTTGACCGTTATAATTTGATATTATGTTGGATACAATTTGTCGGTGAAGACGATTAAAAATATATTTTAAATATGAATATGAGTATGAATATATTATATAATATACCTATTTAGATTTTTAAAATTAATTGAATATCGATCAAAAATATATTATATTATATTATAATGATTATTCGTACTATGTCCATACATGCAATGTATGCATTTGCCTCTTATAAAAACTTTAGATTATGAGCGGGATGAAAAAAAAATAATTGGTTTATATGGCGAGCTTTATTATTTTTTTAATATGTTTTATAATACAATTGCTTATAATATAAATTACGTTAATCCAACAAGTAATTTCTGTTTTATATTGAAATAAAATATAGCAAACGAGATTACTTATATACACACGAATGAACATGGTTATTATCATAAAAAATACTTTAATATATTCCTATCAAAATGCGTCCCTTTAATGACATACAAATATAATGATCATGTAAAGAATTATATTTTTTTTCCTATATCCTAAAAAAAATTTTTTACACAATACGTCAGTATAATATATTTCACTTCAAAATTATAATAGCCTATATATATATACAATATAATTAAATAAATTGGACTTATAGGGGTTTATAGAGGTTTCCCTCTCCAAATAATATACTTACGACGAAAAGTTATTGACCATAATATCTGTTATTAATGTTTATATATAAATAACTATTTCAGTGAAACCTAGAACCTGTTCAAACTGTCCAAGAAATGTGTACTTTATAATAGTATAATATTGAATTAAACAAACAAACATATCTCTTACAAAAGGTGGTTTTCTTGTTACAGTGGACCCAAATGTTTGAGTTTTTGGTTTATACAACTCATAAGTTTAATTTATATTTTTAAATTATTTTACTTCATAGTATATATTTGGTTTCAAAATAAAATTCACAAAAGTTAACAGATGAAATAGGTTTAACAATATTATAAACTGAGTACTTTTTTGTAAGGTCTTAGATATCTAATTAAATATAATCCAACATTTAATTTACCTTTTCTAATTTAAAAATTGTATTAAATTAATATGGCTCATTTTATGCTAATATTAAAATTATATTTATTATACTCGCTATTGTTACTGCTTCTAAAATTAGAATAACCAAATTGACATACCCATTGTACAGTGGAAAAATATTCAGTTGTAATTTACATAGAATATGACGTAGTGACGCTCAATCAACTAATTTATAGTCATATAATATTAATTTACGCTTGTAGTGCATAATTATAATAACACACTACCGTTAAAATGTCCACACTCATGATATGCAAATTTAGTGTCTTTGAAAAGTTTATATTTACCAACCTACTATTTTCAACCTCAAAATTAATTCACATTTATGCAGAAATATTTTATGCATCCATAAAAATATCATTTCTCCGGAATGTAAGAAGATTAATAGATCTTGTGACTATTTTTCAGTAGCATACTAAAATTATTGCCAGTAGGTGCCCCAAACAAAAACGTGGCTATTAAAAATAAAATGTAATGTCGCCGCTGTTTGCCATTAAATGTTAGATTCGAGTTTTTACTGAACAAGGTGAAGATTTTTATAGGTTGAAGGTTTCGTAAATGTCACTAAAACAATATTTTAATTAATATTTAATTGAATCGAGTAACATAAAGTAGACGTTATATTAAGTATTCCAACGTGATTCTAGTAAACATTAAGCATACGCGACGATCGTTTTGACAATAGAACTATAGGTATCGAGGTATCTGAGTCGGTTAAGAATACATACTTAACAGAAAAAAAAAATAAAACAAACTAACAAACAAACAAATAAAAAAAACTTGGCAAACACACGATGAGCACAATCAAGGTCAGATTTCTGTCAAGGTCACATCGATGAGGAGGTGAGAGAGGTTCTAGGGAGAGTGGATTTTTATTAAGGGTCCTATGACATGATGAGGGGGTAATTCCCGTGCCGGGTTATACGACAACCGGCGTTGTATATACAACAACGTACAGTTGTCATAGCAACGATTGTAGCCAAAACACTTTTGCCCCGGCCCATCCATGAGTGAGAGAGAAAAAGAAAAATTGAAAGAGTGAAAGAGAGAGAGAGAGATTGAAAAATACCATCGTTATGGTGGTGATAAAGACTCAGTATAATCACATGGAGTTGTGTCTAATTTTGTTCGTATAACTACCATGGAAAAAAAGAAGAAGGAAACGGTACTTAACGAAAGGTATGTGCTGTGCGTAAATAACCTGTGACTAGTGCTGCAAACCTATAAAACGATCTGTAATAATTCTTTTTTTAATCTTATGTATATGAAATAATCAACCTTTTGGTAAAAATTGAGAAGTGACTTAAATTCCAATACGGAAAGTATAATATAAAAGGTTAATCCCTTATTTAATACATTATTAACAGTAAAATAAAAATCACGTGACCTATAGATTTCTGTAAAGATATAAAAAAATCTTTATTGTTTTGAACATAGTCCTATTTAATGTGATAAATCAAACAAGCGTTTTAAAATTTCTTACATATTTTGATCCAAAATACCAAAATATCAGACTTATATTCAAGATTTATTTTTTATTTACATTAATTTGGTAACTATATTTCACAATTCTTATCATTTATATTTTAATGAATTTCAAAAGTATAAATCAATTCGTTATCTGAAAGTATCATATGATATTAAATACTAAAATAATAATTACATGAAATGTAACAATAGTTTTGTTAAAAGTTTATTTAAACTATTTACTATTAGTAATAGTATAGTGTATTCCATCTATCCTCAACTATTACAGGAAACGAAGTAAACATGTATAAAGTTCAACAAAAAATAATAAATAATATGAAGGGGTACCGCAAGTTTTCGAATTTTAAAACTAAGAAATATAAATAATGCCCTCGAATACAATGTAATATGTAAAAATTCCAATCAATGGAGATATTGCATAAAACTGTTTGATATTTTTTACTATTCCAAAACGTGTACTTCAAAAGAAAAAAATACAAATTATTAGCATTATAAAGACAATTGCACCTTCGAGCTGTTTATAATCCAAAACTAGCTATAAAAACTATTTTTAAACTTTCGATATGTTATCATACATTCATACATACACATTTTATATAAATATATAATGTATTAATGTTTACATTTCAAATAAAAAAACTTTCGATTAATAGAACTTTAATTTGATAAATTCAAAAACTATTTATCTATGTTTCAGTTCAAACGATATTCATCAGGTATACGCGTATTTTTCAGTAGAAGGTTTAAAATTTTTATTAAAATGATCCATTTAAGTATTTTTATTGATTAAATAATACTTAGTATAGTAAAATATTATTTTTGTGCACTTCCGCAATTGCTAAAATTTAACACACTAAACCGTTGTTAAACATATAGTTACACTAAAACTATAAGAGTATAAAATACGATACGTCATACGTACATGTTATTCTGGATGTAAAACACTTCTATATCATAAGTCTGTTTCCTGGAAAATCTCCAATAACATAGTTTGTCTATACGTGTATAAAATTACAATATATCCGAAAACACGTGCGGTTCTCATGTGGCTATATTTGGTACCTACGACAGTATAAAACAACGTTCAAATATAACGCTTTATAATAATATAGTATATTATGGTATAATTATATTAACAAACATATATAATGTGTGTGTATATGTGTGTTTGTAATGTATTGTTTATAAATGAATTGCAAATTAATTCAAGGTGAACCTATAAATATACAGCTACCTAATCGAGAAATCCTTTGAATGAAAGTTTGAAATTTAGCAAACTTTAGTCGGTAGTTTAATGGAACTGGTGTGGGGATAATATTATTTTAAACATGTATGTAAAAGCACTTCCGGGCCATTTAGTGAACGCACAATGATGTACATTGATAAATGGCCATAGACTCGTACACTCGATAAAATGATAATGAAAAATAAAATAAAATGTTCACTTAATAAACATTAAATGACCCTTAACGTTAGCGATGTATAATAGTAATAACGATATGATTTATTTACAATGTAATTTAGTTTTACTTTATTACATCCAAACCACAATATTTACATCAATCTTTAAGAATTAGTATAAATAAACTCTGAATATCATGAACATTTTTCAGTCTAATATAAATAACAAAATAATATTATCATCATATTCACTATATTATATTAATGATCTCGAAATTAAGTTTTTACAAAATTTACTAATCTAAAATAATAGGTATAATTAGAATACATTTAATGATATTAATTATGGTATCGTTGAATAGTAAAAACATACAGTTTTCAACAAATTAAAAACTCTCTCAAATGTCAAATAATCTATCACCGTATGTTATAAAAAAGTAATATTATTATTATTTTCTTTTTCAGAAATGGAAGAATTTTCAAGGTATGGTCGATCGAGTCACCGTGTACAACTGCAAATGAATCCTTCGTAATATGACAGGTAAAAATATGTTTTTAATAATAGAATTTACTACACACAAATATACAATAATTCCTGAAATAATATTAGTCAAAGATTATTGAAAATTGATCTGTTAAATAATATTTTCACCAACAGTATTAACACTTATTACAACTCGACAATAACAAAACAAATTCAAACATTTTAACGAAATAGATTTCCAGCGTATTATAGATTTTACAAGCTGACAAATACAGTAAATTACATTTCTATCTCCTATGACTAATGTATTAAACAAATTTCATACACTTTCATTATTTAATAATCAATATTTTTATGCTCCTTTTATTGTTTCATATTTATAAATTACATTAACCTTCTTCAACGTCAAACGTAGTGTTAGGTTAGGCAATAAATACGTCAATTTTTTTTTCCAAAGAGTAACTGAAGTGTAAACTATTTACAAGTGTTTGTTTTTAGGGAGGTAACTTGAGTAAATAACAAAACAAAACTCATAAAACAAAATAATAGTCTTTTTTTTTAGAAATCATGAACATGTCGGTCATTCTATTTTTAAATATTTAAAGGCTTTACTGGAGTGAATTATTTCTATATAATAAAAAAATTAATTAAAATATAATTAAAACTAAAGGAAAAAATTCGTTGGAGATAAGAATAACAATACACGTGAACACAACATAAAATATTTGTAGGTACTGATAATAACTAGATCAAAAAAGCTTAAAAATATTAATTATTATGAAATATCAACTTTGATTGAATGGTTTTAAAAACTTACAAATCAAAAATGATTATATTGTCTAATTACTACTTATTACTTACTAAATCACATTAGATATGAACCAAAGTTTAAATTTGAAAATGTATGTGATTATATTTTAATAGATTGCATAATATTAAATTAAAATTGATTCAAAATGTTCTAGTGGATGGTTATATGCTTGGTGTCATATTATCTGAGCATTCATCTATTATGTTAAGCTTCGAGTATTCAGGTGCAATAGTGTTCTGTGATAGTTGAATTAATATTGTTGACAATTCTAAGAGATTTAATTGTAATTTTAAATTTATATTTGATTTACATTAACATACTTCAATATTTAGTGGAAAGGTTGTCAGTTTAAAAATATGCTAGAATTTTCACGTATTAGATAAATTAACAGATAAAAATAATTATAGTAATAATAACAGTTTTTCCCGAACAATAACAGCGCGCTGTCCAGAATTTACAGAATTTTGTAATAATAATGTTTACACTATGTGGCTTTTAATAATAAATCTGCATAAAATTTACAAATAAATATTGATACACCTATTTATTTTTGTTTAAAAATAAAAATATCGTTCAGTATCCAGAAAAAATATTAATTTACGTTTTTAGTGACAAGTATACACAACTATGTCAATACACCTGATAAGTTACGCTGAAATTACTACTAAATAATGATACATTGATACTTCGACAGCTCAATGTATGCAGGTTTATTATGATTTGATGTATTTATGGTCTTATGCATGTTGTAGTATGTACAATACGAAGTATTGTGCACTAATTGATATTAAAATCAAATTTCAATTGCTTTCAGTTTTCAAAAACAAAGTCATTTCTGCAGCCAGTTATTCCATAGGTAATTCTATTCAGCGACATTATTATTCTCCAAAAAAACTAATTATTCGTCCAAACTACAAAAGAACTGTAAAGAAAATTATTGAATGTTAATATTTTATGGACATAGAAATAGATTTATGTAAATTACATTTACGAACTACCTGCAGTTTAAAATGCTATTCGTTTTACAGATCCTTCTTGTATTAATTAGTATGTATCCAAGTTTGAACAGATTAAAAAAAACCTTTTTACGATAGTAAAAAATTGTATGAAGAGGTTTCATATGGTTGAAACTCTTACAAATAAAAGTAATAATAAAAATTTTAGTTTTGAACACAATACGTCATAATATAATTTTGTCAAAGATACATAGTAAACAGTAAACTGTTAAAAATGTAATATACGACATAGTAAGTAAGGTTTTTAATTCAATTTTGTTTACTGCTTTATGTACATATTGATCAAACATAGTAATAATATATATTAAAAACATGTACAAAGTACATATACTGAATAGTTGCTAAAAACACAGCTTTTATGTGAAAACATCAAAGATGTATTATTACCTACGTCTTATTTGGCCTGTTACTCGCCAAAGCACAATGTCGAATTACAGACTGAAGATGTTAAGCTTCCTGCGAACGTCTGTGAGGATAACCTAGGATTGATATATAATTCAAAATAATTCAAATGTTGAGCGAATAATTTGATATAATCAATGGCGTAAATAATTATTTTACTGCACCAGTAAAATATACCAAGTCAACTTGAGTGAATGAATTACCATGTTGGATTCATTGCACGTAGTGAATGTGCTTAATCATAGTAATCGAACTTTTAGTTCGTTAGTATAGTACTTAAAAAATAACTATGAGTTGACCAATACAAAAAATATACAAACACACACACATACACACACATTTACTTTATCAGCTGATATAATATCAACGATGATGTCTCCATAGACTGAGTTGGTGAAATGCAACCGAGTCCGCAACAGCCAACAATCCACTCAAAATCTTAAATGTTTAATGGTGTATGGAAGGGGAAAGGTGAACCTCCAACGGGTTATTCTAAATTTACAGTTTTGGTGAGAGCTATAGCTTCCTCTTCCCAGAATTTTCATTTTAGTTGTGTTTATGAAATTTAGCCTCAAATGACGAAATAAAGGTGTATAATACAGTTAGCTCAACCTATATGGTAGGTGATGTTGACTAAAATGTTTTGGTTCAACTCTTGATATAGATGAAGGTTCTCCCCCCTCAATTTTCACAACATTTTAATTTTAATATTAATTTAGTATTTTAGTTGAATTTAACAGTTTTAGAGCTACGATTGTAAATACATATGAAATCCAAGGCCAACCTTCCGAGGGGGATATTCCGCCCATTGTATCCTTCTCAAACACGCCACTGTAGTATAATATAATACAGCCATTGTAGTACTAATGTTGTACACTTAAGCGATACCAAATGTAAATACATACATATATACATTATGTTTGTATACTATATACTTTATATGTATTAGGTATATAGATGCAACTCATCTTTGACTGTACAAAAACAAATATAAGTACGACGTGCATATTGACTTAGCGACGTATCCTTTTGAGTGCAGCACGTTTGGCATTAATTTTTATACTATTCATTATGTTTGTTTTTTTCAATTTCTTTTTCTAATTGATTGCTACATGATAATATATATAGATAAATTTGCCCAAACACGAAATATTATCATTTGTTTTCTAACAGACTTAATGCAGCGACATTGTTACCAAAAATAATAAATATTATTACACCACTTATTGTTATAATACCTATCGTTCAATTAAAACATTTTTTCCACTATATTTTTGTTCCTATTTACCTAACTGTACCTATACCTACTATAATAATATATACTGATAACTTAAAGTATTTTTTAAAACGCTTTCTGCTGGTCAGGTTAACATATAACTAAATTTAAGTATTCTAAAAGCTTACGATATATCATTTGTATATTTAACACAACTGTTATTTTTTATTATTAATAATAAAAAATAAACACTAAGGAATCCATTCGCAGTGTGGTATTTTTCTATTTCTATTGAAATGTATAAGTATTGTGTAAGGTATTGAATTGTAATTGTATTACAGACGTTCTTGTCAAACATAATACTGTATTGTGTAAATGGGCAGGTCAATATAAAAATAAAATAAAAATAAAATCTATTCAAATTATTTTCTTTTGATAACGTTTGTGAATCTGTTCCTTTATTTTCTTGGAACACCTCATCTGGTATTATATCAATTTATTTCAGATACAAAATTTGGACGGTTATATCACTTATAACATGACCCGTCAAATTATATAAGATCAATATTTTTTAAAGTATAAAATAATCAGCGTTTGCAGCTTTAATAAAATATTACGGTAAAATGAGATAATTACTACGTGTTCGTAATCGCTAGCAACAATATAACCGTTGATTATTATTTTTAATAATTAAATAAGCACAAAATGGGCAGGTGGTTGTTTGATTTATAAAAATTTCGAAAAATTAATTAATTAAATAATTTTAGAAATTATAACACAATTTTGTATTTATATATACAATTTAATTTGATTTAATTTAATTAAAACATTAAATCAGTTATTGTGTAACTATTATGTCAGTGTACACTATACATGTTATCTTTGATTAAAATATTATATAGCATAATAAGCCATGTTATTTTAAAAATCACTAAAGTCACCTTGTCTACAACTCAAAGAAATGCGAAAACAGCATTTAATTTCACATTCATTCTGTGCACGTGTTCAACGATATTTCAACTAAGTACCTACCTATACAATTAAATTTAAGCAATATGATTTTTCAGAGAAGATAATATTAGGTATTATTTTTACATATTATATAAAAGTAAATAATTTTTTCAAAGTCTTTTGACCTTTACACTATTATGACGTAATACACCCGACACCGTTTGACCATATAAACATATACTATAGTAGGTACTATAATAATAACTATATTGAATATTACCTACGCAATGATAATTTTTTTTGTATACTTTGCGTTACCCATATAAATATCTAAAACGGACATTTCAGTGAAAAATCTATGATAGCCCAATATTAAGTAATAAATCAATAATTTAATAATTTAATAACAAATTTGTAAATAGATTATACTATACGAAAATAATATCTAGGTGTATTACAGATTTCTTTAAAATTTATTTCAATATATTGCAACTAAATAAGTTAACTATTATTTAATATATATTTTTTAAATTGTTTTATATAGTAATAATAATAATAATAATAATAAATTGATTATTATTGGAAACTAAATTTTTTTCCCGTTAATTTAAACTTTTTCAGTAGACTTTCTTCTTTGTCTTTTGTTTTTTGTTTATCATTTATGGTAAAAGTATAGCTTAATAGCTTTTCTTTTAAAAACTGAATAACTCACGGGTCATTATGAAAAAAAAAACATAATAGCAATAAATAACACTTAAATAACGTAACAATACAATAATTCTCTGTTTCATTTTGAGCCACTATAATTGAAAATGTCAAAATATATTTCCAATATCATGCTGTAAATAATAATAATCATACAATAGATATAAATTTACAGTCTTAGGTACATATTATACATTTTTTTTTCAATGGAAAAAATGTATCCTTTGTTCGTCATTATATTCAAACCTTACATAACTCGCGAAATATTTATTAAATCATATTTTTCTCGAAGCACCAAGAATAATTCAAATAGGACCGTGAAAGTACGCACATGGTTGAAAATCGCAAGTTAATACAATCGTAGTTCAATTATTTTGGTTGTTCGGATCAAATACAATTTAGACAGGTTTAAAGTTATTTTCAATCATCATATTTTATTTTTTATAACCAAAGGCAATAACACATTATAATTAAAAAACGGAAGTTTTTTTGGGAGTCAATTGTAATGCGTTCAACATTTATGTGTTTAAAAATAAAAAGTAATAGTAATAAAAGTAACCTATGGAACTATACAAATCTCGCCGAATCTATTGACAAAGGTCATATAAAAATCGATCGAAAACTGCGGATTTACATAAAAATCATTCGTTATAGACATTTTATTTTTTATGTGATAGATATATGCAATTATTAATAAAAGTTTATCCTGCATAGAGTTGTCAGTGACAAATTAAATAATTCCAGTGGATTTACCTTGTCTTAAAATCCGTTAAATGTAATCTATACATATTTTTAACATGGTAATTTGGGTGGTTTTAACTATATCACATAAAATACCTACCGGTCTAGAATTATATCCAATTATATAATAATAATATTGTTTTATCACCTGTAACTACAATGTCAACCATATATATGAACAAAATAGTATTCATTTTAACAAATCCCTGTATGAGCACCTCTATAAAATGCAATATTTTAAAATTTGGTTTCAATATTCACCTCCTAGGGTATAAGATTATCTCCACTATGTACCAAATTTTAGAACCATGCGAACGATAGACTTGACTGTAAATCACTCCCTATTCATACATACACACATAAACATATTAATATACATAATTTATTTACCCTAGGACATAACCCATTGACACAAGAACTTAGATAACAACAAATATTATGGTCGTTTAAAAAATTCAACTGTTGTAAATACAAAAAATTCTATAGGAATGTATATAGAGACATTAGAGTTATCAGATATAACATTGTCATATTGAAAGTAAATACGATTACACATCATATACTAAAATATAAATCGATGGTTCACATTTTATTGATACGTGATGGGTAAATCATTCAATGCATCAGCTGTTCGACATCACACTAAAAACATACATTAAATTATACAAACATATCACATATTATAATAATGTGCACAACAATAAAAAATTTAACGTATTAAACGTGTCTGGTAATTACGGCATGTCCGTGAAGTTGGCTTCCGACTTTGTACGATAAATTCGAAAAATATCCCAATATATTGCAAACTAATTTCAGATTGATTTTTAGAATATTATGCAAATAAGTCATTTGGATACTATGAAAAAATAAATTATAACGCTAAAAATAATTTATTATTTAAACTGCCTCTCCATCATCTACCTCCTTGGAAGCATCATACATTCGTATAGGTACTCATCATTATATCTCTTTATATTACATTATTTATCATACCTACTGATTGGTTTTACCTTTCGATTGTAACAGATATGCAATCAGCCGTACCGGCAATCAATGCTTGTCATGTCATCAATAAAATATAAATATAAATTATAATAAATACAATTTAATATACTTAAAACAAAATCCAGAAAAACATTAATTTGTTTTTATTTTTAAAATTTGCAAATTTGCAAATTTAAAAAATCGATTTCAATTATTCACAGATTATTCACCTATTTAAAATAATGGTACATTTTTCAAACTTATCAGATAAAGTCTAGTGGCCATCGGGTCAGTTTAAGGACACACCGTGTTGGGATAATTCCTATGTAGTATGTACGTATAGGCTATGATAATTGTCCAATCGGCAATATAAATGTATCTCACGTTGAGTTTCATAACAACACGACTCGGCAAAACAAAACAAACACCAATAAAAGGTAGTAAGTAATATTATAATATTATATTTTTACGGGTCACTCTATTGTATATATAGTACAATATATGTTTTCGAAAGGCGATGAGCGTGAAAGTAATGTAACTAATTTGGGTGGAGTTTTCCCCGATATCCTGCAACTCGTAAATATAATATATGATATTTTGATATTTATATTATAATAATACGAGACGGGTCCATGTGCCCGGCCATTTTATAGGAGCGAGCAGACATTTTCAGCGACAAAAAAAAATAAAAGGCTCCTTCTTATTTGGTATCGGCAGTCAGTCGATAGGCCTAGATTATAATAATATATACATATTGTAAATACATCATGTTTGTTTGTTTGACCACCAACCAATAACCATTATAATACGTACAAGAGGACGGCGGCGCCATAACGACAAACCGTTACTAAATATTATACGCCCGAAATATTTGTCGATAATATATATCACGTGGAATAATAGTAATAATACCTACCTAGTAAAAACGTGAATTACCGCGTAATAGCTAGTTTAATCCAACCGTTTATAGTATCCCGTGGTAAAACATTAATGTGATGATGATAAACGAGGGCAGGCCGCTAATATCCCCCCCCTACCACCGTTAAATCGATATCGAAGTCATTCGTCAGATCACCAGTACAAAGTTTCCAGTTCAACTTACGCTGTGCAAATCAAATTTAAGTGCCCTTAAGTATCAGGTGCAATTCGTAAGTTAAGCGATCGAAATAATTGTAGATACCATTTATATTATGAAGTAGGTGCAACGGTTGAACGGTAAGTATTATCTTTACGCGCTGTGCAGACAAAATTTAAAATGATAACGTAACTTTTTTTTTTTTTTGAAACTGAATCACTATATGCCGTTTGTTTTTCATACCTCGAGTCACCACCCCCTCTTCATAAAGCATACGATAAATAAAAAAATACACGCACAAACACGCACTTTGCAGTATTTCAGTGGCGAAAGTATGCTATGGGCCACAGCACGCTGATTACATTATAAACTTACTGATAATATCTTACATACGAACAATAATGACTTATATTATAATACCATTGCAATACGATATACGAAAATAATATTTTTCAAAACATTATAAAAATATATAATATGTAGTATACTTATATTTAAAACATTGCGTGAAAAAACTTCGCATTTTTAATATGTACTTTGCAAGATAAAATAAACGTATAAAATGATGTAAATAATAATGTATTAATGTATGTACATCATACTTTAAAAGAAGACATATATTATTATATAAACTGTACTCGAAAAAAAAACCGTTACGCGCCATTTTAAAATGAAAAATCTTTTTTTATTTCTAGCATCGCCGCCGTAAAGGAATACCACCTAGACAGTAGACAGTAGACAGTGATCAATCGCCGCGATAGTATTTTTGGCTCGTTATACGTCTGGTGCATAAAATAATGTTACAATGTCATTTATTTGAGATAGAAAAACACACAACCTCGTATAAAAATCCGTGGCCACCAATTAAAATATATTATACGTATGTACCTATTATTTATTAAATTTTATTCGTAATTCATGTTGAGAATCTATGATCGTCACCTACTATATTAATTACATATTGTATTTAATTGATTTTCTCCAAACCATTAAATTTAAATTCTATAATTTGAATTAGATCGTATTTTTTTAAGTAATTCATACACTAAACAGTTGTCGTAGCATATAATAAAATTAACCGTAAAATACATCCATCAACTGTGTATCTATAACTACATTACGTATGCAAACTACAAAAAATTGTATATGAATGTAACTTCATTTAATTTTAACCGTACATATTTTTTTTCCCCCGAAGAAATACTTTTATAATTATATATTGTTTAGTTTTCAATATTTCCCGCTATATTATTCAGTTCAAACGTTTCATACGATTCACAATAAGTTTCTAATATAAGAGTGATTTGAAAATAATATTATATTTAAATTAAACCAAGTTCCTTAATACAATACTATTAGGTATCAATGATATCTAAACAACACTTTGTTTCAATCCATTTACCAATAGTATAATATTATAAAAATACTGCTTATATTGGTGCTGTGCGAATAGTTTTTTTTTTAAATACGATTTTTAGATTCTGAGCGGAGCGATGAATGTATTGATTTTACCATGATATGTGTTTTTTTTTTTTGTGTCTGTCATCACGTTTTGGGGCAGTAAAAGTGCTTCGAATTTTGACTTCGGTACCTCGTTCAATCAGAAAGTAAATCTAGTTGGTACTTTGGGGGGTCAAAAGTAAAAAATTCTTAATACTTTTCTAAATAATCGAGAAAAACAAACTATAAATTAAGGGAAAAACGGGAAATTTTACGCACACTCATTTTTCGACAAAATCGATTTTGGTTTTTGATGTAACTTTAAAACGAATGACCATAGATACATGAAATTTTCACCGAATGTTTATATAAGTATATTTTATTCACCATGCAATTTTCAAAAAATTTCGACTTAAGTTGAACTATTCATAGGGATTTGAAATTTTCGATAATTATTAGTTTTTTTAAAATTAATATCGATAAAAATTTATTTGTTAGGCAGAAAAGCTTGACAATTTAATACAAGGCTCTTAACATATTGTTACAATAGCAGTTGACAAATAAAAGAAATCATAGTCACCATTTTTTTTAATAAGTATTCAAAGTTTGAATTTTGACAAAATACGTAAAATCACGAAAATTCACAAATTATTTTAAGCTAGAAATTCATAAAAAATTATCTTTTTAAATCTGAGATTTAAAAATTTAATACAAGATTCCTTACAAGTTTTTCAATCTTTATCACAGATAAAAATTCCACCGGAAATTCAAATTAAATTTTTATGAGCATTTGAAATTTAAATTTTTACAACATTGGATTTTCACTTTTAGCGATTTCCTTATATTGGTGTAACTTAGGGTGACCATACGTCCTGTTTTTAGAGGATTGTCCTTTAATTCAGCGTTGTGTCCTGTTGTCCTGACAAACTTTATTCAGGACGCTTTTTGTCCTGTTTTTTTGATCAAACAATTTTGTTTTAATGAATTTGAAAACGAAACTTACAAAAGTAATGAATAATGATTATAATTGTAATCTTGTAATTGTCTGAATTTATCATTATGGGGTATGTCTACGAGTTATAGGAGCTTTTTGGAGTTATCAAATTGACCGTTATCGGACTCTATATGCTTTCGATTCTATCTATTTATATCACTGAAAATACGTTTTGTGAATACGGTTATCGTTATTATAGCGAATAGCTATTGCTATTAGTTTGGTACCAACAATCGTTGAGTGTAGTCGACTTGTTAATAATCGTTAATATATACATATATATATATTAAGTTTTAATAAAAAAAAATTAAATTATTATTAATTTTGTCCTGTATTTTTTTTTTTTTTTAATATGGTCACCCTAGTGTAACTCTAAAACAAATGACCACAGATACTTGAAATTTTGACTGAATGTTTATATAGGCATTTGATAAAATTTTCAAAATATTTAGATCTGTTTTGAGCTGTTTACTGACATTTTAATTTTTCAACTTTTTTAGTTTTTTTTCTATAAATATCGATAAAAATTTATTTGTTCGGTAGAAAAACTTTAAAATTTAGTACAAGGCTTCTAACACATTTTAACAATAGCAGTTGAAAAATAAAATAAATTCATAGTCACAATTTTTTTTTTACAAGGATTCAAAGTTTGAATTTTGACAACATACGTAAAAATCACGAAAATTCATAAATTATTTTATGCTAGAAATTCATAAAAAATGTTCCTTTTATATCTAAGATTTGAAAATTTAATACATAGCTCCTATCATATTTTTACAATAGCAATTGAAAAATAAAAGAAATGCGTAGTCACAATTTTTTTTTACAAGCATTCAAAGTTTGAATTTTGACAACATATGTAAAAATCACGAAAATTCGCAAATTATTTCAAACTAGAAATTCATAAAAAATCTTCTTTTTAAATCTAAGATTTGAAAATTTTTAATAATCTATAATATATCCTAGACAGATAAACCGTCTTCGCTCAGAATCGTTTTTCGTATACAATGATATAATATCATTGGATTCAAATTTAATTCCATCCATTACAGTAACCTACTGTACAGCAGAGCTACATCCACGACTTACCCGCCTTTTTCCTTTATTGTACTTTTGTATTGGACAGAGAAGAATTGTTTCATTTTGACGAGAAATAAGATTTATTGATAACTTATACTCGTAATATTTTATAGTTATGAGTTACAACATTATATTCTGAAAAATACATTAGGCGCATAGTGCATACAGTCTAAGTAGTATATACATACCAAACAATAATTGTTTTTTATTTTCAAAATCTCAAATGATACCATTAGATATTTTGTTTAAAAATATATTCAAATATAAATTTAAAACCAATTATTTAAAAATAATTATTCTTGCTAGGTATCTTCCTATGATCTATTTATCATACACCTAAATAATGTTTTTTAAATAAAATTAGTTAAAAAAATAAAAAGACGTGAAAAACAAATATATGTACATTAAAATATTTCTAATTTCCCAATAAAAATACTTCATTAGTATAAAACAGAATGACAGAAGTATAATCAGTTATCATATACTGATATACTATGAAAATTATCAGCGAAATATTAATGTATATTAATTGATTTTCTGTTTTTCGTAATAAATTGAAAAAAATATACAACAATGAGAACGTTGATAAATACAATATTCATACAATTCGTATCACTAATTCACAAAGACAAATAAATATAACATATTTATATTGTACTAGAACAATACAGTGGACAAAAAAATAAATGTTGAAGCCGATTATTACTTTGGAATGTATAGTTACACATGTTTTATTGCCAAAATGTATTCACTGAATTGAGTATAACAGGAATTTTAAAACAAGAATCTAATTTATAGCATCAAATTTAAATTAATTTATCTCAAAATTTCATTTTTACTGAAAATTTTTCAAACTTAAAGTTTCAAATACCTACATTTTAAAATTATAAAAATCACTTACTAAATATTTATAAAATAATGTTCGTAGGTAATTGAAAAGTGTTCAAAATTAATACGCAATGAAAACAATATTTAAAAATGTATTTTCCGTGAATGGTATAATAAATTTTATACCTACGTAGTATGAGAGAAAGTAGTTTTCACGAAAATTGTACACACAGCCTTTTTCACTTCAACATAGTAATTTAATCGTACATATATTAATATGTATATTGAAGTTCCCATAATACTTACATAAAAAAGTTTACAATACACACATATTTATATACGTATAATACATATTGTATACACCAGTACACACTTAACTGAAAGGTTCCAGGACTGGGGCCAATTTATTTTGTCCAACAGACGTTAACACTGCAGATTACTCTGGCGTACCTGTTAAATAAAATCGTATTAGTTTTTGAAAATTTTATATGCGTATATATTTTTATTGCCTGTTTATACTCGTATACTAGTAATATTATCCATAATTTAGAAGAATAAGAAACCATATTATAATAAAGTCATCAAAATATCTAAATACTGTTTTTTACCTCCCATTATTATGTAAACAATATATTTTTAAAAACAATTTCATATTATTTTAGTATCCTAAATTATGTCTTGTAAAATATTTAAATATGTTTTCAATATTAATAAGTTCAAAAATGGAAACAAAATTATTAATATTTTAGAATTTTATATACGTAACGCAGCAAGCAGTTATTAACACGGTCTTATGCTTATCATAATACTCAGCGCATAGTATTTTTGCATTATTATACTGTCATGGAATCTCTCGACCTGTTAGATTGTTGGCCATAAAAACCATCATAATGAATAATTTATAAATTAATATATCTCATATTATCAAGTATTCAAACTATACCTAGTGACAATAATTATATTTGTCGAGTTAAACACATAATTTCGTGTTTTTAGTTTTCCTATAAATAATGTTTGAATAGTGTGTCATATAACTCATATAGTATGGGGGTTTTATTATAGTTATTAATAATTGAATTTACTGAATAGTTTGGATAGCATATAACTATAGAATGGTGGTATTATCCTCACGACGTAATCATAAAGCATTTCAGCCGCATAAAAATGTATTTTCAAGTACGCATCTATTCTAGCTTTGTGCCTTTTGTAGTATTCATTATTTTTATCAGTCTCTTCCCTACAGCCCCGTCTGTATTAAAAACCCCGATACGTGCTTGTGTCATCAAAAAATAATTGTTTGTTCGCGCCACTTTGAATCTACCGCCTAGATGATAGATATATTCATAACATTGTCAGAATAATTCATTTCAATTTTAAACAAAAACGTTTTAATAACATTCAGCTTATTAATAATACTCCGATCGGAAAAGATTACACCCATTAAATATAATTTTATTACATTAATTTTATGATTTATTCAACTATTATCTAGCAAAATAAATAAGAAGTATTTAAACTTCTATAATGAGTGGTTTTGAGTGCCGTTATGCATTTGTTCCTAATATAATCACCATAGATTCAAAATATTTTAATTTCTACAAATAAATGTATCTCGGAATTTCAATATAAATAAAAAAAAATATATATATAAAATATAAATACAACTTTTTATATTATATTTTCATAAAAAATTATCATAATCTTACCCAAATACATGAAAATCTCTCAACAATAACAATACCAGATACCCTTTATGTCGTTTAAAAAACCGTTAGTTTTATGAACGCTTAAAAAATTACCCTAAACAATAATTACAAGCTTCTAATAATTGTAATGTCTAGCATAAAATTATGCAGTCTCATATATGTATCAGATTGTAGCTATACTACGACCATCTATATCTGAATATTAAATTCATTTTTGTTGTTTTTAATCAAGAACATTGCTAAAAAAAAATTATCAAGCATGCAGATCAATTTACCCAAAAAATAATATGTGATAGACAAATAATGCAGATACCTAAATAGATCATTTTAAAATCTAAAAAATAACTTTCCCGTAAGTATTCAAACACGAATAAAAAACAAATTCAAAATAAATAGATACATTGTATAATAAACTCGATACGTTTTTACCAGTTCTATTACGTCTTGTCATTTACCTATACCTAATAAAAATGAATGAATTATTTATGAACGAGCAGAAAAGTGATGGTCTTAAATTAAAAAATATGAATAGATTGTTCTAGAGCACTATGAATTAATAATTAGTTATTATTATTATCGCTTAACATACCATGCCAACGAACATTGCAGCCTATACATATTACGCGCATAGACACGTCTGTGTAGTATGTACAAACAAAACGAAAAGCCATTAAACATCAATGCCCGGTGAACAAACACCAGTAGTGGGATTCATATTTAATTCAAGACTCAATTTTCTGTTTTTTTTCCTCACCAACCTTGTGCACTAAACTGTTAGGAATTTATTATCTTTATTGACACCGTAGCCTCGATTGAGAGCCCAATGGGATACTGTATTCAGATGGGAAAAAAAAATAGAAGAAAAGAAAACCGCTATGTATAGCTCACACTGTAGATGAAAAACCACTAAACATTCTCGAATACATTATTAATATACCTAAGGTATACATAGGTATACAAAAAGAATATTAAACATAAGTAAATATAAAGTAACACACCATTAGCCTAAACAATTAAAACTAAGCTCAAGAAAAAAATGTATATTTATTTAAAAATTCGTTTAAAATGTATTTTTAATTTTTTTATTTTTAATAAAACGGGAGGAAGCCCAATTTAGATATAAAAAGAAAGTTAATATTTACATTATTAAGATTATAGATGATATAGAACTAACAGCAATATTTAAATACAACAAAAATTACAAATAAACTATAATAGGTAAGAGAAAGAAGGGTCAAGATTTGCATGTCTCATACAACGACTAAGGGGTTCGTTAACCAGATAGTCAGTGTTTAATGTTGGTATAGCGAATCTAAGAGCCTCCAGAACAGATATTAATATTTCATGGTTTACGGAGTCAAACACTTAGGCAAAGTCAGTATATAATATGAACTTAACTATAATATTATAACATTAGATATTAGTATAATCTCCAGTGAAATGATTTACTAGAATTTGTATGTTTGAAAAAAATACCAAGATATATTTTACCGTAAATTAAAGAACATTTTTTTTGATATAAATATGTGATTTTTAAAACTTTTGCAATTTTGTTCAAATTTTGAGATTTTTCAGGTTTGATTAAAAAAAATGTTTTATAAAAATATGAGAATACAATTTAATTAATAAACAATTTAAATTATTTTGTTTTTCTTGAAATGCATGAAAAAAATAATTTCATTTTCACCTTTATCATACTTTAACATTAACTCATTTACATAAATTAATAATATTATATGATAGTAATTTAATTAAAATATAATTAAAAATATTATGATAGTAATTTTTAGTATGCATTTTTTCTGCTTTATTTTTATTTTTTACCTCACTAGTTATTACAATTGATGCATTTTATGATAGTAAGTTTTAACGTTATACCTAATTAATAAAATAATAACTTTTAAGTAATTGTAATAACACTCAAACATCACTACGTCAGTTCACATTCAGTGTTCACTAGTTCATTTTTAAAAGAGTATTTTATGATCACATTACAACACACGTTAACGTTTTTAAGTGCAATACAATTTCATCTCAGGACAAATGAACATTATATACGAGTAGTTATGGTTAAATCAATTAGGGGCTTTATTTTTACGTTACATTTTCTCTTTTTTGTAATAGAATTATAGAATTAGAGAAAAAAAATCTTTGAGAATTAAGTAGTTTTGTTGTTATAATATATTTATTTAATCATTCTCAATGCGCATTTATTGCATTTTAATATATTGCATCTTATTTTCTACGAGGATTTAGGTAGGTACGTAAAATAAATATGAATATTATAATTTGATAACATCGTTTACAAAGTTGCTATAATACAAACGATAAACGTGACCACATGCAACTACTATAAAATAGTCAGTAGACCCAAAAAATTCTGGGATTTCGTTCGTAAAAGTCATTCTCCCAGTGCAATATTCCAAAAGTACTTCACTTAAACAATCATTCCAGAAAACTGATCAAGAAACTGTTGATTTGTTTGCTCTTCACTCTAGCTCGGTTTACTCTTCAACTCGCCTTGACAGTCTGACACTGACTTAGAGTCACTTAATATTCCTTTTTTTGATTTGCCCAACACTGCTGATTTTTTTGCCGAACACGTGCTGCTTAAACTAACCACCCTGCGAGGTATAACATCAGTTGGACCTGATGGTATCCCAGGTGATTTTATTTATCAGCTAAGGCAAGTTATCTCTTTTCCACTCTGATTACTATTTCGTCAATAATTAGATGAAGGCGTTTTAAATTTGGAAAATTAGCCATATAACCCTAATTCTTAAATCTGGTGATACTTCTGACATGAAGAACTACCGCTCTATTTCTATTCTTTCTCACTTGTCCAAAACCTTCGAATCTTTAGTCTTAGACAGATAATGCCTTTTTTAAGTCCAGTCCTGATCAGTCCTGATAGATGAGCAGTATGATTTTCACCCGGGGCGCTCTACTGAAACTTGTAATATAACTTTCACTAAATACATTTATGACGCCTTCAAATTCGTCATTAAATTTTAATGGAACCTACTAACGTGAATAATCTGTACAACTTTATAAAAATAAAATACATATTCAATATGTTATCATATTAAAACAATACAATTTATTGGAGCTTTTATAATTATTTTTAATTACACAGCTTAATAATTTCTAAAAAATATCACTTACTATTAAATTATTAATAAACGTTTATAGTTATCTTTATAAATCAATAATTAAAATTAGTTTCAAAATGGCTGATTAAAATACAGATACTCACCTACCTATAAATCCCGTAGGTACTACTGAATTTTGCAATGTATTTAAGCAACCTAAATATGAAAACAATACATTTATAATCTCAATAAAAGTCAAGATGGGAACTATTGGAGTTTCCAACCCACGTTTATTTACGTCATGATAAAGTTGTCATCTATTTCGTATTTACTCGTAGTATTAAATCAGTATTAGCTTAAGTTGCACATACTATTATACAAAAATATTCTCAATATTTTGTAATAAGATTAATTAACGTGAATATCAATTTAAAAAACTTATTGTTTTTTTTTATGGCCCGCAAATTTCGTGGATCCATCACTACAAAATGTATTGAACCGAAAACTTATAAAATTCAGATAATACTATCATACATTTTCTCTCGCACAACATAAACATTATCCACATTATTTTTTACTAAACATCGATACATTTTTACATACACAGGGTACCAAATCAAACCTATGAGGAGCAGTGGTCGTCACTTCGGTACGGGAACCAGTGACATTCGTTTTCGGAGAAATGCTACATCATTCAACACTGTTACAGCCGTACAACTTGACCAGGCCTGAACCGTCTCCGTCGTGGAAAATCAAGGCTTATAAGTATGAACATAATATCCGGCGACGAAAGACCGTCAGGACCAGAATACTATAATATATGATTTATTACTGTTGTCGTCGTCGTTGTTATTATTCAACGTGCAGGGTTCTTATTGTAGGCGATACACAGAGAGTATAGTTTACCCTCTGGGCCGCCAAGATTTTGACACCCGGATATTATTATATTAAGCACATCGGGCTGGTGCGTTTGAGTGAAAACCTCAATATTATCCCTATATTATTTTAGGGCTAAGATTTTTATGTTGTGATCGGGGCCAGGGGGCTGAATACAAAATTCATAAATATCGCTGAGGTCCGTTGGATTCTTTGTGCCAATCCTCCACTGATGGTTTACCATGTGTGTGTGTGTATGTGTATTGGCACCAGGGTGGTCGCTTTTCTCATTGTTATGCCAATGGTTTGATGTGCGCTGACCTTTTTATGTAGCCCTGACTGAAGCTCCTTGTAATTGAATTGTTCGACTAATAAAATACTTAAGGCCTCAGTAGGCCACATTACGTGCGCCCCCTATAGGGAATCGGAAAAAAATATGGCCCGTTTTACATCTTTGTTGAATTATACTTTTCTTGGACACTGGTTAACAAAATACATAGTTTTCATATTTACTGTCCTGCGTGTAGCATTCATTTTTATTTTAAACCATATTGACCACTGCCTTGCCCACTTTGACCGTGTACTCAATTTGAAGCACATATAAGTGACAAGTCTCGGACATTGATGATTGATATACGCATGCGCGAAGAAACCCGTCGCATATTTAGATTTTTATCTAAATATCAATCAGCGGTCAGCAATTAAATAATATGCGACGGTTTGCTTCACGCATGCGCACATCATACATCCATGTCAGAGACTCGTCGCTTATATGTGCTTCAATATATCGGGAAATGGCTCCATCCATAGTATATGATCTAAGACCATGAAATTCCAGTTTGGACTAGGTCCTACACTCCGTAAGAAAGGTACGTGAGCGTAAGCTCGTCCCCTTTCAGACGGAGGCACCTATCTTCCCTTGTGGTCCGATAGGCATCGCTAAGTGAGACAGACCTGGAGGAGCCTGTGTCGCTTCCACCGTCCGTGGAGTTGTTACGCCCCTCGAGCGGAAGAAGTTTTTCACTCGCTACCAGTTTAACCTCGAGATTTTGTCATTTCTCATCATCAACCACTGGTGAGGCCGCGGCACTATCCAACCCGCTACTTAATATGGTTTAAGCAACCGCCAGGTGATATACTCCCCCCACCGGCAGAGTGGCTAGATTCCCGGGAGAATACTCACCGTTAATTTTTGCCTGATCAGCATGCGATCAACAACCATTTTCGTCATATAAATGACTGCCACTACGAATCCGATCCCAGACGTCGGCACCGGTTTTACTCGGCACTTGGGCCCAGACGTCGTTCCCGTAGTACTCATCCCCGGTTTTCAATAACCAAGCGTCCAGAGTGCGACGTTTCGGCCAGAGGGCCATCATTGCTACCGTGTAGCTAGGTCTTTGCCTCCCTACTATTTACTTTTTACAGACATCAGAGGGCTAGTGGTTGGCCCATATGATCTAAGACCAGTACCCACAGATATATAGATAATAAACTAGATTGCTAACTGTTGTTATCGGTAATGGGGAAATTTGAAGCCACCGAGCCGGTAGTCTGCCATCTTTAAAAAGGGCAGCTGAACAATAATAACACAAGAGAACCATGTTATATTAATATATTATTTTAAATTATAATATATATTTTATATTATGCATCTTGTTCCTTCAAGTTGTTATTTAAATAGTTTATTATCTATATCTGTGCCAGTACCTAATCAGTAATCACACATTACTAGTTCCTACCTCGTCCCGCGCTATCTATTTCATTTCTGACGCATGCGCAATAATTACACCGGGCCCGAACAGGTCTGCTTCTGGCTTCAAACCCGGACTACGCGAGACTAGCTCTATCCAGTAAGTTGTGTACCTATATGATCTAAGGTTATTGTGATGTCTATGAATTCGTTATCATGCGTAGAATCAGAATAAAATATAATATCTTACATAAGTTTTACCAACATTATTAAATTCAACTGCAAAAGGGCAACAATATGATAATCATAACCTGATTATTTTTTGATATGGTTTTTTCCTTAGATATATGTGCTTCAAATTGTTTACACAGGCAAGATAGGCCATGGCTCCATCCATAGTACATGATCTAAGGTTTTTTCCCTGCTGAATGTATGTGATAATTTAAAATGTTGTGCATTTTTTTATCAATTCTTGACATATTTGTTGATGTTTTGCCGCCGGTTTCGTTATTATACGTACAAAATCACGGTGTTTATAGAAGGTACTATTTATGTGCATTACAATTTTACAATTCACATTGGGACTCGTCGGCTCAACACGACCGCGCGACGGACTAACGGGCGACGTGAACGTCATAATCATAATGCTATTATTGCTATTAGTAGTTTGGCGTTCAATTCGTTGTTATTTTCCGTCGTCACGTGGGTAATTTTATTTTTATTCAACTTTATTGTAATAATTTTAACATATTTTTTTTTTAAATGAGTAAGCTTACTCACACAGATATAATTGATTTATTAGATGAGAATATCTCTGAATTAAGCGATTTTGAAAGTGATACCGATAGTGTTGGAGAGATTGATGAACTTTTAGAAAATTTTGATGAAAACGAAACCTTTGAATTGCGTGACTACAATGATATTGAGAATGTAAATGACTTCCCGGAAGTTCATGTCCCAGGTTGGTTTACCATCGAAAAAAAAAACATGAAATGGGTACAAAAACCTTTTACACCCCCTAAAATACATTTAAATGAAATAGAACAATCTGACTGTCCCGATGAAATACAAAGTCCATTATATTATTTTTCTAAATATTTCGATGATTCTGATTTTGAAAATATGTCATTTTTTACAAATTTATACGCTGTTCAAAAAAATACAAATAATTTTAAACTTACAAGAGAAATGAAAGAATTCGTAGCTATTCATTTAATGATGGGTGTATTGAAATTCCCGCATATTCGCATGTATTGGGAAAATAATACGCGAATAGATATAATTGTGAATACAATGAATAGAAATCGTTTTTTTAGTATAAGGTCACATTTTCACGTAATCAATAATATGGATATTCAAACTAATAACCATGACAATTGATGAGGTATCTATAAATAATAAATATGCATTAAATAAAACATTTATATATTATTAGTTATTATTAATAGCTAGTATTACAATATAGATATCTGTTTTTAAAATATTGGATTAGATGATAAAATGATTTATTTATACGAGTACACATTATATCACAAATATTGTGAAGGAAATTAAATTTTTAGATCTCAAAATAATAAAAACATAAATGTGTAGCGTTCGATTAAAGGAATTTATTTTTATACCGTTGAGTCCCAATGTACATTATAATGTACTTTGCGAATTCTCCAAAAATAAGTGTGCCAAAATTTTGAAATTCACAGGATCGCGCATAAACACGGTAAATAAAAAGGAAATAATGAAAAAAAAATTTTTTTCCAAAAAAAAAAGTCGGGACTAATAGGGTTAAAGTTAAACATACTAATATTCTTTCACAAGCAAACATATTTAAATGCTTATAACGGTTTACAGGATATCTCGCACGTAGCCATCAAGGATGTAAAATGCAGACATCAACGATTTTCACTCTTCTAATGTAAACTGTCATACTATCAAGTGTACAAAGAAAAAATAAGAACATACAAGGACTAGTGAAATGATGTTATGTCTATAATTTTAATATATTACTGAAGCTGAATGCGATTGAATACGATTTTAGGTAAGGCAATATTTCAAATGTTTTATACTTACTATAATATATAATTACCCATAATAATTATATATCTTCACATTTATTAGTACTAATCGTTTCACAATGTTCTACTTGGTAAAATAAATTGCTCATAGGCGTGCGCAGACTTTGACCGCAGGGGGGGCCCCTTAAAAAGGTCCGAACTAAAGATTCTTGTGTGATGATAATTGATTAATTAATAAAATAATAACTTAATCACATTTATATTTTATTTATACTATTAGATTAAAACTGGCTTCACTTTTTTTTTGTAAAATCTAAAAATTTCGCTGTCTAGTATAATATACATATCTATGCATTTATTAAAGAAAAAGCCAGAGGCCGCAGAGGGGGCCGCGGCCCACCCGGCCCCCCCTGTGCGCACGCCTATGAAATTGCTCAATAATAGCCGTTCGGTATTTAAAACATGGATATCAATACGTTATGTAAAGTGGGTATTTAGGACTTGTAAATTGAATAATCATTGGTATTATATAATTTACACCACCGAAGAAAAATAATGATAAAAATAATACAAGGCGTTAGGTGTGCCTACTTGTAAAAAATAATTAATATTATTAAAAATGTTATTTTGAATGCTACATAGATTTGAAATACTGTAAACCAATTATCTACGTAAATAGTGAATTTCCTCGAATATAATAATTATTAATTATTCCTTTAACATATATACAATATAATATATATATATATATATATATATTTATAACGAAGTTATTATTATTATTCATAAAATATAATGAAAACGACAGAAAACTTTGAGGGGTGGTCATGGTAAACGAAACATCGCGGCTATTCACGAGGTGGTATACCGCAAAAGTTTCTCATCACGGACTCTTGGAACAATATCATCTAATAATAATAAAATACGCGTTTTAGTATAATTTAGAAAACTCCGTTAAACTCACGGACCGGTGCACAACTTATATACATAGAATTAATAATTATACGGTGTGACTGTCTTACCATATTTGTCGTCCCACCTACAAAGCATAAATACTACCCACTTATACAACAAAACTTCATAACCATTTGAATACCTAATATAAATTAATAATTCAACTCTTAATATATTCGCAAAAATTAGTCCTGTAAATTGCCCGTCTCAGAAATTTGAAGTAACTGGAAATGGTAAACCTAAAACGTTAAAATAATATACTTCAATAACTTTTAACGTTTTCGACATTACGCGAGTCATTCACTGTCAGCTATAATAATATCTTCAAAGTCCTGCATAAAACTGAGCTATTTCCTGGATCGAGTCTATCTAGTCATCGTTTCGCCAATCATAACTTCAACACATTATTGCTCTTGTCGTATTATAATTTTACGACCAAATTTTAAAATATACATTCGTGTGGTCAAATACAAATTCATATTTTTTTTATAAAATTATATAGATTTACCGATTTCACTCTTGCATTATTTTTTACTTTTATTTTTGTTGTTCGTTAATGGAATTCAAAATATATAATTCTATACTTCACAGAGGTACTAGAAGTAGTCATTTTTAATATGATACTCAGTCCCTATATTAAAACTTATACATACATATTCAATATTATTCATACAAAAAACATATATAAATTTAAGCGCTAAGTGTTATGATTAGTTGTCATGTTCTAAAAAACATATATTTTCACCTATATAGGTAATATAATTAAATTGCACTTAAATAACTATGGTATTTATGCGATATTTCAGTTCGCAGATGGATCAAACTGTCGTCAACGGTTCGGTCGCAGCGGCCAACGGCACCACCGGCGGCGCTCCGGGATCGGTATCGGGCACCAACTGGACCACAGCGGTGTCGGACTTTACGCCGGTGCTATCGCCGTTTGAGTCTTGGCAGAAAGTCATCATCGTCCTGGTCATAGGCGTGTGCATGGTGCTAACCATCACCGGTAACATACTGGTGCTAGTGTCGTTTATCGTGGATCGGACCATCCGGCAGCCAAGCAACTACTTCATCGCATCGCTGGCCGCCACGGATATGTTGATCGGTAGGGTGAGCGTGAGATCTGAAAAATGTGAAAACAAATAGTCAAATGATATAAGCACCACTCTCACTCCTTACCGGTGTCAGTTCAGAAGCTAAAATAGTCACCAAGAAACAATCACCACGTACACTAATGATTCTCAAACTATCTTAGGATGACGATACCCTTCGAAATGTGTTTTCCAAATATAACCTTAAATCGTTTTTATTTAATGTCCCGAGAATGCATCTAGAATGAGGTAGGTATCACCGCCGAGGGTGTCCCAATAAAAAAGGTCATATTTTTGACGTAGGCTGAGTGCATCTCAATTAATTTAGAGTTCCCTAAGGCATACTAAAAGGAGGTGAACTAGCTATTACAGCCCAAAAGTATCTGGTAATTATTATTCATTTTTTTTTTTTTTTTTTACTCACGTCTCACACCCATTTTTAAAGCCTATTATTGATATTTGATAGGTGAATGTCCTAATTTATAGATTATAGTCTAGTGTTTAAAATTTAAATGCCATTATTTTAACAAATTCCAATCTACACATTTAATATTAAATTCGTTTATGTTTAATATTTTATATCCGTCAATGAAATTTTTAAAAAATTTAAAGTTTTGATTATCCATGATAGAACTACTTCACTTATCAGTTAACTGTCTTAGTACACTTTCGCTTATTAACCATAAATTAGTAAAATGCATGCTTAGTTAATACCGAAATTGAAGCAAAATGCTGCTTCCCCACTGTACCACCTTGCTAAATATGTAAGACTTACTTATTTACCTTTATATAGTATTAGTGTTATATTTAAAACTTTTTAACAGAATAGGTAGTTTATTAGTGTAAATACGTATACGTTAGATTACTATACTATATTTAGCTGTGGACCGAGGACGCAATACGGCAATTGAATACAATTTGTCGATTACATTGTGGATGCATTCAGGGGGGCTAGGTAAATTGAGTCCCTGGAAAAACAGGTAGTAGGTTAGTTGAGTCCCGGAAAAAAATTGGTAGTAAGTAAATATTTTTACTTATATTAAGCTATTTATATAAGGATATAATATTTAGATTTATATTGATTGAAAATATAAACTAATTTAAAAAATAAATAATAAATGTCATTATTATTATACATTACATCATATTATTATACACTCCATTTATTTACAAATTAATCAAAAAAAAAAAAATTATTATCGTTAAAAATTATTATTATTATTATTATTATATTATAATATATATACCTATGAATATTATGTACTTGGTAAAAACTTCATTGATATTGATTTAATAAACTCAAATCGAGTAATAACATGACTGGTGTATTTGGTAATTTGCTCCCTTAGGTTTTGTTCCTTATCGAAGGTACGATGTTACAAAGTTATCGACTTTTATTGACTGTGAGTGCTTTGGTATTGTTAAGAGTATATCGTTATTTTATCGTTGGGGAAAAAAATAATTATATAATTAATAAAAATGCATGTTGCTATTTTCAAAATCATATACATGCAGTCAATGAATGTCCACAAATCACAGATAAAAATTTTGCGTATTTATAAATTTTAAATGCATATAAATCGTTTTTCCCTGGGACTCATATTACTTACTACTTCCGGGATTCAATTTACCTACTACCTATTTTTCCCCGGGATTCAATTTACCGAGTTAGGGTCATTTGGGACTCAATTTACCAATCCCGCATTCAAGGTATGAAAATGTAAAAATTAAAAACACGGGAAGGGGCCGAAAATCCGAGGATATAGTTGTGATTATTACACAGTTTCAATAGGTCAATTACGGTAATATTATCTAACAATTTATTTAACAATAATATTTATTTGAAATAGGACTTATCTTTGATCACTAATATATTTTATTTGTTCTATTGGCAATTAGCGAAAACCGTTCAACGTGATAACAATATAGAACACACATACATGAAGTAAAACACACATTACTTTACTTTCAACAGACTCATTTTTCATTATGCTTATAACAGTATTTGTTTTCCCAAAAATATTTTCTCCACTGGTCAAATAATATAGGATTTTAATTCACTGACGGTCAAACTATTTATTTTCAAATAAAATAATTGATATATATATACCTACTTTACTGACACAAAACAATAAATGTATGGAGTAGATAAACATAATCATTTTCTTATGATAAACTTTCATAATGTTTTTGAAATTAATATAAAAAATCGAATTAAACACTTCAATAAAATTTAAAAGTTATAAGCCATCGTAAAGTATCTATATTTATTCCTGTTATTTGAATTAAAATCATTAATTAATTTACTGAATCTTATAAAGTTACGATAAGTTGATAATTTATTAGGAATTAAAACGTGTGATTCGTGACCATTGGCATTGATATAGAAAAAAAACAAAATTGAAGTAATACATTTTTGTTGGATTGAACCAAAAAAGTAATTGGATGACATGTTTTAAGTTTTAACAGCAATGAATTAATTTACACACAAAAAAAAGTGTTTTTCGAGAAAAGGTAATATGCTGTTGTTATATTTTGAACTAATCTCGCATTTTTTTTAGAACCCATTAAAAAACACTGCATAAAACGATATCTGATACACACTTTACATATGTTAATTTATGATAACCATGCTTAATGTTAACAGTAAAAACTAATATTTTTGAAAAAAGAAAATAAATGTCAATGTGTCCAATCGTTTTCAGTTGCAATGGATCGTTATATGTATATGTAATTAGTAATTACTGTTATTTCTATTTCGTGTGTCAAAATATTGTTCAAAATCGTTTACTCGACTCCAGAGGCGGTTTGAATGTATTATACTTAGTGGTGCAAGACAATATATAGACACTCCCCCCCTCCCACCACCATCATAATAGAAATTACAAATAAATATTTTTAATAAGTTTATAGTTTATAATTATAAGGCCTTTATATTCTTAACTCGACGCTTTCAACAGTTTCAGCCACGATTATCATTTATCATATATTCATACGTCATTGATTAGGTACTTTAATACTTTTTTCATTTATTAAGCATTAAAATTAAACATTGCGGTCAGCACATGCTCAACCAAGACCACCCACTCCCCTAACATTGGCGGTGCAGTGCACCAAAAACAGTATACTCAAACCGCTTCTGCTCGACTCACATATTGCTATACCTCCAAATCTCTTATGCCTACTCATCGAGGGCTCGGATAAAATTACAAACGACGCGTGTCAAAGCATTATAGGATCGGCACACGATATTACCAATATATAAAATGTTTATCACAGTCCACAGCCTAAGTGTTTTTTTTCCTTTGGGACTTCCGAAATAAATACGTTAAAATTTTCTTCGTTTTCGTTTCTGTCTAAACTTTTTTTTTCACTTTGACCTGCGGACTAAAAATATAATATGATATTTTATACCACTAGAATAAAATATGATTGTTATCACATGCACTAAAATATAAATGTGATGTATTATGTACAACCTTGGTGAAGTATAATATTGCTCATAAATAAAAGGAAATGTAAAAAAAATAAGGATCTAATTGAGATTATAATGAAAAAAAAACCTTACCAAGCGCTATTTTATTTTTAGTGGTTAAAAAAATTAATTGGGTGTAGAGAAATATAGTTGGTAATATATTATGTTATTAATTGTTTTGTGCATATTATAGTTATCCTTAAGCTTAGTTTAATTTTAGAATTACAATTATCCAAGCATAACAATTATCAATAATCATCATATTTATTATATAATATAGATTTAATATCAAAAGTATTCAATATGTTATGTAGAAAAAACTATGTTGATTATTTTTTGTAAATATTAAAAAAGTTTCATACGTTTTCGGTCAGATTTCACAATTGTAACATACATTTGCTTCAGAATTTATTATAATTTCAATTCACTTTTTAATTTTTATGCAATAATTATTTATTTTCCGTCCAGCATATAAATATATATGATAATTATTATAGTCTCTTTTACATTCGACTCCGCCAGTTCAGTTAGTCTAAAAACAACCTATCGATTCCGCCACCTTCCAAGTTTTACTTCAGCCTAGCAAATGCTTAAAAAAATAATCAAATAATTAATTTTAATATAAATTAATTTAGTCAAATATATTGTTTATAATATGATGATGCAAAACTAATGCAATGTGAATTAATATATATATATAAAATAATACAATATACATAGTTAAATAAATAAACTCGGTAGGTTGTTTTTAGACTACCTGCACTGGCAGAATCTATGCTGGCGGAATCGATAAACCTTATCCCCAAGTATAAAAAGGTCTGGTGGAATCGATGAAACCCCCTAACAAATAAGTACCTAAAGTAACAATATAAATTGAAAAATATAAATTTCAATATATTATCATAAAACCTAACAACTAATATTTTGCGAGCTATACAGAGAATGTTATGAATATTTTCACTGCAACGGATGGTGTGCGGAGAGTACCATTCGGTAGATGTATAATTGAATAGTGCAAAGGACGAAAATAGTCGAACACAAACTTTCTATATACCCACACCATCAGAATAATTGATCCTTTATATTTAATACAATTAAACAATTTGTCAATATTGCTATTTGCTTTCTTATTTCGTTCCTCACCAACCCCACCGAGATTTTTGTTTTTCTTACCTACTTCCTATATTTCCTAAGTACCTATAATAATTCAAGTAAATATCGACATGAAAAATATTTAAATCCAATCCTGACTCCTGAGCATACCGTTATTGTTTTTAACATCAATATTATTTTCGTTAATATTTAAATAGATTATACACGCTTCGGAAATGTGTTTTATGAGTAACGACAGTAATAAAGATTAGATTACCTACAATTTCGTGCTTTATTAGTTATTACCCATGAAATTATTAAGGTATATTATAAACTGCTTTATTCACACTTTGATACTTCGACGTCTAACATTTATAAATTTTTTTGAACTACAGTCTACAAGTCTATAAATTTGAAACAAATATTATTAAAGAGATTATGTAGGTAGTAGTTACCATAATTATATACCTAATACATTGTATCTAACGTTTGTCATGGTGTGTTTTAATTGTTTTATTGCTATACAAAAATTGTAACAGAAGAAACAACATATTCTTGTATAACCTGCAAAGAATTTCCAAAAAAATATGGGTTAGACGCCGACGCCGTATATCTATGAAGAATGTCCTGACAAATTTAAAAAATCTTGAATTTTTATTCAAGGTTAAATAATTTTTGATCGGTCGGTAACTTATAAGATTTCTATCAGAGATATTGACATTCAACACGTCATCTAAAAGAGAAAATACAAAGCAGTACGCTGATATTGAAATATTTTTATACCTAAATAATACGCCGTCAAACACTTGCTTTCAAAATATATTATTATTCTAGCGCGTATAATAGGTACTGCAATACTTTATTAGACGTCACAATAATATTTATTGACTCTTAAAAATAAGACAAGTTTAGAACCCAACACTTCCTACAAATATAAAATATTTAGGGAGCTCAATTTTGATATTTATTTTTTTCAGGAAAACTATTTAAAGTTTTAACGTAGGTAACTCAACTAATGTCTTTATTCTTAATGAAAAACAAAAAAAAAAACGTGACCAAAAATTAATCTAACTGAAAGTTTTCATTTAAAAATAGACGTAACTCGGTGCTCGCGGTGCTCGCGCGTCAAAACCGCTCTAGTGTGGCGCGGCCCTTACTATTTATCTATCTATCTGTGTATCTCGGTTTTTCTACTATTTTACGAGTTATTTATCAATTAAAATATAATTATTAAATTTAATTTACCAAAATGATATATTTAGAACTAGTATATTGTTACCTCATTGTAAGCCTAATATACACTTGAAATCATAAAATAGCAAGACTGGGCAAGTTAACTATTTTTTTAACTCGTTAAGACAAGTTAATATAGAAAAAAGTAAGTTAAGTTTAAAGTTAAAAGTTACCTCTATTTTTTTTAACTTGCAAAAGTTACAAGCTAATTAGAAAATAAAAGTAACTTAACTTAGTTAAAAATAAGTTACTTTTTTTAGTATAAAATTAATAATTATATTGCCTACCTTTTTTTAAGCTAACAAATAACATAATAATTCAATAAATGTCTTAAACATTTTAAATACATGTAGGTATGTAATAAATTTATTTACTGTAGGTACCAGTGGCGCACCTAGGGGGGTGCAAAAAGGTTTTTAGCATCCCCAAGTTAAAATTTAGCACCTCTTGTTTTTTATATATAATTATTATTATATACTTAATATTATGAATTTTATGTTTTTAAATGATAAGATTTACTGAAAAAATGTATAACTGTTTGGTCGTATAATATAATTTGTTATTTATCTTTGTTGAATATTGAAAAAGATTTATTCAATCAGATAAACACCGAAACTATTTTGAATAAATATTGCATGAAACCCGGAAAATTTATGCTGATTTCAAATCTATAAATTATTATTTATTTAACAGGATTATGAAATTAAAATGTTTCAATATGTTTCTGATATTGTAGTAGTAGAAATGTTGTTCATTTTTTTATTTTTGTAAAAAGTCTTAATATATTTTTTAAAGTTTTGATGTATCGATTAAAGTTGGTCTATGGGTAGGGTGTGGGGGGGGCTTTGCCCCCCACGGCCCTGTGATGTATTCACAGTTTTAGCACCCATAATCGTTTTAGAGATCTAGTTGCACCTATGGTAGGTACTTATATTTGTATATTATAATTAAATCAATGATGAAATCCAATAAAATAATTGTTAGATATGTATTTTTTAACGTAAATGATCCACAACTCTACTTAATATTATTTATTAGAATATAATTTCTTGATTACACAATATATAAATATATTATTCAATTAATAGTAAGAATACAATATTTAATCAAACCGTTATTGTATTTTACCATTTTAGTAGACAATAGTTACCTTATACCTAGTCCTAGTGAGGTGTATTTGCCATTTGGTATATCATATGAATGTCAAAAGTAAAATAATGCAACCAAAAACTAAGCTTTTCAACATTCATACTTTAACTATCATTATAATAAAACCATGATCATTTATCAAACATTTCAAAACACAATACTTTCAAGTTTCAAAGAAAGCAGTTTGAAACTATGAAAGCTAGAATGTGAAAAATAATTATCGACGACAACTGACAAGGGACAGACTCGAGACATAAAATACGACAGTAAAAAATGTGTTCCAAACGGCAAACACTGTGAGCCTGTGAACGAGTGTCGAGTGAACACCAATTAAAATAAACAAATTAATAATAACTCGAAATTGTTTTGCCCAAACGTGACGTCATATCATTAAACATGATGGCTACATAATTGTGCCTATACAAGCATAATATGATAAGGCACGTCTATTAGCTTATATGGTCGAAGATTGAATGGACTCGTGTAGAGATTATTTTTAGGCTCTAGACATGATAATACTAGATGCACGATACCGTCGATAACATAGATATTGTTTTTATAAAGCTATAAAAATCCCGGAGAAATACTTTGTGCTGTACATACCTATTATTATTTTATAACGATTAACGAATATTAGACAGTAGTCAGAGTTGATGGTACTGAAATAAAAGAACGAGGGTTCGGAATTGATCTAACCAACAATCCGAGTACTATTCTTTATTACTAAAGATTTGAACGAATTGTTTGAGTTTTCGAAATTAATTTTATGGTTATAATTTCTTATTAAAAAGGCAATAAATATAAAAATAAAGAAAACTTACAACTAGGTACCACCTCATTTTGCTATACAATTTTTTTAGGACTTCATACCCCCCCCTCCTAACGTCCTAACGTAAAGAGCTAGTTACGTCTATGGTCGGGAATATAATGAAAGAAATGCTAGCTAACAGTAAGCCGGATAAACCAAAAAATGAAGAAAAAAATTAAGTTACGTTCTTCTTCGTAGGAGTTATTATTGTTGATATGACAATGTTTGGTGATTTTATCTAGAATAGTTAGTTTTTAAATAATTAAATCAAATGAACAAAATGACCAAAATAATTATCTACGGACGAACCTTTGTTTTATTTGTCTTTTTTCCGTTAACAGGTACGGTGTCGATGCCATTCTACTGCGTGTACATACTGCAGGGGTACTGGGACCTGGGACCGTTGTTGTGCGACCTGTGGCTGTCCGTCGACTACACCGTGTGCCTGGTGTCGCAGTACACAGTACTGTTGATCACGGTCGACCGGTTCTGTTCGGTGAAGATCGCCGCTCGGTACCGGGGCTGGCGGACCAAAGACAAGGTTATGTGGATGGTCGTGCTCACGTGGATCATCCCGGCGCTGTTGTTCTTCACCAGCATATTCGGATGGGAACACTTTGTCGGCTACAGGGACCTGTTGCCGGGCCAATGCGCAGTGCAGTTCCTCAAGGATCCCGTGTTCAACACGGCCCTGATCATCGGCTACTTCTGGACTACACTCATCGTGCTGTTCGTGCTGTACGGTGGCATCTACAAGGTGGCGTACGAGATGCAAAAGAAAAGTGAGGCGAAACAGCGCAAGATGCAGTCGATGGTGGCGCTGAGTGCTGGCACCGTATCCGGTATGGCCGGTCACGCGGCCGGCATCGGCATGTCAAAGACTCAGAGCACTCTACTCGTGCACGACAAGCCGCAGCAGCAGCAACAACAACAACAACAACAACAACAACAGAACCAGCAACAGCAGCATCAACAACAGCAACAGAATCAAAACCAACAACGACAGATGGCGGCCGACAGTAATACATCGTCCGGTTTCGATGAGAACGCAGCGGAGGCGGCGGCCTGCCGGAACACAAGCCCGAACGATCGCAACGCTACGGCCGTGGTGGTGGTGGACAAGGAACGATCGAGCAGTCCGGCATTTGAGTCGGACGAGGAGAGCACGACAGGCGAGAAGCAACAGCAGATCAACTGGCCGCGCAAAAAATCTGTGGCCGAACTGATCGTCCAGTCGGCGCTCGTGCAGCGGTCCAACAGCGGCATACACCTGTCGCCGTCCGACAACCTCATACCGTATACCAACACGTCCGGTAATAACAACAACAACGGTAGTAAGATCGTCCGGTCGTTTTCAAATGTGGCCGTCGTCAATTGTGGACGGCAGACGGAAGCGCGACGCCAGACGCCACCCGGCACGCCTTCGCCACCAGACAGCCGGGTGGACGCGCTCGTTGGTATGGACACAAGTGAACTACACTTCATGGACGACAGTTCCATCGTCATTGGGTCGCCGACGTTCGAGAGTCCGACCAACAGCACCAGTTCAATAAACGAGACGATGTCTTCGGCCCAGTGTTCTCCGGCCCACGGTGCCGCGGCCTCGTCTTCGCTGTTACAGGCCGCGCTCATCCGGGCGGCTGCTGCTCAGCAGATGAGCCAGTCGCATGGCCCCGCCGTCACCAAGGTCAACACGGCCGTCGTGGTAGACGGCCGCCATCGTGGTTCCGCGTCGGTCACGAATACCACGACCGTGGTGGTGACCGAGCGTGGCCGTGGTGCTACAGGTAATGGCGATGACGACGACGACGGCGACGATGACGGTGACGACTGTGACGCGGCCGCCACCGGGACCGGTGAAAAATCGTCGTCCGATACGACCAAGAGCGGCGGTGGTGGTGGCGGGGGCGGTGGCGGAGACAGTGGGGACAAGCGTGAGGGCAGTTCTCGCGGTGACTTCGTCCGGACCATCGGCAAGCGTCTAAAGGTGAAACGACCCAAGGTGTCCGGCCGCCAAAAGTCTAAGTCGGAAAACAGGGCCCGAAAGGCGTTCCGCACCATATCGTTCATACTGGGCGCGTTTGTGGCCTGCTGGACCCCGTACCACATACTGGCGCTCATCGAGGGCTTCTGCTCCAACCCACCGTGCACGAACGAGAGACTGTTCCTGTTCGCGTACTTCTTGTGCTACGCCAACAGCCCGATAAACCCGTTCTGCTACGCTCTGGCCAACCATCAGTTCAAGAAGACGCTCACCAGGCTGATGAAAGGCGACTTCCATATATCATAGGCCGCGTATCACACACGGGCGATCCTCCCGCGACGTTTCTGTTCCTAAAAACGATTGTTTCCGGTTACTATGTACGTCGTTCGTGGTTTTTCATTTCACGCGCCCGTCTTCAGCTGACATCACCCTCTATATGCCAATAATATGTATAACGGAATAACGGTTCCTATATTATGTAAACGCGATATGATATATAATTACCATTACGCTGCAAAGATCGAAATATTCTTAAATCACAGTTTTAGTACATATAGATAGTAAATAATGATAATATTTTTAAACTTCCGTCAACCGATGAACACCTCAAACTTTGAAAACCCAATTAAACCTCGTGAGAGCATAATATACGGCATATTATATTCTTAAAATAAATTTTACTTATTTATTTATACTGTATTATACTTATAATAAACTTACATGATCATAAGAATATTGTAAATAATATATTATATAAAAATCTAAAAAAAATACTATATAATTTATTGGCTTATATACATTAATCAATAAATACCTAAAAATGTACTTAATGTAATACACATTCGGTTTAGCTTAGATTTTTATAGGCCTTTTAATGATGACTTAAAAATTTATTTGTTTAAATAAATATTATTTATGATAATATTATGTGTTTTTGAACAGGGTAACATCAAAACTGTACTTTAAAATGTTTAATTATTCTTAAATCTTATGTTTCGTGTATATTATAAGTCATTACATATATATAAGACATAAGGTATAATAAAACAATGTGATATTTATAATTATTAGAATCATTGCGACAATATTTACCAATGTAGAACAATATTTCGTTTGATTATGTAAAGCTTATTAAAAACGAATCCGGTTCACGGATTAAATGAGCCCTAATCTGTAAATGGAATTCGTTTTCACTAGATTTTAGAGACAAAACAGCTGTTTTTTTTACATAGTATAATAAATTATCTTGGTATTAGTTTATTATAGCCATTATATAGATAATAATATAATATATAGTTGTGTGTAACGTCAAACAAATTAGTTATTGATATTTATTACAATAAACAATAGGAATTTTAATTTATAACAATTGTTGTATTTTATCTACCTAGTTATTATCATATTCTTGCACCCGGAAAAGAGTGGTTCTTACAGTTGTAGTTCCAATCATAAAAATAAACATTCCAAGATTCGATCACGTATTGCCTAGGTTTCTTCTTGATATATCGCATTCAGTCCGTAATCACTGTTAATGATTACTGAAGATTAGTATATATATACATATATATTAGGACATAGGTACCTACACAATATAATATATAATATATAATAATTTACTGATAATTATATAATATACAACTAGTTTGTTATCATAGAAAATGGTTCAGTAGCATAATGTTATAATATTAATAGAGGACGAGTAGGACGACATTTTCACATCAATGTCCAATAACTAATAAGTTATGACTAGAATTAGGTGTTCGAGATCTACCACTGTCTCAGTGTCTCACTCAAAATCAATTTGCAAACAATAAGTGTTATATTGGTGGATGAGTACTGTGTATACATAATGCATACCATATACCGGTTTCCCATCCACCAATACACCACTGAGTATTTGGAAAACAGTGTACTTAATCAGAATACCTACGACTGTGTATATTCACTAAATGTATTACGATACACAGATATTTAGGTACCATATCGTATGGCCCTGTAAGGCCGTAAACCAATTTGTAATTTTATAGTTACCGAAATAAAATATTCTGTAAGTATTTGCAATTTTCATTTCTCAAACCGCACTCTTACTAAGTAGGGAACCAATAACCAAATCAAAGTTTAGAATCTACCTATCAACTCGATAATTAGCTTGATTACCAACAATACCAACTATATTAAGTTTTTACCGTTTAATAAATATCTACTATAATAATATACTCATTATCATAGGCGTGTCTACGGGGGGAGGCAGGGTGGGCACCGGCCTCCCCAGTGACTTGATTCTTGGCCTCTTGATGTATAATCTACCGTGGTTGAAACACGGATTTCTATATGGTTAGTAGTGCTATATAATTTCCATACAAAAATAAAAAGTCACAAATATAGATTATAAAATACAGATCGTTGTAGTAGGTAAAAAATTTAAATTTTATAAATGGCCTCCCAAGCCATGGAGGCCTGGACACGCCCATGCTCATTATTGCTTACAATATTCGTAATCTTTCAAAAAATAGAGTGTGAAAATTAAAATGCAGATTTTTAGTATCAGATAGGCACCTAGTTGAATTTAACCCAAATTTGATTTGCCTATCTGTAAAAGCTATTCGTAACTTACAATTTTCATTTTTTTTTTTATATAAGTACCTACATCAAGAAATATATACTTAGATAATGATGATTTTATAATTAAAAATACCTATAGCATTAATAATATATGATACATCATACATATTATACAATAAACAAATATAACTTAACATATTCGGACATCAGCCAAACAATGTAGGTACTTATCGTACATTTAACATTTTATATACCTACCTGGCAGCTGGTGTGCTAAGTGCTAACCATAAGAGGTAGTATGCACTATGAATATTGAATAAATATAATATAATAAATATTCGTACAAGAATAAAATAATTGTTGGAAATATGAATGAACGTTATAACTTGTAAATAAATGAACATCAGTTGTTGTTTGTTTCTAATTTAAAACTTTATGAGAAAACCACTGTAAAATGTAAATCAACAACTTCATAAATGGAATTTAAAAAAATTAGTTATTTATTATTTTTAGTGCTACTTTCACTATTCATCGAAGGGTAAAATTTATGAAATTCATAATCAACGATTCGCATAGGTATCTATTTAAAATTAGACTAGTTTTATTTTTTAATAAATTAACATCTTTTTTGAGTTATTGTATTTAAGTACTTATGTTTAAAAACGTTTTTCTTTTAAGACAGATGATTTACATATCACAACAGATACCTACCTACAAAATGTAAAATGTGCAATAAAAAAAAAATAAATAAGGAATCACTATGGTCTCTGTATATATTATTATATAGGACAATAAAAAACATATACACGCAGGATAGTTTTTTTTAAATGCTCACCACCATTTTTCCCTTTAAAAGTACATTTATTTGAATTCTTATTTTTAGAATAATCTAATTTTTAAGTAGACTTTAACTCCATATTTTTGAATTTCTGATTTGTTTGTACTACTTAAGGAATATTCTGTGGCGATATAAACTTCTATTTTTCAAATTAGAACCCCTTTTTTTACTGAAAATTATTTATTGAATCATTTTGATGAACCTACCTATCGAAATTAAAATTCTAGAGTGCAGTTTATGAGTTGATAAAATATTTATACTAAGGATAATTATCCTTTGAAACGGTGTTATAAAAAATAAAAACCATATGTAATGTTAGATATAGTATTTATTGTACTTCAGTTATTTATAATAATAAATCAATACTAATTGCTAACTTGTTCAAATCAGCTATGCCCCCTATCTACCATTCTTAACCCATTATACCTACCAAAGACATAATATTATTATACTTAAAACACAGTAACATAATTCAAAAACTACAAGCTTGAAATTAAATTTAGATACATTAAAATTCTCAACAAAAAATATCCGCTAAATAATTTTCAGTAAAGAAGGAAGGTTCCTATTTGAAAAAGTTAAATTTGTATTATCATAGGATCATTCTTAAGTGGTAGAAAAAAATTCAAAAATTCGAAAGATGGTTTTCAAGTGTACCTATTTAAAAATCCCAAAAAACTGAACTTTAATAAATGCATAATTTAACTATACGAATAGGATGAGCATTGAGCATACTTAAAAAATCACCATGTAGATAAATACATTATTTTGTCACTCTCAAACGATATAATATGTTTGAATTGACTTAATCGACTAAATTAGATCCTGGAAATCTGAGACCTAGATCATAGTTTTTTAATGCCATCATATTATTTTGACCAAAGTCAAAATTTTTTAAAAATAAACTGATCCTTACTCCTTAGGGTGGCCACATATTATAACCTATCCTTCTCCTAACTACTGTAACGCAAAGAAAATGTAAATAAGTCAAATAAATAAAATTTAATAATTTAATTTCTAAACACTAAAACCAGTTGACATGCGACATAGGTACTGCACAAACAGAGTATTACAAACTCCACACAGCAAAATTATATTTTCAAAATATTGTGTAAATATTTTTTGCGAACATTAAAATATTTTATTTTGATTGTGAGAATGTTTTAAAATATTTTAAAAATATTTTTTGGCAGGACATAAAACATTTCCACAATATTGTATATATATATTCACAACATTATAGCTATATATTTACACAATATTGTAGCTGTATATTCTCACATTATAGCTGTATATTTGCACAACATTGCAGCTAAATATTCTCACAATATTGTTGCTATATATTGTCAGTCACAATACTGTTGTTATATTATGTATCTACAGTGTTTGATTTATGTATTTTTTTTTTAAATATTTGGTTATAATATGTATGAAAAAAAGTATAAAGAATCTATTATTATAATATAATTTGATACATAAAATATAACAGACAATATTACCACAAATATTTTTTAACCAATAAAATATTATAAACTTGATGCATTTTATTTTATTTATCATTATATTGTTAAATTAATTTAATTTATATTTTATTTTAAATATATTATTTTAGTATATTTAAATACATTATACCCTATTAACCTAACCTATAGGTGCACAAGTTCACAATTTGTAATAAAATATTAAAATAGGTACATAATATTATATAATTTGTATGAGTAGGTACATTATTTCTATAAGAACTTCAAAATGATATTTTGTATTAAACGCTATTTGTAGTAGAATTAAAAAATTAAATAAAACAAAAACAATTAGGTATTAGGTGGTGCTTTTACTGGATGGCTTCTTCCGTTTTGTGGTTTCAAGTTAAAAATGCTTACTCATCACTTAGGTATTCTTATTTTATGTACTGTATACAGATCGTATATTTTCTTTTAAAATTAAAAAATTAGTATAATTAATCAACTTGCATAGGTAGATAAAAAGTAGGTACTAAAAGATATCATTCTTTAATTCTTTATACATGTTGTATAAAATCGATTGAACAATATAGACTTTAAGCTAATTAAACTGAAATAATTCATAGTTATTAAAACATTTGATTTATAAGTGGCAGACTACTATTAATTTTTCATAAACTCACAGCGATTTGTTGTTTTTACAATAACTTGCCAAATTATAAACATATATAATATATATAAATTTTTAAGAATCTTGAAAATGTTATTATGGCCTAATTACAAAATATGTTGCCTAACGCATGATTTGTAAAAAATAGGTTTTATTAATGCTATGTGCTTAGTACCTACTTTACTAATTCAATCGATTAAAATAAATTTATCTTCCACAAAATGTACCTAGTGCGGATTGGATCTGTGAATCCGGATAAAAACAGATTGATCCGAAATTTGGATTAATTAATTGTAATCCGTAATCCGGATTGGTCAAAATAATGCTCAGCACTAGTACCTATCTACCTAAATAGCTCATTAACTGAGCATGTGAGCTCTACCTACATATTCTCCTTAATTTCCCTTTCTATCAGAACAAAACTACTCAAAACTTCATAGTTTAAAGTAAACACTAAACACACTAGTGAGCAGTCTAGCTAGACATAAAATTTACTCTTAAGAAGACACCAAATGCCATCAATTTTTGTAGTATTGACAGTGCTCTTTTTAATAAAATAAAATTTTAAAAAAAGACCTTAATATTTTCATTATGAAAACACTATAGAATAAAATTTCAGTATTATGCATTTTCTACACTATGTTATTATTTAATCACACATATCAACTGAGAAATTAAAGATTGTGATTGAATGTAACCAATTCAATTATCTAAAAGATTAAAAACTTTTGAAAAAGTTGCCTAATACTTAATACAATAAAAAACGTAATGTTTTATTTTTTAGAAAATTATAAATACATATCAAAATCAACTTTTTTCAAAATAAATTATTAATTCATGATTTTTACATTGATAATAATGTATCATTATTAAGTAGTTAATTTGATTGTGAAATCGCAAGCTCTTGTTCAGTAGATGGCTGTTCTTCAAGTTGTCTATTTTTTGAATCTAAACAAATTAATATTACATCATACATAATATATATAGTTAATACCAATTTATATTTTAATATTATAAAAAGTATTTGTATAAATAGTAAATACATTACTCGGAGAAAATATATTGCTTAGTCGCAATGCTTTCTTTTTTAATTTTGACATGACTGTCTTATTTTTTTTAACTGAAGTCTTATTACAATCAATTTCAGTAGAACTATATTGATCTTTCTTACTATCTTCACTAATGGTAACTTCAGAAGATTCTTGATTTTCACACTTACAATTAAAACAAAAGTAATAATTAAAAAATATTTTATTATGTAATGATAATTATTAATACCATTTCATGTAAACAATTATCCTGTTCTATACTCTCGTCCATAAACCTATAATATTCTTCTAACCTTTTGTTAACTAATTCCTTGATGTCAAATTTTATTAAATCCAATAAAGAGGTATTTTTAAATAAATCATTCACTCGATCCTGACCAAGTATTAATACAATTTTTAAACTGTCTACATAGTTAGAAGACAATAAAGGCTCAGACCAATTTTCACAAACATTATCATTCATATTCATACGCGCTTCAAGTCTTAATTTCTTTAACTCATAAAAATCTCTATCTGAACTTATATCAGCATTACGTATATAAAAATCTGGATTTGATTCATCAATGTCTGAAATATCCATACTACAGGTTCCTTTAAATTCATTCATCGGAGTTGAATAAATTGTCCGAGGAAGTCGTTCTGGAGAGCACACAGGCGTTGAATTTTCAGTTAAAAGATTTGTCTGTACATATTTTGAGCATTTTTCAGATTTGTAAAAATTACACTGTTGATATTTATGATGTAAAACTGAAACATTAACATTTTTGATGTAATAATTGGATAATATATCATTATTATAATAAGTGCAGGGGCGTAGATACAATTTTTCTAGGGGGGGGGGGGGTGTTAAATATATTTATAATCAAATTTAATGTAATTTTAGTTTTTACTAATGTTTCAAACTCTAACAACCAAATGAAATATTATGTTGGTTGACAGATCGAAATATACTAAAATCGTATATATTATCGACCGGCGTCGAGGTGTTGAACGTTATCGCTGTTTTCGTCGATTTTATAATTGGTTTTTTTTAAATATAAGTGTAAACACTCGGATAATTTCTACAACTATATTATTATAAATTAAATAGTACCTAATAATAATATACATGTTAATTTGTACTAGTATTATTTAGTATAACTATTATTTAAAATTATAACCAATATCAAAAAAAAATAATAAAAGTAAATTAATATTTTAATATTTTGATTACATAATAAAAATATTTTTTAAAAATAAATACTTTGACAGAAGATGAGAGGAAAATCTTGCAGTAGAGGCAGATGTCTCCTTCTACATATGATTATTATTAAAAAGGATACCTGTAACTTGATTAATTTAGTAGATTTAAAAGCAATAATAACAATCTCACATTCAATAAACAATTTTGAAAAAACTTTCTTTGAATGTGGTTTAATAAAATTTTCAAAATAAAACCAAAATTGTTAAACAATAATTTTAAAGATAATTAAATTATGAAATAATGGCAAGAATAACAAGCAGTCAACCGTGTTTTGTATTTTCAAAAAAAAAAGTTAAAACTAACTTATAGGTTGTAATTTTAAAAATTAAAGTCATTTAATATTCAATTTTTTGAACTTTTTATAATGTATAATGTATTATAGCATAATATTCTACATAATAGGCTACATCCCAGTGGCATTATTTTCAAGACACAAAAACATTCTTTTGATCCTGTGGTCAAATGTGGCTATGCTAACATAACATATTCTGTACTAAGATCAGTGGCAGTTTGTGTTAGTGTACATGATCACATGAACTACCCAAAAGTAAAAAAATATTAAATTTCTTTAGCAAACTATGACTAGATATTATGCACATTGTCTGTAATATAGGTATACATTTTTTTATTAAAAAAGAAAAAGTGTTTAGCAGTTTTTCATATTGATGATAGATGAGTATATTTTTTAAAGTTTAAATAATTACAAACATAAGAATAAAAATTTGTGCTCACCAGATATAAATATCTACATGCATCAAAATATTGCAAATAAGACATAGTCTTTTGAACATATTATTGAGGTTTGCTGCAACACGTAAATTCCTGAAGCCACCACCATTATATTAACTGCTACCACCACAGTGGAGCACAGTACTGTTATATCCAAGTTAATTATTGTCATTAATATATAAATAATAATAAAATAATATGTTAATAATAAATAATTTGAACTTAAAAAGCTTTTAATAATTAAATATAAGTACATTATTTTGGGTAGTGCAATGTGCTCAGCAGTATGTATAACAATTTTTTTTACCAGTCTACATATTAAGCAACTTATAAAGTTGTTTGTGCACCACCTTAGTGAATCTTAGAATCCACCACTGACAAAGATACAGCTTTATTTGAAATTAAAAAACTCTAATTACCAAGTAACTCTAATTGGTATCCATAGAAACTAATGAAATAAAATAAGAATTAAAAAAAAAAGTATAATTACTAGTTTCAGATTTAGAAGAATTTTGATTTTTTTCATATTCATTTTTAAGAGTATTATAATTTTCTTCTAAGCTTTCATATTTTTGTTTCCAATACATTTCTTGTATCTGCATAGGGTTATCACCTGGTTGAGAAATTAACTAAAAAATGTAATTTAAATTTAAAATTATTCACTAAAATTCTCCAATTTAACGAATTTCACAATTAACTTACGTGATATAATAATTTATTTTTATGAACAGAATTACAGTTATCTATATCATGTTCATCCATGTACATTTTAGAATTCTAAAATAATAAAAAAAATACTTTATATTAATTTATAAAAGGAATAGGTAGGTAATAGAATTTTAAAATATACTTTACTTTTAATTTATCCTCAAAACTTGAAGTAATTTCTTTTAATTGAGTTTGAAGTTGAAAGATTTCTGATTTTAAACTATCAAAATGCTCATTTTCGGGCAAACTTGTAAAAGTGCAAGAGTTAAGCTTATGTCGACGGAAACAATGATATTTTAAATAAGACACATCTATAAACATCTTTCCACACAACTCACAAAGTGCCATTGAATCTACCTAAATAAATAAGTATTAAAATGAGAGGATGCTACACTTGCATGTGTTGTCTACGTCTTATTAATGGCAAAACTTAGCAAACTTGGCAAAAAACTTTATAAGACGGAGACAACACTTGTGGCGTTCTCTTAATAGTTATTATTGTAAATACTCTTAAAATTGAGACAATATACTATACATACTTTGTCATTGAACTTAAAAATTGAATGCTTTTTATAATGCAATAAAAAATCTATGATCAATTGTGAAAGACGGAATATTTTCTTAGATGCACTCATTTTCTCAATATTATAACTAAGAACACTGGCTACAAGCATTGACAGACTCTTTACATCAGCTTTTTCAACCACATCATTAACATTGAATTCTTCTACACAAGTCAATCCACAGAAAAAAATTTGAAACAATAGTATGATACTATATGCAGTAATAAAAGTATGATTTACCCAAATATTCCCAATCCACAGATCCAATGTATTGATTAAATCGAAACCCAGTGCTAATCGCTATAAGTTCAAAATCCGAAGTAACTAGTTGCAAAAAATCATCCATAGTCAAGTTTTAAAAAGTATAATACTCGTACCTATAATAAAGGTATATTAATTATAAATTGGTAACTCGTTAACTATTCAAATAATTTGATTTTATAAGATTGGTAGATATGAAAACATATTAAACAAACAATCGTGATATCAATATACATAGGTAAAGAGATTTCAACAGATCGTGTATTTATAATAATTAATTATTGACAAATTGAAAACGATATATTAACTCAACGTCTTTTGGACTAGAAATCTCAGCTCACAGTAAGTTAATCATTAATTATTGACATAGAGTAATATTGTAAATTCTCAGACTTGACGAATCGCCAATTATGAAGTACCTAATATTATACAACAAAATATAATAAATAATAATTTAAATTTAATACTGAAAATTTGAAATATAACAACCGTCATTAATCGTTGTCCTTATCTCTTTTACTTTTAGTTAAGTGTTTACATACGAACGGGTGATAACGTTTAAAAAAATGAGAACAAAATTAACAGTGATAGTACATTACATTCTCTTTGGAAGTAACTGGTGAAAGAAAAAAGTGTTTAGTTATGGTACCACTACTATGTCAAGATGTTTGTAGGCCTGTTTCCGGTCAAATTTTTCCACATGTCGTCATTGCATCATTCTCCCCCAAAAAAAAAAAAAGTAGTCCCGAAAGTAACCAGACACTATAAACAAAGGGCAAAGTGCAATGCTTCATACTAGTTTTACGAATCCAATAGGCATAGAACATTTAGGTTTTTAATTTAGTTTCAGACGTTTCAGTCATCTAGTGACTTCCAAACAGTAGAGGCCTATTATCTCGTTTAACCGTTATTTTACCATCAGCAAGAAGGATTTGATTCAATTTCATACCGAATTTATTGGAAAAAGTAAGTAAATTCACGGTGTTTATTATTTACACTTCTTTTTATTATTATTATTATTATTATTATTATTATTATGAAGTATTCCTGACATTCACGGTCATCAAAGTTATTGGTCTAATTAACAATATTTAACATTTATTTACACTTCTAACCACCTGTCGAAGTGTAGTGCTTAAATACAATTTTTAATTTTTTTTTTTTTTTGAGGGAACCTTTTTCGTTATCGGACACTTTTTTTAATAATTTTTTTTCTCCTTTTTTATGTAATTAGGTTAAACGAAAAACGATCTTCAAGTCAACATTTGTCAGTAGTACTATATTGCGTTATTGCCTAAAAAGTTAGGTAGGAAAGTGAAACTAGTTAGTACTTTGGGAGTTCAAACATCATTAATTCCCAATAGTTAAAAATCAACATGAAACTTACATTTTTAATTTTTACACAAAACCGGTTTTCGTTAAAATCGATGATTTTGGTCTCAAGTGTAACCAGTGGCGCCGAACCCTATATTAAGGTCGGGCCATGGCCCGACATATTTTGAAAATTTAAGATAGGGCCACTTCATATTAACCATTTTCCTCTCAACGGTATGCCATTTTTTTCGATATTAAGATGTTGGGCGTCTTGAAATATTTTTCGTCCTACTAGATTTTTAGGACTTCGGCGCCACTGAGTGTAACGCCGTGTCCTATGTGAATCCGATCAACATAACTAAAAAGTAAAAACAAAACAGTTTGTATATTGTCGCATCGAACGCATCGTATTGCGACGGAAAAGCATGACATTCACAATAGAATTCGTTTTTCTTTTTATACCTAAGATTTTAAAATTTAAAACTAGATGACCTACCTTTATGAAAAAAAAAAATGTCTACTGGAAAGTCAAATTAATTTTTTACAACTGTTTTTTTTTTTTACTTCATACCTACAACGATTTTCTTATTTTGTTGTTGATCAAAAAATATTAACCTTGAGAACTTGAAATTTTCATCGAATATCCATTTCGGTAGTAAATGATCCCGCAAATGTCATATATATATATATATATACGATTTCATATAATTTTAAATGCAACGTTGCCATTCTGTCATTCTGAAAACAAAATATAATTTTTTATGTAACATACATATTACAAAAAACTTTCTAGAAAACATAATTTTAGTTAACATTTTACTCATTGCCGAATTCATTGGATTAATATTGTTATTTTGACTTATGGTTAATTATTTCCTTCTGAGAAGATACAATTTAGATTGGAAATTTCCTAAGTGAAATAGCGAATCAATTTTGCAATATTACACCCCATATTATTTTGGCAACTCTAGTATTTTTTATATATTATTTAATTATTATAATTAATTTTCGGCTAGTCTTTTTTTTATATTTAATGTATTTTTATAACTACCTATTTGGCTATTTACTATTTAATATAGTTATTAATAATATATGTTATATATATATTATATATTATTAATTTATTATTAATATAGTTTAGACCGCTACTTGATATTTTTGTAACCAAACAACTAAAATTACAGAAAAAATTTGATTTGTCAAAAATAATTGTAGAAAACAATGTATGGCAACGTTGCATTTAAAATGATACGGAAATACGAAATCGTATATATATGTATATATGAAATTCGTGGAATCTTGGATGTATCAATGTCTATTAAAATTTACACGATTCCGCAAATTAGTGGAATCGAATTATAGCCGTTTATTTTATCATTTTATAAGCATAATTAAATTTTCAATTTTTTTAGTTTTTTATTCTATAAATGTCAATCAATTTTTTTTTCATTGAGTCGAAAAACTTTAACTTGTAATACAAGGTTTCTCATAAGTTTATGGAATAGCAGTTGGAAAATATTTAAAATACATTTTTTATAATCGTTTAAAGTTCAAATTTTGTGAACATTAATTAAATTGAAAATATACTAATTATATTCTAAAAATATCAGAATCTAGCCAACCGTCTCCACTCAGAATCTGTTTTCGTATACAATGATATTCTATTATTGTATTAAAATTGAATTTAACGTTGTAACCTAAGGAAAACTCAGCAGTGTGGCATCCACTTAACGCTTATTATTTTTTTTTAATTTTGGGTGTTTTGATGAGTAAAAGACGTTGTACGTTGGTACAATAATAATTTATCAATCGAATTAAATTTTTAGGTTTTTACTTGTTTTTCGATTTTTAGCCATGCATTCGCACATTACATACCTAACTATTTTTACAGCAATTATTTACGGTTAGACAACAGGTCCGTGGATCTCTTGTAAACTTTATAGTTACTGTAAAAAGGTATATTGTATAATGACTATAGTTACCGTTCGATCAAGGGTTCGACCCTCTAAACCCCCGAGGATAGTAATGGTCTACCTGTGAAGGAGAATAGATCCCTTCAGAGTCTGAGGAGGGAGTTAGGACCTTAGCTTATATAACGAGTAACATAACCGATGATTTAACACAGTCATTCTCAACCTTTTTGTTGTTGCGGACCACCTATAGATGGCTTTTATAAACATGATTGCCAACCACTTTGGATTTTGATTTAAAAAATAAAAAAGTTATGCTTTATTTTTTGAATTTTGCATACAGATTAGTGTAGTGAAGTGTAGAAAGTTAAAAATATATATGAATAAAATATTAAAATAAAACAATACCGGCGATGTATCATTTACAAAAAGAAAATTATATATATTTAATAAGTACAATTTAAACAAAAAAAAACAATATTTAATAAAATATAATTTTTTTCAATATAACACGGACCGGTTTCTTTTGATCGCGGACGGATGTCGGTCTGCGGACCGGCGGTTGGGAACCACTGAATTCTAACCTATAGTTCAACATGGTGTATACTAGTTTCCTCACAAATTATACGAATTTCTTCCCAGCCTAAATAGCTTTTATCGTAAATAAAAACGATGATTTAAACTAGTTTCCTCATTATTATGAACAGGTAGTTTTTAATTAATAATTATATACGTAGGCTTCCCAAGAATTTTTACCCTAGTTACCCTTCACGTATAGAATCAATCAGTGGTTCTTAAACTTTTCTATGAAAAACCTCGTAAATTCGTAAATCGAATTTAATTGATTATAATATGAGAGTATACATTATTAGGTATATATTATAAACATTATACATTAACATTTATACAAAAATATATAACTTTAAAAAAAAAAAATTAAAAAATAATAAGTCAATCACAAAATTATTTGGTATAACATTGTTTAGACTTATATTTACTAGCCAATATATTTGTATATATGTGTTCAAAATTTGATATTTTTTATTCAACTATTTATTTGAGTATCAATAAAATTTAGATTTTTTCTAATTTGTATTCATGCATTTAGTTTAGGTAGGCCTATTGAAACTTCATTAGGTTAAGTTAGGTTACTATCCAGGTCTGAATTATTTTAAAAGTTCCATACATTTTTTATATTAGGATGTAGAGACTCAAAATAGCTATTAAATTTTGTGTGGAAAGATTTACATGCAGCATTATTGAGATGCACCTAATGCTTGAACTCTTTTCTGTCCATAAATGAAGAAGAAAACTTGAATCCTCTGATATATATATATATATAATAAATAGTCAGACAATTTGGTTGTTTTATGATATAAAATCTGCATGGCTGCTAGTTCTATTGTAAATATATCTCCAACATCCACTGAGTTCAAAAATTATTAACCAAATATGTACGTTAAATGTTGTCTAATAGAATTGTAATATTAGAAAATTGTGAAGCGAATCTAAGTGACTGAATTTTACACCACCAAGCTTGGCCAAGATGAAATCGACATCCTTTTATGGATATATTCAGCCATATACGTTTAATTTAATTATGTATGGCTTTTTCATAATCGATGTTAATTAATTCGGCTTAAAATTACTATCAATTTTTAAACACAATATATTCAATTCATTAAAATAATGTACCAGAATATTTTTTTATACTTATCTTATATAAAAAATAATTAAAGAAAGAAGTATGTAATAAATGTTTATTAATCCATGAATAGTAAATATTAGACAAAAAAATTTGGTTCAATGATGAAATGTTCCATCTATATACAATATATATGTATATAATTATTTCACGTAATAATGTTTCAGTGACTGTTTTTCTTTTTAAAGAGTTACTAACATCTTGTCTTCAGATAATGGTTCATAATTATGATGGTTCAACTTACTTTTGTTTAATATCACATGGTCGATTTCATCTACTTTTAAAACAGTTTTACATATTTTTGTTGTCCATTTCCACCGTTCTTTATTGAATGCTAACTTCTTTTGAAAACTAAATTTAAAAATATTAATTACTTTATTACATTTGTCCTTTTCGTAAATATGCTTTTTTTATATATACACCGCACTTCAAATTTATCCATTCTGAAGCTAGTTCAAAATTTTAAAATTTATTTAACTTATAAAATTAAAATCGTACAACGAGAACACTTAAACACGAGTGTTGGAAATTAACTAACAATGAACTTGATCAATTTCGATTTCGTATTATTATTATAATCTGGATCTAGTCTGATTTTGATTATCTTATCAAAAGCAGTATAATATTATCTGTAATGTTTAGTGCCTTAGTCATTTAGGTATAATCGTATCAAAGATCAATGCACAAAAATCATATATGTATTAAACTTCGAAATTAAAAACATACTTGGATAAATGTTTGGAACCACTTATACATCTATTACCTGTTCATTGGGAAGCAACTAGTACTACTAGACTCTTTTATAGTTTATGATAAAATGTAAGGTACGCCAGGAAGCAACTCGTCTATAAATTGACCTTTTTGACTTCGTGAGGCGTCTATTTAACAATAAGTCGCTACCTATACCTACACCCGTCGTCACAGTCAGCATACTCGATGTTCTACAGCAGTGTCGTGCAGACAAGACACAAATGGGGCCTAGGCCCCACTTGAAAGTGGGGTGGGAGTGGGTTTTTTTTATTTAATAAATATTGTCTTTTCATATAACTATATAGTGTCCCTTAATAAAACATATTTTATTTGTAAGTTGTAACTCTTAGTTTTAGGTGGTTGGTGGGTGTAAAAAAATTAGCTTTGCCTCACATGAAAAAAGGGACCTGCGCGCCACTGTTCCACAGTCCTCTCTTTTTGAATTTTTTTAAAATCATACTTATTGTTCACAAATCGATGGAGTAGCATATAAAAAATTTCACACATTAATTCGCAAAATCATAAACTTCATTAAGCTACAACTACAAACAGTTCATTTTTTCTCCATACCAAAGTATATTCTCGATTATCCTTAAAATAAGATAGCATGGTAAAAGCAAATTCTATAGATAATCCGTCTGAAAAATAAATTTAAACAAATAATGTGTAATTTTTATATTATATTATTATTTAATATTAAAAAGTATATTTTATAGAAAATTATATTGATACAAAATGTATTTGTATTTAACCTTTCGTACCTATAATATGTACAACATTTACATATTTGTTTAAAAAGCATGTATTGGTACATCACATTTTTATTACTCTACATAGTTCCTCGGAAAACTGGATAATCCAGAGTTCATTGTATTACATGTCATTCGGTCAACATTCCCGTATCCCAATGATACTAGTTTCTTTTTTATGAATAACGAAAAAACCGGTTTAATATTATGCAGTACCTATGCTGGATAAAATTAATAAATATGAATATATCTACTTAGTAAAATTATACATTTTAAATATTCTATATTGTTAAACGATTTCAAAGTAGGTACTTAATTTCGATATTTCATGAAAAACATTAGGAAATTCAAAAGATTATATTATACTAGAGTATATTACATTATAATAGTCTTCCTAAATATTCCACAAAATACAAATCAAAACAAAAATGCTATTACTCTATTATCATTTTATCATGTTATAAAATATCGTATTTAAAGAAAATTATAAAATTGTGCATGCCATTGTATTTTTATTTATAGGTTCCAATGCTTCTGATATGGGTCTCGGATTATTAATTATTTATTTTTTGTACTAAGTGATACAAATATAGGTAACAAACTAAAAAATATTATAAATGCATATTTAATATACAATACGTGTATGATTCAAAAATATAAATTTTGTATAATACGAAATTATTTGAATTGTGTCCTCAATTTTTGATATATAATCTAAAAATTTCATTTTATATCACATTTAAATACTTACAAAATAAATTAAAGTCGATTCGATTAACCATACGGCTGCATACGAATTAAGCCCAGTATAACAGCTTTGATAAAGTTAATAGCTTGACCTATGGTTTGACTTGACTGCTCAACGTTTTTTGCTATTTTATTTCGAATTTATTTACGTTATTCTTCTAATTTCTAATAATGTTCGCATTATAATGATTAATTATATATAATGCATTAATACATATAATATAATGACGTAGTCAGGGGATGGTAGGAGGTCTGTAGTCCTCCCTCCCCTCCCTCCACAAAAGTTTAAGAAGATTAAAATAATATTTTTATAGTTTTTGAAAGTACTCCAAATACAAATTTGTGTAGCCGTACAGGAACCTAAAATAAAACCTCGACGTCAATATGATGCTATAGTATAACCAATTGTGTAAACTTAATTATCTGTAGTATCCTCTTCCCCCCCTCCCAAATTTTACGGGGCTAGGTAAATTGAGTCCGAGATAAGTTTGGTACATTTTGAAAGCGGTAAATTGAGTCCCGGGAAAAAACAGGTTGTAGGTAAGTTGAGTCCCGGGAAAAAAATTGGTAGTAGATAAATATTTTGACTCATGTTGAGGTATTTATAAGGATATAATTTTTAGACTTATATTGATTAAAAATATTACAAGTACAAACAAATTAATTTAAAAAACAAAAAATAAATATCATTATTATTATACATTTCAAAACTTATTATCGTTAAAAATTATCATTATTATTATTATTATTATATATATATTATGTACTCGGTAAAAACTTCATTAATACTGATTTAATATACTCAAATAATCGGGTTATACAATTATTGGCGTATTTGGTAATTTGCTCCCTTAGGTTTTGTTCCTTATCGAGCGTGCTTTTTTTTTTTTTTTTTTTGATTGGTGCTTCTTAATTTTATTTGTGGCTCTGACTTCAAGTAATTCGTCAATAAAGTTAAAAATATTTGGATGTGGACTGTAAAAGCGTCGGTTTAATCGCGAATGATATGATTCACAGCTATTAGTTGTACGCACAGTTGTAGCAGCAAATGCCGACCAAATGTTCGGGGGAAATTTAGCATCAACTAATATGTAAGTGTTTAGTATATAATCGCAAAATAATTGTATTTGGTTGTATTGTCATTAAATCTTCTACAAAACATTCGCTAACTTCTTCGGGCCTTATAAATGGCAAACCAAAAAAAATTTTTAAAAAATTGCTTTTTTCTGAACTTAAAGTTTAGAATGTGATGATTAAACCAAGAGCTTGAATCTTTTTCCACCAATTTTGTCCTAAATGGAAACGGCATCCTCTTATTAAAATTTTAGGCCAAACAAGCTTTGCAGCCGTGTGTATAGCAATCTCAAAATCTATAAACACTTCATCGGGAGAAAATATTAGTTGATATTGCGCACAACTATTTATAGTATGTTCAAACAAACGTACATATGTTTCAGTTTCTTTATTAGGTAATAAGAAAAACACAAGCGGAATATACAATTCTTTGACAAGGCCATGAATGGTAAAAAATTGGTAAAAAAAATTTGGACAGCTTCTAAAAGTGCCATCGACAAATATTGTATTGATTCCACATAACACTTCTAGCTTACTTTTTGTTTAAAACCCAATGATATCACTATTGTTATCGTTAACTAATAAAAATAGTTCATTTGTGTTTGTAACTAATGTTATTTCATTTATAGCAGTATGCGTTTCAGTTATATTTTTTGGTATGTTGGGATGAACAGATAAACGCGCATTCCTTATATTTCTTTTTATTAAAGAACTATCATTTAAAGTTAAAGTATTTATATCAGAAATTTTTAATTCTCTGCAAATAAGTTTCGATGGCAATACCGAAATCTCCTCTACTGCTTTTCTCTTAAGACTATTACTTAATTTTTGACGATTAATGTCTTGTTCGATAAGTCTATTGTGTGTATGATCATTATAAATTTCAGTATCAACATCATCATGTCTCTTAAAAAAACACTTACATGTATTTTTACAGCAGGTCCATCTCTGTACGTCATTATTCAACATTTTGTGAAACCTAAACTTATAACCATATTTTACAATTATAGTTTTGTTTTTTTCACTAATCATTACTTCCATTTTTCAAAATTTAAGAGAAACACACTACTATTACTGCAAACACGATAGTCACTTCTCGACGAACCCTATTCTACTAAAAATATAGGGAAATAGCACAGATATCGTACATACGTGTGTTTGTATTTTATCATAAGATTCGTCATAAAAATCGGTGATAACTGATACACGATAATAATATGACACGCCTATCGGTATCTTAATTGTGTTTAATCAAAGGTACAATGTCACAAAGTTACCGACTTTTATTGACTGTGAGTGCTGTTTGAGTTGTTAAGAGTGTATCGTTGAAAAAAAAAAAATATTATTTTTATTATTATTAATTTTTACCGTTTTTTCCCCGGGACTCAACCTACTACCTTTTTTTTCCCGGGACTCAACTTACCTACTACCTGTTTTTTCCAGGGACTCAATTTACCAATCCCGAATTTTACTACACCACTGATTTAATATAATATAAATCTATATTATATACTCCACCCGCATTAAGAGAACATGTTCTCCCAGTAACCGTTTAAAACCGGGTTTTTTCCAATGTCAACTGAACCTCACAAGCCTATTTATGAATAAATATATGTTGCATCCATATTGTGATATCACTCATTTTATGAACTGGAAATCCAGGTAGTAAAAATCGCCCAGATCGTGAATGTTGACCTAAAGTACATGTGCATGACGTATATGTAGATCAATTTCATGAAACGGACATCACAATACCTATTTGTACAATATTGTGTACATAAAAAAAATACAAATTATTTAGTAGCTAAAAATTTATAAAATTTTCATAGTTTAGGATTAAACGTTTTAAATAGGGTTATACGAAAAAATTTAAAAATATATGTACAGTTTTTTAGTTATAGTTATTTTAAGTTAAAATTATAACGATACACATATATTTAAAGTTAATATATTCTAGTTTTTAAATTTTGTATTTGTGAATAGGCAGTTAATAAAATATTAATATGAGTAGGTAAGTAAATCCAATATAATTTGGATTTATATGGACTCTATGAAAATAGGTAATAGTTATATAATAAAGAGTAAATGTAATAAAATATTTTGTTATTTACTAGGTTATTTCAGAACCTATAATCTAATAAATGACGTGTTGTACATATAATGTTAATAGTTATAGGCTACGTGAATAATTTCTTTATAAGTTATACTAATTATTAAATAATTTAAATAAAATAATACATGATAATATTTTTTAATTATATGTTTACTGATTTATTTCGTAGAATATAATCAATTTATTTAACAACGTTTTAATATTTAATTTTAATGTTTTATAAAATAGGTAGAAATAAAGATAAAAATTGTGTATGTTAATTAGGCATAAGTCATAACCTTCATGGTTATACACGACACACGTGTAGGTTATAATATATTTTAAAGGTTCTAAATACCTTTTCGTAAATTATAGTTACTTAATATATTTATAAAACACCATAGGCGTGCACAGGCTTCTTTTTCAGAATATGCAGAAGGCCGACAATGGCGCTACCTGAAAGTTATTTTAAGCTCGTAAAATTCTGATAATATGTATATACAATTCACAAATATTGAAACATCTACTGTTTAATTTCAAAAAAATTGTACTACAGGGTCTGTTAGAACAAACGCATGTTTTTCAAAATGATGCTATGCTCAAAGTAATTTCAGTAAAAAATGTTTTATTATATTTAAAAATGTATACACATATGCAGTTTTTTATATGTAACAAAATTTAGGTTTTGAAAATAATGTCAGCATATGGCGTCCTTGAGCCACAAAGTAGGGATGTAGGCACTCGCGAAACGATCCTATCACCACTTGAGTGATCTCGTCTTTCAATTCATTAAGAGCTCGTGGTTTGTATTGGTAGACTTTTGTTTTTATGTGACCCCACCAAAAAAATTTATGTTGTCAAGTCAGGGGAGCAAGGGGGTCAAGGAATGTCCCCAAAACGCAAAATGAGTCATATGTATGACATTATTTTCAAAACCTAAATTTTGTTACATATAAAAAAATTGTATATGCTTATGCGTTTTTTGATATAATAAAACATTTTTTACTGAAATTACTCTGAGCATACCTAGCAACCTAGCATCATTTTGAAAAACATGCGTTTGTTCTGACGGACTCTGTAAATACCATGACGAATTACAAAAAGTATGTATTTCGCAAATACTTGGTAGTTGATTACTTATAACTGGATGTTTCAATTTTCCATGGTCGATGTTCACTCCTCGCAGAGCTTCAGGGTATCTAGATGCATAACCCCTGCGCATGTTTAGATAATTATTTTTCAATGCACAAAATTAAGGTGATGATGAATCTTTCATCCATTATAGAGGTTTGAAGTCAATTTATTATTCGACGTATGGCCGAAAAACTTTTTTCACAAGTAGAGAAACTTATAAGTATTATTAAAGCAACTTGAAATAATTTATTTAAATTAGGGAAAACTTTTTTCGATACAATCTATTTCACATTATTTAAAACAGTGCTTCTCAGCCTTTTTCAAACTACTGCTCCCCTAAGAAGCAAAATATTTTTCAACATCCCCCCCTTAACTTCATTGAAATAAAAATAAAAATAGTATACATGAAATGTTTATAATTGAATAATAATTAATAATATATACCTACATGTATATAAAGTGTCCCGTGAGGATATACCCATTAGCCGTAATGGAGGATTCGCCAACTGGTTAAAAACCAATTTTTCACCGCTTTATCCATAAACTAAAAATCGAAAAATTGTCTATAAGATTTCCATAATCTGAACTCGATATAGTAGATCATGTCCAATACTCAATGAGGGTAAGGAGTTTCAGTGGCGTAGCCAGGATTTTTTTTAGGGGGGGGTTTTAATAACAGAATACATTTTACCACGACCAAATGATTGTATTCCTATATTATAAACATTATATTTTTGATATAAATACGGCTGAGGGGGAGGGTTATAACACCCAAAACCCCCCCCCTGGCTACGCCACTGAGGAGTTTTACCTTTCTGGGTTGTAGTAATTGAGTACTTCTAAGCTATTCTTTAATTAAATCTAACTTAGAAAATGAACGTTCCGCACTACAGTTGATAATCATCATGGATAAACAAATTTTTAAAGATATTATTTTATTTGGAAATGTTTCTTGTCTATTTGATTATTGTACCTATATATTAGAAATATGTACTGAATTCAGAAATTTCAAGTTCTGATAGGTACGCTTTAAGTGTATATTACATTTTAAAATGCATTCATTTTCATCATTTCATCAATGCCTACATTATAAAATTCCGCAAATGCTTTACGATGGACTTGTATGTCTTTAGCCTATACATTTTTCAAATTAAAAAAAATCCAAACAATATTTTATTTATTAATTTATGTGGATTGCCGTGAATTTTTAACCGAGTTATTAATGAATCTATTATTGGGAAATAAGTTTCTATTTTGAATTTTTCATTACTTGAAAACGAAATATTCTCGACATGACAGACCGCTGTCTGATTGCGCTTATAATTCCATTATTCGAAGCCATACAAGCAACAATTTGATGCATCTTTTTATCTCATTTGCCCGAGTAATCAACGGCAACCATTTATATAATAGTAATAAAGAAGATACAAATTTTTTTCTTTTATAATTTATATTACACCAATTCAAATATTTTAAAAATACCTAACGAATATTGAATTACCAACTTCCATATTTCTAATAAAATACATAGTAAAAAGTAATTAATACATTAATTTATTATGTAACAAAATACAAATACGTGGCCATTGTTAATCAAATTTGTAATGAATAAACATACTTATATAGAAATATTTAAAAATTATTCTACAAAAAAGCATTTTGACCTTCAAAATATATTATAACCTTCACGTGTTGCTTGTAGGTTATGACTTATGCCTTATTAACCGTCGCATTTTTTATCTAAATTTAAACATATTTTTTAAAAGATTAAAATGAAATATTAAAACATTGTTTAATAAATTGATTATATTCCACGAAATAAATCAGTAAACACATTTGAAAAGTTATTATCATGTATTATTTTATTTAAGTACCTATTATCTATAAACAAACCATTCGCATCATAGACCATGGGTCATCAACCTTTTCAAACAAGTGAGCTGCATTTAAAATTTTAAGGCCTGATGCCTTCCATCCAGGAGAATTTATGTAGGTCTTTAGGAAGAGATTTGTTTGATGAGCAAAAAAAAGGCTTAAGCTCCAAAGAATGATAAATTCCTATTAATACAAGATGAAAATCCAGATTTATTATCCGATATTCCGATTATTTATTACACGATCGTACTATATTTCTAGAAAGATCTACCGGTTGGTAACCGCTGACAGTCTATAACTCTAAACATTTTTAATGTAATCATATATTAAAGTTAATATTATGTTCTAAAAGAACGTACCTACAACTTAGTAGATAGTAAAATATTTTTTTTAAATTTAACTATTATGTACCTATCATCGTAGTATCTATATAAATCTGAATATGACATATGTGGATATACTGACATACCTGCTTAGTACTTACATTTATAATTTAATAAGTACCTAAATATTTACATATTCAAAATTTAAAAACTAGGATAATACTTATTTAAGATTCTGAATGTTAGTTCATTGCAAATGTATTGATTTTAGATATAGGTACTTGTATTGTCCTAATTTTAACTTAGAATATCTATAAATAAAAAACTACATGTATTTTTAGAGTTTTAGTACCTATATAAATTAACTACCTTATTTTGAATTTTCAATCTTGAACTATAAAAATTTAACCCTATACATTTTTAACTACAAAATGATTTGCATATTTTCGAGATTTTAATAAATTTTATCAATAATTTAACTTTAAATAAAATACTTATGGATAATTAAACGATCGTATGTAGGTATTTAATTATAAACTGCTATTAAAAATTTAAAACAACTTATAAGAAACTTTATACTACACATTTTAAACTCTTTAATCTATCAATAAAAAGTTCTATCAAAATTTAATAAAAAAGTGAAAAAGTTGAAAATTTAAATTTCTATAAAATATAAAAACCAGATATTTTGAAAATTACAAGTTTATATTGTCGTTTGTTCTTGAGTTACTCCAGTATACAAAAGCAATTTTTTAAAAAACAGATTTTGTGTAAAAAATTCTCATTTTCTTTAAATTTGTTACTTGCGATATTAAAATACATACCTAGCCAAAGTTTTCTTTTATATTGTTCAAATTTTGACAAAATTTTCCAAAGTGAAAATATACAAATTATTTTGTTGTTTAAAATTTTTAAAAAATGTCCTCATAAGTATTTCATTATATAACCGAAAAATCTAAAAAAAATATGAAAATAGTTATGTTATCATTATTTTTAATTCAAATTGGGATGCAATTACATATTTCTTTTTTTTTTTTATCAAACAAACCATCCGTGGCATCTGTGGCCATTGGACGTAACAATGCATTTTAAACAATATTCAAAATTATTTACATGATATTAAATATTGAGAAAAAAAGAAAAAAGAAACATATAATAATAATATTATTGGAATAACAGGACCTGTTATACATTGTTATTTACATTTACAATTTATTAATAAGTTGCGTTCCTGTTAAAAATTGTACAATTCTGAAGACGTTGGTTGGTTCAGAGTTGAGTGATTCAGCGAGGTGGCGGGAGATTTGGAGTTGTCTTCTTTCTTTCCTAGTCGTAAGTTCTACATTCGGTTAAAATATGTTTAACCGAAAGGGGAACCCAACAACAAGTACAGTTAAGGGGGCTTCTTTCTTCATTAAATAGGAGTGAGTGAGGCAAATGTGTCCTATTCTTAGACGGTTGATAATTACATATTTATGTTTATATCAACGGGTATCTACCTTTTACAAATTATATAAATAAAACATATAAAAAAAAACTAAAAACTAAAACTCAATGAGTGAAGTAAAACCTAACAAAAATAAATACAATAATATAAAAATAATTCTGAATTACAAGTAATAAATATATAAAATTATGGTTACACTATAAACATTTTCCATATTAATCAATCAATATTTTTTAGTAATAACATAAATTTAGATTTAAAACGATTGGTGAGAAAAAAAATATGTCTAAATGTAATGTATACAAATTTTATTAGGTAAAATTAATACTTGAAACAAAAAAGAATTTGTACCACTGTTCGTTTTATAATGAGGAACTAAAACTATTAAAATCAAGATTTTAGTTATTTTGTTGTAAATTAAAAATATTTTTGTGGGTACTTAAAATTTTTACATCATAATACTAAATTTTATATTTTTATACACACATTGATATTTTCAAATTGAATTGTTTTGACAATACTTAATTTTAGTTCTAATACACCTTATTTAAATAAAGAATAACTGTTTTGCAGCATCTAATTCAAAAATATTTTAACTGGGGGTTTATCACATTCATTTCATATATATTATTTATGTTTTATACAAATAATGATATTTTTAAAATATTTAGATAATTTTTATTCCATTTCTTGTTAATACCACAAAATATACCTATTCTACCGACCTACAGCAAATTATTGTTGACTTTAAAGTTAATATCTACAAAAAAAACATAATATATACTATAATTATAATTAATATTAATAATATAATAAATGCTATGTCTTCAGTAAAAATTAACTCAATTTACCAAGTTTTTAGTATTAAAATAAATTACTATAGTAGTAATATAAATATAATACCATAAAATATATTTATTAATATAGGATTGCTGTCTTACTCAGAATTTTTCTTTGTATTTATTATTAAATTCAAATTGATCACATACATTACAATGACTTAGGTACTTAATGATGAGGTACACTCAAGACTTAATCTCTAGACCTTTCTGATATATTGCACCGCAGAGCAGACAGAGGATTTATATCTGTTTATGTTATATTGAAATTATATTAAACCTATTTTTGATTACAGGTGAATAAGAAATATGTACGTAATATTTGAAGCAAAACCGGCTCAAAAGGCTGGTTCAAAGAGTAAAAAGATTTTGAAGACCCTTTGTAGAGGTACTGGACAAGTATTGATGTACTGCAAGTCTGCTGTTGTAAAATATTTTCATGACATGATGAGACGAGAAGTTGTTTTCGTAAGCGGTGGTGCTATATACAAGTATCGTTATGGTGATCCAAGATCTCGTCAAAGAGATACCTAATATATTGTTTTATTATGATTAAAAAAACAACAACATAGTTCATCAACCCTAGTTAGGTTATATACACAATTGTCTAAATTAACAGGTTTTTAACTTTTACTACTAATTAGTGGGAAGGACCTTAACATAAGGTTCAGCGCTTCTGCCTAGATAAGTTAATTCTACTATAGAAAATGTGCTTAAATATATTTCATTTTATAAAACGACACAATAGTATAAAATAGATTTTATTTTGTATTCATTTATAACTTTTATCCAACCATAAATTATTTTATATTTAAAAAATAGTTTTCATTTTTAATTCTAAAAATGTAAACATCATATTTACTTAATATAAAATTACAACATTAAAAGACAAAAAAAATTATTAAATGTAGAAATATCAATTTATTGCAATGAGTATGTAACTGATAAATAATTGTATGGTGTAAGTAGGGCTAAATTTAAATGTTGAATGTTTTTTTATAATGTAATAAAAACAAAACTATGAAAATTATTAAATTTATTAAAAAAAAATATTTCTTACCTATCCTACCTAAATGTGATAAAAATTTGGTCTATAGATAATTTAACTTAACAAACTTAGAACCATGATAATATAATTATCTACATTTTACTATTTTATCCCATTTCCCATGTTTATCCTTTGTAGTGTATAAAATAATTGAATTATAAAACTAATGTTTGATCTTTAATCGTTGTAAATATAATATCTAGTAACTTCTCTTAAAAAATAAAATATATTTACTTTGGATTACACATATTATACAGAAAAAAAAAAGAGTAATGAGTATTCTGTATGGTAGGTATTAATGTTCGCCTCTTGTTTAAGTAGATCACTATAATGAATGTGTTAAATTTAAATTCAATGATAAATCATTCCATATGAAAAATGATTCTGGACATTAGACAATCTACCTATATTTCCAAGTATATTATAATTCAAGACATTTAAACCCTATTAACTTATAAGTTTTAATATTTTTTAGTTTAAAAAAGAAAGAACTAAATTTATAAGATGATTTTTCTACAATTAAATTAATATTTTTGTTCTATTCAATAACACCGGGACCTATGTTTCTCAATGCTTAACCATTTTATTGTGTATTGTTACCATGTTTATTTGGATGTTGTATTAGGCCGAGCATATGTCAAACATCTAAGCCATGTAGTGTGAAATTGCTTTTGACTATTTATTACTAATCTATATCAACTCAGTCAATTGAATTTTTATTTTTATTGACCACTATTTTCAAAGATTTACATCATTGACACTTCTCTTTTACTATAGGAAATCTGTTGACATATAATTAACTATTTAGTCAACACATACAAGTATTTACAGCCAGACAATATTGTTTTGATGAAATGACTTCAAATGTAGTTAAGTTATTCTGCCAATCCAATTGATCTTACATTAGAATAATATATAGTTACATACAATTTTCACCTTTAGGAATATTATGTTCAACTGATATGCAACAGCCATTATTATTATTTATGTAAAATTAGTATTCTTAAATAAGAACACAATATAATAAAATAATCAGCACTAATATCCAAAATATTTTGAAAATTATATCATGTCAAACATAAAGTTTACCTAAACAATATATCTTTAAGCACCATGTCATTGTCTTTATGTATATTATTAATGGTTTATTTGAAAATTGTTTTAAATTACAGTGTACAAATGTATGAAATTTGTTCTTACATTCAGTGGGATTTATACAGATATTGATTTTCTAATAATAGTGTGTCAGGTCTGAACCATACTCTTTAGAAAAATTAGTTAAATTATTTCCCCAAAATATTCCTGAAACATTTTAAAAATATTCTGATGATGATAATATTTAAGAACCTTAAAGTTTTTCCAAAATATCTCATAATCATTATATTTTCCTAAAGACGATCTAAATTAGGCATAGATGTAATCACAAAGTCGGTAATAGGGCATAGCTGTAATAGGTTTTGCGATTAAAAAATGTATAGGTCATACATTAATAATATTATGTAGCACCATCACGCCCAAAGATTTTTTGATTTTAGATTCTATCTCAAATCATATTATATTTTAATTGTTCAATGTCCAGAGATTATTTCTAATCTTTATAGCACAACCTTTACTTAAGTTATAGTTGTCTAAGTAGATTAATCTTTGGTGAATCTTCCTGCTTTATTCTATAAACACAAACTGAATCAAAACTAAAATCTTGAGTTTATGTACCTATTAAAATAATCCATTATTATAATAATAAAAATAATTACTCAGGTTGTAACTACAATAACAGTATTTATTAAACAAGTCAGTGTAATAGTATAATAAATATTGAACAACAAAAAACACAAATTAATAAATAAATAAATTAGGTGAATCAAATATTTTGATATTTTGAAGAAGCAAAAGTAATTATCTAATATACATGTCATTTAATTATTTTTTAGAAAATGCTTTAAATTTTCATAAGCAACATTAACCACGCCCCAACTAATAAATGACCTTGTATAATTCATGTGTACTCCTCGATAAAAATATGATACTCTATTTCCACGTTCTTGATAAATTTCAATCGCAGCTTCCTTAATACTTTTAAATGGGCCACCCAAGTCGCTTTGCATGTGCACTTTGAGTACATTACATGGATAAAATAGAGCACTGTTTAAAGCACCAATAAAAGCCCCGGTCAGAAACTCTTTAAATAGTTTATAGCCTGTCCATGCTGTAGGGGGTATCACAATATAAGAGTTGGCAGCTTCACGTAATAAGAAAAAGGAAATGTTAGAGGGCCCATTACGCAACAAAATCGGTGTAAGGCCACGATAAAATTCAGATACTGAATAATCAGTAGCTATAACTTTTATTACATGACGCATATTTATAAAATTTTTATTATAGTGGTTGTTTTGAAGTAATGTTTGTACACGTTCAAACGGTGTTAAAGTAGCTTCCGCTGTACCAGCCATCAATGCTGCAATGACTTTGGCTAATCTGGAGTTTAAATTAGATTCCAGAAGTGGTTTTTGGATTGCGTCGTAAGTGCCAAACATTAATGAAGTAGAGATTGTCTTCTGAAATAATGGTGGGTAAATCCCTCGATAAAGAGTGGAAAACCCCTCATTCATAAGTTGAGAAGCTGCATTCCTTAGGCCTACTCCATGTAGCATCTAAAATAAATTTAAGTCAAATATATAAATTTAAATAACTTACATGTAAGTATACAATTATAGAAAAAGAAATAGTAAAAACTGTCCAAAAGCAAACCCCAATTAACAGCAAAAATTGAGTAAATATTTTAATAAATCAGCAAGGTTTATAATATTTTAAAACTAAAGAGAAAATTGTCAGAGCAAATAAAAAGTACAATATTGACGTTTTAAAGGTTTTTTTTACCAAAATAAATTTACGATCTGTACAAAATGGCACACTAAGCATATGCAATGAGAGTATTTTCTTTTTTTACATGAATTACTTGAATAAGAAGTCACCCTGATAATAACACTTAATTATTAAATATGGAAAATAACAAAATACAGATTATTTACTAATTTGAAAAAAAATTAAAAGTTCAGACCTCATACAATTTACACTTAAGAGGAAGTCATACTCACATATGTTGTCTCTGTCTTGCATACATACAAAATAACGAATTTTTGTTTAATAGTTTTGATAGTATTAGTTTTGATATTAGAGAGAATTAACAACATATGTGAGTGTGATATCCTCTTAAGACAGTGCATAGTAAACAACCATATTTCAATAGCAAGTAAGTTTAACACAGGAAGATCAAATTTAAAATTGCCTAGCATTTACTGATTATTAAAGAATAATTGAAAAAAATTTCTATCATGAGTAAACGATGAAGACAACACTGCGGGTGTGACATCCATTTAGCAAATTTTGGATTATATTTTATAAGTCTCCTTTAATTTGACCATAATGTTTTTGAAATATTTTTAAAAAAAATGGTTTAAATTCAACTCAAGTTCATATTTTGGGCCACGTGATAGTACTTAATTTAACGTATTTGGATGCTAACATAGTTGAATAATAAATACAAGTTTTGATCAAAACATTTTCAATAAGAGGCATACTAGAAATCTCATTATTACAGCTAAAAAATCACTAGAGTCTTAAGCATTATCATTACCTATAAAAGAAGATATAAATTTAGTTTATAATAGAAAAAATATTTACATAAAGGTAGGTACATGGTTTTTTTTAAATTGTACATAATGTATGTTGCCACATAAATGTATACCTAATAAAAAATACAAAATATATTAGATTAGGAATAGGAAATATTTAATTTGATTAATTTAACTATAAATTGTATACTACAATAATAAATTAACTTCACATAATAGGTATGGGTTTTTAATAAATAATTAGTGCAAAATAAGTAAGCAAAATAAAAATAATTACATTAAAATAAAATTTTAAAAAGTTAAAATAATAATTAAACAACATGCTCTTTTGGACATAAACATAAAACATGGAATAAAACACATTAGGTATGATATAACAACTATAATAAATTTAAGTATGGATTAGTTTGTCTTTTATGCTTTCTGTAGATGAATGTGCTGATGATCATTGCCATAGAACAATTCTAAAAATAATTACTTTATATTATAACATGAATAAAATATAAAAATAATTAATATATGAAAATACTACACAACATACACACTACAAAAATTGAACATTCTACCAATATAATGTATAGATTATTAAAATATTTATTTAATTTAGAGCGAATTTTAAATTAATATCCTTTCAAACTTTAATGCTGGTAAAAATAAATAATTATATCAAAGGGTTAGTTTTATGCATATTGAATTCCCATACTTACAAATTTAGGGGGGATGTTTTTGTACATTCATTCATCAAATTTTGGGTTTAGAATACAAGTAGATGCAACAAAATAACTTGAAACATTTTTACCAATCAGAATATATTAAAATGGAAATTCTCATAAAAAAAAATTTTAGTCCGCATGACCTGAATATTATGTTATTCATCTGAATTCAATAATATGAAAACATACTGCAATAGAGTTTTGTGTGTCCATGCATATATATTATACACAATATAATAATATGAATATTAGATATACAAAGTGTAGTGTGAACAAGCAAAATAAATAAATTTAAATCATTATTTTGTTTTATAAGTTATCATACTTTTAAATACTCATTAATCATCATATTATACGTAATGAGCATTTTTATAATTGTAATAATATTTGTTGTTTTAATATTAAAAATAATGGAGGTCGAACATTGGTAAAATATCCAAAATTGTATTATAAATTAATAGAATCTTTTATAAAAAAGCAAAACTTGTCAAGTTATGATTTGCTAAATTGCTTTCAGAAATAGGACAATAGGTGTAAATAGCCCAAATTTTTTAGAGGGACTTGAGTCCCTTCCCATCCTATAATATTGTTTACAAATGATATTATACTTAATACTCAGTAATAACTTTTGATTTAAAGGATAAGGGTTAAGATTCAACATCTGTGCTAATAAATATGACACCAGATGCAGTGTTTATCTTGCATGTAACTGCTGGAATCTAAAGCTTTTAGAAAATCGTGTTATTAGACAAGTTTTGCTGTTCATTAGATAATAATCAATAGCATGCTTGATTAATAATAACTTTAATAAAAACATTAAAAACAATAATATCAAAATTATATGCAAAAAATTAACATTGTTTAGTAACCAACTCCATGCATGTAATAAACTGGATAATCATAACAAAATAAATGTGAACAAAAATATCTGATCAATAGATACTACACACAGAACTAAAATATATTATTAGCTCTATAGCAGACAGGTAATCATAAATAATTTTAAGGCCTTTCAAACTTAATGTTTTTTTTGCATTGCCTAAAATGTAAATTGAAACCAATGATTGTAGTTTAGTAGGACTTTTAGGAAGCATAAATGTAATTTTTAAGGAATATAATTACTTTAGAAAATTATCTTTGTATTCTGTTCTTAAAAATCATATAATATATTATATATTCTTAACTATTATAATACACGTAAATTGTTAACACCTATTTAAATGCAAATTGTTTTATTTTTTTGTTATTTCAAAGTCATAGAACAGGTATTGTTATCTATAGTATGATTAGAAAAACAAATAATCATTTATCATATACCTACTATTAATTTAAATGTAGGTACCTAGGATTTATTTTTTTATGGCTATTGCATGTTTTATTAAATAGATAAAATAAAATATAAATTTTTAAGTTTAATAAATAATCATAGGTAACTGTAGGTTAGTTGATATAAATTGTTATCTACACCACTAGCTACTTGGTAATTATGAACTTCAAATTTTAAATCTACTCCATAAATATATAAAAAGCTGAATAATGTAATTTGTTTAAAAAATGAATACCTGTCTGAATATAATTTTATTAATTGGGAAGGTAATGCCCACATTAATAATAGCAGCTCCACAACCACAGACAAATTCTGAATATTCTTCTCGACTCAAATGCATGAAAAAAGCCATATTGTGTTCCTATTACTGTCAGCTTATTTTGAGTTCATATATCATCCTATACATCCATATAAAATGTATTATTTTAATTAATCTACAAGGTTATGCATGAAATACATGAATAAAAGCAATGCACATCATTTGAAAAAGTGATGAACAAATATCGTGTTTACCTATTTGTCGGTCTATACAGTTGTTCTGCTAACTCGTCGACAGCCTTCCAATTCAATGACTCCAAAAAACAAAATATTAAATTATCCTCAGTCGATAATACATACTAAATATAATATAGAATAACTGGACTAACAAGGGACGTAAAAAAGAAGAATGTGATTAAAGAATAATATGATAGTTATCCAAAATTATCACGATAATAAGTATGATAACACTTTATAACAACATGATAGTGGGTATCAGAAAAAAAAATTTAATTTATCAACTTAACCCATAGATTATTATAGATTATTATCTATGACTTTACCTATAGAACTCTTACCTTATGAGTTATGACTATCACGCGGGCTAATATAAAAAATTATAATAGTAAATAATAAACAACAGTTTAATTATAAATTTTTCCATGGTGTAATAGTACAGTAAAGTTACTGTACCTCAATATGCCTACACCCATGACCCATTTATGACGACGTGTACCATTATACTGTGATTATAATATGTCTATGTTGTACTGTTACATCCAATGGCCATAAGCGCCGCGGATAGTTGTTCAATAAAAAAAAAAAAAATATGTCTATGTGTACCAGCCCGCGACAAGCTCGTTAATACCCGAAACTGGCGACACTGTGCACACAACTCTACCTCAAAATGGGCAGTCGTGGTTGGGTCGTACAACTACAGCCGCGATGATTATCAATGATACACACACGTACTCTTCGTTGACGATGATTTGGATTTGTTATCATCAAGTGTCGACGAGGTAGACGTAAACAAAATATATAAGTTACATTAGTTACAATATTACCTATACGAGTCGCGAGACGTGTAGTCGACATTCGTACTTTTTGTTTTCGTGGCAGATTAATTTGTGACAGTTGTAAGCGACCTGCTGTTTTGCTGTAGTTGTGCAAATACAGTCATCTCTCTTCGCCCGAATAGGAATATTATTTTTCCTGGACTGTCCGCGTCTTAGCGTAAGTTATTTACTCATAATATCCAATATGTGTATCTGAAAATCCATAAATAATATTAGTTTTATGATGTTTACATAAAAATAATATAATGTTCGCACAATATGGTGTTTAAAAAATACTGCTGTATTCACCGTTTTGTTTTTAAACTCAACAATAGTGTATTCATTTTTGTTGTTTTATTACAGTGGCTACACAAAAATGAGGAACTCACGTACCAACAAACCAAAGGAAACCAACAAACAGAAGAAGGAAAGGAAGAGAGAATTCTTGGAAAACAAAAAAAATGTTGTTTCAGTGGTGTTGCCCACTTTGGCCGTCATATTTGCTCTCATCTCACTATTCATCTACTTAAAGGTGCATCCAAATGCATTGAACTTCATGGCTTCTGAGAAACCTCTTTAAACAATGGATCTAACTATTATAATATCAAATCTTATCCATTCCCTTCTGTTGTACACATAATTATCCCCCAATTTAAGTTTCAATGTTTTTTTTTAGTTTATGGCATTTGTTATTATAAATTCTACACGCCCCATAATTATATGTTCAGATTAATGATACAAATTTTACTTTCAAACATCATGTAAACATTTAATGTATACTGCTGATATCATTCTCACCTTGTCATGTTATTTAATGATATTTGGCTACTAAATCAATTGTATCTACAATTATTATTAAAAAATTATAAATTTATATTTAAATGTATCCAACATTGCCTTATATCTTATTTTATTAGTAATTCAATTTATTATACTTATTCTATTTTTGAAATTTAATTATATTTATCTTAAGACTGTTGTTTTATAAGCCGTTTGTTTTTTATTTCAAACTTTTACCTGCTAATCTTAAACCATTTTTTCTAGATTTTAATAATTTATAAAATATATAATTCAAAAGTATATTAACTTCAAATTTCTAATTTTTATGACTTGTAGTAATTTTATTTTAATTTAAGCTTTAATTATTATTCATAATATGGTGGTATTATTAACAAAAATTTCAATGATAATTATTTTGTATTATTGTGTTGGTAATCGGTCAAAATGTCAGGACACATTTTAAGTGATAAAAAGCTGAAAAATACAAAATATTCTCTTAAATTTCCATTTATAATTAAAATAATAATTAATAATATAACGTATTATAAAAGTTAAAAGGTATTAATATATTAGATATTTTATATTTAAATTATTTTCTTATACAATATTAATATATTATATTTGATTACCATTCCTTAAACTTATTATTTAAAATAATAGTCAATATAAAATGAAGTACTAAAAATATAAATCTATTGGTTTTTACTAAATACAAAATTTTTATTAAAAAGTATAACAATTTTTAATTGCTTTGGTAATTTTTTGAGAAAACTTAACTTATTTTAATTTATTATTAATTATTATTTATAACATTTTTATTTTAAATGATTGTTATAAAGTAACTAATGTCTGTATTGGATATAATTTTAAAACTTGTTTATAATATTTGTAAAAGCCAAAAGCCCTATATTTTTGTACTTACTTTCATATTGACCATTCTTTTTAAATATTTATGTGGAGCTATAATGTTTGTTAATTGTAGGTAGGTATAAGGAATAGTAATAATCAAAAAAGATACATTAATATTATATAAGAAAATTATTTCTTATTTATTCAATGTATACGTATATAATATTTAATATGTTATATAGTTATATATGAAAATGAAGATGTAGTAGAATATATTTTATTTTCAAACTTTTTATCCAACTTTCTTTAAAGCAGTCATTTTGTCTTGAATTTTATGCTATACCTAAGTTATACCATTTTTAGTGTTAAGATAATATGTTGTGTTATACAAAATAAACAAATTTAAGAACACCTTTATTTCAAATGTTTAATTAAAAATATTTGTATTACATTTTTAATGAAAATCAAAGTATTTTTTATTATACCTATTAGTTAAAATTGATTATGTTATTACAAACTATTTTTTTTATAGCTGATCCCTGTTCACTTCGTTGTCCGTTAAAAATACCAACTCTATATGATTCAAAATTTGTGTTTAATACTTAAATTCATCGTTTAATACCCGGATAGTCATAATTAGAGCTCGGATGTTTATAACCGAAATTTCATTAAAATATGCATTTAAAACTTTCAAAATATGCAAATATATCAAATAGGTATACCTTTTTTTCAACAAAAATATGCAAAAAAATATACGCAAAATAGGAGTTATTATTAATTCAAAATAAATTATAAAAAAATGCATGATATAAAAATAAATTACTATAAATATAAATATATAAACTAAAATACATGTTCCATAAGTTAAATAATTTAAATATTAAGATTACACTGTATAACAATTATTTTGGATATATTTTAGAATTTGAAAAATCTTAAAGTTAACAATATCAATAGTTTCTATAGCTTTGGGTAGTCAATCAAACGAATCTGTTTTGCCATCTATTATTTTAGAAATTTTGCATAATAATTTATACCCAGAATGTTTGTCCAATACTTTTTGAAATTGTATGTACCTATATTGATTTATCTACAAGCAGTCAGTCTATACTGTTATACCTGTAATATTAGTCTACTAACGATAGGCGATAAGATAATGGTCATCGACAGGCGATTCCGTCATTCGTGTATACATAGTGATATAAATATATGAGTTTTTAACCGTATAAAGTGTTATGTTTATATTATATTTAAAATATTAGAAATATGCCATTAAATCTATAAATTATGAATGTATGCATTTATATGCTCAAAAATGTCAAATATACAAAAAAGTTTGCATATTTGTAATATAGACCTCATGAATCAAATTAATTGTATCTCATTGCTCCGATGTAATTCTGGCTGCGCGAAAAAAATCCGAGCTCTAGTCATGATTCATGAATCATGATCAAAACTTCCCGTGGATGACCTAACTGATTTTGGTCCGTAAATTTTAGGTAAAACTACTTTTCCACCACTACAACATAGTCCATGAGCTTTAGCCTTCCATTTCTTTGCTTGGCATTTGTCACATATATTTTATCCATTTTATCAATATCAACATCATTTAGTAGTTACTAGTTTAGTACAGAATAGTCAAAGTTACAGTCATAAGTTGAAGTAGAATTTAAGAAATTGTATGGCCTGCGAGACGCGAGTTATATTCGTCATTACAAACAGAAATTTCATAAATTTTTAAGTTCCTACTTAGCATGTGGACTTTCTAAAAATGTTATATATCCTATAAATTTCCTCGATAAATGGACAATCCAAGAAAAAATTGTTTTTAAATTCGAATCAGTAGTTCCTGAGATTAGTAGATTTGTTACGAATTACCTTTTTTTACATCTCTATTGTTAAAAAAGGCATAGGTTGTTTTCCAATAACATTACAATTACTATACAGTTTTTAAAAATTACATACATATTATCAATAATTACAAAACTATAAATGTATACAAAAATAATCGTCAATATTCATAATCAAAATAAATTTGAAAACTATTAGTTATTCATCCTTAAAAATAAAAAAATTAAATATTTTTGAACGTATATATTATTTAATCATCTTCTGAGACTAGATTTGTTATAAATTACATGTTATTTATCATTATTTACATATAAAAAAAAAAAAATACAAAATGATGGCCGTCAAAACTGCTGCCCAAGTGCCCATAAAACTCCGGCGTCATGTAAGAGTAGCTCGTAGCTCAAAAACTATCCGGCATTTTACAAGAAGGGCTATCCTGACGACTTCAGTTACGCTGTTACGCATACTATGACACTACCAACATGTTTACGTGTCGCAGCAATTCATCCACCAATAACGATGTTACGTATATAATATTTTGCCTTTATAAGCAGCCCCCGCCCTATTGATTGTATTTAGCGACTGATCGGATATGTCATATTATGCGATATGCTCATATAGGTCCAGGGTGGATGATTTAAACCGATTTTTATATTAAATAAGCATGGCCATAATAATTAGTATAAACTATTAACGTTGATTTTATAATCAAATTTTAAAATCAATGCTATTAACTTTACTAAGTACTACAATACTAGGTATATAGTATTAATGTACATAATATACATTCAATGATAATATAATTTTAATAAAATTATGGTATTTATTAGTACCTAGTAACTATATCTTTACAAAACGTTTAATAGTAATACTTTACACATGACAAAATCGACAACATCGCACAATACGTTACTACATTAGAAACTAATTTTAATGTTTCCGCCATATTACAATAAAGGTTATTAAAATTATTTTTTTCCATTTTTATAAACTATTTTTGAAAATATAACTACCTAATGAAAAGCATTATTAAATAATAAATAGATATAAAAAGTAATTATTGGTAATCGGCTAAAATATTAATGGAAAAAAGATCGACAGAAAAAATAGGCCCCACTACCACAGAAAATTAGTATAGCAAGAATAATGGAAAAGTTTGTGGTTGGTTATTAAAGTATTAGTATAGGTGGATAGTATTGAATGCTATCATAACGAATTTAGGTATAATTATTTTATACCATAAAAATATGTTAAAACTTTTTAAATATTTTTTGATGTGTTTATTATTTACTTTTATCTTATTAGAATGATATGCTTTATGTAAATAATTTAATTTCTATACCAATCTACCTAATATATGTTTTTGTTATTTTATTGCTATTTAAAAACAATAATTGCATAATAATTTTTAATTTTACCTATGTGCTATGGGTAATGGATACCTACCGTAAAATGTGGAATATAAAAATGTCCATGATCAAGACATCAACGGACTGGTTTGATCAGTTTATTATTTCTGGAATAATTGCCAATAGATGTTACTATTTTTATAATATATAATGCAATATACATGGGTCATTGACTATTGGTTTAGACGATTACGTATACACAATATATTATGTAATTATAGTAATTATACGCAAAACGCTAACGAATGTAGTGCATGATATAAATATTAAGTATTAACTTTTAGGGCAGTAGACATTAACATACTAGTGACGAGGATATGTTTATAATGTCATATTAAAGTATGTTAATTTTGTTAAATTCATCATTACATTTTTGTTTAACAGTTGTCAATTGCATATTTGCATTATTGCAGATTATTTTAAATAGAAACCCATACACGCCTATCCTTTTAACAAGGGCATATATTTGATGTTAACTATTTATTTTAGAACTATATTCATTAAGTAAAACTAATATATTTAAATACTTAAGTGTATCGTATTTATAATATTATATATTACATGTTCACCCACATTTTTTCTCTAATTATCTAAGTAATTTATTCAAATTCTAACATTTGAAATTTTTAAGACTCAAAGACCATATCTTAAAATTATTGTATTTTTTTTTTTTTAATGAGAGCCACCATAGTTCACTGTAAATAATTATTTGGTGAATTTTTGTTTTGAAAATGTTGGAAGTACCTAATCAAAATGCAAACTAATAGTTCCCAATTATTAAAATATTTATACTAAGAATAAATTATAGTAGTATAATAAAAAATATTTTTCAAAAATATAAAGTGAATGTAATATTGTATCTATTTAGTAGGTATTTATCTACGCTTGGACCATTTTTGAATATAATCAATATAATCAATGTTGATAGATCACATTTCCGGTATAGTTGAGTAGTAGAAAAAATATGATCAGATCTAATCTGCTTAGGTACCTATACCAAGTATCCCAGGAGAAATATAAATAAGCATCCTTCTTTTAATAAATATTGCTTACTGTTTATAATTTTTTTTTTCAATTTCTCATATCGTATTATACTATTGAATAAATATGATTAACACGTTGACTGCCATGCGGCCGCCGGCGTCCGTATAATAATAATTAGGTATTGATAATTTTTAGAATTGTACTAACCATTTATTTCGACCCCCCCCCCCCCCAAAAAAAAAAAAATAAAAAATAAAATCCTGGCTACGTGCCTGCAGGATAAAAATAGCAGTCAACGTGTTAATGGATAGATTAATTATTATATAAGTCTATAGTTGCTGTAGACAAGACGTGAACAGATATCTGATACTGGCGTACGTAAAGTAGCCTATCTTCAACGCCGCGTGATCTCAATCTTATTGTTGAAATGCCAGATTTAAAAATACATCTTTAACTGTGGTTTCTACCTCAAAATGGTACAGTATCTTTTCCCTGTTCAAAAATCAGGAACGGGTGGGAACTGTCCATTACAATACTGTCACCCGTTCCTGTATCGTTTATTCACCAACATGACAATTTATACAAAATTGGGGGCCTCTAACTACACAAAAAAAGCTGGCTTCCGGCCTACAGCAAACGACATTTCTTATCCTACCCGTCCACCTCTCGCCTGCCTGACGCGCTCTGCAGGCTCTTTCTGCCCAAGTATCGTCTCCGCCACATCCTGCCAAATGCAAGCCTCTGCTTCTCCGCCGATGCCACAATCCGCCGTCTCCTTGATATATCATCTGGAAAGAGCTCCTGCTCCGGCTCCAGACTGATATCAGGGACATCCTCGGGCCGCAGACGCCGACCGATGCACCGATCCATTTCACGCCTACCCTCCTCCCAGTACGGACAATGGAACGGCGTGTGATCCACCGAGTCTTTCGGCTCCTCGCGGTGAAAGCAGTGAGGATCAGCCGCCCTCTCTCTTTTCCAAAATTATACAACACCTATACACAGTACACCGTGACGTGTCGTATTCCGCACGTTTAATAATACGTACTACGTAGCCACGTAGACAACAACATTTTGGTAACACACGACCGTTACATAATATACAGGTTGAATACTGAATTATTAAACTCTTTACATGCCACGGACCACTGTATAGCAAAAACCCGGCATCACGATAAATATTATGCACCTGTGGATGTGGTATAGGCTAATGTTTTTTTACAAGTTATCGCAAAAATTATCGAAGCCTCCCAACAAGATCTCGATACTCCATCGGGAGCCTGCATATTAAACCGACTCGTATTGTCGAATTAAAATGTTTGAAGATTAAGTCACTAGGAGACTTCAGCAGTCGTCCGTAAGTATTAAAATAATTCATATCTTCATCTTAATGTGAAATTCGGAATCAAAAGTTCTGTAAAGAAAAAAGTTATTGGTACATATTGGGTTGTGCCGGTTGTGGGTAGTTATCGTATCGGGCACAACCACAGCCGCGTTGGGTGTAAAAAACTAAAAACGTTATCATCTAACCTTCGGCGACACTGTGCGTTATCTAAAAACGATATCGTGTTCGTTTCATATTTTTATTCTGATTTCTGATAGCCTATGTAGGTAGTAAAGTTGTTGTATGTACCAGCAGCAGCAGCAGCAGCAGCAGCCTGCTGTTAATTGTTATACATGCTAAGTATGCTACATCATTAATTATTATGAATAAATAATAATTAATAATTAATAGGTACCTAAACTTAATTATATATTTTAACGATTGTCGTCATTCGTCTTAATTCTCGAGTATTCACATTTCGTGTTCAGCCCAGGGCCGGTACCGATACGTTTTACCACGGTTAATCGCCTTGAACAAGTTCTATTTCAGCCAAGAAGAGACGTCACGTGCGCTTAAGACCGGCCTGTCCAGACTCGCTTGACAATCGACATGCACGATCCTCTACTGGTAAGTTACCCAGTCACAAAGCTATTATATAACGAACTATAAGTCAAAACCCGATATTGTACGACTTTTATCCGCCCGTAGTCATGTGGTTATACTTAGTACGGAATTATATCTATTGGTATTTGAGGAAAGTGATTAAATGGTTCTTGCGCCAGACCACTAAGCTCTGTGAACTGCAACGCATATGTTATGCTCAACCGGTGGGCGCTCGCAGAACGCTGAATGTAGAACGATCCTTGCGCGATTCTAACAGACCCCAAATACGCGGTCTGCTCACTGTGTTAGACGCTCGTGCATCAGACCGAAGTTTCTACTTGGGACGATCCATTCTGGTACCAAACGCCGTGTCGACAATTACACGAGTTAAGCGTATTGACCAGTGTGAGTATGAACAATTTAACAACGCTCTTGGACAATGTGTGAACAATATATGGTCATATATGCAACTAGTAGAAGAGATTAAGGCAAGTGCAGCCATTCAATATGATTGCACCAATGATGTGCATGAAAAATCGTTGTTACTTTTGTGGGATGAATTGATGCCAAATGATCGTCTAGAAAATAGAGTAACCAAACAATGGCAGGACATTGGATTCCAAGGAGATGACCCAAAAACTGATTTTCGAGGCATGGGAATATTAGGACTGGATAATTTGGTATATTTTGCATCAAAATATACCCATTTGGCCAGGCGTGCATTATCACATTCAATGCATCCAATCCATGGATATGCGTTTGCAATTGTTGGAATAAATATAACAAGTATGGCATTACAATTAGTTGATGATGGTTCAGCCAAGACTCATTTTTACAATAAGCGCAATGCACCTGAATATGAAGATTTCAACGAGTTCTATTGTTACTTATTTTGGAAGTTTGACAAATTTTGGTTGGACGCAAAACCAAAGGATCTCATGGAGTTTGCCATTCATCGTAAGCAATTTGAAACGACTATTAGACAAACGCTGGAAAATATTGATACTGTTTTTCTAATTGATGTTCCTAATGATAATGCATCTGATGTGTTAAATAGGTGAAATTATATTTTGTAAGTCTATTAAATATACAATTAATTAGACTGCTACTTTAATTATGTATTATAACTATCATTTGGCCATTTTTCTAATCATTTTAATGATTTTTAAAAACAAAAAATGTATTATTATTGCTGTTTTGACATCATACGTAACAATTAATGTACCTATTAAAATTATTAAAAAATTATGATATAAATATTTCGTATTTTGTTAAACTCAAAAGTTAAATAAATTTATCTGACATATTTTAATGTCAACACTAAATGTTTTTTCATTAATAAAAGTATTATTAAAATGTTAGATGTTTTAATCTTAATTACATTATAATAGGTGCCTTGATATAAGTTTATAATTAATTACCTACCTACAGTTTCATAATATAGTGATTTTTTTTAGAAATATTTAAAAAATAAAGTGTTATTACTAGAGTACATTAATAACTTGCGTTATTAAGTATATTAATTATTGTTGTTTAAATATTTCTTAAATTTTGAATAAAAATTAATTTGATAATAAGGAAAATAGTAAGTGGAAATTAAGTTTATATCCAAACTAAGCTCTTTGGATTTTCCTTGATCAATACTCATTATTAAGACTTGGAAGTTATTAAAGTCAAAATTGTTATAAAATGAAAAGAAACGTCGAAAAAAACAAAATTGTAACATTTTAATAATTAATTGCATTATAATTTTTTATGATCAAATAGCTATGATAATATTAAAATATGGTGGAATATTTATTAGACTAAATTAATAGTATGTTATTGTGCCGCTTACCGACGTCAAGTTTTAACAAAAAGTTTTCTTATAGTGGATAAGAAAAAAAAACATGTGCTTTTTGTTACTTTGTATAAATCTTTAGAAAATAACAAATATAAAATTGAGCATAAAATCTATAAATAATCAAATTAAATTATTTTTAGACTATACACATATTTTTTAACTCATAATTTTATGGAATAGATTTCTAGACGGGTCTGCTATAATTGAGATCATAATATAGAAAAATATGCAACTCCTGTCAGCTAAAACTTAAAGTGCTAGTCATTATTAATTGTATCATATTATGTATTTGTTTTTTCGATACATAAGGTCTACCTTGATATAGCAAATTTTTAACAACCATATCTCTCGTTACTATTATTGGGATGATATCCATGTATTTGAGGTCTTAAAAATATTATCCCATACATCCTATTATTATTAAATATAATAATTAGTTATAAGTACTACATAAAAAATCACTTAAATAATTAACAATAAAAAATTAAAAATAAGATAAAAATTTTTTTTTAATTTTACCCTTTGAGATTTCAAATTTTAAAAACAAGTACATGTTTAAATCTTATATAATTAATAATTATTATTTATAAGATCACAAATTCAAAGGTAATACAATAATAATTATATTTAAAAAAATAAGTGTTAAGCTGGTATTTTATTATTAATAATTTACAATTTATTAATAAGGTACAGTGATGTAATAGGAAATTTGGATAACAATCCACATAAGATTAATTTTTTCATTAAGTACAGTATGAAAAATCAAATAATGCCTACACTATAAAGTATATAATTGTCTAGTTTTAACTTATTAAAAAAACATTTAATTCAATTTCTTTAAATCTAATTTGCCTAAATTCTCTAAAGGAATTTGTTGTTTAAATTGTATAGTTTATCATTTATAGTTGTTATCGTGAAAGCCTATGTTTACACTATACGTAGGCTAATGACGCAAGTGTTTTAAACTGCTAGTAATACAACTAACATTAAAAAGAATAACAAGTTATCTGTGGTCAGTAGCCTTCAATTACAAGTCAAATAGCCATTAACATTTATGACCTTTTAGACTGATGCATAAGTTATTTTTTATTTGTATCAACCGTTTCTAACCAATGTTTAAGGTTGATTTTTGGAATCAATAGTGAATCACAAGGTAGTAATTCATCTTCAGCAGATACAGGTTTAAAAAATACTCGTTGCTGCATCTTAGTGACATTATCACTGTTATCGCAAAAGACTCTGGCAAGGGTCACTTTTCGGATTTCTGCCAGTTGATCTACAATTAAAAGATGTTCATCTAATATGAAGTACATTCATACAAAAATAATTTAATAATACTAACGTTTTTTGAATATTTTTGGTAAATCATAAAAATATCTATCTGCCGTTCTAGTTCTTATAAATTGTTCTCTAATGATGCACCTCATTGTTGGTCCTACCATAGCGTCGTCTTCATGTTTCTCAAACAATGCACCTATCAATAGATCTATATCGTCCCAAGTTTTGTATTGCCTCAATAATCTATTAGCTGACTAAACAAAACGCACAGAAATAAAATAATCAGTACAGTATACATATTTTCTGTAATTTCACATTTTTTAAAACTCACTCCTTTAACCATGATCTGGGTCAAATCTTGTATATTTTTTATCTCTTTTAGTCCACAATATTTTCTAAATTGTGTGTAACTTGGAATGCCGTGATCGCGGCTCCGTTGAATATCTAAGCTGACAATGTCCATGCCAAACATATTGTCCTGATGACTGTATAAGTAATTAGTAATCTAAAAAAATTTAAACATGTACCTTTAGTAATTAGTTCTTAATAACCATAATAATATTATAATATAATACGCGTATTTTAATGACGTAATTTAATTATGTAAAAAAACAAAGTCGTTGCGATATGATTATCTTGATTGTCTAAGGTCTTGCTAAAACAACATACCGTTTGCGTGAATAACATATCGACTTTTTGTGTGTTCTGCATGGACAGTCCTCTGATAAGGTGATCCATGTAGTTCATCTGTAAATCGGATGGTCGGTTATAGTGTTCTTTTAGTGAAAGACTTTCGTTGGTCATTCGGTTCTCAAAGTATAAACTATGAAAAGAAAAAAAAAACATGCGTGAAAATTATAAGTAGCGTAAGCCGTGACATAGGAATATTATACATTGGATGTCGGATGATTCTCTTACCGCATAATACTTTATATTCCAATAGACATACAATTTTATGTAACTTAATTTAAAGCGGAACTTCCCTATAACATTAAAATGCACAAATGTTTTAGGAAAAAGAAGAAAGAAAAGTAATCGTTTTACTTTTTTCAAACAAAACTCTATATTTTTCATTTCACATTGAATCAAATATCAAATATTGAAGTGATTGGTTTTTTAATTTTTTAAGAAATTATAAGTTCAAATTAGATGGTCCAAGTATCAGTGTCCTCCTCAAAATTTGTAGCTAAGTATTTACTCGTCTAAAAACCATCTAAGCAACTGTTCAAAATCAAAAATCGGGAAAGTGGACGTCGCTCTACTGTACAGTAGGTTACAAGTGGGTTACTGTAATGGATGGAATTAAATTTAAATCCAATAATATTATACTATTGTATACGAAAAACGATCCTGAGCGGAGACGGTTTATCTGTCTATGATATATTACAGATTATTATAACTTATTATTAATAATTATTAGAATATTTGACTTTCCGGTGACTTTTTTTATGAAGGTTGACAAACTTGGATTTGAAAAGAAATTTCTAGCTTAAAATAATTTGTTAATTTTCGTGATTTTTACGTATTTTGTCGAAATTCAAACTTTGAATGCTTATAAAAAAAAAAATTGTGACTATGTATTTATTTTATTTTTCAACTGGTATTGTAACAATATGCTAGTAGACTTGTATTACATTTTCAAGCCTTTCTACCCTACAAATAAATTTTTATCGATATTAATTTTTAATAAAAACTAATAATTATCGAAATTGAATATGCCTATAAATAGTTCAACTTATGTCTAAATTTTTTGAAAATTGTATGGTCGATATAGAATATACTTATATAAATATTTGGTGAAAAATTTCATGTATCTGGTCATTTCTTTTAAAGTTACATCAAAAACCGAAATCGATTTTGTTGAAAACTGATTGTGCGTAGAAATTCACATTTTTACTTAATTAGACAATCGAAGCATTTTTACTGCCCCAAAACGTGATGACACTACGACAGAGAAAAAATAAATACACTTCATTGTAAAATCATAAAACAATAAAAAAATGTATTGCCCAACACCTGGCACAATCAATTTATCTTAAAGGGGCCTAAACATTTTTTTTGCTCAAAAATATGCCTTACGAAAACACTATCATGCCATAACATTTATTCAATATTCCAATATGTATATATATTTTTTTGTTTTAAAGAGAAACACTTCTTACAGGCCGTATTGGTTTTCGATTTTCAAAGGATTATTTCTTAACCAAATGGTTTTGATTATGAATATGATCAATTTTTACAAATTAGATTTTATTTTTGTTTTAAGCAACAAAATCAAGAATCAAAAACCAATGTACTCTGTAGACAATAATTTTCTTTCTAACGACAAAAAATAAATAATGAGAGCTGACCGCAACGAAGAATGAGAGATTTTCCAGTAGACCGTGTTTTGAAAAAAATCGAGCTTTTCATTTTTGATCCGCAATTTCGTTGGCATATAGCCCGGTATACAACCACACTTACACTATATAATCGTCATATTTGACAACTAACACGTCGTATGCCACTATCGGCGGTGACTAAATTGCTTATTGCCTACATATTACCCCTGATTTGAGACATACAGAGAGCAAAGACCAGGGCTCCTTTCAAATACGATTCTGAACAATGATGAGAGTTCAGGGCTATGTCCGTAATAGCTAGTAATAAGCATACACCATAATGGAAAAATAATAAGAATAATATAATATTTGGCATCACGAACCTGAGAGTCTCGTTGAACATGGAATTGACGAACGGAAGTATCGCGGTCGCGAAGCTATTGCTGACCGTAGGATCGGCGTTCTCGTCGTACGCGTCGCTGTACCCTTTCGGTAGCAATTCCAGCCCGTTCCGCTTGGCGTACTTTTTGCCGAGCAACGCCGGCAGCCACTCGCCGTACGTGATGTGCTGTATCGACGCCACAACGATTTTCCTGGCCTCCTGGAACGCGCGCTCGTCGTCCCAATGCGGGTTGATGACGGCCAGAAGCCCGGCCACACGGTTGTGTTCCCTCATCCATAGCGTGTGCATGGCCGTCAAGTGGGGCTGCGCATTCGCCCGGAAATCGCCCGCCGTGTAGCACGTGCCGGCGCCGTCCCCGCCTGCCTGGCACGCGTTCGATTCGCTGGCGGCCAGCGGCATGTACTGCGGTCGTAGCGGGTCACCGTCACTGTCGCTATCGCTATCACCGTCGCCGCCGGTGTGAGTCAACAGTTGGCCTCGCGACTTGCTCCTCAACGACCACGTCTGTTGCGCCGAAGAGCCGTATATCATCGACCCATCCAAATAGTGAGTCGCCTGATTCATCTGCGGAACATAAACACAATGAATGGGTAGTATACATTTTCGAATCTATGACTTTTGGCGAATTCACAATGTGAAAAGGCTTTAAAAATTGCATTCTACCCCGCTCACGCGATTTTTCTACGTTGTTTCGGTTTTTTACAAACGTAAAAATCAAACAAAAATCAACATCCCTTCGTTAAAACGTTCACCAGTTACCTATATTCATTTTGGAAACAGCAATTTTTTTTTATACCTAACTTCGACTGCGATTTCGTTTACCCGCCCCGATAGAAGTCCGACGGGACTCTTATGCTCGAAACGACGCCGCCTCGCGGATACATTATTATAATAATATCATATATTATACGAGTTTATCCATAACGTGGAATCATCAAATAATAATATTATTATGACTGCTGCTGTTACCTGTTCTCTGGGTCCAAACGTGCAATCGGTCCGCATGGCTGGCACCGAACGGACATAGTTCATGCACGTGCGGCGTAGCGGCGAAAAAAATCTATCGTCTTTGGGTATGATGATGGGCGCGCACGACGTGTGTGTGTACCGGGGCGATTGCTTCATTCCGTTCTCGTTACAACAGTCCACCGATTTGTTCGTTTTCACTATGGATTTCACATATACGTATGCATGCATTAATTACGATCAATCGACTTATATAATATACGGTTATATGTTAAATCCTACGCATGCTGGAAACCGCCGTGTGTGATAGATCGTGACCAATGAAAATCGTCCAGTAGGCCATCGCGATTGTTTTAACGCTGTCGGGAGAGTTTTCATCCTTGACAAGACCGGTGCTCAGTTCTCTGGAATTGGGCAGTTCTTTAATCGAGCTCAAACCTATTCACGTATACATACGATCAATGGCATTATGTATATATTAGGTGTATTAGAGATTATAATACTATTACTAACCAAGCATTATAACTATATCGATAGGTATCATAATATTGTTATGTTATTATACAGAATTCTAGTCACACAGATGTAAAATTGTCATACGTTATCAGCATCATGTTTATTATATTATATGACTATAATATGAGTGTTAGGGATATCTCATTACAGAACAATTTATTTCAGGAGGTTTCCTAGGGCTACACAATATTATGTACAAGTTTATCCAAAGATAGTAAAGGTGAAATTAAAATTAATGAAAACCTCATTTAATTTACCATGAAAAAAATGTTACCGTCTTATCTGCGGGCCAGATAAATTTCGTACACGGGCTACCATTTAACGATCCCTGTCATATAATATATTAAATAAGAATAAAAATGAGTTGCGTATGTCGTAATATTACAGGCGACGTGAGTTTTATAAGTACAATTTCGATATATTACCATCATTGTAGACTGGAAATAGTAAACGTTTATAAGCTGTGTTTGCTTTTCCCCAAAAAGAATGTTTCAAATTGTTACAAGAACCGTCTGCACTGCGATACTTCAAGTTCTTCCCGGTGCACGCGGTTTCGTTAAAAAACTTCGACAAACACATTTGACCCAAAGAAGTCTGATCTAGTTTCAGTTTTGCTAAGTCTTTAGCACATTGTATTTTACTTATCCCGGTGCTAAAATAATAGTTAAATTTATTTATAGAATTTAATTATTTATTTATATTTTTTCATTGCGATATTTGTTTGCTTAATTTTACCCCAAACAATGTTTGTTCATTAAGTAGTGTGAAGCTTTAATAATAATCTCAGCGTTCCGAGATGCCAAGTGTCCGAGCATGGAAGGTTGAGAATCGATTAGCTGACCATGAGACGGACTTCCAACTTTCACATGAACATCAGCATACGATAACGAATCTTCATGACGAGAAAGCATATTAATTTGTTGGGTACCATATTGAATTGCATTTTCTAGATCTTGAGTTTTGAGATTTAGGAACTGGTTTGATGACTCTATCACCAGAATAATTATATACAATTTAATCACAGCAATCAAAACAAACAAACTCTAAAGATAAAATTATGATTTATAGTTTATACCTTCTTTGTGTAATTCGGTTTCTCCTTTATAACACGATGGTAAGAATACCACTATGCAAATCAACAATTGTACGGACATTGAGGAACTCATTTTGGTAATCAAAAACTATAATAATTTTCAAAATGTATAATTAATATTTAATAACCTTATTAAAAAATATATTTTTAGAGTTAATATCAATAATCAATAATGTGTTAAGATATATTTACAAAAGTACTCCTTCAAGGAGGATTATTCTTGAAAAACATCTGAAGGCATAATTTGTTAAAAGTTAGCCGTAAAAAATGTATAAAAAATTTTAAAAAAATTAAAAATTTTTACGTTAATCTTCATAGGTAGTTAGTTCGTTGATCTCGACCGGTTATAGCAGTCAACTTTTAGATCTGAGCGTCCGTAGCTCTGGGGGGAGAGGGGGCATTGCCCTCCCTAAACACAATTGTTGCCCCCTCTAAAAATATTTAAAATATTATAAACTAATATTGTTGTATATATAATGCTCCCCCTAAAATTTCGTTTGCCCCACCTGAAAATTTGGTCTGGCTACGGGCCTGGAGTGGGCCATTATAAACTATTTTCTTGCCTAAAACATATTATAATGTGTCGTAATTTAGTCTATAGACATAAGATAATTTGTATTATTCTTCGATTATCAAACCATCTCTCCTATGGTCCTATATAACAATATTGACTAAAATGCAGTATGTATTAAAATATCGTTTACCCTATAAATGTTAATTCATATTAACGTTTATTATAATATTCTATATTGTATACCTATTGATATTTGTTTTTAAACAAACAAAGAAGTTACATGCTATGTAGCTAAGACATAATTTTCAGGTGGGGAAAACGAAGATTTAGGGGGGGGGGCATTATATTACATTATATATACCTTCTGACACATTTCGATGAATTAATTTATGAATAAATTGTTATACATTTATATTTTATACACAATAATATGGCAGCAGAATAACGATTTGTAGTCCTAACATTTAAAATATTATTTCATATAATATGTAATATTACCAATGAAAATAATGATAAATTAAGTTATGAGATGTATATCTAGTATAACGCGTATAAAATATTATATTGTTACTTATTAGGAATTAGAAATTAAGATATTGTGATTGTATCATATATTTTTGATAGTATTCATCAAATAGGTAATTAAGAAATGTATAGGTACTTATTGCAAATTAAAAATATAATTACTGTTGGTCATTCAGATATCTGTATAAGATTAAACGTGTTTTCCTCCTTTATTATAAGTTGCATAATAGATTAATATTGACCTAACAACAATACACTTATCCTGTATATTCTATAATACCGATCCAAAGTCTAGTATTTTAGTATTTATTAGTACTAACCGATTTGTAAAGAACGTGAATTTTTCCTATACAAATGCGATTCTAACCTATAAAATATCACTCTGACCTAATAACAGAAATAAGCAATGATAAAATGCATAACTTAAAAAATGATTGTAAAAAGCTTATAGCCTTTTAAATTACAACATAAATAGTTATAAAAATATTCTTTTGGTGAACGTTTAAGATATATTATTAACTTTGAATTTTAAAGAAAAACTATTGGTTAAAAAATTGTTTTTTTGATTAAAAAGTTCAAGATACTTTTATTTCAAAATTTTCAATATAATATATTATATTGTATATATATTTCACTTACACAAAAAAGCATTATTCTGCAATTCTGCAGCTATATTATAGGAGATTTTTGAAAAGTGCACTTCATCATTGATTAATAATTACTTTAATCAATTTGTTAAATAATAATTTCTGCAATAATAAATAATTTTATACAAATAACGATTCTGAGTGGAAATGCTTTATCAGCCTTAAGGTATTTATTATTTATACATATTATATAAGTAAATATCAATTATCGTTGTGCCTACCGTAGAATGATATAAATAGGTAGAGCCGATAGGTAGGAATAAATGGTTTGAGATTAGTCTAAATATTTTGAAAACTTAATTGTGTATAGAAATAAAAAATAATAATATTTATGCTGGACCGTAGCTAGGCACTGGCGAGATGGAATTTCTCAGGGGCGCAATTTCATCGAGTGGCATTCTCAATTCGAATATGATTATTTACAAAAATAAAAAAATCTGTTGTTTTTTTAGCGTCATTTGATGAGGGGGTGCAAATTTGGTTTTCTGCCAAGGGCACTATACTGGTTCTTACTGCGGTTCTGTATAAGTGATGTTGTTATGACAAAAAGTTTCAAGTCCTTCCAATTAATATCATTTGAATTACAACAAAATAATTATAGTATTATAGCATATTTGTGTACCCAGGTTGGGAAACAAAATATGACACTTTTTGTCACTCCGTTGCGTCTTCTATATAAATCTGTTTCATACAACATAACGAGAGTACCTTATCCACTACCCACCAGTAGCTACCAGCTAGTATTTTATATATTACGCAAAAAAATCAATACAAAAATTTATATATTATCCAGTGACGTATAAATAAATAATTTTTGGGGTGGGATAAAATATATACTAACTAACACATGATCTACGCCACTGATATTATTCACTGATTCGGATTTCGAACAGTTACTTGGTTTAGGTACATTATACTTTATAGAACAGGTGAATAGGTTCATGATATAAAAAACTTAAAATTAATCTGAGTATGTGATTTCATTGTTTATATAGAAAATAATAACTCCGGTTATGATACAATTTCCTTACATATAGGACCAAAATTATTTGAATTACTACTTAAATCGGTATTATTTCTCATTTTAAATACGTTAATAAAATTGTATTTTTCAACTGTGGTAGGAAAAACTTGTAAAGAATATTCTTTTAAATTCTCAGAATTTTACTACTCAAAAATGATACAAATATATCAGCAAATAAAACTTAAAAGTAAAACAATAAATTATAATTGTGATATAAATAGAACGAAGAGCCTAAATCTCAAATATTGTACATTATTGTGTCTAGTAAATGGTAATATATGAATACTGGGTGAAAAATTTAAGTCTCTAAAATATTTTTTTTTAACTTCTATACAAATTAACTATATCTTTGTTTTACCTGATTATTTAAAAAAGTTCTTAGAATTCATTTGAACCCAATAGGTACAAACTTTTTTTTTCTTTATTTGAAATATACAATCTAAGGTACAAACTAAATCAAAATTTCTAACAGAAATCACCCTCTATGTTGAGGATTGAATTAGTTTATATGGACTAAAAGAGTGTGACTCACGCAAAAAAAATAATAAATATCATTATTAAATCTACCTATACATTAATCACTCCACTCGAAATTTAAAATTATATATTTATAAAATATATTGAATTATAAATGTCCATAATTTTCTTTATTGAACTCAAATCATATTTTACGCTTGTTAGTTGTTACTAAATGCATAAACATTAAACAATAATATAATTAAACTTGTACCTAAGCACCGCCAACAATCTAGATTTTGTTTTAATCACTAATCAGTATAATATATTATAATGCATTACCTAATGCTATTATTTGTTTTAATAACAATACCCATAAAAAATTGTATCAACTGAAAGATTAAAAAACTCATAGTTTTTTAATAATGTATAAATAATTTATATAATGGAATTAAATCATTAAAGTTAACATGACACTAGTCACTAACATAACAAGTTTAAACTACGCAAAACTTGATCTTTTGCAAATACTGAAATACGCATCAAATTTTTCCAAATAAATATGACTACGTTTTAGAATAAATTACAAGTGCCTTGTAGTATTCGGATTGATATTTTTATCAGTCCCCTCTTAAAGTTATAACTTTTGAATACTCTAAATGCAGTGTCCAAGATTTACTCTTGCAAAATATGTGTCCTTTAAGCACTAATTATAATGTATATTAATACAATGTAACTATAATTCAAACTTGGGATGTTTGCATTAATATATTTTTATACAGTTATTTAATTTATCACATTTATTTCAATAATTCACTACATTAGGTATAAGAAATAAATGATAGCCATTTATCAGAACAGTCTATTGCCAAATTTAAATCAAAATATCGTACCACAAGTCTAGTTAAGACTAAGAGAATATGTTTCACTAATCATCACCATCAAATGAGTTATAAAAATATCTTATTTTTTTTTATAAAATTCGATAATCACCTTAATTTATATAGTAATACTATATAATACTTAATATAAAAAGTGCAAAATAGTAGTATAGTAGTATACAGCACTTTTTATATTTTTCCTCGAAATATTGTTATGATAATTATTACTTATTAATAATTAGTTATTATAATGACTATTATTGTAAAATTACTAATACATGTAGATATTATTTAAAAAAGAATCACTTTAATCATAAATTATGATAATAATAGTTATTACTTGTTAGTTAGGGAATACATATTATGTAATATGTTATGGACTTATAAATAGTCAAATAGACAATAATATTTTCTTTAAAAAAATATACTAGTTAATAATGATTTAACAAAAACGTTTAGATAAACATTATAGAAGATATTGTAAAAATACATTTTTACGTGATTTATAGCTTAATTAAATTTTTTTCCATAATATAATGAAATTTAAATATAATATAAATATTCGTTTATGAATCAAAACATTATTGATAATCGTTTGTCGCTACAATAACAATATAAATTGCACCGATATTCATTAATACATATTTAATTTTAGCTTGTATAGTTAGTTAGCCTTAAATAAATTGTTGCTTTTAGCCAACACCTAACCTTCACCTATTATTGCAGAGCATTAACCATGCAAAGAATGTGATCACAAAGACAAAGATTAATAAATCTTTAAACGTATCATAGTTTGGTGTAGAATAGCATGCATAACAAAGGTTGTTACTATATGTTATTGACTTATTGTTACATTTGATAAAAAGTCCATAAGTGTTAAAGACAAAAACTAATGCTAATTATTTATATACGTAGTAGACGTAACACGCTTAAAAACATTTATATCTATGAACTACTTATTTAGATGTATTATGCAAATTAATATACAGAAATAATATTTTATATGACGACGTTATATATATATATATATATATATGTGTGTGTGTGTGTCATATGTACCTAACTCAATTCTGAAGGCTATAAAATAAAATAAACACGTATTATATTGTTTTTATTAGGTACCTGCTTGGTTTCACGACTAGAAATGATATAAACAACAAATTAAGACGTCTAAAAAAAGTTAAAAAAACACTTTCTTGAGGTTAAATGTTTTTTATTTTAAACGTTTTAAAGTATTTATAATATTCATATCAAATATGTACACGATTGAAAAGTTTGTTCAGGTATTATTAATTTATTTCGATGTACCTATGGATGCTATAATATAATGCTGTTTGTGTACATAGACGTCGTCCAAAACTATTTTGTGAAATCGCCAGTACGATGATTTCGGTCGCGTGGCTGGTAAGCACTTAATAATAACCAAAATAATGTTTTAAATAAATGATCATACGCACAACAAAAATAACGAAACAAACAAACGTACTGCGCGGGCGCGCCAACAATAATAATTACAACGTTAAAAAACAAAACGGTATTGCCTATTAAAGTTGTACTACTTAACCACTTGGGTACTACAAGTCCACATGGGTAAGGGTAAATATTAAATATACACATATATATATATATACATATTATACACGGTATAAACGGTACTCACTTAAAATGTCGACCAATGGTGCTGGTGCACGTTAAAGAACGCAAAAGAGACCATCGATACACCGATAATATTGCTGCTGTGGCCTCCACGGTATCAACTATTGTATCACGTCGTATTGCCCGGATAGCACTGAATGAAAATGCGTCTCGTCTTGAGCAAAACGCGGCAGCGTCTCCCTTCCCATGCGTAAAAAAAGATTCACCTTTGGCTTTGACAAAACCGCAGCGAATGGACAGCCGCGGCGGCGGGCTCTCTACAATGTAATATTATGTATCGCGCGACGGAACACGAAACGGGATTTTGAACAAAGCGAGGGAAATTTTACCAGAAAGTTGACGGACGTCATTTAATGAGGAAAAAAAAAAAATAAAAAAATAATACTCATACGACACGCTTAAATTAATCGTCAATACAATATAACATAATAATTAATAATGTAGGTACATACGAGATATACGACGTAATATTATTATTTATTATGCTATCTTCGGTGTTTGAATTTTTTTTTCCTCTGTCGACGAGCAGTATTCGCGTCAACGTAGGTACGTAATATATTACACGCATCACACACACAAACACACGCATTTACACAACTTACCCACACATAGACTCCGCGATTTATAAGTACCGGAATAAATTTCTTCTGCTCGCCGCTCAACTTGAACGCCGTGCGGTGATTGAAATTATTATCGTCGAACCGGTTTTGATGTGCAACACTTCGATTTGAGCTTAAAATATTACATTGTATTTACTATTTTTATGTGCAGCTGATCTCGATAAATGTTTATCCCCGACGACATAACAATTATTACTCGCGTTCAGCATAGTAATAATATGGTGTAAATAAACATACGTAATAAATATACCGTCTATAGGTACATCAAATTTCGCTCGAAACCCGTATATGCGGGTGTTTTTCGCGAATGTTTATTATGCCCGTGTACTCGCGAATCGCGATTATATATATATATATGTATGTATGTATCAGCGATTGTATGTGTGGACAATAAAATTCCTAATAATTGCGCAATGAATCGTACTATAACAATAACAATGATGATATGATATGTGTAACCACAATCGCCAGGAAGGATTAGAGGACGAAATAAAAAAGTTAAAACAAATTTTGTTGTTTTTAAATTCTATTTAACTTTTATTAAATGTATATGTAGAAAAACAGTCGTATCCACGCGCACGATTTGGAAAAAAGAGAGAGTTACATATTTCAGCGAGTTTTATACGGCCGTTTTTCGTCGTTTCGTTACGATTTTTATTCATTTGAAATTTGAATATACTTTTAATAGGTACACATTATATAATAAAGACATAATACAGAAATAAATTATTATTATTATTTTCATTTATATATCAATATTGTACTTGAATCTTATGATCCGTTAAGTCTTAAAAATATAAATAAAATAACATAAAGTAGATAATGATATGTGTTATAAGCGTAAAATAATATAATATTGAGAGTATATGTCTATATTTTTGTCACTACTACCGAAAAATAAATATACAATATAATTATATTATATTAAGTCAAAAGGCGCTGCTTATAGTATAATCGCTGTTCGCAATACACGATATTATTAAAAAAATTGCCAATTGACTTCTATATACATTATATTTTTTATATTGTACAGAGAGTATTAAATACAGTGTTATATTAATCGGACAAAGCGTGATGCGTTTAAGTACCTGTGTTAAAAAAATAAATATTCCCGACCAATCGTCCTGCCCAAACTAACTATTAAACGTATAATGGGTTAAGTGATATGCGTTATTATAGACTGTAGTTAATTACTAACTCAAACAGCTGTACTTATAAGTTATAAGTTATAACATAATATTATTATGTATACTATTGTATGGCTACGTGACTACCTACGTGCATCGTGCATGAACTGTATATATATAATATACACACATCATTATGTATGATGTATGTTATTCTATACATTCTGTTCCATGTTTCGTTCCATATATTTTTGCTTTTTAAAAAAATGGCTGCATTGATTTACATCTAGGTATTCATTAGCAAAATATCAAGCACGCTACGTCAATTTTATTTTATGGTAGCTAGGTACATGTATAAACGAAATATAAAACGTTTTTTTTTTAATATATGTTTATAGATAACTGTACAACGTCAATTGATTTTGGTATAACTGTTTCAAGTCGTCGGCCAAATAATGTATAGTAACTAACAGATATACATATAAAGTATGTTTAATACACTATATTTATTTGTTTATTAATTTATTATAATGTGTCTACGCGGATTTTTTAATTTTTCGATTTTAATTTGTTCTCTTTGACCGTCATCCGCAAATGCGCCCTACTTAATCTGTGCAAGTTAAAAATACATCTCAACCGGTATTTTGACATGCACGTTCCACACGCGACTATTCGTGAACAAGGCGAACAAGCCAAACAGAACACAACAATATGGTTATCTATGCATTAGCAGCTTATAATCCCGCTGTGTGTTAACAAAAAAATACTTTATATATCTGATCCATAGGTACACAGAATAGATTAGGTTCAATCTACTCTGTGATCCATATCCCATTATATTATTATTTAATGTTTATACCAATCGACGAACACTTTAATCTTTAATGACCAATAAAATGTTGACGCGTCAGTCGTTTAAATTTGCAGATTAATCCCACAATTATACGAATAAATGATTTAATGATGTAATTATTTATAAATTTATATATGCACCGATTATTACAGTAGAATATATAATACAATATTACACTTTGGCACTTTTACTCGTGAATCATAATTTTTTCGTTGGAAAATACCATAATTAGTTATTGGTTTCTCCAAATGTACCCATCTTTTTTTTCTTTTTTTTTTTTTTTAAATACATCTACAATCTATACACATTTTTGTACAATAATTAGATTTGATAAAAAAAGGAGAGAATATAAAATGACGGCGAATATTAAAATTGGGAAGTTATCCATTGATAACACCCAGCAAATGTACCCATCTAAGAAATATTTAACATTTAAATAATTTATGCTTAACTTTATAAAATAATTATGCTTATGTATTATCAATGATATTGATTGCAAATACTACATATTATCTACTATTTTACATACATTAAATTATCTAAGTTATCACTAATTAGTTCATTTGTATAGCTCAGTACCTAGGCATTTGCTATTAATACATATAATATATATGTTAGTATCTTATTGTATGATTGTACTTATTATTTAACTTTTAAAAATTTGAATTTTGAGTGAAAATTAATATTTTAGGTATTGATACATTTCAACGTATTAATATCTAGTTTAAAATTTAAAGCATTCATGGTAGACTTTCTATAAATAAAAATAATTTTAATTTATAGTTATCACATATAGCTATCATCATAATTATTGCCTTATTGCCTATTGGACATCTTTTGAAGTTTTTCCAAACCATCGAAATTCATCAATGGTTTTTAAAGAAAGTCAGACATTAATTTGGCACATATTAATGTATAAAACTATCGTTGTTTAAATAGGTACCTCGTGAATACAAAATTTATAAAAGTATTTTACCGAACTTATATTTATAAGTACGCTTTGTATTGTTTATTACAAGACGCATACTAAAGTGCAAAACGTATATCTAATAATCCAATGCATATGAATTATGATCATATCTTACGATATATCCATTAATAATTCATTTTTATTTGTTACTTTGTATTTATTAACTATTAACAATATAACCAATTAAATTATAGTTGCCTTAGTATGGCCAGTACCTATGGGTTTCTAATTTTTTGAAAAATTAGGTATGATAGGCTATATTATTATTACATACCAATAAACCAGACATTAATTAATATGTTTTATGCATTAACACAGCAGCAAAACGAATCCATTTAAAAAACCACTTTTTCAAAAACGTATCATAACCAAATAAAAATTCCAAAGAAACAAATCTAACAAGTCGTGAAGGGATGTCTAGTTTTACCTTTTTTTAAAATTCAAATGTATAATATAATATGGTATATAATCCATATAGGTATACTCAATACTTGATAGTAGGCATTTACACATTTATTAAATTTCCAAAATTGTAATATCAAATATTCAATTAGATATACTATTATTTTATATTTGTAGATATTATGCATAGTAGTTTCCATAATATATACTTATATAAGAAATGTAATGATTTAATGCTATTTAAGTATAATATATAATCTTTACATTTTGGTGCTTGGTCTAACTTTATTTCCGTAACACATGCTACCTAATGCTATTTTATAATTTTAATATTCATGGCAACTGAACTTGATTTTTATTTAACCGTGTCAGAGGTTGAATATTATTCAAGGACAATACCTTCGAATTGGTTACAGATTTTTGATGTGCCATTGTTATTTGTTGTTATTTCGAGCAGTTGAGATTTATAAGATCGTAGTACAAAAAAAATCAATTTAAACCTGTTTCACACCGCGTTCACCATTAAACCAGTTTTTCCTTGTTTTATCTTTTATCAATTATCACAAAGAATTTATATTCTCATAAATTTGATGTCTAATTTAGCAAACAAAAGTTTAATAATTTGCAATGATTGCAATATTTTATGCTTTACAAGTTGGATAAAAATACCTAAAAAATTATAATTTTAAATTTTTATACATTCATACAAGACTATACATATATAAATCAATGTTCTATTAGGATCACTTTTTTTTCTGTTATAATGAGGCTCATAGCCAACAGTTATTTTTGAAAGAAATTTAACCATTAAATCGTAAACAAAATACAAATATTAAAAATATTATTAAGTCTATACAATGTATTGTGCCAAGTTAATGTTAGAAAAATTACATTCTGCAGAACTGCAGAAACCTAGAAACTAATCGTGATAATTGCCAAGACAGACAAATAATATCTATTATACATTTAGAAATTATATTTTTCTTATTATAAACAATTTTTGATAATGTAATTACAATATAATAATTGTGTAATTTGTATTAAATTTAGTATACTGTATACATGAATAAATTATTGGTTGCAAAACCATAGGTACAATATTTTCTTTTCTGTGATGACATTTCATGCAAAAAGTTAACTTTTAAGATTGTTTTTGTTTTCTGGTAGCTCATTTTATGTAACTGTTAAATTGAAGATTTACAATAAGGAAGTTTCAGTATTTTTCATCATAGGGAAAAGATAACAAAAATAAGTGCATCAAGTTGTTTTTGACTAAAATATATAATTCATTATTTTGTTGTCTTTCAGGAATATGTTATAAATGTTTACAAAATGTTAGCCATTTCTTGATGTTTTAATTTTTAAAATATTTAAGTTATTTATTGGCATTTTGAATATATATTTTTTTATAATCGTCGAAGTTCAAATGATGTAAAATCACAAAAATTAGTTAATTAATAAAAAAATTAGTTTAAACATCAAAACATTTTAAATTTTAATACAATACTTTCATAATTATAACCATAAATATATCATTGTCATTGAAAAAATATTATTCGAAGAAAATTTAAGATTTACATGATCACCACTATAACTAATACAATAATTTTTTTAATGCAGTAAATTATGTTCAAAATATTAAGAGTAGTATTTGTACAGTTATTTATATCATGAACATATTTTTTTATTCTATGATACACTGATGAATGTTTTTTATTAACAAGAATTAGTCTAACCAACTAAATTAAAAGATGTGCTAAGTATATACATTAATTGGAAGTTAGTATTAGAAACTGATCCACTACAGTCTCCTGTGCTTAAGCCCATTTTTTGTATACAATGCTAAATGCTTAAAACTAATTTTAATAACACCAAATTAAAACGTTTAACACATCAGTTACAATGGGGCTTGATCACACGAAAGACAATGTAACAGAAGCAAGTTCAACAGATTTTTATGTTATTCTTGCTATTACTCGTATAACAAATAGGATCGTAAAAAAAACACACAAAAAACAATAAAAATCCAAAATCAAGATGGGTATTTAATTCTAAAAGAATTGTTTATTAAAGAAATTAATCAATTAATATGCCATACTTTTTAAATTTTGAATAAATTTATTACATAATATGTCAAACTATGAGTATATAAGTTTATGTGAAAAACGGCAAAAAAAAATTATATATATGCATATATATATTTATGGAATTACAGTTTTGAAATATAAGAAAAAATAACATAATTATGAATTATATTTTATTGGTAAATTATAAACATATTAAATAAAACAAAAAAAAACTCCAAAAGTAAATCTGAACTCCAGTATCATAACATATAAAATTATGGAACATCTAAAAGAAATAAATAATATATTAGAACATGAAATTACAAATATTGGTAAATAAATTTTTTTACTAATAAAATCATCATACAAAGTAATCCATATTAATACACTATCAAAATATCTTATTTTATTACACTATGTTTCAACTTAGGATTTATAAGTCAATTGATTTATTATCAAAATGGAAAAGAACTGTAGAATTTATTACATCTTACGTGTTGTAAAATTTAATACATTTTTTCCATGAGATTTTTATTTTTAATGTCTTATTAAGTTTAATAAGTTGATTGATTACAATAAAATATGTAATAAATTAATTTAATCATATTTGCCAGAACGATTTGTATCAAGATGTTATTAAAAATACGCTAATAAACAATATTATACAAATTCCTTTAATACAGAATTAATAATATATTATTATAATTAATTAGCACCTGCAGGTAAATGCAAGAATACAATTTTGTATTATTAATTTGGAATAATTACATTTAACATTTATAACTTTACATAAAGACATATTAAGTTTAAGTTAACTGACAAATTAAATTATAATGCATACATTAAAAATAAATAAATTTAGTATTAAGAAGATTCTAATAATATGGTAATATTGAAGAGCATTAATGCTCTGGTATAAAATATCTCGACTAAATTGTATAGAAAACAAATCTTTTTACTTGTAACTATTTTTAAACAATTTATTTATTCGTATAATGACTTCAAGATCTATTATTTAGATGTATCTACTTTAACCTTTCATCAATGCCGCAACTACTGGGTGTGCAAAGTGTGCAACGCACACGGGCCTCTAAAACCAAAAACCAAAAATGAAAATCGTCTATTTCAATATTTTTTTTTTTTGCTCTATCGTTCTACGAATATTTTTAGATTTTATGCTTAACAATTAAATTAATTATAGGCATAATTATTAAGTATAGTATAAATAGTATGCAATACGTCAATACAGTGCTAAATAATAATAGTAAAATAATAGTAGCTACTATTTTTAAGAATTTTACAATGTTTGCTCTGCCCGATGGGAATCTAGACACACTGCAGTATTTGGCACTATTTGCATTAAAAGAACGGTTTATTGATGTAATCAAATATTTAACAGTAATATCACTTACAAGTAGTAAAAAAGATGAACGAAATATGAGTAAAGTACTTAAAAATAAGATAGAATCGAGTGAATTTGTATTAATTTTATATATTTTGGAAACTGTATCTAAAATTTTACAAAGTACGGATATTTCATTAGAGAATGCTTCTATGCTTCTGGATAAAGCTATTCAAAATATGCAACACATGCGAAATTACTACAGCACAATATATAGAATCAAAACGCTTATATGATGAATGGGGAATTGATATTTCATTCTATTCTTCGAGACCTAAGTTTCATAAAAAAGTATTAGGAGAAGTTGACGGTGACCGGAGATTTGATATTTCTGAAGATAAATTTAGGATTAAAGTATTTTTACCAGTCGTGGGTTGTATAATATTTAAACTCAAAGGACGATTTAATGGAATGAAATGTGTTTCTGATCGTTTCAAATTTTTAAGCCCGAAATCACTTTTGAGCTATGAACAGTCTTCTCTAATTAAATCTACCTATGATTTCATTCAATTTTATAAATATGATATTACTTCAGATTTCACGCGACAAATTATAAGTCTAAAAACAAACATTTCATCTCAAAATCTAAAATCTATTAAAGATCTATATGTTATATTATTGAAATGGATTTGTCTATAAGTTACCCAGATGTATTATACTATTATCTGCAGCATGTTATTTATTTTTAACTTTACCGATAACAGTCGCATCTGCAGAACGTAGCTTTTTAAATCTTAAATTAATAAATATTATCTTCGGAATTCTTCTGGCCAAGATCGACTAAAAAATATAAGTATTTTGAATATTGAAAGTAAAAGTACCGCGAACTTAATATTGATAAGATAATAACAGACTTTGCCAACGCAAAAGCCCGAAAAAAAATTTTTTTGAAACAATAATGTATTAATGTATTCATTATATTGTTTTAACTTTATAATTCTATCTTATATTTTAAGAAACAACTTATTGTTCATTTTTATTATATTTTGCTAAAATGCCTAAATGAAATTTTATAAAACTGTTTTTTGTTTTAATATATATATTATATATATTACCTATTAGATATTTTCTTCTGTTTAATTATAAATAATATACAATTAAATCTACAAAAATATCATGCATTGTTTAATTTAGAGATAACATTATTAAAATTGATTTTGTTCTAAAGTTTCATATTAATAATATAATAACTAAATTATTTATTTAATAATAAAATTAACTTCTTGTCTAATTAGTATACGCACATATAACATTATAAATGATTTCATTTAAGTTAAAATACGAAAAAAATACTGATTAATAATATTGCTGTAATAATACAAAAATCAAGTAAAAAATTATTAATTTGGGGCCTCCAAACAAATTTTGCAATCAGGCCTCAGAATTAATAGTTGCGGCACTGCCTTTCATAATACTTAGTAAATAAGAAATAAGAATAAACTCACCTAAAATGAATTATTACTTCCTTGTGTAAAATTGTTACTTTCATCTGCATCTAATTTATTGTTTAATATTCAATTCGTTTTCATTGGTACAGTTTTCAGGTGATTGAGTGCACAATGTAAATGGGGTTTCTTTTTTCTTCCTATCTTCAAATGTCAATACTTTGCCTTTGACTTTATTACTTAATGTAGGCATTACATTTGATTCCTAAATTGTTTTATTTTTTAGTTATATTTATGATATCATTTTATTTTATTCATTAAATTATAGGTAATTACCAAAAAAAATCTAATAAATTTTGCTTACCAAAGTAAAAGGTGAGTCAGTATCAGAAAATGTGTTATTTGTCCAGTTACAAACATTTTCGTTTATTTCCATTTTTTCAATTCTATTATTATAATTAACAGTATTGGCCAAGTATGAATTGATATCGTTCAATGAATTTGTAATATATGACGGAGGAGAATAATATGTAGTTCCTGAACTATCCATATAACCTAGGTTATTTTCTGATGAAGTTGAATCTGACTTATTTTGTTCATTCGCCTGCGAGTTTAGCTAAAATAATTGTATCCATTATTATTTACATTTGTTTATTATTTATAAATAAATAATTCTTTTAAATACTTTGAGGAAAATATCAAAAAAATCCTTTATTTTATCGACAAGATGTTGAATAGTTTCCTCTTGTTGACCAATAATAGCTTTCATATAAACCTCTTTGGACAAATTTAGTGACTTATTAATAGACAATGTGCAGTCATCTGACAAAGGAGAGATTTGATTTTTTTCAGGGTATTCTCTAACCACTGAAAACTAAACCATATAATTATAGATTTATTCATATTTAATTTCTTAAAAAAACATTTTTATTTATATTTACAAATAATACATGTTTTATAAAAAAATTATTGAAATTTACCTCTTGATCGTGAGCCCAAAATGTTATCTTGTCATCATTAATTAAGCCATCAACTAGATCATCAATAAATTTTTGAAGATTTTGTTTTTGTTGTGAAAGGACTGTGATCAATTTGAATTGCTTATTAATTACTTCTAATGTATGAACCAAATTTTTTTCAAATGACGCTAAACGTTGTTCCATTACTTTATTACTTTCGGTTAAATCTTGAATCTAATTGAACAAATGTGGTTAATTGTTTTTCTAAATATAATCATATTTAATATCTATACTTTTGCAAGGTATGCACTTTCAAGTGCTAAAAAGTTGTTAGATGCATTACATTTATTGCATTTATTTGTTGACCATTGTTTTGGTTTTAATTTTTCACTTTTTACTACACTATTTTGAGATTGAGGGCGACTTTTGTAAAATGCATGTGGTGTTGGCGATTGCCTACGTAATGGTTTGTTGCGGCCAGAGGTTGACTGTTAAAATAAATACATACAATTTTAGCAATAATATTTTAATATTCATGGTTAGGTTAGATCCATAAAACGTGTTTATGTAAATTTAATTACATTATAGTACCTATTATACTATTAATTTTTTGATTATTTTTATTTTACATTTCAGATAAAACATTGAAACGTCAAAGAATCTAATAATATGGACTATTTAAACAATCTTGAAGGAATAGTAACTAAGAATGGTGATATGGTAACATTTATAGCTGAAGATTTGGAAAGCAAACTTAAACAGACAAGCCCAACAATGCCTACCAGACCTTTAGGAAGATTTGTTTTAGATGCCAATTTACTAAACGATTTAGAGTTTGAAGCCAGAAATATTGCTGCATCTGTAGATACATTATCAGAATCTCTCTCAGGAGTTTTACATAGCATGTCTGCATTAACTGTTGACTGTTTGGAAATATACAGGGATGTAGTTTGTAAAACATGCGATTCAATTGATGCTAATATTAAATCTATGTATCAATTAATGGCTAAATGCGAAGAAGTCTCAAAAGAAATGGAACCTATCTATAAATTAGCTCAACAAGTTAAAGATATAAAACACATTTTAGATCTATTTGAGAATGCAGTTAATTGATATCATATTTGTAATAATATATACATAAAACATTTGTTCTAAATCATTTTTATTTAATACATACAATTTTTATTATTATTATTGTCAGTCATATTAAAACTGGTATCATCAATGTATGGATGTATATATTATTATAAGTTATAACTATTAATTATTAACTAGCTTCCTTGTTGTCATAAACTATTTTTTTTATGTTAAAATAGTTATGAATACTTACAGACAATCGACTTTGCTTAGAATTATCTTTAGTTTCATTTTGATTGGATGAAAGAATACAGTTGCAAGTTCCTGATTGATGAAGAAATGTAAAGTACTCACTTCTACCTAATATCTATTAATACATTATATTAAATAAATATAAATCAAATACATTAAAACTGTGATAACTTTTAATTTATCAATAAATCTAACCTCCAAATTTTGACTGATATACATTAATTGATAATGTTTTTCACACTTAACAACATCTTGGAAACACTTTTTCTCCATAATAACTGATTTAATTGCTAAATTTGCTACATCACAATCACTATCAATAGTTTTATAAGCAACTTGTTCATCTACTCCACACCATCCTTTAGGGATTAATGCTATCCAATCTTTAGGAGATACATTTACAAGAGCCTAATATTATAGTTGAAAAATTAGAATTCATAACTTTTAAATAACTTTGAAAAAAAACTTACTTCTTGTTCCACATTATAATCAACAACTAAATCATTTTCTATAAAGTAACTTTGGTGTACAAAAATCTTGACTATTTGTTCCATTTTGTCTATGATTAAAAAAATAAAATTTACATAATGTAGGTACCTAGTAATCAGTTAATAAGTTAGAAAATGGGGAAAAGGTGTTTAGCCACCTAGGAAAAAAAGACTGGAGATTTAGATCTAGGATTTAGGAATGAAAACGTTTTCATGTATCTACTCCAATGAGGTGCAAAACCTTTTCCCTCCCCCCACTATTTGCACCTATGCTTATAGTCTATTGGTTTTAAAAAACAATAATTTTATCATTTAGTGTTAGAATTCAGAACAATAAATTATATGCAAATACAGAAATAATTATTTTACTTACATAAGTACTTCTATGAAAAATTGTATAAGGTAATAAGGTTTAAGTTTTTAAATAATTCAGAGAAATAAAAATTAGGATAATTTTAATTTAAAAAAAATCTAATATATGCTTATATGTCAGATATACTGGTTCTAAAGTTTTATATAAAAAAGGACTAGCATGTTAAAAATATTTTCATTATTAATATAACTATTTATATTTTTGGTATTCCTACACTAAAAAAAGTCATATTATAATTAAACGATAACAAACTCCACATGAAAAATAATTAATATGAAATTTTCATGACTATTATTATTGTACATTATTTTATTATTAATCATTATTAACTACAGAATTATAGAATACTAATAAATAGGTACCTACCAACAAAGATGTATGGACATTTTTTTTACAATTCATAAAATGACGAAGGAAAATTATTATTTTCCTGTTATTATTATATGATGTACCATTTACGCATGTACAATACTATTAAATATTGTAGGTATAAACATTTATTTAATGATTATATAAAATATAATACCCTAACTACACCTATTTATTTCAATTATTAGGTATATAAATTATATTTATTTAATATTTATTCATTGTCAGGTTTACTCTTAAAGGAATTATAAATTTCATAGAAACAAGTGTTGGTAATTATCAGTTATTGCAACTATAGGTACCCATTTATAATTTTACAGTATTCACAAATTAGCTATCGCAACTGCCCAAAATCAATTAAACATAAAATTGATCAGTTGAGTTTTTTTAACATAAAAGTTTAGACCGTATCTAAGATAAGATGGAGGGGGAGTTGATCCAAGGAGTCTGAAAACCCGAAATATCATCAATATTTAATAAATGTTAAAAATGATTATATATTTTTATATATTTTTAATACCAACATAATTATTAATATTACAGAATGCTTTGATAGATGACCACCACTATTGATTCCGAAAGGCGATGGCCAATAATTAACCAAAACAATATTAAATTTATGTAAATTAAAAATACTAATATAATATTCTGTCATTGCCAGATTGTGTAAACTGGCTGAAATTCATCAGATGGTTTTGTCCATTAAATTTGTTATAAATGACTAAATGAGAGAACAAAAATATGAAATCAACTTATTTTTTTAAACTTTCAAAAGTTATCTATACAGGGTGAATCATCAAGCATGTTCTATTTCCCCGCCACCATAATTTCCTTGATAATAAATTCATTCAAATTCTGAATTTTAGGAATTCTTGATTTACTTTCAAATTTTCAAATTTTTTTTGCTACTTAAGGAGTGTATTGGAGACATACACAACTTCTATTAATCAAATGATTTCACCCTTCCTTTTTTACAATAAATTAATTAGTGGATAATTTTTTTCAAAATATTCAAGTATGCACCTAATTTAAAATGTATGAATAGTTTCTAACTTAAAACGTTTGAACTAAAATAATCAGCCCTAAAAATTGTTTTAAATAATTAAATATAAGTGTGTAGAGTATTTATAAATCTTAAGTTTTATCAGTTTTTATAAATGAATACATTGTAGTACACTTACCTAGAAAATGACAAAAAACCAACAGAAATATAAATACTAACGACTATTGAAAATATATACACAAGCAAATGACAAAATGCAAATATTAAATGAACGGAGTTATGCACTTCTGCAGGAAAAATAAATGTTGTCAGAATGTCAGTTGTCACCGTTCACCGTTGACGTTGTTGACGATACTCAGCAGGACTGCTGGACTAGATACAAGATACATAGAAACATTAGAGACAAAGAATAAACATTCGATACTATCGGTTATCGTATTATTCTATTAATTCTATTTAGCCGTATACTGTGTAGAATTATTATACTAAATAATCATAATTTCGAATTCTGATTTTTACTATTCTGCGTAAATGCATAATGTTCATAATTCTGTTAATTCAAATTATTTATATATAGCAAAAACATGAAACATAAAGGGCTTTGTTAAGCAGTCACCGGATAATTCACCGTTGAACAGGTGACCCAAAGACGCTGTGTAATTGTGAATTTATTAATCTCATTTTGTGTTCCCGCATTTTTTGAAATTTTTAAATGATATCAAGAAGGCGGGATCTATTCTTTTCTGCATAGTAAATACTATATAGTAATACACTTTAAAGTTAATGATTGTTTTAACTTTTAAAGGTTATATACCTAATTATCTAGGCTGTTAAATATTACAATTTTTAAATGTCCATAACTCGCTTTACATGAATATTATCTAGGTTCTAAAGTGTAACGTATTAACATTATAAAGCGAATATTGAAGATTTTAAAATTGTAATATTTTACAGTGAAGAAGAGTATAAATTAAGGTTAGAAAATTAAATGAATCACAACCAGAATAGGAAGGACCTCCCCCCTCCAAAAAAAAAGAAGAAATTGACGGATGGTATACTGTAAAACATAGAGAAATTGATAATGATTGACTAGGAGCCAGGAGGAAAGAATCTAATATAGTAAGTACTATGAGTAATTATAAAAACATCATTGTTGCCATAGGTGGAGCCAGCCTTCACGTTCAGGGGGTGCGAATATTTTTGTCCCTCCTCCAATAAAAATAAAATAAAAAATTATAATACTTTATTATATCACAATAATTATGATATACAATGCTAAATCATAATATCATACGACGTTTGAACTCCACACTAAATTGATTGTGCGTTGGGGGGGGGGGGGTGCCACCGCATACCCTGTACACCCACTGGCTCAGCCTATGATTGTTGCCTACTATATAGTACCTATACCTATGTAGGTATTATGTTATATATTATATATATTATATTATGTTTTTTTCTCAACACAACACAACAAAAGTATATTACTCAATATTATAGTATCACAACATATCTCACATGTAGCTTTAGTTACTCTTGTCTGTCAGGTTACCCTTTTTAAAACGAGCTCAAAAGTATTGGCTATAAAATATAAATTATAATAATAAAATGGTTTTATTGATTTAAATATATTTTTTTTAAATCAAACTTCAAATATGTGTGATAATATTATAATAATTTAATAATTATATCATGTCTACACAATTATACCCATAATATGAGTTGTTTTTGACTTGATTTTGTCTTACAAACGTAATTAATAGGTGAATATTACAATAAATTGTATAAGTTTTCAATGCATACCAAATTTATATCAGAACTAGTCAGAATTGAATATTTAGCTTTAATAGATTAGAATGAATCGACCAGATTAATTGATTTGAATGGATTTGGAAATAAACTTAAAAGGTAAGAATATCAATTAGGGCATCTCTATGATCGTGCTAATACACCGATGATGATGGGGGAACATTGAAAATTATTAGCCTCGAGAATCACAAAAACTATTAAATATAGGAATTTTTTTATAATATAAACAATTATAGAGGTTTAATAAAGTTATTATTATTTTATTTTTAAGAAATTATTCATATTTTCAGTGAACGAATTCAATAGGTATACAGTCTACCATTTTTGATAAAAAAAAAACAAAGTTCTTGTTGTTTCGAATTATTGGCAACTTTCATTAATAGTAATTTAACATTATTCGTTAAATTTGCTCGTTTTATACGAGGTTTCTAAACTTGAAGAACTCATTTCAAGTAATATTTCAAAAACCAACCAATTTATTGGGGTCTTTATTTAATTATTAGAGCCTTGATCCTTGATGAAAGATCTGGAGCCCTGGAGGTGCCTGGGCACACCAGGTGTAGCCATGGTATACCATTGATTATACAATATCGGCTATCTTAGAAACAGATAGTTATCGGAACATCAAATAACTTAATAATGTGTTATACAATCTACGAATAAAAATCAATGTTTAAATCTATAATTATTAATAATTAAAAATTAATAATTATCATTCTATGACTGAGCAGTGTGAAAACCCACCGCTTCACTATATATATGGTCGCGTCATCGACCGACGGCTCTGGTATTCACCGGCCTTTGACTTATAATTTGGATATTAATTTTGTGCTAGCCGCTAGGTGAATATGCAAGGTTGATTTGGTGCTTGTTGAATTGTTGATTTGCAGCTGATAATTTCGATAAACATTAATATTTAATAATTCATATTAATCATGGTAAATTCCTATTTCGTTTTTCCTCTATAATAACATGTTGCACATTAACAATCATTTATTATTAATTATTATCAACAAATATAAATAAAAGTATTTATGAATATCGTACTCAGTAATCGATTACGGACGTACAATATTATCAACTACCTATGACTATTGTCTATTCAGTTTTTGGCTATCCATCATTGTCACTTGTCATTGACGTAACAAGCTTTTGAATATTTAAAAGGGTGATTCTGTAGCATAGGTAAGTACCTTAACCTTTTTGTAAAACGATTAACCTATATTTACAGCTATTATTATTTGTTATATTGGAATAGGATGATTCGTGTCAAAATGTTTAGATACGACACTGTAGTCCAGGAGGGGGGGGCGAACCTTTTTTGGGTCAAGTGCCAAATTTTTTCAATCCAGGTTTTGAAAATTTTTCACTTGCCCAAAGCCAATACACTAAGCCTTATAAATATAGTAATGATGCAGTATAATACAGAATAATAAATGTGGAAGGAAAAAGGAAGTAGGTACTAATTCCTTGTAGTTTCTATTATTATATTATTACTAGGTATTTGTAACATTGTAACCAGCATTCATTATTTACATATGAAAAAATAAATAGATTTCCATCGTGAATCTCAAAATTCTTGGTTCATTATAGTACTTAAATACATATAGTACGTCTTCAAAATGTGAATTTCGGAAAATCCTTATAATTTATTGCACATTTGCCTAGTTTATTAGAAGAACTACTATTCCAAATTTCAAGTTCATACATTTCGCGAGTGAGTGAGCAAATGGTATTTTTTGGTGTTAATATATTATATATAAATTATAGCTAAGAGATTTTGGTTTGAGTCGTTTGAGAAATTATTTTTAAAATGAATTTTGACTGTACGATAATATTTTAAAATACATGAGGCTCGGTAAATAAGTTCAAGCAACCGCTCTTCTGTAATAAAAAGTAGTGATAACTGATATTAGATATATTTATGTATCAAAATCAAACTTTTTTTTATTAAAAATTCGATTAAAATAATCACGTTTTTATTTTTGACATACGATTTGTACTCTCTGTATTTCATCAAGGTCAGTAGGGGAGGATTTGGAGATTTAATAACTTTTCACCCATATGCCAAATAAAAATGTGCTGACTTTTCCTAAAAACAAAAAATCATTTCTGTACAATAAATGTCTTTTTTTAATAACATTTTCTATGAATAAAATACCCAAGTAAATTAAGTATTTTTCTGTATAAGAACAAAATAAATATTATATAAAATTTGTTTGCGTTTAAAAAAGCTGTGATACTACCCTATTTGGCCGTATAGTTTGCAGTGCCCTTAAATCCGCTCTTGAAAATATACTGTTAAGATAAAACGTAAATAATAACCTTGCTTAGACTATAGGTGAATACGGGGTACCTATCTAAAATAACCTGCAGTGGAAGGACTTAACACAAAATTTTAATTATAATTAACATTTAATTATTAGCGTAAATTTCATACCCTCATATCCATATTATGATAATAATTAATAAGTAATAGGAAGTTAATAATTTCATTACACTATGTAGTATGACGTATATTATATTGTGCAGGTATCCTAATTGTATACAGTATATACGTAATAGAGGCGATACCGGATACGCCTATACATACGACATATACATATTTAACATAATATGTACCTAATATATAAATAGCAGGTAAAATCTAGTCCAAAAGTCGATATTTTGATATTCCAAATTTCACACCTTCGCACCACCTTATAATATATTATAATAATAAATCTTATATTTCATACAGGGTATCTTATTTTTTTGAATTTAAATTAATTTTTTTTTAGTTCCGGTCTTTTAGACTATCCGTCCATTATTATTTATATATCGTATGACACAATACTGGTATACGTTTTAATAAGACAATAATATGAACCGTGGATTCGTATATTCTCCGTCGGTGGCCGTTATTCTAGCGCTGTCTGCCGCCGTACATTACGCGTGCGGACAGTGCTGGGACACGGGTTGTCAACCGGAATCGTGGTTGGTCAAGGGCTGCGAGCAGTACGGCGGAATGAAGGAGATAAAGCGCACGCCGTGCACCGGTGGCAATGTGTATTCATGCTGTCACCAACGTAATTCGGTCGACTCGTCGCGCGCGGTGCAACTGAAAAATATCGGAGACCTAACCTATTACAACTTAGGGTTGACGGCGTGCGGCCAAGTGTACGCCAACAACGACATGGTTGCGGCTATAGCGTTCGGTCATTTCAAGACGGCGAATCCAAATTTTGATCCCATGTGCGGAAAACAGGTGAAAATAGTCGACCCCGGGACGTCGAAATCGATCGTTGTGACGGTGAGAGACAAATGCGAAGGCTGCAAGATGAATGACATAGATGTGTCTCCGACTGCGTTTGAAAAACTTAAACCGAAAGCTGTCGGCAGATTCAAAGTTTCTTGGGATTTTATTTGATACGCGTGTTATGTCGTGTTTACGGTAAAAGTAATAGCAGTTCGGACTATCCCTACTGCTACTCTTTGCGGTTTAAGTACTAAACAAATTATTTTCGCCTTTTAATATATTTTTCTAGTCAAAAAAATGTTATAAGAGCATACAATTATAATTGTTTCCTTTATCATTTAAAATAAAACATTTTATAATTAGAGTTGCATTTATTTTAGTTCTAGTTACATATAATAAAAATATAATATTAAAAATTATTTGACACCCTTGCGAAATTGTCGCCTTAAACACTAGCTTATAGTGTTTACTGAGAAATATGGCACTGACCTATTATAGTTACCTATTATATTTTATATACATTATACGTATTTTACGCCGAATCACCATTTAACAGTGAAGAGGCTTCTTCGCGCTCAAATAATTCAAGCAACGTTATATAATATAAGACATCCGTTATCCTTATTGTACCATATTATATGTGTTTAGATATTAGATAGTATAATTTTATAAATTAAAAAAAAAACATTTTTTATTCACATTTTACAGGTGCGTGTAATGCAGTACCTATAGTATGTATGCAGTATGTTATACGTGTACCTACATATAATACCTACCTAATTTTGTTGCACAATTATATATAAAAATATAAAAATATAAAATTATTCAATTATTTATTATTATTATATTACTTACAGTGCCGTACCGTAGTAGTTAGTAAAAAAAAACATATAGGTATGTTATCATTAAATTGCAATGGTATTCTTTGCTTTTTTCAACATAAAATAAAAATATAGTTTAATATTGATGAACTATTTACATCATAAAAAGTTTATATTTTTAAATTGTATATTTGTATATTTGAAATTGAAATACAATTTAATTAATCACTGAAACATTTTTGGATTACCTAATTTCTACGATATCAATACATTATGTCTACATATTAACCTACTGAAAACCACTCACAAATACCCGATGCAAAGAGAAAACCGTAACTGTCCACCGCCAGTCGTTTGTAACTGCAAGTACGGCGGTATGGATTGCAGATTATGCATTGGAAATGCATAGACGTATAGTAATAGCACTATAGGGTATCTGGGTATATGTTAAAATTAGAGACTAATGCCGTTACAGCGACTGAATTTTATACTTTTTAATTATAATATAAATATATAATATGAAAACTGCACAATTATTATTGAGCGATATACGTTGTACTTACACGTGAAATCAAAATGATAATTAATACACATAAATACATAATGATATTATTAGGAAATAGGTAATAATTTCTATGATAGAGTATTACGATTACGAACCATACTGGTGTGGTATTCATCATAGGCGCAAATCACCCAAAAACATTAGGGGGGCTTAAGCACCAACAATGTTTGAGGAAACAGATCATATTTCCCGTTAATATCATAATTTCACAACAATTATTATGATATTACCTATATAATATGTTTTACATATCCAGATGTAAACTCGACATATTATATTAAAAATAGTAAAATAAATATGAAACTGTTTTTGAATTTTTAATAAATGTAATTATTATGGAAATATGATGGTAATAGTACTATAATCACGGGATTCGGGGTGCTAGCATTAACATTCAGGGTGCTAAGAACCCCTGCGATTTGCGCCTATGGTGGTATTACTGGTATTAGTAGTAGATGTAAATTTTAAACTTTGCTAGTTAGTAGTCGTTACTCTTCGAATGTATATTTTGAGTGTGTATTTATAATATTCAACATGAAAATATTATTACATGTACCTAACTACATAAAATAAATTTAGCTGTATGAAAAATGCCGCATTGTTATAATCCGTGGGGAAAATCAGATACTCGCATGTTTTTTTAAAAATAATTGTATAATGTCAATATGTCATGCTAGCGAGGAGTGAAGAATCCGTAAGTCATATTTATATTCAACTCATCGTTTATCTGTTGTCTCATTATGGTTCAGGTTCAAATTTCATTAATCAATTTAGTATACAGTCAGATCAAAAATTACCCGACAATTAATGCATTAATTAAATATATTAATATATATAATTATTTCTGACATTTATATTTTATTTCATAATTCTGCAGATGATGTTTAAAATAAAATAAAATTTATTGAAATTATCATATTAATATTATATTGTCTTTTGGAGATTTAAATGACCTTCTGATTTCGGTCATCGTGAATTTTGATTTGTCCATGAACATTCTCAAGTATAACTATTTGATATGACGTCACGACGATACTACAATGACATCATTGCGAATGCCGATTTTTTTATAAAACTATTTATTTTCAACTGTGCTTTGCGGGTGTCACTGCCTATATCGTAAATGTGCTTTGTATTGTATTAAAGTAAATATTAGTGAACGTAAGTACTTTGTTTTCGGCTGATTGAGGAAATTGAGTAAAAACCAGTAAACAAATGTTAAATATTTAAACAATAAATGGCTTCAAAAAAATTATGTCAATTCAATAAAAGGTTATAAAATAAATTCCCTTTTATTAAAATGTAAAAAAAGACGTCTTTCTTACTAATTTTTTACTTTTTAATTATAAACAAAAAATATACATCCAGTAAGATACCCCTACAACTTGCCCAACAACAGGAACACAATTTTTGAACATTTCAAAATGATCAGCGGAAATCTTGACCTTCAAACACAAACATTGAGCAAAATACAACGTTTCTTCCCCTTGGCTGTGGTCTCCCCAAATCAACACTCAACTCACCAATCGCTAAAACATTCTACTGACAACTCAATCATCCGCATTCTCTTTTTGGAAATATTGTCTCAACAATACTCCAGCAGCATTACATAGGTACATGTATACTGATGCATCAAATAATTCTAATGTAGAGGGTTTTGCGATAATCATAGGTCATGAAAATCATAAATTTTCACTTCATCCCAGCACCAACATCTATACAGCGGAAACTTATGCCATCTTTGAAACACTGAAAATTGCCTCATCCAAAAATTCGGACTCTTTGACTATCATAATTCATAAGTGAGTCTTTGAGTGCTTTAAAATCAATCTTAAATTTATACTCTAAGAATGAATTTGTACAGAACATCCAAAAACTGGTATCTACGTCCAATAAAACATTAACTTTCATGTGAGTCCCTTCTCATGTCGGTATTTCTGGCAACGAAAGAGCAGATAAATCCGCAGCTGAAGCTACACTTCCTCACAACGCCTTAAAACTATTCCTAACCTCGTCCTCAGTCACTCAACACCATTAACCTTAAAATTCTTGATACATGGCAAACATATAGGACCAAGGTTCCTCTATCAAACAAATTAAGCAACATTAAGCCTTCCATAAAAAAAATGTAAGATCCGCTAATCTTACAAGAAGAGTCGAGGTCATTATTATAACCCGAGCCAGAATAGGACACACTCACTTAACCCACTCTTTCCTCATCGCCAAGGAATCTGCAACAGTATGCAACACATGCAACGTGAAATTATCTATCGACCACATGGCACATCATCACGAAATGTCCAAAATACACGGAAGCGCAAACAATTTTTAAAAATGTAACTTCTCTCTGACCTGCTCTCAGTGAAGATAATACTGAAGCGATTTATAAATTTTTCTATTATGCGGCCCTCACACGATCAATATTACTGACACTATGAATATTGACAGTATTTACTTTACTGACAGTATAGTCCTCAAACGGTCATTACAAATTACAGTCAATACTCAGTATTTTTTACTTTCACAGTAGTTCAGATCGATTGTTGTCTATTGATACTGTAAATTATTTAATCAGTTTAAATAGTATAAATATTTTTAAATTAACAAAAATGGATAAGAAAAAGGCGTGTATTGCAATTATAATTGCTCTTTCTGTAACAAAAAAAAAAACAGACAAAACGTAAACGATGGATAAAAGAATGGATTGCTAAACGAAAACAGTACACTCACTTAAATATTTTAAATGAAATAAAATTATCTGATCCATAAATTGTAAATATATATAAATTTCGTTTTGTTCATATCGTCAAAATTGTAGGCTAATAACTAGGGCTCGGATTTAAATGCACTAAAAATATCAAAAAATGCATTTATAACCTAAAAACTCTAAAAAATGCCCTAAAAATATTAAAAAATGCATTATTTATTAAACGCACACCACCGATATAATATTATCGCTCGATAAGAAAATAATCCGATAAAAGTTTAGTTGTGTGCAATGATATCGGCTAATTGGATGGTGTGACAAAGGTTGTAAAAACCGGAAAACCTGATGTTAAATTAGTTCAAATAGTTCAAAATGAAAATAATTTTTATTACGTAGTACTATATTACTATGTAGTGCTTATATTTCAATGAGGTCAATTTTTTTAGTCATAGTACGACAAAACCGTCAAAAAATGCCCTAAAAATGATGAAATCCGCTAAAAACGCAAAAAAAATTCCCCAAAAAATTATTGTGGTTAGAATGCGAAGTACTTGAAACATATTTGTAGCTTGGAAAGCATCGCGTAAGATATCCCAAAAAAAGATGCAAATGCATTGATATCCGAGCCCTACTAATAACCTATGTTGAAGCCTTATCATTATAAAAAATAATAATAATAATAATATAGGCAAAGGCTAATTAGCCACTTCCACAAATATAATAGCTAGGTATTTCTATGACGGAAATAGAATTAAATTATTTAAATTTAAAATGTGATTGAATGTTAAAAAAGTATACAGCATTTAGAATATTCGTAAAAAGTATTAATAATAATGTATTGTATACTAAAAAAAAAGTATTTGGAGTACTACCAAAGTCTGCCTATGCCCTATAGTAATAAATTAGGCTATAAAAATGCATTACATTTTTGTTTTGAATTTATTCGTTGGTATTTTAGTTGATATTAAAACTTTTTTAATTTACAATAATTTATCTTATTTCTATTAATTTTTTTTTACGATCACAATCAAAATATAAGCGTTGACAAATATGTATTGCTAATATACCTACACTATTGTACATAGAGTGATTAGCAACACAAGGTATTCAGGTATTCTAGACAAGTCTAATAGGTCATGTAAAATAAGAAGGAAATTGTTATTGGTGGAATAAAATATGAAAAAAAGTTAATTTAATATATTTTTTATCATCATGATGTAATTTATACGAACCAATTTTTGATACCTGTAGACAACCAAGAAACCTATTCAGTAATTAGGACTTGGAAACAGATTCATGTCTTGTATTATAATTTGCAAGAGTCTCATAGAAGTCCAAATAACCAATTAATTGTAGATATAAGGCTAAAGTTTGAATCAAATTACATGTTGCCTAGTTGTTATAATAATATTATAATATACATTTGGATTACAAAGACATTGTTTGTAACTAAACTTAAGTTTGATTTTCACTTTGTAAAACAATTTAAAATTTAATCTATGATACATCACTGAATTACTTAACTTTTATTAAATTAATTAGATTTCTTAGTGAAAATTGTAGACAACATAAAACAATAGTTATACTTAGTATTCAGTGTTATTACATAATTTAAAATTCCATGGCTTAGTAAAAGATATTTGATTCTGTATTTTTAACTTTATATTTTAATATTAATTACTAATATGAAGCAAGTATTTAGTGTTACAAGAGTTGGATATGGTTAGAAAAAACAAAAATACAAATGATGCCACTCATAATCTGTGCAACACTAAGTAATACCATAAAAGTACAACACATAATAATGTACGGTATATTTATTTCAAATACATTCTTATTTTAAAGGAAACCATTTCAAATAAATTTTTATATCATTAATTATTAGTTGTATATAAACAATGTAATGGGAAATGTTTGTTTGGTATTCTTTTTATCAAGTTGTAACATTTTATGTTGAGAATTATTTGAATAAAACAAATAAATTAACATAAAAACTAGTTACTTATTTTTTTTATAAAAAACAATATTACAAAAATAATAAAATAAAATACTCAAAATTAAACAAAAATGAATAAACAAATAAATGTGTATATGATTGAATCATTGGTTACAAGTTTAAATTATAAACAAAAAATGTAGAAAAATAATAATATTTGAATCTTAGATTAGAATCAAAATCTCATACAGATTTATTATTGTTAATCGAATGTGTCATTCCAAGATCTTGAAGTTTGAATGATATATCTAGATAGGGTTTAAATTATAATTTAAACATAAAGTCGATTTGATTAATGTATTAAATTACCATTGCATTCATCCTCTGAACAGCTTTCATCTGGAGTAAAACGGCATTCATTATTCAGATATGACTTAAGTTTGCCACTCGAAGCTAACATTAAACCTAAAAATGGGGGGGATGGTTTTAAAGGCCTGGTTAAATACTCCGGGTGGAATTGTGTAGCCACATAATATGGATGATCATCAAGTTCACATATTTCCATTCTAACTTTTTCTGTATCTGTTCCAACAAATTTCAAACCGGCTTTTTCTAGACGTTCTACATAATCAATGTTAACTTCATAACGATGACGATGTCTTTCTTCAATTGTTTCAAATCCACCATAGAGTTTATCTAAAGCAATAGAAATTCAATCAGAAATTTAAAAATTTATAAGAATATAACCTTTAAATTTTATTTACGTATAATAGATGAATTTTCTTTTTTAAAGACTGTTGTTCTTTTGCCAAGTCTCATTGTACCACCCTTATTTTCAGGACAATGTTCAGGCATTTCGATTATTATTGGATCTTTGGCATTAGAATTTATTTCAGTAGTATCAGCATTTTCTAAGTGTAATACATTTCTACAAACATTTAAGTATTTGGTTATTTATTACAAAACTTTATATGTAATTAATAATTAAATTATTACCTGGCAAATTCAATAACAGCAACTTGCAAACCAAGGCAAATTCCCAAAAATGGTTTACGATTTTCTCGACACCATTTACATGCTTCTATTTTACCTTCAACACCTCTAGTACCAAAACCTCCAGGAACAATTACACCACTAGTTATGATAAATAAAATAGAATATAAATATTTTGTTAAACTAGAATGAGTAATCAACTTACTCACTACGGCATAATTTTTGCCAAGCTTCATGGTAATCAACTGGGTTTGATAATTTAGTTTCAGTTTCAAGATTTGCAGCTTCAACATACTTTAAACAATAGACACAACAACAAAATTAATTATTTAAATTAAAATATTAAGATATAAAAATATATTACTGTAATAGCCACTTTATGGTTGATATGAGCAGCAGCATGAATCAGTGATCTAGAAACTGATGCATATGCATCAGTAAGTTGTGTATATTTACCAACTAATGCAATTTTTATAATTTTTTGAGAGCTGTCAATTCTGAAAATAAATAAAATAAAATAAAGTATTAAAATGTTGTATATATATTTTATGACAGGGACTTTATTTACTGCCCACTTCACTTTTTCTCCTAATGCCTAACATTTATAAAATTTGAAAATAAAACATAAATGTAATACACATTATTAGTTTCAGGGTACGCAATACGTATAGAAAATTATTTAACATTTCCATATTCAACACATGTTATAAAAATTATAAATTTATAAATACAAGATTTGAATTTTGTTTGATAAATTAAAGTTTCTAAAATTACATATTTAAAAGTGTACAAATAGGAAAAATATTTAATAATTTGTATTTATTGTTTTGATTTCATCAATTACAAAAAATTTAATTATTTCTCTTTTTAGTTGTCACTGCTTATATATATATATTATTACAATAAGAAAAAAACAGATAGTTAAATATTTATGGTTTAAAAATATTACTGTGAATGTATACTTTAATCCACAAGAAAACATGCCGTACAATGACAAAATTTTGTCAACTCTACGCATTCCTCACCAAATTCTTGACTGATAGTGAGTAATTTTAGAAGCAGTGGTTGACACCATCAGCAGCACATTCAATATGTAGCACTGCTGTTAGGCATTACCAACCAGTGACGCACACTGGAGGATTCAAGGATAGCAGCTGCTAATCCCTGATTTTTTTGGTAGGTTGGTGGGTGTCTAATAGCCAAATGTCTAAGCCCCAAAAATATCCACAATGTAACAATTCTACCATTTATAAAAACATTAAAAATAAACTATTAAATACTATAGGCATAAAGGCTATAGCCATTAGACTAAAAGCCAACATGCTACCCCTGTTTATTTTTGGGTGTGCGCCACTGCACCCAATTCCAATAGATTGTCTTTTATGGAGTGGTTAGGAAGGTTCAGTTGATTGATAGAGCTCAGTCTGCATGCGTAGAACTGGCATGTTATCTTGTGGAGTAGAGTATAATAATAATATATTATAAAGAACTATACTTGTCAGATAGTTTTTTCCATTGTTTCATATAAATTCGATTATAAGCCACATTTATGGGGAAATTTAAACGATCTTGTAAAAATTCTAAAGCACCTTGATTTTCCATAAATAAAGGTACTTTGTATATTGAATCCAAATCATGCATAAACAAAACCTAAAAAAATATACTATTTTAAGAATTAAAACAAATACTAATAAAATAAGTTAAACATACTTGTCTTGAAGCTACATCACAGAAAGTCGATATTTTTCTTTTAACTTGTTCAACATTAGAACATGGTTTTGTACTTCTACAAATAACAAGATCCGGTGTTAAACCTAAACCTCTTAGTTCACGAACACTGGCTTGAGTTGGTTTTGTTTTGTCATCCCCAGTTGCACCAGGCTATAGAAAAAATGTTATTATTAAGTGAAAATATATCCTAAAAAAATATGAATAATTAAAAAATATTATATGTACCTGAAGAATAAATGAAACATGGGCACACACAAAATTTTCTTTTTTCACTTTAAATTGAAACTGTCTAAAAGCTTCAACAAATGGCATGCTTTCTATGTCACCAATTGTACCACCAAGTTCAACAACACAAACCTTATAGCATAATATTATTATTAAGTAGGTATTCATAATTTAATACGACAGGTATATTCAGTGATGTGTTTGGTATTTTTACATTAGATTTAGTATAAGTAACAAACTACTGTTGTTGGTATTGCAAATTGTATATTATGTACTAGAAAAAAGTTTGTTACAAATTACCAATTCAACTTATGACAAATATACATAAATAGCTAAAACCAACTTCATACAACATAAACAGTACTTAATATTCTATGCATGAGAATAAAATATATGTTTTCAAATAATTATGTATAGTATTAAAGTTTATTTATATCATATTAATTTATTAACCGTATTGTAAACATTTTATATTTATTAGAGAAGGAAATTGAATTGTGACAACAACTGTTTCATTTTAGAAAAACCTTTAAAACAACCACATCTTCTGGTTTGACAAGCACTTTTACACGAACAATTTAAAAATCTCTGACCTCCAGATACAATTTGAACAGTTTTACGCAAGGTTAATTATTTTTGTTTGTCAACTTATTCACCTAAAATACAATTCATTTTCTTGCTTTAATGAATAAAAAATGTTTACAATACAGTTAATAAATAAATCTAACGTAAATAAACTTTATTACTATACATAATTTACTAATTTATAAGGGTAGAATAAGTTACTAAATGTTGTATTTTAGTAAACAAAGTGGCCATTCACTTTGTGAAAAAAATTACACAATGTTAAATTTTCACAAAGTGTAAAAAATGTGTTTCATTTCATGAAATTGTCATCTTTGCATGAAAAGATCAATTTCGCAAAGTGGTTACGACATATACATTTACAATGAAATATATTGATAAATCATATGCAAATTATTATTTATTAACCAGATACGTAATAATATGCAATACATAAACCTTACTACAGGTATTAAAAATACTATAAATAATCTTACATCAGGTTCTACTTGATCATCGCTCACTGGTTGTTTAGCTACACGTTCAACCCATTCTTGTATTGCGTCTGTTATATGGGGTATAACTGAAAAACATAATTATGATAAATTGCAAAGCACTTTTAAAAATCACATAAATTAATTAATACCTACCTAAATTGAAAGGAATTAATAAATGCTATAAAATATAAATGCTTTATGGATAAAAATTTAAAATGTATATAAACATTGCTATTGAGATAAAAGATTGACAATAATACTAACAAGATATTTAAATATGTTATTTATTTTTTTAATATTTATATCCAATTAGTTAATTATATTTAAAAAAAAAAAAGTAAATCAATATTGTATATTTTACTTTTAGAAACCATATAGGTAAGTAGTATTAAAAAATATACAGTGCATATAAATTGTTAGATAAAAAATACAATTTCCTAAATCAATACTTATAACAAATATATAAGTATTTATTAGTTAAAAATAAAGATATTTTTCATTAATAATGTTTTTAAAACTATATTTAAAATAAATATAAATTCTTAACTTCCAATTATAACAAACTTAAAATAAAAATGAACCACTCATAAACATTCTCACCAAGCATTTTGCTATATTTTACAATAATTGGTGACCCAATTACAAAAGTATCAAACTATAGTCATTCTGGCTTATTCTAATTAATGGGATGAAAGCCGTTGAACAGTGAGGTTAGAATAAACATGATTACTTATTGTTAGTCCAGTGGTTCACTTCTAACCTGAATAGTTCGATTATAGTCCTTACATCAGGAGATTATTAATACAAGTTAAATTTATAAATTGAATATTTCAGGTTTCTAGTGACTTAATAATTATTTTTGAGTTCATCAATCACAATAAACTTTGAATAATTATGAAAAGCTATTGATGATGACAAACACAACAATATATTCTGTGTGTGAAACCTTTAATACATTTTCTACATAATTTTGTTTCAAATAATGAAGCTTATTATTCAGAAGTTAAGAAATTTGTTTCAATGTCATGTAATGTATAAGCATAATTTTTATGATAATACAATGGATATCATTAATAGTATGGATGAAATTAATTGGTATATTTATCTATTAATTGGTCTAAGCATTTATATTCATGATATATTTGATTTTTAAAACAAGACACACGCTTGTATTTAATTTAGTTCTGTAAAAAAAATTACAACCAGGTTATACACATTATATTTTATTGTATTAAAAGCGGAAATTGTCTTCCCACACAAAATTCAAATCCTGTTTTATGTTACACCTGTATAATGTGTTGAGACTCACCTGTTTCACAAAATAGTGTAGAAGTAACCAACCTACCAGCTAAATTTTATGTTATATAAGACAAAACGTATCGATAAGTTAATTTTATAATAATCTGATTTGGACAGTAAATTAGTGTGACTGACATAAAAATTATTTTTAGTCCACTAGGCAGAAAAAAAGCTCTATCCTACATTTTAACCTAGCATTAAAATTAAACTTAACATGTATACATGACAAGAATTATTTTACACCCTGCGCAAATTCATCTTAAAACAATTAATTATTTTAGAGAGTAGTAAGCAATTAAGTAAAAATGTAAAATAAATTATTATAGCTTTGTTAATAAATCATCTGAAAATTGAAGATACCTTGGACAGTTTTTCCTAAGTAATCACCACGTCTTTCACGATTGATAACTTCTTGATATATTTTTCCAGTTGTAAGATTGTTTTGGCTATGCAAAGTGACATCAAGAAATCGTTCATAGTTGCCCAGATCCAAATCAACTTCGCCACCATCATCCAGCACATATACTTCACCTAAAAAGACAAATTATCACCTGTTTAAATTCATATAGGCATATTAAACAAAGTAGAAAATTAATTATATGCAATTTAAAATGTTTTCTAGTATGTATTCTATAGTAGTGTTGGATTAAATAGAAATTTAAGATAGAATGTAAGAAACTATACAATTTGCTGAACATATTTTTAAAATTCCAATTTTAAATTGTATTGTATAGATGATTTATAACACCTATATTCTACAGCCAAATTTGTAAAACGTATCTATTTACACTAGTAGGTATAATAATACCTAGGTATTCATTGAAGAAAAGAATTATCATTAAAAAAAATGTGTACAACCACATATTTTGGAATTTGATTTTCTCACTTAATTTGTAACTAGTCAATTCATAAAACTTATATATATATTTATATTAAAGCTTGAAAAATACAATAGCTGTGCGATGCAATTCTGAATGTTATGAAGGAAAACACTGAGGTAAGGATTTGACATGCCAATGAGTAAATAAAAAAAATATATAGCAGTCAGAAATGTTAAAAAAAAAAGTATTAACAGCTACAGCTTGGATTGAAACAATATTTTTAAAAAAAGGAAGTGTTTTTCGAGCATATTTCGAAGGATCATTGATCAAGTAGCACAAACTGAGATCTGATCATTACACGCACACACCGTGTTCATAAGGTGAGAAAGTCCCGGCATCAATGTTCAGATACGGGTCGATCTTAATGGACGTCACGTGGACGCCGCAGGACTTCAGAAGAGTGCCGATAGACGAGGCGATGATGCCCTTGCCCACGCCGCTCATGACACCGCCGGTGACCAAAATGTATTTCATGATTTAATGATTTATTATTCTTCTGGACAAAAGAGATCGAGGAACACCGAGGACGACCGTAGTAAATGTCTTGAACACGCGAACAAACACACTGAAGACTGAACGGCACAGAAAACCGGTAAAGACAATACTAATGGGTACAATAACACTGTTGAGATATAAGATATAATATAGATTGAGCGTCCTCGTCGTCTCCACGATATCGACAATAAAGCAATAAACTATAATTGACAATAGTATCGTAGAATGTAGACTGCACAACATACATGCATCGGCGCCGGTAGTTAATGGACTAAATGGTTATGACAAAGGGACGACGCTGCGACGTAAATCCGCGAAGTTTCACCGTTAAGTACCCAACGAGAACGTCCACAAAGTGCAAGTACTGCAAATTAGTAATTACAATAGTTAATAGACTAGGCTACTACGGATTACCGATTACGGATAGTTATTCGCCAACATGAGCAATAGCATTGGAATTATTTTTAATATTGTATTTTGTATTGTTGTAGTAGTTGAGGGTCGACAACATTTGGTTGGCGTGCGAAAAGCGCGGAAAAACATAAACACACATTTTTAGGTTATTGGTTTTTATAATTGTTACCATATAATTCCGCAATGGTAACTTAACAGAATACCCGTGGTTACGTGGTAACTTAAGATAGTAGTATTTTCGTTCGGTGAAAATAATGATAATCGTACTATCAAAATTCTTGGTATTTTTTAAGAAAATAAAATAGATTATCTGTATTTATTATAAATATTTATGCCTATCTTTGTATTCAACATTGCCATCTATGATTTTATTTATTCTGAGGTGCGTGATTGCGAATGCCAAGTCCGTGTTTCGTCTCTTGACAATGTTATGATTTATGGCGTAATGCCGTAATGCACTCTTACGATTTTTTCCTACAGGCTCCTACTTCAAATTGGATCATTGAAATTATCTTTGCCACGAAGGTCAAGGACAAACGTGTTCAATTGATAAGAGAACTGATCAGCTTATTGATATAATATTCAAATACTTTTTCTCTATTTCTCTGCCACTATAATAGTCTAATACATATCTGTTTTAGTTTTACTTGACATTTTCCCCTTGAGTCTCGACTAGTTAAAAGTTTTTTCTTCATAACACACCATTTCATTTGTATACTAAACATGTCGTCCAAACAAAAAGTGTGCATTTTAGGATCGGGAAATTGGTATGTATTCAATTTATGTATGAAATGGTTCGAAGCATTTTCCATTAATTAACTGAATTTTTTATTGTTTTTTAATGTTAACAAATTAAAAAAAAAAATTTGGAGAATATTCTGCATCATCACAAATCAGTATTAACAGTTAAAATTATTATAATTTTGTTTTATTTCGATTGAAACATTGCTAATATAATATATTGTTTTTTGAACTTCAATAGTTTATGTTCTGTATTTTGATTAAACCAATCATTTTAATTTCGTTAACATTTTTTTACAACTTTTTATCAAAATATATTGTTCAACATACACAATGTTTATCATAAAAATATTCTTATAAGGTTACAAATTCTGGAAATTATTATTTGATGGTAATTATATTAATAAATTCAGCATAAATTGATGTGATATAAAGAATCTTATTTTTAGTTAGTAAATATTAGAATTTCATTAGAAAAACAATTTTTTATTTTTATAGGTATTGTGATTTTTTTTTAAATATTTTAAAAATATTATGTTTATGGACAAGTTTTGAAAAATAAAATGTCTTTATAATATCTTTAATTATTAAATTATCTATCTTTAATATTATTTTAAATATTTTTAGTAAATTACCATTTATTTATTAAATACTAAAATAACAACCTTAGATAAATTTGGAATAAAATCATTTTACAAATATTTACCTATCTTAAATCAATCTGTTGTACTATTGTCTTGATTTTTCATTCATTTGAGTTTGAAAAAATAGGAAAATCATTTTTATGTTGTATTATAAAAAATGTCAAGTATACTTCATTATTGAGTAGGTCACTATAATAGATTTGTTAAATTAGAATTAAATGATTTTGTTTTTCCTAATTACCTATTTTGATAAATACTGTAACATATTGATCAGAAACTTCCCTCAAAGTAAAGTTTATCTTTGTATCATTTTTTTCTTCTAGAACTTTAGACAAAAAAAAACCATTGAAAAATCAATACATAGGTACTATGCTACGCTCAAAATATAAAATCTAAAATTTTATATTTATCTTATATCGTTATGAAACAAATTAAATTATTCTTTGGATTAAATATTTTATGTAATAAATTTATAAAAACACACAGTATTTAAAGTTAAAATACAATTTTAACCTTATGAAATTTTATTGGAGTGTGGTTTTACAATTTGTTATTTATATAATGTATAGGGGTTCAGCAATAGCAAAAATAATTGGTACAAATGCAGCTCGTTTGGATTCATTTGATTCCTGTGTTAAAATGTGGGTTTATGAAGAAATAATTGAAGGGAAAAAATTGACCGAAATAATTAACACCACTCATGAAAATGTAAAGTATTTACCTGGAAAGAAACTACCTGAAAATGTGGTAAGTTTTTGCTGAATAATTTATTATTAATTTATACTCTGAACTTTATCCAATTTTTTCCCAAAAATAACAAAAAGGCATATTATGTACTTAATAAAAATAATATATAAGCCGGTTAATCATAAATATAATAGAGTATTGAGCAAATGTTTAAAGTGGGTTTATGTATATAATAAAAATATATTTAATTGAATAACTTGCACGTTAATGGAAACTTAAATTAAAAATGTATTTTATGCTTATGCAATTTTTAATTATTATTCATACCATTATATTCTCTCATTTAATATAAATACTTATGTAATATATAGATAATATTGTAATATTTGTTATAATTAGACATGTAGGTAATTAAGTATGCACTAATAGTGTAGAATTAATTATTATATATTTTTTTAACAGTAGGTGTGTAAATATATGACAATGACATGGATTAAGGGCATTAACTATCTTCAATGTCATTTAATTTTTAACTCATATTTATTTGACTTACAGCCAATGTCTTGGCAATATAAAATTTACTATTTATTATGTAGTTCTAATGTTATTGAAAAAAAAAAATATATTTAGCTTCTAAAATTAATTGTGTTTTAGTACCTACTAAATACTTCAATTCAAAAAAGTTAAATTATATCAATTTTTTTTCCAATTCAATAGGTACTTGAAACTTGATGTGCGTCCAATACAAATATATTAAATTATTGAGACTATGTACATGTTTTCATTATTTAAACCATATGTGATTTATTAGGTACATTTAGTTTTGTTTGTTGTCATTAAAGCTAAAACTATATTTCAGTTTAATATTGTATTTAATATGTTTAGTTGATTAATATATAATAGAAACTTGTTTAATTAAATCAACAATTAACCCCGTTAAATTTAATAGTAACTAACAAATAGTATTTAACTTGTTATATAATAGTAAAAATTTAATTGACTTTACTTAAAATTATAAGAATATTATTATAAGTTAAAATAATTTTAGGTAGCTGTACCTGATGCTGCTGAAGCAGCTAAAGATGCTGATATTTTAGTGTTTGTTGTTCCTCATCAATTCATACCAAAATTGTGTGCTAGCCTTGTAGGGTTCATAAAACCTTCCGCTACAGCACTTTCTTTGATTAAAGTATTTATTTATTATATCTAAAAAATGTAATTCATAACTTTTTTAATACTATTTGTAACTTTATTTTAAAGGGATTTGATGTAGCAGAAGGTGGTGGAATAGCCCTGATTTCACAAATTATCCAAAAACATTTAAAAATTGATGTATCTGTGCTAATGGGTGCTAATTTGGCCAATGAAATTGCTGATGAAAAATTTAGTGAAACCACTATTGGTAAATAACTTTTATATAAATTAGTTTGATTTATATTAAGAAATATTTTTATTTAGGATGTAAAGATAAAAAAATTGGACAAATTCTTAAAGATGTAATCCAGACTGACTATTTCCGTGTCTCTGTTGTTGATGATGTTGAAGCTGTTGAAATTTGTGGTGCACTAAAAGTATTAAACTTAAGTTCATTAAATAAATAACTTATACTAGGGTATACGTTAACATGTTTTATTTGTCTATTTAGAATATTGTGGCTGTCGGAGCTGGTTTTGTAGATGGTTTGAAATTAGGAGACAACACTAAAGCAGCTATAATACGTATAGGTCTTATGGAAATGATTAAGTTTGTTGATACATTTTACTCCAATGCTCGACTCAGTACATTCTTAGAATCGTGCGGTGTTGCTGATTTAATCACTACATGCTATGGTGGTCGTAATAGAAAAGTATCTGAAGCTTATGTGACATCAGGAAAGGTAAATAAAACCTATATAATTTATTTCCTATCGCAATTTAAACTAACTCATATAAGATATTGCAAACTAATACCCAAATTTTTCATGTTAACAAACTGTTAAGATCTGGTTATTTTTAGATTAATATTTTCATTTATTTTCATTCTGGATTTACTGTCATGTACTATTTAGTTAAAAATATATAATCCTGATAACATTTTTTCAATAATTTCCACTAATCCTATGACAGCTATTATTTGATTATTATATTATAATTTACTATACTTAGATAATTAAAGTCTGTTTGTTGTGTAGTGAGTTCTATCACAATGGCTGTTCATAACACACTCATTAACATATCTCTTAAATATTTTTAATGACTTAACTGTTATTGTTTACAATTAAATAATTTGAATGGTTTTTATTAATAGTTTGAAGTTCATAAGAAAATAAATAATAATTTATTAGGTATCCATTATCTCATAATAAATCCATGCAATAAAAAAATGTCAATATATATTCACAAAATAATCATAGTTCATATTTGTGTGTATAATTTAAATGTTTTTCCAATAATATTTAATGAACTATTTATCAATTTTTAATAAAATGTATGTTGAATGTTGTAAGTATCTGGATATATTTTGAATAAGATAATAATATTATTACCAATAATGACCAATTAATATTCTATCATTGTTAAATTAAGTATAATTTATTTTCTGTATATATTATTGTTTATTAGTCAATTGAAGAACTAGAAAAAGAATTGTTAAACGGACAAAAACTTCAAGGACCAATCACAGCTGCTGAAGTAAACTTTATGCTCAAAAATAAAAATATGGAAAATGAGTAAGATTAAACATTATATTTTTTTTAAAGAAACGTATTCCTTAAATTATTTTTAAATTTATTTCAGTTTCCCGTTGTTTACAACTGTTCATAAAATTTGTATTGGAGAATTAAAGCCTAGTGATTTAATTGAACAAATGAAATTGAATACAAACATGTAAGTTATATATTATTTATTATACTCACCAAGCTATTAACATTTATAAATTAAAGTGGTGTATTTTGGATTTGTAAAAGGAAAAAGACTAATTTTGTTTAATTATATTAAGATATAAAAAAGTTTGTATCGACATCTTAGATAATAATATGATCTAAGATAAACATGGCTCACAAGGAATTAATACCTATAAATACACCACTGGTAAATTATGTTTATATTGTTTAATAGTTATCGATATAATCTTAAGTTTAATTTAAAAGTAAAATTTATTTTTATTGGTAAATAATATTTTATTTATTCAGCTTAATATATTTCATTAACTGTAGTAAAATGTATCCTCATTGTATCTCTTATTTTACTGTGTATTTTATAATTTAATATTTGAATATATATTTTTATTTAATTGCATATAATCAGATTCAATTGAACTGTGTAGTTTAAACTAATTTTTTCAACTATTAGTCATAGATTTGTAAAATTATAGGATCAAGTAGGTAATCTATTTTTATTTTTACTTTCTATAATATGCATTTGTGTTGATATATTTTTTACTGATGTGCATTAGTAATTAATAATCGTTGTTATTGTTTTTGTTTAATTATTTTTAATCTTAATAGTATATTATTTTCTTATATAATTTACTTCTATGCACTTGAAATTATTGTTTTTGAAACATTAGTAGTTATCATAGGCGTGTTAATGGGTATGGACAATCTGGCCATGGCCAAACCTGTGAAATTAATGATCCTCCCCACCCTACACTTTTACCACAATCATTGAGTATACACGAAGATATCAATATTATATCAAATTTTTTATCATAGACAAAGGGCAATTTCATGGATATCACGTGATATTTTGATATCTACTCATAGAATATAATTAATGCATCGAGGTAGATAAGAATATTTAAAAAAATATTGTTTTGGAGTTTTATTAAGTTATTGTAGTTTTAGTTTTAGGACAATATCGGTAACAAGTTGCTCTTGTGAGCATTTTCGAAATTAACGATAGTGAAATCAAAACTTTGTAATACAATGTCTCAACAAATACTTGATTCATTAATGTTTTTATTTATTGAATAACAGATGACCAATAACATAAACTATGACAATGTAATTAAAGAATTTAAAGTTATGACACCATCAAAACGCCATCTGGAGTTATAAGAGTATTAAGTTAAAAAAAAAAAATAATTGTAATTCTACTAAAATGTAAATAGCAACAAAATAAAGGATGAAAAATAAAAATGTTTATTATGTATACTTCATTTTTAAAAAACTTTTCTTGGCCATACTTGCAAACGAATCCTAGACACGCCTATGGTAGTTATGTTTCATGCATGCCATTCACTAGTTCAAATAATAGAAGTATTTATATAATATTTACAGGTCTGACAAATTAAATCTGGACAAATGTAACCTGTAGGAATAATACTTGTTTTTTAATTCAAATACAAATATAAGTTTTGTTTAATACATTTATATTGTTTTATTTTATTTTTAGAAAAACTGAACAAGCTGATGGAGAATAAAAAAGATAGTTGTTCCAACATTGTTAGGTTGTCATACAGTATGACTTTATTTTTGCAAAAGTTAGATACTATATTTATACAATTAATATTTACAATGCACATCTATGTCAGTCTGTCTCATATATCTCTTGTTAATGTTAAACGATGTAGAATTATTTATGTCACATATGTAGTTTTTAAATGTTTATGGCTTTTTTTTTGCACTACCTCAAACAAAAATGCACCAATCAAAATGTTACCAAATTGTATTGTATTAAGGCAATCAAATATAAATATAAACATAGGATTTAATAGTTAAAATAAATAAATATGTATTAAAGTAAGGAAACAATTATCAACCCAGAAGTTACAATTATGACTAGTAACAATATTTCTTTAAAACTGCTTGGATCATCTGCGTAGCGATTTTTGATGGTTAACCTTTGATTTTTTATTTCCAATAATGGTATAATAATATTCAATATATCTGGTATCATCAAGAAGAGATCTCTTATCACCTAAAAATAAAACTTTTTAAGTTAAAAAAAATTAATATGAAGAACATCAATATTTAGTACTATTACTATACATCTGACTTACACATAATTTAAACCAAATTAACATATTATATTGTCATATTGATGATTCGTCTTTCACTTTAAATGTATTTGTAGCGTTAAAAAAAGTTGTGAATGTTCAAAATATCAACAGAATGTTAAATTATGTTGACTTGATTATTCAATTTTTAAATGATGTTGTTCAGTAAATACCACAATTTACACACATTGTATGCGTGTCTAATGAATTAACTTAAATATAATAAACATCATGGTATTTTCTCAGTATGAACTTGAATTATTATCAAAATATGAATAATTGAATGATTTGATTAAGGATAAGCCGTATCGTTTTCACATTTGACAAGGTCATTAACTCGATACCAATGATAAATACCTAGTATTTAGTAAAAGCAAATAAATAAAAAAAATTAGATTAAAATACACAATGTGTAACAGATATAATTGCATATTGGAATAACTTTTGCTCAAATTAATATTTTTTTGTTCATTAAGTCTTATTAACCCTATCACTACATGTATAATTATTTTTTATTTTTTTTAGTACTGAAAATAAAAATATTTAAATTGAATATCTATATTTTATACACTATACAACTATTTTTACTGACAAGTAACAATACTATTTGTTTGTGAAAAAAATCTTACTTGATGTGCAAATCCACTTCCTCCAATTACATTAATAACAAACTGATCAAAGCCAGCAGCTAACATATGTGTTAAGCCTACAGCAATGATAGAAAACAAATAGAATTTCTTTATTTCTTTTTTACGATCGCATATTAAGTACAGAATACCAGTAGAATATAGTTCAGTTACAGTGAAGAATATCTGATGATTCCATTGCGAATAGAAATCATCGTTCCAATAGTTAACAAATGACCACCTTGAAAACATTGCATTGTCAAAGCTTAGCAACTAGTAAAAAGAGAGTTAACGCTGCGTCTGACCAACCACGAGTAATAGTGAGAGAACATCGATAAAATAAACAATAACATCATTTTGTAGCGTATCTGCTTGTCGATGCATAGTCTCACAATGTTTTTCACACATTCGTACAACACAATTGTGCAAACTGCCGTAATCGCCCAAATTTTAAATGTGTTGTCTGTAGCATTGAAGTACATGTGCTTATATCTAGCAACACCTGCTTCGTAAGGACCTGAAACAATAAATTTCTTTCCGTGAAGACAAATACCATTTGGATTTAAAACATGTACAAATGGGTGTACCTTTGAACACCGTGTCCCAACAGGAACACGTACAGTGTTCCTTATTGACATTCACGTTAAAGTCGCTCCAGAATTTTTCTAAAATCATTATGTGTAATGCTGGTAGGAAAACGGGTACGAGGAGAGCTATACATTGTGATTTTTTCGATGCAACATTAGTCGGAGCAGTCAACATCATTGTTAAGAAAAAAAAAACGACAACTTGTACCTATACCGGCTATACCTACCAACGGCTGTTACATACGGTTTAATGTAAGTAAAAAGCGACTTAGGTCTTACAATATATTCTGAATGTTGGATTTTCGTGTAACACACTCGTCGGCGATTTATCTACGCACTATTCACGTCACGTTCTTCTGCTTTAGCCATTTCCAATCACGCATATAATCGAATTTTTGAATCTATGTAAAATCCTACAATATTGTTTATAGCATAAATCTATTTGATAACCATTATCACACATCATAACACCCGCCTAACCAGAGAAGAGTTCCCAATGTTCCCATGTAAACAAAACTAAGAAATTGGTCATTTGGGCAGTTTTAAACTTTTGATATTTACGTAACTATAGACAACAAAGTGAAATATGAATGTATAAGGCCTTGTTTAGTGCTAAAATGTATTTATTTTCAACTAATGTGGAGAGAAAATATTTATTTTTTTTGAGATTGCTCCAGCCTCCAAGTTATCCTTAAAATAGCGTAACTTGGGGTTGGGGAATGTGTCAAATATTGTACGAAATCTCAGTTTAGGGCTGTTGTCATACTTGGAATTAATGTGTAAAAAAGCGTGAACACATAAGACATAACTACTTTTATTTTAATAGTTACACTTATTGTTGTAAGTATTTAGATGCTATTATTAGTAGCTTTATAAAATAAGTACATATAAAAGTTAAAAAAAAAAGTTTACTATACATCGAAATTTTTGATCATTATTTTTAATACATTTAAGAAAGGTCTTGAGATCCATAGTCGTAATAATCACGTGTTTAAATTTTCTTATCGTTCAACTAGAACATTAGACACATGCTGATATTACATAAATTATTATAGAGGTTCGAACTCTGAAGTCCATACTTATCATTTTATGCATAATCTAAATTAGTTAGATATAAAGATTATTTTATGTTCTAATGCTTTATAAAAACCAATAGTAATTAAATGGTCGATTTAATAAACAACAAGCAACTTTCTGAGAAATTACAATATTATAGGGTATAATTCTATATCATATTATGCACTGTACAGATAGTAATAGGAAGACTTGACAAACTTTTTATTCTAATAAATATTTTAAAATTTTTTCATATTATTTATTAACTCTCGTGTTACACAAATCATATAACATTCCTTATTTTATTTTTTAATGCTTAAAATAACATTTTTTTTAATTTTTAGATTCTGAGCGTAGCGATGAATGTATTGATTTTACCATGTGTGTTTTTTTTTGTGTCTCATCACGTTTTGGGGCAGTAAAAATGCTTCGATTTTTGACTTCAGTATCTCATTCGATCAGAAAGTGAATCTAGTTGGTACTTTGGGGGGTCAAAAGTAAAATATTCTTAATACTTTTCTAAATAATCGAGAAAAACAAACTAAAAATTAAGGGAAAAACGGGAAATTTTACGCACACTCATTTTTCGACAAAATCGATTTTGATTTTTAATGTAATTTTAAAACAAATGATTATAGATACATAAAATTTTCACTGAATGTTTATATAAGTATATTTTATTCACCATGCAATTTTCAAAAAATTTCGATTTAAGTTGAACTATTCATAGGGATTTGAAATTTTCGATAATTATTAGTTTTTTTTAAATTAATATCGATAAAAATTTATTTGTTAGGCAGAAAAGCTTGAAAATTTAATACAAGGCTCTTAACATATTGTTACAATAGCAGTTGAAAAGTAAAAGAAATTCATAGTCACAATTTTGTTTTATAAGCATTATAAAATTATTGAATTTTGACAAAATAGGTAAAAATCACAAAAATTCACAAAATATTTTAAGCTAGAAATTCATAAAAAAAATTATTTTTAAATCTAAGATTTGAAAATTTAATACAAGATTCCTTAAAAGTTTTTCAATCGTTATCACAAACAAAAAGTCCACCGGAAATTCAAATTAAATTTTTATGAGCATTTGAAATTTAAATTTTTACATTGGATTTTCACTTTTAGCTATTTCTTTATTTTGGCTTAATTCTAAAAAAAATGACCGCAGATACTTAAAATGTTCACTAAATGTTTATATAGGCATTTTCTATATTTGATAAAATTTTCAAAATATTTAGATTTGTTTTGAGCTGTTTACTGACATTTTAATTTTTTAACTTTTTTAGTTTTTTTTTCTATAAATATCGATAAAAATGTATGTGTTCGGTAGAAAAGCTTGAAAATTTAATACAAGGCTTCTAACACATTGTAACAATAGAAGTCAAAAAATATTAAAAATAAATAGGCACGATTTTTTTTTTATAAGCATATAAAGTTCAAATTTTGACTAAATACGTAAAAATTACGTCAATGTTCAAATTATCTTAGATAGAAATTCATAAAAGTTTTTCTTTTTAATTCTAAGATTTGAAAATTTAATACAAGGCGCCTTACATATTTTTACAATAGCAGTTGCAAAATAAAAGAAATACATAGTCACAATTTTTTTTACAAAAATTTTCCTCTTATATCTTAGAATTTAAAATTTTGTATAAGGCTCCTAACATATTTTTCAATAGCAAGTGAAAAATAAAAGAAATATATTAGCACAATTTTTTTTTTTACGAACATTCAAAGTTTGAATTTTGACAACATGTGTAAAAATCACGAAAATTCACAAATTATTTTAAACTAGAAATTATTAAAAAATTTTCTTTTTAAATTTAAGATTTGAAATTTTTTAATAATCTAGACAGATAAACCGTCTTCGATCAGAATCGTGTTTCGTATACAATGATATATCATTGGGTTCAAATTTAATTCCATCCATTACAGTAACCCATTTGTAACTTACTGTACAGCAGAGCGACATCCACGACTTACCAGCCTTTTTTAAAATTCCTTTTTAAAATATTCAATATATAAATATTGCTAATCTGAATTCTAGAGAACTTTTGACTGTAAAACCGTTCACCCAAATTAAGTGATTTACTTTTATTTTAAGTGTTAATATCTTTTTAAAAAACTCATTGATTTAAAACGTAATAACTTAAAAAAATAGATGTAAAGTTTAACAAGTACCTATTTAAAGATACTCATAAAATATTTAAAATGTATTTATGACTAGATTAATCTTCAATAAACTTAAAGTAATGAACTAATGATATTTCAAAAATTTGTAAAACTAATTAAATATTTTAACACTCAATTTTTTCTTAAATGAAATTTAGAAATGATCTACTTTAATTTTTTCAAAAAAATTTAATCAGATTTAAAAATTTTTATTTTCAGTATTAAAAAAGGTCGACAAGTAGAAAATCTAATACTGTACAGTAATAGTAGAGTATTCCATTGTAACGGGTAATACTTTAGATTGAATTCAATGATAAATCATTGCATACAAAAAATGGTTATACTTGGAAACTGGTTGTCCTAATATTATGTAAAAATTATCAAATTTAATGATTAAACCACTGAATATCAAATATCGTGAAACTTTAAAACTAAACGCTCATAAATAATAAATAATACTGTCTGTTAAACCTTTTAAAAAAAATATATATAAAAACTTGTTGGGAATCTCCTATTCTCATTTCATAGGTTTGTTACACAACTTTTGTATTTATCTCTAACTGAAAAATAATTTGCAAATTTTTGACTGGATTCAATGTGACCGAATTTTGAAAGGTTAAATAATAATTTTCATTAAAGCAAAGTAATTTTATAAGTATATTTTAAGGTATGGTATTTAAAAAATATTTTAAAATAAGTATGATAAACTTATTAAAAATCCCATATACTTTACGTTTGACTTTGATATATTATGTCAAAATAAAATAGATAAATAATCAACTAATAAGGTAAAATTTTAAATATTAATAAATTATCGCGTAATAACTAATATTTATATTTTCAATAACAATTATTGCAGTAGTCAATTAAATTTCAAATAAATCTTATATAATATTTATAAAAATGTAATTCAATAGTTATACAAATAAAGTAAATAAATATACTGTGTACAAAGTGCAATAAATATATTTAACTTATTTAACTATATAATTTGAAGTATATTTTTAAATTTACACATTACAAAGATTCAATAGGTACTAATGTGCAATTAAAATAAATAAAAGAATATTCAACAGGTCTATTTTACAGATTTATAATGATTTAATACCTACGACTAAATTATCCCTCATTAATTATTAATTAGTTTAATTTATAGATTATACATTAAATATATTAATTAGTCATTATGCATTATTATAAAAAAAACACTTATTGAAATATAATAATATACTCAAGTTTCAAAACTATTATCTTATCTTCATTAAATAGTAAATATGTTAATAATTCAAATTCAGTTTTAATTTTAAATATTTCAACTTCAACCTATTTTGTTTATGGCTCTTTAATAAAACATTATCATAATATTAATATATACCTATTGTTGTAATAACAATGTTAATTTCATATTAAAAGCTATTAATAGTGTATAAAAGTAAAATGTAAATATATGCTTTATTTACAGCCTTCAACATAATTTCCTGGAAATAAGCCTGTAATTCCGTCCATCACACCTTCCCACCAACCATCATCATTTTTCTTTAAGACATAAATAACTGAATTTTCTTGAAAACTTAATTCGTCGTCTTTATCAGCATAATAATCATAAATTGCAATTACTAAAATATAAATTGTTTATTATAATTTTATATTTATATATTTTATAATTCTAAGAAATGTTAAACTTACCTTTCTCCAAATAATTCTTAGGAACCCATCCAGGAAGATCAGGTTCTTGGGGTACAATTGGGCCAGCAGCAATATGACCAAAATGATCTTCTGGAGGTGGTGGTAATGGCGGAGAGGCTGATGCTTGCCTAACATGTTGCTGTTGAGGGGAAGTGACTACTACAGATGAAGAATGATATTGTGATGAGTTTTTTAAGATACCAGGTAACTGTGAAGTATTTGCACGATAGTGGTCAGTAGTAGTTAACTGGGAAATGTTAGAACGATAATGATCAGTAGATGACTGTTGAGGAATGTTTGAACGATAATGATCGGTGGATGATTGTTGAGATAAATTTGACCGATAATGATCATTAGATGATAGTTGCGATGTATTAGAGCGATAATGATCTGTAGAAGATTGTTGAGCTATGTTTGAACGATAATGGTCTGTAGATGATTGTTGAGAAGTATTTGAACGATAATGGTCAGTGTTTGATGAAAAGGGAGCTTGATGGAGATGATGGTCCAACAAATCTGGTCCAACTCCCATTCTTGTATTTAATGTATGAGGTGATGGTGGAGCTGAAACACATTAAGGATTAATAATTATTATTGGATTCATAGCATAAATCTAAAATCACATACGAGGCATGGAGTTTAAAGATGATGGTTGTTCTGACTGCTGCATTGGATGCACCATGCCAATAATTGGAGATTGTTGTATGCTAGTAGACGAAGATGTGTGATGTAAAGGAAGAGTATTATAACCAGGTCCTTTTTCACGTCTGACATGGCCAAGTGGATAGTTAGGAGCATAATGACTGGGAACTTGTGGTGGAGCAACTGCGGGAGGTGTACGATATTCACGAGACCCTTTGCTTAATGATCCAGTTGCTCTTATAACTGCTGGAGGAGTAGGTGGTTTGATTGTAGGAGCAGGACCAACAGATGACATATTAGTTGAAGCACTGGAACTATTGGAAATTGGTTGACGGACCATACGGGGAGTATTGCGAACACCATGGCCAATATCATCAAGAGCTGTAAAATAAAATGTAATCAAATTACATGCAATTTGAAATATATAATAATTTCTAAATTTAAATTAGTTATGTGGATTACATATATAATAATCTAATAACGAAGAGTAGTAAGAAGTACCTGTAAAATCAATTGGTTTTCTAACATATTTAATGGGCTTTTCTGGATTAGCAGGTGCAATGATTTTATATTGACGGTTGGTTGTTTTATTTGCAGTCAATACACCAATTTCTCGTCTAGCAACTTTTTCTTTATGAATCATCACATTCTTGAAAAATAAAAAATATTAAAACAACTTTTTTGATAAGTACCTTAAGTACTAATTAGTTATTACCAGCTGTTAGATTTTATAACACTAAAAATAACTGAAATATACGCTAAAACATGACCTAAAAAATCTTAAAATTTATTCTATTCACAATTTAAAAGAAAAATACATACAAATATATGACAAAATTATTCTAAACTAAAATATATAAATACGAGCCAATAAATAAATACAACCAATCAGGAGCCATAATTGTTTACTGTTGGATAGGCCAATTCCCTAGACTACTTTAAAAAAGATTTCAATATGAACAAAAATGTGGGCATTTAATACTATTTCAGTGGATTTAAATAAAATGTAATAAAAATAATAGACATTAATTTTTATTTTTTATACCACATAATATAAACTAGATTCTTGAAAATTAAAATAAAACACTATATTAAGTAAATTGGCAAAAATAAGTACCAAAACTTGAAAAATAGCACTAAAAACCTAGTCTCATATTTTGAGTCCCTGATGAATACAATAGGCATACCTATTATTCATAATTTTATTCGTGTAATTTTTTTTTAATGAAAATTTATGAAAAACTAGTAAAAAATCCAAAAATTTAAATGTTTTGGTAAAATGTATGGAAACTCTAGCGACATAGAATAATTAAAAATAAAACTTTTAAGTTATGAATGGATATTTCTTGCTATTTTGCCAGTGCATTAGTACATGCTTATTTAGACAATTTTTGGGCAAACATTTATGAGCCCAGGGAATCATTTTCATCAAGACGCAAAACATTTACTATAAACACAAATTATTTCTTATATATGTTTAGTATATAAAATTATCTTTCTTGTACCTTTCAATGGTTAAGAACATAAAAAATATATAAAAATGTAAGTATAAGCAAATTATTTTCATTCCTCCCTCTCTAATCTCTTGGAATTGTCACTATATCAGTAAAAAATCTGTACTTAATAGATATTTTTATGCAAGGTGATCAATATTTAAGCATTACAAAAAAAGGTGGAGATGTCATACAGTTATTATGAAATGTTCACCATTTTTAATTAGTAAACATAAAAAGAAGTAATAATTCAGTATGTAAATTCATATCAAAAAATTACTTGAGCAATATGGTTAATTTGACTATCCATTTCAGATAGTTGAACTGTTTGAAGGTCCAATAATTGCAAAAAGTTATAAGCAAGCGTATTTATTTGATATGCAACACTAGCTAACGACTGGGTAGTATAGTTTTTTGTTTCTTCTAAAGCCAATCGTTTATTCTCAGCTTGAAAATAGTTTCCTTCACAGTATTCAGCCACACGCTCTAAATTTACATGACTGTCTGTTAAACTGTTACGACCCTCCGGTATATCAGCTTGTAACAGCTGTGCCAGTTCAGCCATGTTGTCAGAATCACTTCCTAAGCCAGATTCTCGACTTGGATCTGAAGTTCCTGCAAATATAGTTTTTTTAAATCATTAATATTATTAATTATCTTAACTAAACCAACATAAAGTAAACAAATTCAAGTAAATACAAACTTAACTAAAATTATAAAATCAAATATTGTCCTAAAAGGTTGAGAAAACTGTGGTAAATTTACTATATTTGTTTTTAAAACACAAAAAATAATAATAATTTATAGTAAGTTAAGTACCTATTACTTATTATATATACTTTTACTTTACCATTGCACTCTTTACATACTAACTTTTAAGTTCTACTTTCATATGTAAAGTATATGTATGTTTATACTCTGTTCAAGAAATGTCAGCAGTTAACTTGTGCACAGGGGTGTAGCAATATTATATCGCAGGTATAGATAATAGTAGGTAGGGTGAAAAATGGTCTGACTGTGACCCGACAAAAACTAGTCACCACTGACTAAGTTTCTTAACTTAAACAGAGTAAAGACTGAATGTTCCAGTAAAGAAATGCATTGCTAATATGAACAATCACAACTCACAACACAAACAGAAAAGCTGTTATGTAAACAGTCGGCTATATTATATGAATTACCTAGAATAATTTTAAGACAATATATTTTATTATTATAAGAAATGAGTGTAAAATATATTATTCCTAAAAGTGTTAATCCATGTCAAAATCTGATAGTAATTTATACTACCTAGTGCATATTTATGACAGTTTCCATAATTAGTTTATTTATAACTGTCACCAAATATTAATTATGCTAATGACTAATGGACATGATTAATAATGTATTACTTAAGAACTGCTCATATTTTATCATTTTCTGGAACTGAAGTCTTTTTAGATTAAAAAATATAAAATTATATAACCATAAGGATATACATTTACATCCACAAAATTCAATGAATCAATTATTACCAATTTTATTCATACATAAGAATAATTGGGAACAAAAAAATTCTTTACCAACAGAAATTGATAACAATTTCTAAGAAAATCGTAAAAAGGATCTAGCAAGGTTCCAGGTTTCAAGGTTTTCAAAAGATTCCGATTAAAATACCAGTATTTTTAATTTCAGTTCTAAGCCCTGGTTGATTGATCAATAACATTGAAAGTTAATGACCATAGTATATAGATTTTTGTTTGCTGCAAACATTCCATTTTCCAAGCACAGTATTGTACACTATAAAATACATTAGGTAATACTTTAATAATAGTTCAACCTGTATTCGTAAACGTCGTCCACATGGCCATATTTCAATAACATTAACTTGTTACAGTTGATCGAGAACGAATAATTCAGAACTGAGAAATTAGTTATATTTTATTAAATTAATAATAAATTTCACATCAAAGTATTAATATTATAATATTGATAAACCCATAAACTCGGCACTCGCGACTAGCACTTAACCACTAACTGATTAGTGATTCACTGATTTCTGATTATAGAACGTAGACGTAGATGTCAATTTATTAATGACAATGAATAATACAAACTCCCTATTACGTAATCTGTATTCTATGTGTACAATTTGTACGATGTTGTCAAGACGACGTGTCAGGACTTTCAGGAGGGGCTTTTACCTATTCGACCACGGTAATACCACAGATTATAGATGATAACCATAACTTATCATCAGGAATTCACCCAGAGCTGCCAACCCATGTTGCTGTTGCTAGTCGCTCACTTTGAACTCTATTAATATTATAATAATAGATGCGGACTATTGAAAAAATATCGGTCCATGAATGTGGATAATAAATATCATGATAAAATAATTATCATGAACATACGCTATACGCATATTATCCATTTTAATTTTAGTTATGAGCACGAAGATGTGTGAATCTCAGTTCGTGATTTTTATTTATCTGTCGAGTTATTCTGTTAAAAGCACGATTTAAGATAGTACTATCTAATAAATAGTGGCATAAATTAATTAGTCAGTTATAAATTATAATTTATATTTATATTGTACATCAGCTCTATGGTTGTATTAAACTACCTCAATTTTTATTTTTATAAATTCATTTATTTCACATTGCTTATACACGTGCTTCGTACATATCAATTAATAATAATTTAATAATTTTTGTTCCTTTATTTTAATAACAATAACAATCATTTAAACAATATAATGTTATGATACTCATCATTCTTTATTTGTTTTGCATTAACACTTTATAATTTGAATTACAAATTACAATATGATGTAGGATCGATGTTGTTGAAAAATATTTTTTGTTTTAACTTAAAAGACGTGAAAATAGCCACTGCGAATTTTTTATTGTATGTACACTTTTTTTTATTTTAAATTTTTTCCATCTAAACTTAAGTAGGTAACAAATGTTACTACACAGAAAACATCTTACATACTATTTCCTGGCGAGTTTTTCATTCATATTAGGATGCACATTGACAATGTTCATTTTGCACACAATAACGTTTAAGCCAAACACTTCACCAAATGGACTTAGACTTAGTTTGCTTGTACTCATAATATCAGCAGTAAAAAATCAAAATCGTCGTGATGCTATACGTGAAACATGGGCTCAACCAAAAGAAGACGTTAAAATACTTTTTGTTGTATCAAAAGATAAATCTTTAAATGCTGAAAAGTTGGTATACAATGACATGTTAGAAGTAGATGAAGAAGAGGGGTACAGATTACTTACTCGTAAAGTAGTAGCATCATTCTCCAGTGTACATGATATTAACTTTGACTATTTGTTAAAATGTGATGACGACTCTTTTGTCAACATGCCATTAATTATCAATGAGTTGAAACAAATGCCCAAAACAAGGTTCTATTGGGGCTATTTTGATGGTAATGCACATATTAAAAAAAAGGGTAAATTCAAAGAAACTGAATGGATATTATGTGATAGATATTTACCATATGCCTTGGGAGGTGGCTATATTTTGTCCAAAGATCTTATTACCTATATAGTAAAGAATCAAGATTACCTAAGGTATGTTGATCATAGTACAATGTTGCAATTAAGTATAAATTATAATAAGAAAATATTAATGTTAAGTTTAATAAAATTGTTAGGTTATATCTAACCAACCATAGCTGTCTTATTAGAAACTTGACTAACAATTTTTATTCCAGTTACTTATTTTTATTTTTCAGTATGTTTGCTAGTGAAGATGTTTCTGTTGGCGCTTGGTTGAGTCCATTAAATATAACAAGAAAACATGACCGGCGATTTGACACTGAATGGTATAGCCGTGGATGTCAAAATGATTATTTCATAACACATAAACGTAATCCTGAAATGATGAGACTTCACTGGTCACATTATATTCAGACTGGAAAAATATGTGATAAGGAGTTAAAGCATATGGCGTCCTATGAGTATGACTGGTCAGTAATGCCATCTAAATGTTGTGTGAGAAATTTGTCTTTAATTCCATAAATACATTTTCTAACTAAAAAAGACTGCTGTACCTAACTATTAATTTAAAATAAGAGTTTTGTTTTCAGTTTTTGAAAAGAAAAAATTATATAATATCATTAATTAACAATACAAGTTTAAAATAGAACATTTTATTCTCAATGTGTATGCAATTCTCAAAGACAATAATATTACAAATTACAATAGTTAAATCAATTGTTCTTATCACTGTATATTATTTGTATATACATACATAAACACATAATATGTATGTATTTATGAAATAAAAAAATATATTTCATTTTTAAAATATGTTATTTTTTCTTCCTGTCTGTAATGCATTTTGGGCAGAACCATTTTCCTTTAGGCTTGGTAGTTAATTTAACACATGCAAAGTGGAACCATTCAATTGGACACTGAAACAATATTTACAATAAAAATAGAACATTATTGCATTTTATTGCATTTCATGTTAAATAAAATGTTTATATAACAAAAAAGTAAAAATTAAATAAATATTAAAATGCTTACGTCCGGGTTGTCACAACCAATCATTTCACCATAAGAAACTTGGTTGCATAAGCAGTATGTTGGTTCATTTGGATCAACAGGCATGTCTAATACTTCAGAGTGAGTAACTCCAGCACCAACTAATGCACCAGTAAGAGAACTAGTCTCTACTGCAACACTGGCTACGCTGTTTGTAGGGTTTGTTGGATTGGTGACAACACTGACCAAAGGTGTTTTGCTAGGTGCTGCATTAGTTGTTTTAGCACCTCCTAAAATTATTAAAAATTATTATACAATAGAACCAACAAAAACCGTACTAAAATATGGTTGTCTGCAAACCTTTTTTCAATTGTTTCTTTTTAGATGTTTTAGTAACCGTTTCTTCTTCACTTGACGCACTTTTCTTTTTAACTTCTTTGTCTTTAGTCTTCTTACGTCCTCCTGAAAACAACAAGCATTTAAAAATATTGTGGAACACAATACTAAAATAACACATACGCTTTTGTGAACCTTCCTCTATATTTCTCGTAGCGCTGATGGCTTTATCTTGAATTTCGGCTTCGAATCGCGCTAAATCTGAATCTAATTTTCGAATATGTTTATCCACCTGAAAGGTACAATAATTTAAAGTATTTTAAGGATTTTGTGAACAACTCAAAATCAACACACCAATTCATAAGTTTGTATGGCCAGTTGAACTTTATCGTCACCATATTCCTTCGCTTTGTCAAACTGACGTTGAATGCTGGTCATAGTTTCACTCTTTTTTTCTGCAGTATATCCTTTGACGTTTGACATATAATCGTCGGCCAACTTGTCAATGCTGCGCATTAGTTCCTGAGCTCTCGAATCGAGGTCTCGCATCAGAGTGAAGTTTCGTTGTAACTCAACAGGAAGGTTCTCCAAACCTAAAATATCACTCAATTAGTTTATCGTTGAAATGTTAAAGCGAAAGAAAACTTACTGTCCAAATAGTGTTCCAAATATAAAGCTGAAGTCATAATTACTATTTTATGATTCAACCTAGAATTTTAGAAGAAAAAAATTAGCAATAAACAGTAAAACTTGTAAACAACAGCAATCTGGAATTTATTGTGTTTTTGTTTATCAACTTTTTGAATACGAAATTTGCCTCATAAATTTCTTCTGTTGATATCGCGAATTCGCGAATCACAAGATTTTGTCATTTTTTGGTATGGTATATCAGTATGTCACATGTAGAAATATATTCGAATTTTAAAGAACTACGGCAGGCTTAGTAACTGGCAACACTGTGAAAATTCAGAAGTTTTAAACGACATTTTCATTTTTCACACAGTTATTTATTTAAATTTTAATCAGGCCTATGGCTATGGCTCTTTCAAGATTTAATAATTCTCAGATCATTTATATGTATCATATAAAGTCATACCTCATACAGGGACGTGCCTAGATTTTTTTTCAAACACTTACTTATTTATTTCTCGTATGGTCTAATCCAACACTAACAATATTAAAATTAGTTTAAACTATAGCAACAATAAACATTGCAATAAGAAATATAAATATAAAATGTAAAAACATAAACTATTAAGTATTTAGTAATTAGTCAAATAGTTAAAAGAAATAATCTTATAAATACAAATGGATTTCTGTCTGTTTGTCCTTAATCGATTCCTAAACGGCTGGACCGATTGCGACAAAATTTGGTACAGAGATATATTGGACCTATGCGCAGAAGATAGGCTAAGTTAAAAAGTGATAGGCAGATAGGCCCAAGGCCCAACCTGGGACATGCTCAGACATTTTTAGATTTAGGATGGAAATGTTTGTTTATAAATGGTTAGGCTATTAGTGCGAAAGAAATTATTATCCCTAAATTTGTAATTATTATTTTTAGATTCTGAACGAAGTGATGAATGTATTGATTCTACAATGATGTGTGTGTGTTTTTTTTTGTGTCTGTATACAGCATAACTAGTCGAAATAATGCTTCGATTTCAAACTTTAGGGGTGGTTTCCGATGTAAAATTGAAGATCCTTGGTGCATTATAGAGGTCAAAAGTAAACATTTTCCAACAGTTTTCAAAAAAATCGATTTTTTTATATGGTTATAATTCAAAAACTAATCACTGTAAATACTTGAAATTTTCAACAAATGTTTATGTTAGTGTTATCTGTATACAGTTTAATTTTCAAAATTTTTTTACTTTTTTTGAGCTATTTATAGACCACTGAAATTTTCAATTTTTTTGAGAATTTTTTTTGAAGTGTCGGTAAAAAAATGTAGGACGACCAAAAAAACTTGAAAATTTAATACACGGTTTCTTATGAGTTGTTCTTATTGTAGCTAAAAAAAATTAAAAATCGTAAGTCACAATTTTTTTTAATAAGCGTTTACAGTTCAAATTTTGACTAAATACATAAAAAATTACGGCAATGTTCAAATTATCTTAGATCGAAACTCATAAAAGTTTTTCTTTTTATACCTAAGATTTGAAAATTTTATACAAGGCTCCTAAAATATTTTTACAATAGCATTTGAAAAATAAAAGAAATATATAGTCACATATTTTTTTTATAAGCATTTACAGTTCAAATTTTGACAACATATGTAAAAATCACGAAAATTCGTAAATTATTTTATTCTAGATATTCATAAAAAAATTTCCTTTTAAATCTAAGATTTGAAAATTTAATACAAGATTCCTTACAAATTTGTCAATTTTATCACAAAAAAATGTCTACCGGAAATTCAAATTAAATTTTTATTAGCATTTGAATTTCAAATATTGACAAAAATTTGTCAAAACCATGAATATTTGCAAATTATTTTGTAGTTAAAAATTCATAATATTTTTTGTATTTATATCTAAGGTTATAAAATTTAACACCAAGTTTTCCATAAGTTTTGCTTCAAATAGCTATAGAGAAAATTTGAAGCGTCATTATAGGAAAAATGTTTTGAGCGTTTGAGTTTTAAATTTTTATGAAATCGCGTAATGATAACGATTTATCCTCAAACCAGGACAGGTATAAGTATATCTATGATAATATAAGGTATTATGAATTATGATAACTACATGATAACTACACTAATTGATTAACCATGTCTTATGCAAAATGCGTCTTAATTGAAAAATAAAATATTTGTTTCAAAATAGAATATATGTCATATGACAATATTTAAATATAATATAAATATATCTTGTAGACTGACAAATCATCTCCGTTCAGAATCGTTTTTCGTATACAGTGATACCTATCATTGCATTCAAATTTAATCCCATCCATTACAGTAACCTACTGTACAGCAGAGCGACATCCACGACTTACCCGCTTTTTTATAATTTTATTTGTTTCCATTACATACCTACTATATACTATATGATCTAAGGAAATATCATTACAACGATCAAACGGTGAATTTTTTATATTTTCTTGAAATACTAATGCGATAATGCATTTACTGTTTTTCTTGAAAAATAAAATAATAATTAGGTATTATTGTTATTATTATAATTAATAAAGTAATAAACATATAGGCAATATAACAATCATAATAACAATAATAATAATATTATTACCTACAGTCGATACTGATTAATGAAAAACCATCTTCATAACTCACAAGTGTTAAGAGGAATTACAAAAACTGTAAAATTGCAATACCGGAAGGTGTGTATACCTAGTATAGTTATGGTACAGGCAAAAGGCAAATGGAATATATCTATCAGTGGCATAATTAGGAATTTGTCTTAGGGGGGGATAAACATTTTTTTCCGCACAAAATACTTAGATTTTCTAGTACAATATCTGGGAAAACTATTTCATCAAAAATTCTTAAACTAATATATATGTACACAAAATGTATTAATAAATGTGCTTTAAAATTCTACACAATTTAGTACTTATACAATATTATTATAATTTCTTCAAAATGAAAATTTTGAATATATTAGAATTAAAATTTACTTTTAAATTAAATAATAATTTATAGATTTCTTGATATTAATTATATTTAATATATTTCGTCGTGATGTCAGCACGATAAAACATATATTTCCATAAGCTTCAAATTAATATACCTATTATAAATATACACATTATATAGACTCTTTGAGGGGGATATATCCCTCATCCCCCCATAATTACGCCTCTGATATCTATTATGTTAGTATAACAAAATTAACAATAATTATTTACATTTTATACGTTATACCAATAATTAATAATTATAGATTGGATCACGATATATCATATTGTATGTAGATAATATTATTATCTTTGTTGTGTATTGAATATAGATAGTATAATCTATCTATAAATGATTATAATACAATATTTATCATGGCTGTTATAGAGTGTATTATTATCTATGTTTTAAGTTTTTAACATATTTAATACCTGTCCTACATCAACAACTCTTGCTAATAACTACCCATGAATGGCAGAAACCAATCACCGAAGAATATAGATAGTGATGCCAATCACTCATCAATCAGCCATTCACATAGTCATTACGACTTACGAGTCAATCAGTTCAATTTCATTTAATCTATTCTGATTTCTGGGGTTCAACTTTCAACTACGATTACGATAACATACTTCAACCTTTGTCTTTTGTGCGATTATTCAACGATCCACAATCAGCTACGTAGCTTTTGATTCACAATACCCATTACAGTATATATTATACTCGACTCTTTCAAACGTTTCTACTCGTGAGCGACAGTGTTTCCTCCAGATATTTGATTATTACCATAAAAGACTAGAGTAATTGAGGTAATTTATAAGAATAGTATAAGATAAGTACCTATAAATATGAATATTTTTTAAATGCTTTTTTCACAACAGATGAACTATAACTATATTACTAATGTGTTTTACTAAAGACTACTACATTACTTGAGTTTTTTTTTTTTTTAATAAATAAAATTTATTGTTTAGTGTGTACTATACCAAGTTAGGCCATCAGTGTTAACCATGTCAAAACCTCAAGTGTTAATTACAATGAAACACGTTCCAGAAATTGCAATTAGTTTACTTCGTGAAAGGTTAGTACCTATTGGCTATTCCTAAAGTTTAAGCTTAATAATTTTTTGACATGTATTTGTATATTTTAGATTTGATGTCAAAATTTGTGATTCCCTAATACATGCTTCCAGGACAGAAATTTTAAAAGAAATACCTGGGAAATTTGCAATATTTTGTAATCCATCGGACAAAATTGATGAAGAACTAATTAAAACTGCAGGTTAAAAATATATAACTAGATAAAGTAATAATAATAATATTTTAGGTAACTAATGTAGTTAATCATTTTTCATTTTGTAGGCCCCAGTCTAAAGGTTGTTGGTACCATGTCTGTAGGATATGATCACGTTGACTTGACTGCAATGAAAAAATATGGCATACGTTTGGGATACACACCAGATGTTTTAACTGAAACTGTAGCAGAAACAACAATTGGGTTGTTGATATCAACAACGAGACGATTTTTTGAAGCTAACCATGCATTGAAAACGTATACTAAATAAAAAGTTGAATAACAATATAGTTGAATGCAAGTAAAAATTAATTTTTTTTAGAGGTGGATGGAAAAATGTGACACCTACTTGGATGTGTGGTAGAGGTATTAGAAACTCTGTTGTTGGTATTGTTGGATGTGGCAACATTGGAACATCAATTGCAAAGAAGCTGAAGACGTTTGAAATTTCTCAACTACTGTACACTAGTAGAACTGAAAAACCTGCTGGTAAAATTGTTTTCACTTAAGTGTATACTATATAAAAAATGAAAATAATAAAAACTTTCAACTCATGATTAATTAGTCAAAGAACTTGGTGGAAAAATGGTTACTGTCGATGAGCTTGTCGAACAAAGTGACTTCATAATTATTTCTATTGCACTGACTGAGGACACAAAGTTTATCATTAATAAAGAACGTATTGCCAAAATGAAGTCACACGCTGTATTGGTAAACATTGGTCGTGGAGGTAAGGCAAATTTTAAGCATGCAAATCATTACTTTAGATCAGTATTATGTTAATATTTGAGTTTTCAGGACTAATTGACCAAGACGCACTCATTGAAGCATTAAAAAAAAATAAAATTGGAGGTGCTGGCCTAGATGTTATGACACCAGAACCATTACCACTTGATAGTCCTTTGATAAAGATGAACAATGTTGGTATGTATAACAAATATTATTTTTGAATGCTTAAAAATAGTATTATATAAATATGTTATATTATTTTTGGACATTAGTGTTGTTGCCACACATTGGGAGTGCTACCATTGAAACACGGACAGAAATGGCTGTTATCGTTTCCAAAAATATAATAGCTGTTTTGGACAATACTGCAATGCCAAATGAAGTTCAGTTTTAATTTAATTGTCACATTTAATCAAAATTTGATTAAAATTATCTAATTTGTGAATGTTACAAAATATAAAATGTTAATTTTTATTATTACATTTATTGATTTAACATGTTTTTATATAATATGTTCTTTAATATTTTAAATTTATTTTATTGTAAGAATTATTATTTTCATTATTTTATTAATCAATTATAAACATATTTTCTACTACTATTTAATTTAAATTAAATCCTTTAGAAATTTATTATGTCTATTTGACATAATAAACTCATTACTCAATTTGTATTATTATTAGATGTATTGACATATTAATACGTTTGCTCAGACATAGACAGCTTGAGACAGGGTAGTCTGATGATCTAAATATTTGCATTCAAATTTAAGTTTTTTTCTTTAGCTGAGTCGTGACATTTTTCAAACATTTCCACTCCAAACATTAAATACAAATGGAAGGGTCACATAGTTTTCTAAAATTATCTTATTTACAAATTCACAATATAGATAGTACTATTGATTTATCATTCACTTTTTACTTCCATTTGAATGGTTAAAAAGTCCTGTTTAAAGATATGTATTTTTTTTAAATCTAAAAACCATATAAAATTTAATTTTAGATACTAGTAATTGTAATGATTTTTTATAATTTATGAGTTATCATGAATGGAACAAAGCAGATGAATGTAAAAAAACAAAAACATATACTTAGTGGAGGAAACATTTCATATAATTTTAATTGTTTTTTTTTTTTCAAAAACCAAAATTAATGACTGAACATTAAAGATAGTCGTGTTCTACTCAAAATCGTGTCGTAATTAGCCGACTGGACCTCAACTACTGCCCACTAGCGCCTAGACTATTTTTTTATAAGTACACAGTACTGCAGTAGGCTCAATTATTATGACAATATATACTTATTCAGTTATACATATATCTTGTCATGGGTTCATTTAGGGCCTGATTCACCAATTTTTGGATCCTTTACAATTTTGGGCCCTAAATTTTACATCTCTATTTTCTTCAATGCTAAAATAAAAATGTACGCATAATATATTTTTAAAAGTAGGATTATTCAACACCAAGTAGATCATTGAATATAACTCGTGAAAATAGCCATTTCATACGATAAACAGTATACCTACTAATTATTACCTATAGATTAAAATGTAGTTTGATTATTATTAATTTATGACACCTATTTATTATTAGAAAAATAAATTACCAAAATCGAAAGAATAAGTTTTGTCTGTTGGTTCCACTTGATAGAAAAAAAATAATTAACTTAACTGTACAATAATTATAATTAACTATAAAAAGTTAAAACAATACAAAATTTAATAAGTTGAAAACAAAAATAACTTACTTGTTAACAGGGGTTAAAGTGGGGGGGGACGCAGGAGGACTCAGTCCCCTTACCTCTGACGGCGGTTAAAAAGCGTCCCCTTTAACAAATTAGGATTTTATACATTAGACATTATACATAAAACTATATATGGAACGCTTAAAACTTTTTGGAAACATTAGTCCCCTCTGGAATTTTTTCCCACTTTAACCTCTGCTTGTTAAATTAAAAATTAAAATTTTAACTTAAATTTAACTTTTTAATAAGTTAATGCCTATTGCCTACCATTGACTAGTAATACCTCAAATTTCAACAGATTTTTCGATTTCAGTCATTTCATTGTCATTGGTATATTTTTCAGTAACGTCTGTAATAGTAAATAATATAAGAGTATGACTTTAATACTTCATATTGTTAATAAACATTTATTACCCGTCGATTGTGTGCTAATTATCTAAACGTAAATTTATCCAAACTACCGTCTAATTTTTTTGATTCTTAATCTCGTTTATCCTTTAATTTTCTCTTAATTGAACCACTTAAATATTTTTTTTTGAGATTTGAAACTTTTAAAAATAATTAACAAATTACTAATAAATCTACAACAAATACGATTATTTTTAATATACTAATATATTATTATTATTATTTAATATTATGACGATAATAATGACAATTAGATTTTGTTATCAGCAATGTTGATTAAAGCCATCGTTTTCGCAAAATCTCCTTTATACCTTGTAATCCACCAAAATATCCAAGTAAAATTGTGTTTGCCCTAAATATGATAAAATGGCCAAATGGTATATAAATATAATTAATTTTATATAGGTGAAGTCGGTGGGCCCCTCTTTCGAGTAGGCCCAGTGCTAATGTCTCATAAATATAGCCACGGGTTCATTAGAACTTGGCATGTGCTAGAGTTCTAGTCTTCTAAAGTCTTGACTTTATTACTTTAAGAGCATCAAATAATAACTCGTAGGTACTACTGTAGTATAGGTAAGTCCGTTAATGATTATAATCGAACTATCGAACTGTTCAGTGTTCACGTGATAGTGTAATACTGTAATAGGTACAATATCTAAATCTGGTAGTGGATAGTGCGTGCATACTTCATAGTATATCTATATATACAGTGTACATTTTTTAATTTTTTGTTAAACGTCAGTGGTCGCCAATAGCACGTGAACACCGTTATATAATAGTGATTTAAATTTAAATCATAATCATTTCGTGTGTGTTAGGTACCCGTATCACATTATCACTGTATCTGATGCATAGACGCGTATAAACTGATCGGGTGTGTTGTTTTTTACGCGTTTAAAAATTAAAACCATTGAGAGTAGGCCGAAGTTTTTTGTGTTTCTTAACAAGCCATAATTATTATTCAATCATTTTTATTGACAGTGCGGTAACCCAACAACACGAGTAGCAACCGACACGTCACGGCTAACGGCCATATACGAGTATACCATTTTTCTATAGATAAGGTAAACATAATAGCTATTAAGTTACTCATTGTTTAACACTTAACTTTTTCGAACTGAAATTCAGTTCAGTGACTGGAATATTAGTACGGAAAACTTAGTGTTTATCAGTTATCTTAGCCCTTAAGTTAATACCGTTAATATAAAATATGTAACTAAACCCTACAAAAGTTTTAGGTAATTGTGATTACTTGAATCCGTACCAAACAAGAATTAAGTTTTGTGCCTTAAAAACTAGTTGCTCGTAGTAGTCCGAGCCTTGGATTTGAAAGTATCGTAATTTTTAAAAAAGATAACATTACAAAACGCTTGAGTGGAGTTCAGGTTTAAAAATGTTATAGTTATTAGTACTAGTACACAAGTACGATGTGTCTACCTACAAAGAAATTGGTATGTTTCGGATTAATTTTCAAATTTAGATTACAGTTGATACCTACATTGTTGTAACTTATGAGTTATAAGTTATAATATTTCAAATAATAGTTGCGATTTGAAGAAGAAAATTCCAATAGGGTTTGATTTTATGAAATATTAAAAAATTGTTATCAGTTTGTTAACAGTTAAATCTTATCAATTTAACTGAATATTATCGATATCATCACGTCTTACACAATCATGAGTTACTTACCTACGCCATAATTTAAAAACTAACATTCGAAAACCTAATTATTTTTTTACAAAATATTGACAAAGTGCATGACGCATGTATTGCCTTATTATCATTATTTTCTTTAAGTCATAGAGATTATGCATACAAATTGAACTTAAGTTGAACATGGCTGAAATTATTTCAATTAAGTATACAAGGTTATTGCATATAATATACCTAGGGTTGCCATACGTTCCGGAAAACGGGGACTGTCACCGGTTTTCGACTTTATGTCCCGGTGTCCCGAAAAATGTTTTCGGGGTGCCTATATTATGTCCCGGTTTTAGGAAAAAATGTTTAGTGTTTAATTTTGACAATTTTTTTCATAGAATAATTGAAATCGAGAGTCAAAATGTTATTGTTAGAGATAACAAATAATTGATAAATCCTTAAGCTAAATATAAAATAATATCGGGAATATTCGAGGACAACTAACGAGTCGTGTGCACTGACTATTGCTCCTTATTAAATAGTCAAGAGCAGGCAGCTTAAAAACAATTATATTTTTTTGTCGTATATAAATTGGAAATACATTTATTCGACAGAGTCTTAACAAATGTTCCATACCTAGTAATAATTCATAAGTTTCACCATTTAGATTATAATTTATAATAATAAAAACCAATAATTTCCCTATGCTGTACCTACATATAAAAACAGATAATATACAGGTGTTTCTGAATTTTGTAAGGTAATTAGTATACGGATACTCACTGTGATGCCATAATAAAGATTTTTGAAATTTTTTTTGTAGCTTCAAAATCTAGGTTTTTAAAGTTATTTTTAGGATATTATTTTGGATGTAGAAATAAACACTCTTAAACCTTATTTTTTGTAAAATCCGTAAAATCGTTTTAAACGCTAGAGTAGGCAGTAGCCCAACTTAAAAAAGTCGCATGATGCATCGATTTGTATAAGAACAGTACAAGATAACCAGTGGTGATAATTATTTGTTGTCATTGAACATACATATACATAAAATTAATTATTACATTGTTTTACAAAGTCAACTAATAAAAAAAAGATGAAATAATTACAAAATTAGCGCTAACAGAGTTTTAAATGACCTAATAAAGTATTTCAAACCAATCCGCACTAAATATTTATATTAAATTTGTACTAGGAACCCCTCATACGAATAGCATGTAGATTTTCTTCAAAACACAAATGTGAGTGTAAATTAAAATTACTCACTATGCTCAAAATCTAAAATTTTATATACTTGTCATGTATATAGCGGTTTTGTTTTACATATAAAAAATAATAAATTATTCCATATAGGTAGTCTAGGTAGAAATAGTGTTGTTTCTATATTTATTGTATTACAATATAATTTTACCCTGAGTTTTCCATTCCTAATCATTATTTCTTATTTTTTGTCCCATGTATTTACGTAAATATTATTATGGTTTTTACAGAGGCAAATTGTTTGGAGTATAAAATCACGTGTTTAGTGCACAACGATGTCATCTAAACCAATGGTGTTGTTAGTACGTGATGATTTTCCAAAAAAAGCCATTGATTTATTACGTACAAGGTATATAGATTAATTTTTAATTTTAATTTTTGTGATGAAGGTGACTTTATTATGGTGATTATTTTTCATAATATTTATAAATAGTCAACATGTACAATGTTTTTATGTTTGATCTTTTAAGTGAAACAATTATATATTATAAGTTTATTGGATTTTTATATGTAGAAATAGTTAGTTTACATACAAGTACATGAAACGTTAATTTATTGGTGGAATAAATTTAAATATGGGAATTAGAACGCTTAAATTTGGTAATAGTACATTGTGATAAATGTATGGAAAGTGAGCATTGTTTATTTTATCGTTCATACCGAATATAATTTGAAATAGCTAGTGTATTTTGTCGTGATTTGAAAATTATAGAATTATATTGTTTGATCTCTATTTCATCAATGAAATATTCGTTTTGTACATTGCACTGTAGTCGTCATGAAACGTCATGGGTCAATTACCAAAATCTAACAATGCGTCTAATGGTTCCATCATTTGTACTATAAAAAATGAATAATATCGAATATTTCAAAAGTTAATATTTATGTTTTGGAAACAAGTATGTTCAAATTGTCATCCTTAATATTGAGGATACAATTTTTATGGCCGATCCTGGCGTTGTATATGTTTTAATTTGTTTAATACACAAATACTCGCGATTGCGTAAAACACAGATAAATCAAAAAAATTTTAAGATCTTAAACAAGCATTGTAATAGAAACTAATTACAGGTGTGACGTGAAGTTGCTAAAACGCAGCAAAAAAGATGGATTAATAACCACGCAAGATATTGTTGATTCCGTTCCCGGCATGTTTTCAATTTTCTGTTATTCTGGGATCCCAATAAACGAACAGATCCTAAAAGCAGCAGGTTAGTGTTGGTTGATGATATTATGATGTTATAAAGTTTCTATATTAAATCAAATATATCATGGGTAAATACGAAAAAAATATTAAAAACGTTTTTGGAAAAAAATCAAATTTTTTTTATTAAGATAAGATAAAACTGTCTAGGAAGAAGCTAAAGTACATTATAAGCGTTTTCATAACCGTCTGTCCACCAACAGTAATCCACTAATCCGCGATCTCGAAGTCCCGACCATTCCTGGCAATCCTCCTAGGCGTCTAAAACGCAATCGGTGTCGTGACCTTCTCACCCTCCCCCCATCCAAATTAAAAAAATAAATAAATAATAGCAAAAAATATATAATAAATACCCATGTTGAGTGTCATTGACGGATGGCTTCTCACAACCCGTGTATTCATGTAAATATATGCTTAGGTTAGTATTTTATATTAATGTTAACTGTATAATAATATGTATGTATCTCTCATCTCATGTACTCATTGTGCCTCATAGGTACAGATTGTATATTCTAAATAAAGAAAAAAAAAGATAAGATAACATGTTCCTTATAAACCAAGGTGCGTTTGTAGCACTTTATTTTGAAAAATTTAAATTTTACTGATGTGAGTGGTTGCGCATTTCCCCCAGACCGGACACGCATAAGTGAGTAGTGGGCGTAGAATTTGTTTAAATATTAGAAGAGAGAATTTTTTCTGTATTGGAGATTTTTTATTGAAAATAGGGTATAACATAGAAAGGCGCTGATATGTCTGTTGAAGTTTGGATGAGATATGGGGCTGCCATGTTAGCCGTTTATCCAATGTCAAGCCGAGGTACTTTACTGACGAGTTCCAAGGTATATTTACATTGTTAAATGTTAATTGTGTAGAGGGGTGGTAAGGACGAAGACTGAAAATTACATCTGTGCTTTTTGACGCATATTTTTGGATACGATATTTATTACACCAATAAGATATTGTATTAAGATGTAATTGCAGATTTGTGGTAATTGCTTCAATGTTTCGTGATTCGGTGAATATTGTAGTATTGTCTGCAAAAAGGGCAATATTCGTATGAGGTGACTGGGGGATATCAATGATATCATATCATATACGTTGATGTTAAATAGAATGGGACCAAGCTTAGAGCCCTGAGGTGCTCCAGCAGATATAGGCATAAGGTCAGAGGTGTTATCATTTATTTTAACAGCGAACTGCCTGTTAAGTAGAAATGAATTTATAATATTGAATAAGTAAGATGGAGTGTTCATGGATTTAAGTTTAACAGTAGGCCCTCGTGCCAGACTTTATCGAATGCTTTTGAAATATCTATAAATACAGCTCTAGTATGACAATGTTTTTCAAATGCAGTATTAATGTGTTCAGTTATTCTAAGTAATTATTGAACCGTAGTAGAATGATATGATCTAAACCCGAATTGGAATTTAGGTATAAAATCTATGACATTTAAATATAAAAGAATCTAGTGTGAATGACTTTTTCAAACAATTTTGAAATTGAAGATAAGAGGCTGATTGGCCTATAGCTGTTAGGATTGGATTTGTCCTTCCTTGGTTTGTTTATTAATATTATGATTGTGACTTTCCATTTGGATGGAAAGTAATCAAGACGCAATAAAGAGTTAAATAGTGTGGTCATAAACACTAATCCTTTCAGTGGTAATTTTTTTAGATTAAGGTTTGTAATTTAGTCGTGACCCAGTGATTTTTCGTTCGGAACATTTTTAATAATTTGTTTGATTTCATTTGGCGTTACGTAATTTATGGAGTCTTGGACTTCATAATTTGGAAGTTTTAAGATGTGTTTTACTCTTAGGTCAATGCTTGGAATACATAATATATGGTTGGGACTGTTGGGAGAAAAGGTATTGTACAGCATGTTTGAAAAAACATCACATTTTCCTTGATCGGATATGACAAGTTTTGGATCAGTGCGGAGAGGGGGAATGGTTTAATAGCCTTTTTGTTGCTTTCCACAAATTTGATTCACCCGGTCGCATGTTTGTCAAGTAACTATTGTATGAGGATACACGGTAATTTTGTAAAGCTGCTTGTACTTCTTTGGTGAGTAGTTTTAGTATTTTTTTTATCTGTGGGGTTCCTATGGTATTGCCAGGTGCATCTGGCTAAATGTTTACGACGAAAAAGTGAAGATGTGCAGTGTTGTAAGTTGCCAGGACTGTGTATAATTTGATATTCGGGATTAGAACAGGATTAAGTGGCTTCTGTTATGACGTCCGTCAGATGATCGGCTGTTTGTTCTGCTATTTAAGTGGTAGGTATACTTGTTGGTATTTTCATATGAGATTGTACATGGTTAGAGTCTTAGAGAATCTATTCCAGTTTGGTTTACCTTTAATTAATGAGTTTTTGTACGGCGGAAAAGTGAGGGTGAGTTAATCGTAAACAGATATGTGATCTGAGTCGAGTACAAATGTACAATGAGAGGTTTATGCACGCATACAAATTACAAATGGGACAGATTTAATTATTAAAATGTCTAATATATCGGGCAAACGGTTTATTTCTGTTGGGAAGTAATTAGGTGTATTTTGAGCTGATATTGAAAAAAGTGTGTTTGCTATGAATGCTTGTAATTTAGAGCTATTTGGATTTGTAACACGGCATCCCCAGTTAATGTGTTTAGAATTTAAATCACCAGCAATTATAACTGACTCATGACTTTTTTATAATCTGCGATAAGCATTTGGCGACTAGGAGGTTGATACGCATACTGACGAACGTTATATGCTTATTATTTATGCTAATGGAAACTGCTACGGCTTCTAGGAGGTACGTTAGGACGAGTGTAGGCAATTGTTGTTGTTTGATTTTGTTCCGTACTAGAATAGCCACTCCGCCCATGGCACGAGATTGTGTAATACGATCAGCGCGATAAATTTTGTAGCCTGGAAATTTAATTTTATCTGTATGCGACAAATGCGTTTCAGTAATGCATGCGATATGAATGTTGTGATGATTAAGAAAAGCTAGTAATGTATTTCTTTTATTTTTAAGACCGTTAGCATTCCCGTTTAATAATAAGGTATTATGGAACTCCATTAGTGTTTAAGTTTAAGCTGTTAGTGCCGGATCACACTATGCGTTTTGTCGGTTGCCGATAAAATGTATCCCGATTAACCGCAAGCGAGAAGACCGACCACACTACGCGTTTTATCGGTTGCCGATTTTAATTAAACTTTAAAAAAATTATAATTTATATTAAAAAACCGCAACCGATGATCCGCATGTGTGGTCGGCTCAATATTAACTAAAGTGTTTTGGGGTATTTTCCGAAACGCATCGGCAAAGTCAACCGCAACATGTTGCGGCCGGTTCCTGACGATTTTAAATCAGTTCGCCGAATCGGTCAGTCTGGTCCTGATAATACGGTTTAATGTTAATTATGGATGTCGCAGTCGTTTACCGATCGGTTGCGTTTTATCGGCAACCGACAAAACGCATAGTGTGATCCGGCACTTAATGATGACTGTCAGGTTTTGTATTATTTTCTGCATTAATTGGGTAACAAATGTGTTAATTAGTGGTAAAAGAGTTTTCATTAAGTCGTTATCGTTATCTGTGGAATTGGCTGATTTGCCTTTATAATTATTGTTATTACTATTACTATTACACTCGGAGTTGTATGTGTAATGCATATTAGTGTTATCTTTGTTTGAATTATATTTTGAGTATTTTCGTTAGGTATTGCGATAGTGTGATTTTTGGGATGGGACAGATTTGTACTAGTTCTTTTTAGTTCTTGATATTTCTTTGTAAAAAGTACACCTTCTATAATTAGCTGGGTGATCACTATCACAGTTAACACATTTTTTTTTTAGGGGGAGCTTCTGTTGGTTTCTTTCATTGATTGTAGTGATGATCACCCGCACATTTGACACACCTTGATGGTAGATGGCAAAACTTTTTGGTGTGGGAAAATCTTTGACAATTAGTACATTGTGAGATGTTCTTGGAGGCTTTACGTGATTCTACTATTATTATACAACGTAGAAGTCTATTTAAAGAATATATTTCAATAGATAATTTTGATAATAAAACTGTTACGATTGGGATTTGCGATTTGAACTGGTTTTGAAGGCATGAGACTGAATCGACTTAAAATTTAAGTTCTACAAGCTTCAGATATATTTACAGGTAGATTTCTAATTACTACCGAAAGCTATTTATTTTCAGGAAGTTGGTATATGTGGCATTCAATTTCGATATCTTCGAAAAGTTTAGTTGCGATTCTATATTCAACAATCGAGTTTAAATTAATTTTTAGAGCAGATTTTGTATTTACAATGGAGAAATGTCCAACTGTTATATTTTCTAAAGAACAACGAAAGTTTTCGTAATCGGGAATATTATAAACTATAAACATATATAGGTGGAATTTTAGGTCTGGCCTGAGGTTGCTGAGTATTGTCGTTTTCTGTAATATTGTTTATTTCACCGGTGTCTTGAAGAGTTATTTGTTTATGTAATATAACATAAACATTATCAATAATTAATATTAAACATATTTTGTTACCTATATAATATAGGACCTAGTCTTAAAGTGGTTAGTACCATGTCAGTGGGATTCGATCACGTTGACTTGACGTCCATGAAAAAATATGGTGTACGTTTAGGAAATACGCCAGGCATTCTGACAGAAACGGTAGCTGAAATCGCTGTGGGTCTCATCATAGCCACCACCAGAAGGTTTTTCGAAGCGAACCGTGAAGTTAAAACGTAAGTGATCTAATCGTGTTTTTAAAATTACTATGAAGACCTGCGTTACGACCAGGGGTCCCGCAAAGAGGGGTTGGGTCAGAAGGACCCACGGTACGGCTGCCCGGACTTTCGAGAAACCAAATATATGATGTAGGGGCCTGATTACAACTAGTTGGTTTAATGGTGTACGGTGTACTCATATATACTTATCGTAATGTTCTAGTTGTATCTATACCAACGAGTCCGAATAGTAAAATTGAGTACACCTGCTTTTCATGCACATTTTTATCAAACATTTTTTTTTGAAGAATAATGTTTATTTAGCCTTTCATAGAGCTAGTATAAATCAGTGGTCGGCAACCTTTTTAAACTCCCGGGCCACATTCATAAATTAAAAAAAAGTTCGAGGGCTAGACAAAAATAAAAAATTTATTTTCCAAATTATTTATTAAGAAAAAAAATAACTGCTTAAATAAGCTTTAAAATAATATTAAAATAAAATCACAGTTTTTAATATTATAATTTTAATATAAAAGTATGGAAACTACAACTGCTTAATAGGCTTAATGTAATTTTTGTTGTTGGATATTGTTTATTTATTATTTTTTCGATTTCCACATCAAAATTTCTTATGCTGGCTCTAAATACATGGTGGAGATGGTTAAGCGTGAACGGTTTGGGTTTTTAATTTTTTTCATATGAGAAAAGGCCTGTTCACACACGTAAGTGTAACCAAACATACTGAAGTATTTTGCAGCTATATTTTTAATTTTTGAAAATGATGCAGGAAGTTGAGCAAATAAAAGTAAAGCGATGCTTTGAATGAGTCTTTTAAGATATCTTGTGGCTGCAAATCTATTATTTCCAGTTGAAGCTCAACGGGTATATCTTCAACATCAACATTAAACGGATTGGCGAGCAGTTGAAAATACTGTGAATGTCGTTTGAAATCTTGAAATCGATTATTAAATTCTTGTTGGAAAATGTGTTAATTCACTTTTTTCAATGTGAGACCGTAATATTTTCAATTTTATTTCAAAAGATGATTTAATATGAAGCCACATATCAGGAATATGTTGATTTTTACCTGTTGATTTTTATTTTTTTTTGATATGATATTCAATTAAATTTTGTTGTTGTAGAATTTAAAGAGGGCCGTATTCAATAGACTCGCGGGCCGCCGGTTGCCGACCACTGGTAATATAAATAATAGTTGTACAATTTAACATAATTTTCGTTTAAAAATAATAATAATAAGAGAACATTAAACACTATTGTATGTTTATATGTTCAAGCAATATTTATAATAGATAATACTTAAAAAAAAAAAAAAGAATAGTAATTATAATGTGCCTGATGTGGCATAGTGGTTGGCCGCAGTCACTACATGTTTCGACTTTCTGAGGTCAAACATTAGCACAAATTTTTTAAATACCTACCCTTGCTTTATGCCAGATAGTAAATCAAACTAATAACACGCGCGATAAGAGACATTTGGGACTGCTAATAGATAAAAGATCTGTTAAAATCTGTTGTATATTTTTTTACATGTACCTATATTATATTATAGTGGCGGATGGCAAGAATGGGTTCCCGGATGGATGTGTGGTAGAAGCATAAAAGGGTCGGTCGTGGGCATCTTAGGTTGCGGCAACATCGGCACATCGATCGCCGAGAAATTGATTAATTTCAAATTGTCTCAACTTTTGTACACCAGTAGAAATGAAAAACCGGCTGGTAAGTATTTACGGATCTACAATGTATATGGATATTCGACAATGATCTGTGTACGTAAAATTCATAATTTGTAATCGGGGGCTTAAAAAATATATGTAAACATAGTAAATTCGTTAAATTCAAAGCCATGATTAATATTATGAAGTGTATTTTCGGCAGTCAAAGCCCTCGGTGGACAATTGGTCTCGGTGGACGAATTGATGGAGCGTAGTGATTTCGTCGTTGTCGCCTCGGCCTTAAATGAGGATACGAAATTCATTGTCAACAGAGAACGGATCGCCACCATGAAGTCCAATGCCATATTGGTGAACATAGGTCGTGGAGGTTAGTTTAAGTTATCAGTGACGTATTTAGAAGGGGGTTTGGTGGTTCAGCTCTCCCCTCCACGAAATATGTGGTTGGTGCGGGTGTAATTAATTAAAATTTAAAAAGGAATGTTGAAATTTAAATTTTTTATGTACCCTTTATTAAATGTAGATTAATTTTTCTCTTTGATTATTTTTGATATAATATATCATAATATCACTTTCTAATAGAATTGGTAATTACAGTCATTACAGTAACCTATTTGATGACGAGGCACACTCGAAACCTTAAAATTTATTTATAGCAATGATTTATATTTTATTTGTTTTTGAATTTCGCAGAGTTGGTTGATCAAGACGCTCTGGTCGAAGCGCTCAGGGAGAAGAGAATTCGAGGTGCTGGACTGGACGTGATGACTCCCGAACCACTGCCATTGAATCATCCACTAGTGGGCCTTGATAATGTTTGTATGTGCACTAACAATTATGGAATTTTTTTTTTTTAAATAAGTTGTAGATTATTTCGGTAATTTTTATAGTTCTCCACAAGTATTGAATTATAATAAATCTTTATCGGTTTTTATTTAAAAATAATATCTTCTTTTAGGATAAGCTTTTAGTATCTATTAAAATTTTTTTCTCATTGCCGCTGAAGTTGATTGATCAATACACGTGCTTATTAACATAGAGGTTTCAGTGTTCTACTTCAATAATATTTTCACGTTATTTGCAGTGCTCCTTCCACACATCGGCACCTCCACCTTTGAGACGGAGGAAGAGATGGCTGTGATGACCAGCCAGAACATATTAGCTGTGTTAGACGGCTGTTCTATGCCGCATGAAGTGTTTTTTTAAAACCAAAGCCATTATCTGCAGTTCCAAGTGCAAAACATAATAACAATTGTATATTTTAAAATTACAAAATAAAAATAAAAATTATATGTCGTGAAATCAACTACCAGGAGAGTGTCATGGTGTGAACAATAATTGTGGATAATAGTTACTATCACTCTATCTACTTATTCACCTTAGATCAGGGGTCACCAACTAATTTCTATGGGGGTCCGTTTTGAAACTTACCAAACTTTACGCGGTCCAAACAGTTTCAATGACTTTTACACACGTTAATAAATAGGTATTTATAATTTATAAATTTGTGATTATACTTATTTATTTATTCAGATTGTATTATACACACGTTAATAAATAGGTAGGTATATACATTTTTTAAATTTGTATTTATATTTATTTGTTTATTCAAATTGGCTTAGATCATATTATACACTGGATAGAGCTATGATTTAAAATCTTGAAGCGTAGCAGTTCGGGCCTGAAGTAATTTACTGCGCATGCGCAAAACTGTTTTATGACAAGAGATTACTGATGAATACACAAAAAACATAAGATATAACAATATATAAATATATTATATTATATATATATTATAAGATACAGTGAAACCTCTAAATACCGGACACTCTCGGTCGCTTAAATGTCATCCGCTATTAAGAGGGGAAATACAGTGAGTACACATTTCACCGTTCTCAAAATTCCGTCCATTATTTGGAAGTGTCCGTTAAAGGAGGTTTCACTGTATAACTGTCGTTATATACATTATATACATATTATTAGTTCCTTCCCCATCTCGCGCGATCTATTTCAGTTCTCAGTGTTCTCACGCATATGCAATAAAGTACTTCGGGCCCGAACACAGGTCTGCTTCAAACATGGACTACGCGTGATATACGCTATAGCTCATTTCAGTGATCTATATCTGCATGATAGTACTTAGTACTTACACGAAAGTAACCATTGCATTTTTCTATCATGTGCCCGCTGCTTAAAGTTATCGAGTGAACACTATCGAGACTTTATTCTCACGAGATATTATATAATTATAATTTTATAATAATTATATCACAATATTTTATTATAATTTATAATAACATATTTTACAGACAACATTATTTCGAATTCAGATTCAGATTTTAGTTTCAGTTCTTTATAACAGATATTTTGAAAAACCAAATTATAATATAGCATTAAAAATTAAAATGAATTAAAATCTTTTCAACTGGTTGAGAGGTCATGTTACAATAAGATTTAATACGTAACATAAATGATTTTGTGTGAACTGTTTAAGTTTAACAATTTTCAACTTTTTTTTCATTTTATATGACATTACTTAAGGCATATTTAATTGGATTTTAGGGTGTATAAATAATATCTACCCCAATGATAACACAGTAACACAGTATTTTCATTTTAACATATAAATGTAAACACTTCAAAGGTTTTCAACAATACTCTATATTATATAATCTAGTTGATTATTCATTTTCTAGTTGCACAACAGAAATATTATGCAGAACAACAGTTATTTATTCAATAATGAATAAACATTTAAAATATAACACAATAACTTATGAAAAACAATTTATTATTATATAATGTTAATTTTTATAGGTGGTGAAAAACTGAGAAAAATTATATTTGTCAGGATTTGTCAAATCTTGCACCAATTATTGTAGTAAAATGTGTAAAACTTTACTATTATTGCACAAGCTCTTTCAAAAAAATTTAAATAAATATTACAAATTATTATAAGCTATAATAACAGTGTTCGAACTCGGTATTTTTAAAACCACTCGATCTAATCTAGATCAAATGATACGCCGGACGGATGGTGCGTCAAAAGTTCATTCCTCCCTCTGCCGTTACCGGTTGCCCGTAATCTACCGGCCGACCGTCAATTATAGATTGCCGACCCGCTGATTATCGCCGGTCGTTGATCCAGCGATTATTCCTGGCCGGTCGCGATCGCGCGGCGCTATCGACGTCGGGCACTCACTCGTCTTTTGACGCCTTTTCTGAGCGGTTGAGCACGTCGCAGCTTTGGCGTCCCTCGCCGCTGTGCTTTGTTTTTTTTGCTGCCGCACAGAACCTGATGGTCAAGTGAATGGTTTATGTCACGGTCGCCGTAATTAAATCGGTTTTCCAGCTGGTCAACGGACGTGAAATTATCCGAATCATCGTGCTGTGCTCCCCGTGTGTTAAAGCTATACTCAGGCATGTAGTCCTTAAGTTATTTGTGAGTATGCTACATATGTGGCAGCTTTTGTCATCAACCCAGACCCGTAGCCACGGTGGGAAAGGGCGTTGCCCCCTTAATATATTAGACAGACATTGTTTTATATATAACACCCCCCCCCCTAAAGTTTGCTTTGCCCCACCAGAAAATTTGGTCTGGCTACGGCCTGCATCAACCCCTCCACCCCAACCTCCTTTCATTTATATAAATTAATAACATATAATTAGTTATTATTTTATTAAGTTGATTTTAAATTATAATAACTTTAACAATGTAATTAATATTATTATAAAGTATATTTATTTACCTAATACATAATATAATAATTAATAATACTTCTGTCAGCTAGTTTAAAACAATTTTTGTGAAGTGGGTATACGCATATTTTTCAGCGCATACTTCCTGTCTCAAGTTTTTTTATTTAGTATGTTCTCTTTTAAAAATTTGAAAAGTGGGTATGCGCCGCATAATATAAATATATTTATTTATTATTATTATTTATAATTTATAATGTATAATTCATACATATCTAAGGTTCCGAGTCTCGCTACCTACTCTACATCGGTAATTATTATTCGAATAATTATATTATATTTTTAATACTATCTGCACGGGTTTTCAACAACATTGTGGTTATGACCACGATTAAAAATATTATTTATGGTTATGAATTATGACCACGATTAAGAGTTATTACAATGTATTATCATAATATTTGATAAAACTGAGGATTATTACAGAATATCTTTATTCATTCCATTTATAGATTATATTTTAAATCAATTAAATGATCGATTTTTAACTCACGGATCTATAATTGAAAATTTTAACTCTATTTTACCATCATCCAATAGTATACATAATGAAGAAAAAATTAAGCAGCTAGTTGAAATGCATCAAGGCGATTTAGACTGCAAGTGTGAACAAGCAGCTGTGAGCGAAATTAAAATTTGGAAACAAAAATTTACAGTAACTAAAGATTTACCAAAAAATGTAATCGATGCTCTTCAAAAATGGTAACGTATCAATTTTTCCTTCTACTTTCAAACTTTTACAGATTTTAGCAACTCTCCCAGTTACGACTGCTAGCAGTGAACGATCTTTTTCTGCATTAAAAAGATTGAAAACATATTTACGAATCGCCACATGTAAAAATAGGTTGAATGGTTTGGCAATGATGAATATACATAGTGATATAATAACAGACCCTGATGATGTCCTAAATAAATTAGCGACTTAAACAAGAAGACTACGGTTGATGTAAATTTTTTTTTTTTTTCAAAGTTTATTAAGGCTTCAACAACACAGGTTTTTAGCCTACTTTAGTTAAAATTTATACAAGAAAAAGAAAGGAAAATATATATATGTATACATTAAATTTTGGAATACATTTTACTACATTATTATAGTTATTATTTACAATGGGTATTTAGTGTTTGATGTAAATTGTAATGTAATTAAAATATTGTTTGATATTAAATGCTTTAATTTAAGTACAATACAATTTGAAATAATTTGTTTTATGTATACCTACCTATTGTATAGACCTAAACCGTAAACCCCCGTCACCTCATAGAAAAATCCTGATTACGCCAATGTTCACAATGTCCACATATTTGACTGTAAATGTTTATAGTGCTTATACATTTACATTATTGATTTCAATTTAATAAATCATATTTCACTTCCAAGTAGTAGCGTAGTAGTACTAATATATAACTAATATTATTACCTATATCTGACCAACAATCGATATGTAATATGTTGTATTAACTAAAAATAATATCGAAAACGTAAGGCGCAACTGGTGGTTAATATTTATTAAATTTTAATAATTTTTTGAAAACAAATATTATTTTACTAAATGATTATTTTGAAAATTCCAAAAATTGAAACTGCTTAGAAATGTGTTATTTATTTTCAAATTTACGCCATCAAATTGAATTTTATTATAGTTTGCTGTTTTCCGTAGAAATTTGAATTTATTCATCAATATATTAATAAAGAAATATATAATATATAATATTAATAAAAACATTTTTATAATAAAATATCATAACTATAAATATATAGTTATACAATTGTCAATTATAACCTATTATGAATAATAGCTACAATGTACATAATATAAATTTTAACAAATTCTATGCACGGCCTTTCCAAAACATAAAACCACCAATCAATATAATTAACTTAATGTATACTAAAATCCACATAGTTGCAAATAACCTTGTTTTTTAGATTGAATAATGTACCAACTAATTTTTGAATATTGGGGAGGGGGGCTTATTTGGAATTTAGAGATACTAAATCGTCTAAATCCCCTAAAGCCAACTTCTATTTGAGACAATTGTCAAGTTTTTTAACTTGTATAAGATAAACTTCATTGTGATTTGTAAGTACAGCCAATATATTTACATTGCTCACCATTATTCCATATAGGTAGTCTCATAGGCGCAACTAGGGGGGTGCTTGGGGGTGCTTCAGCACCCCCAGATCAAAAACACCAAAAATGGAAAAATCATATGAAAAAGTTTTTTTTGTTTTACGTAAGGTTGTTTAAATATTGAATGCCTGTTTCATCAACATAAATTTAGCCCCCAGTGAAATAGTAAGTTTACATACATGAAACATTAATTTATTGGTAGAATAAATTAAAATATGGGAATTAGAACGCTTCAGTTTAGTAATAGTACATTGAGATTTCATTATTTTATCAAGGTAATATGCGTTTTGTATATTGCACTGTAGTCGTCATTAAATGTCATGACTCATGAGTCATGAGTAAATTACCAAAATCTAACAATGTGTCTAATGGATTTCCGTCATTTTTGCTATAAAAACTGAATACTATTGAATATCTCAAAAGTTAACATTTATGTTTTTGGAGACGAGTATGTTCAAATTGTCACCCTTAATATTGAATCAAGTTGACTTGACGTCCATGAATAAATATGGTGTATGTTTGGGAAAGATGGCGATTATTCGGATAGAAATGGTAGCTGGAATCACTGTGTGAGCCTCATCAACATAGACACTATAGTGTAGGTATACCTACCAGAAGATTTTCAAAGCGAACTGCGATGTTAAAGTGTAAGTGACTTAATTATTTTTTGACTTTGAGTAAATATTGCTTTTTATATTTATTGATAAATTGAATTTTAAAATCGTTTAAAAACATACACTGTTTTCATTTACATGGTACAAAATCAAAACGAGAGTCACAACTATGTTCAAGTTGTAATGAAGAAAATAATTAAAGTTTTATTTTTTTTGTTACATTTTACAAAAATTTTATTATTCTGCATTATGTGACTTTCATAAAAAATTAAAAAAATCTTATTCATTTTTTTATTTTATTTTATTTTACAATTTGAAATACACAATATGTAGGTACGCAACATAGCACAGTAATAAATGTATATGATATTATAAGAGTTGTATGAATATATTTTAAATTAAGAAATCACCCATTGTAGGTGACACTTGGCTGGGAATTAACGCTATCTAGAGTCTAGAATCTAGAATCTAGTCTGATTCATTAAAAAAATATTATTATAATAGCTGCAACACGGTAATATGATAGCCACTCTTCACAACTAGGTAATACTAAAAAGAGTGTCATCATCAGGGCTAGGATTTGTATGCAACAGCATGTTTTTTTTGCGACTTCCGATTGTTGATTTTGCCAGTAATGTCCACGAATCACCTCATGATGAGATAAATGGTGGTGTTTTTATTTTGCATGTTTTTGCATATTTTGGATAAAATGCAGATTAATGCATATATTGAATAAAGTTAATATTATTGCATATTTCCATTATAAGAATGCGAAAAATGCATGTTTTATAGTATATTTCGTAATTAATATTTATAATTTAATATTAATACTTCGTATTTAATTCTAGCTCAGCTGATTAAAGTATTAAACTTGATTTTTTTGTCAAACACAAATTTTATTTTTATAAATACAACCCTATGGTACAATAGGTATGCGATTAAAGATTGAATAGTTTGACGGAGAAAGATAAACACAATTAATAAAAGTATGTCGGTCAATATAAAATCTAAGATAGAAATTAAAATACTACTTTTGCATATTTTGGTAAATAAAATACATATTTCACAATTTTTTATTGCATACAAATCCTAGCCCTGGTCATCATCATGCCCCTCAACATAATATATTATATTATAGTATTGTATAATACAGCCACACCGATGTTTATATTATAATAAACATCTGTGGTCATACATGGTTATATCCTTTTATACAAAATCCGTTCTATCTGTGCTCGGACGATACCCTTTGACCATCGACAAGATAAATACAACGACACTCTCCCTGCGTATGCCCTTGGAGACAGACATACATGGTGAGCCGTTCAATATATTTTAAATGTAATTTTTCTGTGTCTTAAATAATAAATACTCTTTTTCGATATCTCTAAATATTAACAGTTGTGTTGTCATATAATATTGAATTATAAATTAATGACTGTTGAACCTAATTCTCCTTCCTTCGTCCATAAAACACTTAGAAAGTCTTCAGTCGAAGTTGGCTAAGTTAATTAAATGTATAAATAATCAAACCCTTATATGCATATATGGATTTGCATGTGTATACATATATACATATAAGAAGGTAGTAATCTGGGGTGTGTACGCGATATACAACAAAAGAGGTAAATACATACATATATATTGCAAGTTTCCCTCTTTATTACATTATACGAAAACACCTTAGAGGTATTTTTCTATGGACTTGCTCGTCGTACACACGCTTCCATATTTAATACAAATTATTATAATATTATATACCTATCACACACACACACACACACACATATATATATATATATTCTGCTTACTACCTACATTATGTATTATAATATTAATTTCGATACTCATTTTTTATTTCGGCACACTTACACACACACACACACACACACAAACATTTATTTCGCAGTTTTCTTCGCGTCTAGTTGTCTTCGCAGATGATTTAAATATTTCCTTGAATACAATATAATAATCTGATAATCGTGAAGGGTTATAATGAACGTCAACGGATTTATATACTCTCAACTCTGTATAAATAACAAACAATAGATTTCTGTTGAAAATATATCTTTTTATGTTTTTTTAGTCATTAACATTTGATTTACACACTTAACAATATGGAAAAAGTCTAGGTTATAGCAGGTGAGATTATAAACTAAAATTGCTTGTGTATACAAAAATTATCTTTTATTAATTTAACAAATTTATAATCAATTACAAAGTTCAAATATTATAACAATTGAACGAACAGTTACAAATGTATAAATTTATATAGGTACATGTTTCAAATAAAAAAAATGAACATACAGTTTTGAAAAAATATTTTATAACTGGCAAAAAAGTAGAGCAAAGTTGCTATTATCATTGGGAAAACATTTTTGAAGATATAATATGTATAATTTTTTATTAATTGGCATAAAATAATGGCTAAATTATTATATTTTTGCAAGTAAAAGATTTTCAAAGTCGAAAAAAGGGTTGGAGGAATAAACAATATACATAAATATATACACAAACAAATACACATACTAAACGTCACAATACAGTGGAAGCTTGGTAAAAAATTTTACAAACATATAACTTTTAACACATGGATCAAATACAAAAAGGAGAAACATTTAAAAAAAATTAATAATAATAAATTTAAAAAAGCGGGTGAGCCGTGTATTTCGCTCTGCTGTACAGTAGGTTACAAGTGGGTTACTGTAATGGATGGAATTAAATTTGAATCCAATGATATTATATCATTGTATACAAAAAACGATTCTGAGCGAAGACGGTTTATCTGTCTAGGATATATTATAGATTATTAAAAATTTTCAAAACTTAGATTTAAAAAGAAGATTTTTTATGAATTTCTAGTTTGAAATAATATGCGAATTTTCGTGATTTTTACATATGTTGTCAAAATTCAAACTTTGAATGCTTGTAAAAAAAATATTGTGACTACGCATTTCTTTTATTTTTCAATTTTGATTGTAAAAATATGTTATGAGCCTTGTATTAAATTTTCAAATGTTAGATATAAAAGGAAAATTTTTTATGAATTTCTAGCATAAAATAATTTACGAATTTTCGTGATTTTTACATAATATGTTGTAAAAATTATAACTTTGAATGCTTATAAAAAAAAATTGTGACTATGTATTTCTTTTATTATTCAACTTCTATTGTAAAAATATGTTAGGAGCCTTGTATTAAATTTTCAAATCTTAGAATTAAAAAGAAAAACTTTTATGAATTTCTATCTAAGATAATTTGAACATTGCCGTAATTTTTACGTATTTAGTCAAAATTTCAACTTTAAATGCTTATAAAAAAAAATCGTGCCAACGAATTTTTAATATTTTTTAACGTCTATTGTTACAATGTGTTAGAAGCCTTGTATTAAATTTTCAAGCTTTTCTATCGAACAAATAAATTTTTATCGATATTTATAGAAAAAAAAACTAAAAAAGTTGAAAAATTAAAATGTCAGTAAACAGCTCAAAACAAATCTAAATATTTTGAAAATTTTATCAAATATATAAAACGCTTATATAAACATTCAGTCAAAATTTCAAGTATCAGCGGTAATTTGTTTTAGAGTTACACCAAAATAAGGAAATCGCTAAAAGTGAAAATCCAATGTTGTAAAAATTTAAATTTCAAATGCTCATAAAAATTTAATTTGAATTTCCGGTGGAATTTTTATTTGTGATAAAGATTTTGAAAAACTTGTAAGGAATCTTGTATTAAATTTTTAAATCTTAGATTTAAAAAGAAAATTTTTTATGAATTTCTAGCTTAAAATAATTTGTGAATTTTCGTGATTTTTACGTATTTTGTCAAAATTCAAACTTTGAATGCTTATAAAAATAAATTGTGACTATGAATTTCTTTTATTTTTCAACTGCTATTGTAACAATATGTTAAGAGCCTTGTATTAAATTTTCAAGCTTTTCTGCCTAACAAATAAATTTTTATCGATATTAATTTTAAAAAAACTAATAATGACCGAAAATTTGAAATGCCTATGAATAGTTCAACTTAAGTCAAAATTTTTTAAAAATTACATGGTGGATAGAATATACTTATATAAACATTAGGTGAAAATTTCATGTATCTATGGTCATTTGTTTTAAAGTTACATCAAAAACCAAAATCGATTTTGTCGGAAAATGAGTGTGCGTAAAATTTCCCGTTTTTCCTTTATTTTTTAGTTTGTTTTTCTCAATTATTTAGAAAAGTATTAAGAATTTTTTACTTTTGACCCCCCAAAGTACCAACTCGATTTACTTTCTGATCGAACGAGGTACTGAAGTCAAAAATCGAAGCATTTTTACTGCCCCAAAACGTGAAGACAGATACAAAAAAAAAAAAAAAAAAAAACACACTTCATAGTAAAATCAATACATTCATCGCTCCGCTCAGAATCTAAAAAAAAAAAATTAAAAAAGTGTTTTATAACCATAGAATAAGATAATTTTTAAAAATTGTAACCGCATATGCACTAGAAAATGATAATAATTTGCAGTGTTTTGCGTAAGCATGTATATTAGGAGTTGAGACTAAATTTTAGGTAACCAGTTTTTAAAGACTAAGGAGTTAATAGTTGTTACTTAAATAACTTTTCCGTTGTTTATATATTATATTGCTTATAATGCGATTTCAATGATTAGTGATTTCTTTAAATTTATTACTAACTGCATTAGTGTTAGTAATCAAAGATCGCGAATACCTTAAAACGTTACAATTTTATAATATATAATATAATGCTGTAATTTTTTTAATATTTTGAGCTACTTTCATTCATTTAAAAATTGTTTTTTCTTCGTGATTTATATATAAAAAAGACCATTTTCGAATTTCAAAAAAATCAAAAAATGATTTTAAGCATCATTTTAAATTTTTTTGTAAAAAGAGGCTATTAGTATTGTATTTTATTAAAATAAACTGTACTTTGATGTACATCAAATATTGCGAATAGGATCTACGAATTCCATTTAATAACATCCTTTTTTTTTTTTTTCTTTCTTATTATCGACGACGCTGCTGGAACTGCTTGCGCATTACGTCAACAGCGCCGCCGTCGTTTATTATACACTAAAAATGATAATGAATAATTACAAACATGCATACAATATTAACAAATACTATTTTCCTTTGATGAGCCGCTGTGCCGACTTCTCGGGCCGACCGGAGTCCGCCACCCTTGCCATCCTGTTCCAGATTGCCCCTCTGTCCGCGGTCCTCCTTCCGTCACTTCATAGCTTGTCTGCTAGGCTTCTTCTGCCTGTCTGGCCCTCTCTTCCTGTTCTTTGAGAGTCAGGATCTGTTCAACCATCTTGTAAAAGATCTTGAACGTCTTCTCCGCGTTGTAAAGAACATCGGCCTTAACTGAGTGATCCAACGGCAAGTCCTCGAAAGCAGGGCCGCAGAGAATGGCCGGCATGTCCTCAACAGCTGGGGGGTGGCCTAGGCGCCCGCCAAGCTCCTCCCTTAGACCGCTCCAATACTGGCACTCAAAAAGGGTGTGGTTAACGGTGTCTGCGTCACTGTTGCAATGATGACAGCACGCGCTGTCAGCCCTACCCATCCGGTGTAGGTAATACTGAAAGCAACCATGGCCCGTCAGTGCCTGGGTCATGTGATACGACAAAGGCACCTCCGGGACCGTTCTCCCCAGCCGATTCTCTAACCTACCGATTTCCGGGATCGCTAGCCGTGTCCACGATGCCTTAGTCGTGGAAGACCATCTAACTTGCCACTGAGCGACCGTTATCCTCCTTTCTTCCCTCTTGATAGCGTCCTTGGAAAGGGGGGGTGGATCCCCAGGAAGTGCTAGAGCGTGCGTCCGGACCCTAATTCTTAGTCTCTCTTTCGCTAAGAGATCAGCTGGAGGCATGGCGGCTAACAACAGCGAAGCCTCGTCTGACACCGTCCGGTAAGCCCGGATAACCCTTAGAGCAGCAGACCTCTGCGGTCGAATGAGATTAGCCCTGGTCCTAGCGGAGGCTGATACAGGGTTAATCCACACAGGAGCGGCGTGCAACAGCTGGCTTTCTACCACCGAACAGAGAAGCATCCTCTTCCATTGGCTTGGACCGCTTATGTTGGGCATAAGCCTAGCCAAAGCGAGTGCTGAGCGTGAGGCTTTCTTGGCAACCGTATCCACATGTTTTGCAAACGTCAGCCTTTGGTCCAGAATAACCCCGAGGCACCGCAGCTGCTTATTTATCTCTATTGGGTGTCCACCTATCGTCAGGTTCGGGGGAGTATATGCCCGTCTCCTAGTCAGCATTACGGCCTCGCTCTTTTGATGAGCGAGCTTCAGCCTCTACTTGACATCCATCCATCAACCTGCTCCAGAACAGGGTTGATTAAGCTTTCTAGTAAAGATCCCGTTCTTGCCACACCAACAACAGCCAGATCATCAGCAAACCCAACCAGATGAACACCAACCGGCACTGGCATCGTCAAAAGGTCGTCATAGGCAGCATTCCAGAGGATTGGCCCGAGGACAGATCCCTGGGGAACCCCACAAGTCACTGGTCTGGAAGATCCCTCATCATCCACCAATAATACGCGCTCTGACAGCCAGGACCGCAGCATCGAGACAAGGTACTCGGGTGTAGATTTCTTTCTGAGAGCAGCGTCTATAACGGGCCATCGAAGCGTGTTAAAGGCATTCCTCACATCTAGTGTTACGAGCACACATAGGTCTTTGGTACGCCCTTGTGTCGCAGCTACGCTTGCGATCTCGAGGACAGTTGTGACAGCTGTTTCTGTAGAGATGCCTTTCCTGAAGCCAAACTGATTCGGGGCTCTCCTTGTCGCTTGGGCGTCGAAGTGACTCTCTAGTCTTTGAACAAGCAGTCTCTCTAGCAGATTTCCTGGGGTATCCAAGAGACATATTGGCCGGTAGCTGGAGGGAGAATCTATGGGTTTCCCTGGACCCTTGTGCAGCAGCACCAGCTTTGCCCTCTTCCAGCAGGCAGGAATACTCGTTGCCCGAAGACATCTGTTGTACGCCTCCTTAAAACAGTTGGGAATAGCTGCAACTGCGCGCCTCAGCACTTCATTGGGGATCCCCGATGGGCCCGCAGCCTTTCCCGCCGAGAGACGTTTAAACGCTGTAAACAGCTCTTCAGTCGTAAACCCCGGGAGCGGACGTGTGAAGACTAGATCGTCCGTGTCGGGATCAAACGCGTCAAAGATATTGGATACAGCTGGGGAGGGCTCAGAGTCCCAATTTGTCACCGGGGCATCTGGAAATAGATGAGCAGCAACCTCCAACTCTTTCCCTTTAATCGCTAATCTAGAGGCCTTGTTACCCAGCTTCCGCATGACCAAGCGGTAAGGCATCCCCCAGGGGTCATTATCGACCTGTGAACACATGTCCATCCAACTTTTTTCCTTCGCTTTTCTGATTGCTAGGCACAGACACCTCCTCGCCATGGTATTAGTCCTTGCGTCGTGACTTCCATCTGGTCCATATCTTCTTAAGCATGCTTGGTAACTCCGTCTGTGATGGAAGACCGACCGGCGTAGTTCCGCAATGTCCTCCGACCACCAGTAGACCGGCCTCTTATTATAAGGGCCTGGTCGTCTCCGAGGCATTGAGATGTTGCATGCTTTGGTGAGATACTCATTAATTCCGTCCGCAGCCGCTGTGGCTCTCATTACGGGGTCACTGAGCTCCGGGAGAACCAGTGGGTTGGAAGTAATGAACTCTGAAAGAGCATCCCCGTTCAACTTCTTTACAGACCAGCCTGCATGCTGGATTGCTACAGGCTCTGGTGGAGGAGCGTCAAGAACGCTATCCGTCTCGTTGGTGTAAAAACTAAACTCAATATATCGGTGGTCACTTAAGGACACAGCATCAAGAACTGACCAGTCGGAGACAACAACGCCCCTGTAAAAGGTGACGTCGATGACAGAGGTGGCGTTTCCCCTCTCGAAGGTGTGAGTACTGCCAGTGTTAGCGACGAGGAGGTTGTGGCTTGCGATTAAGTCGGCCAAGAGTTCCCCTCTTCTATCATTCGTTCTAGATCCCCAGATACTGCTCTTCGCGTTGAAGTCTCCGGCGAGGATAACGCCCTGTCGGGCATGAAGACGGAGGGAACGATCAAGGTCATCGAGGAAGTTAGTGAACTCCCATATTTGGCAGTTTGGGGAATAGTAGCAACTATATACGATAGCACTGCCGAAATTACCCCATGCAAAACCGTTTGAGCTGCCAGATATGTTATGCATAATGTCAGCGTGTGCAGGGGTTGCTATAGCACATTTTGCATCTGAGCTAAAGACCCACCTGTCATCCTCAATCTTCCTCATACAGGGTTCACTAACAATAAGCAATTGCGAATTCCGCTCCGAGGCTGTTTGTTGCAGCAAGTTCGCAGCACTGTATGCTCTGTTCAGGTTGATCTGTAGGCATTTAACCATTTATCAGGGTGGCCTTCGGTCCCGACGCTAACTTTCTGGCAGCACAAGCTCCTGAGCCTGGCTTGTGACTAATCTTGGGAAAACCTGCCATTTCACACGCCAGGCAGTTATCGTCAGCCTTCGTGCAATCTTTCATAACATGTCCTATTTTTCCACACCTCCAACAGGCATCAGTCATGTCTGGAGCCGTACAGCTCCTTGAGTTATGGCCGAAGACATGGCAACGGAAGCATCTCTCAGGTAGATGCGTCTTAGGGCGGACCCGGCACATAGTCCAACCTACAGGAATTCTAGTAATCACAGAAGCAGCGTACCTGGACATTTTGGCCGTAGTAATCTGTTGCCCAGAACGAGTAGGCCAAATCCTCACATCTCCGATAGCTTCACGCTCAGATCTGGTCCCTGGGTCGTCTTGTCTGGGGAGAGCGTCGCGGAGGGCCTCTAACACTTCAGCTGCAGAGGACACAGCGTCTAGGTCAAGAACTTCAACTTCGACCTGGACGCCAAGTTGGATAACTTTTCCAACAGAGCCTCCCAACCTATCAGTGATGGCCGACGCAATGGTTTTGGCTGCCATGACGGATTTCGTCCCCTTAGACAACTCCATAAGAAGACACCCATCTCGTGTCTGCCGCATGGTGACGTTTGCACCTATATCTTGCATAGAGAGGCCACATGATCGCACGTTGCGGACAGTATCCGAGTAGGATTTTCCTTCGGCAGGTCTAATTAGTATTGCCGGCGGCTTCTTCAGCGAGGTCCGAGTCCTTGGTGGGACCACGGAAGTCGGTAGGTGAGGCTCTGTTCCAGCGGCTTCACGTGACTTTCGAGGTTTCCTGGCAGTGGCTGTCGACCAAGTATTCTCGTCAGCCTCCATGACCAACCCATCGTCAGTGTCTGGTTCATGGTGAACGGATTGAGTTCCGGCCTTCGTAGATTTCTTGGCGATCATTCGTTTATGCATTTCCTTGGCCTCGATAACCTTTTCGCTGTCCCACCAGCTCGACGTTAGTATGGTATCCGTGCCAGCATCAACCATTACCATTTTAGCCACTAGGTTCACTGCTCCGTTGTCTTTCAACTTTTTAGCTACAGGGAGGAGGGGAGAGCTCAGTCTTCCCTTCTTTGTTAGAAACGGCGCCACTATATCATACATATCTTCCAACAATTTCATAAGTTGCTTGGAACTAGTTGTTTTTCCTCCTACTGTCCTCGCTTCCTGCATCGCTGTCTTTAACATGGACTTAATGTAGGCCAAACTTGCCTCAATTTGATTCTCACCGGTTTCCGCAGAGGGAGCGGTGAGAGTGCTCTTCCGTTTGGAGCCATGCTCTGGCGTGGTAACCAAGCCACTACATACACTCAGCCCCCTCAATCTATTGCTCGACGACTCAGAACCTGATTCCATATCAACATCTATGTCTACCAAAGACTTGAGATTGCTCATGGTAATGAAAAAAACCAAGCACTACAACGACCTGTATACACCTTGTCCGTAGAGTTATTGCGCCCGCTATGTATATGCAGTGACTAACTTGCCGCGAGCCGCCCGTGTTAGCGATAACGGTCTCGGCGGCGGCGTTATCCGCAGGCCGACCTTTGGTCGTTCGCAAAGTCGATAGATATGTTATATTTATATCTCTTACCTTGAACAGTGTGCGTAACGACGAACTTAGAGAGCAAACTTTTAACTGCCCTTATGGGGATAATTTAGAGTGGACCGACTCAAAATCGACACCGATCCAAGCACGCACAATTACTACACCTTTGATGCAGAAAAAAACACTAACTCAATGTTGCTACCAGAGATGGCCGCAGTTGAATCAGTACAATACAACTACGCGTGCTATCGCAACGATAGCCGCCGCTGAACTATATTTAATAACATCCTGTTATTGGTTATATTTTATTTTATATCTTAATATATAGTATCTGCAGATTAGATTATCAGTAAAATAACATGTATCTACATTATGGAATACTGACCATAAGATAGATAGTCAATTATTTGAAGTTTTTGATTCGATTCAAAATTAATATAAAGTATAAACCTTCTATTATAATCTAAAATCAATTGTTACCCAGGGGCTAGGGCATTTGAGTTAGAAACTGTGGTGTAGAAATCTTGTTTATCGGAGACAATTCTGTTGGCGAAAATGACGTAAAGCACTTTTTTATGGTTATTACTAAACAAATACAAATGAAAAAAGGCCAAATACTAATTGCTAACACCCAAATTATTTTTCCATGATAACTTTTGGCATTTTTTTGATTATATATCTACGGCGAGTATGAAAAAAATTATTAAATTATATATTAAAAATTTATTGTAATTGAAAAGACAAAAAATTATTTTACGTAGTATAGTAATAAACATTCAGTTATTAAGAATCCAACAACAAATCATTAATTAGGTATGTTTGAGCCAATCCATTCAAAATTCAAACTGTTTAAATATACTCGTATACATTGCGGCTTAGATCATATACTATTGTATATATTATATATGATCTAGGCATTGCGGTTTGCTGAACAATCAATTCTGGAAAATATCAAATACTTTACTCTTTACTTGACTACTTAAATCTTATGCCAATATTTAAGTTTTGATACAGAAGTAGGTATTTAATACAACATTAAACAAAAAATAGAAATAAAGAATATTTATTTTGGTCAGTTAATAGTATTAAAAATGAATTTTCTAAATAGTCTTCAAAAAATTTGAAAAATTTGATATATATAAATAAATTGAACCAGTGTTTTACATTTCCCTCGAATCTCTTAGGTAGGAATAACGAATGCTTTCAAACAACATATTAATCGAGCTTCTGGCAGTACAATTAAATTCTAAATATATAAATAAACATTTTATTAATACAAAATGAACAGGGTGAGCTTGTTTTATAAAAATGCTCTATTTAAAAAATTATGTTTTTTAAATATTTAATTTTTAAATCAAAAATGTCATTAATGTTTAGCGCTTTTCTTTATATATAAAAACCAAGCACTATATCCCTTTACAAATATGCTTATTATATTGTAAACATAGATTTATAAATTAACTAATATATCTGGTTTTGATTTGCATAACTTTTCTTTTTTACGGGTCTTGTTCTGTGCGACAAATTATTTATATAATGAACCCATGTCCCATGCAGTTTGCGTTTTATGACCAATTACATCTAAACAATTCTTTTGTATCTACATGTTATTTATTGTTATCTTTTTTAGTATTCTGTATGTGTATTATTAAATCATTAATTATTAATATTATGCATATTATTGCAAGGGCCTAGTAAGTTCTGTCTATTATTATAAATTAAATTAAATATGAATTTCTAACTGAAAATAATTTCAAATGCTTGAAATTTTTTTCATGGCTAAAAAACTCAACCTAAATTTTAACAATAATAGTAAGCAAAAGTGGATGTCGCTCTGCTGTACGCTAAGTTACAAGTAGGTTACTGTAATGGATCGAATTAAATTTGAATCCAATGATATTATATCATTGCATGTATACGAAAAGTGATTCTGAGTAAAGACGGTATTTATCTGTCAAGTATAGCAAATGCTCATATAAATATTCAGTGAAAATTTCAAGTAGTCGCGGTCATTTGTTTTAAAGTTATATCAAAAAATTTGTCGAAAACTGATTGTGCGTAAAAATTCCATATTTCACTAAATTTATAATAATTATTGATTTAATAAAATAAATAAAATAATCTTATAGAGAAGTGGCCGATTTTAGATACAACTCTGGACAATCGTTGAAAAATTTAGTTTTATGTAGGTTTCACGATTTGTTAATATCTTCATTTTTTTGCTTTTCAAAATTATGGCGAAGAGCCGAAGAACATGTACATTGTACCTACACTAAATTTTAAATTGCAAAAATTATGATAAAATTGTCATATAAAGATACTATTATCATATTTTAATTTAGATGATAAATTACTATACAACGATATAAAAATAACAACTTTTACAGTGATTTATTTTTTTATTTTATATAAAATTTAGTCTGAAATCGTATGTCATATTGTACTTATCACTCAGGTTAGATATAATATATATTGAATTATTTGAATTAGTTATATTATCACTAGAGAACGATATTGTATTTTACTATTTTACTATTTTAATATATTATGTATTTTTTTTTTTTTTTTGATTTTAATAAATTAGGTCTATAATTACTGTGTGTCTATAAATCATTCACATTAAAATTATATTTACATATCAAATTCCAATACGTTGTTGTGTGTAGATATTTATACACCCTAAAATCTTATTAAATATGCATGTAGTTATGTCCTATGGCTATAAAATGAAAAAAAAAATGAAAATGGTAGGTACATAAAAAGTGGGTAAACATTCATGTTACAACTTAATCAGTGCACACATAAACATTTATTTTATACTCGTATATAAAATCATATTTAAATACAACCTCTCAATCAGTTAAATATAGTTTCAAAATTGAATGCAGTTTATTAATGCTATATCCAGTAGTGTATTTGGCAGAGGGATGTCTTCCATGTCTGCAGGACGCCCCCTGACTTTAAAAAAAATACGACTAAATATTGTTTTTATCATTTACAATGTTGAGTTTTTTTACATAAAAAGTTAAAATATTCCAAATGGAGAGTAACGTATTAAGAAAACGCCACACCCGCATGTGTGGTGAAAGACAAAATTCTCCTTTTTATATGGTGAAAATTTTTTGTTAGAACTGTAGCTTTCTTGGTTTTTTCCCGAGTTAAACAATTTTTGCCATGTTACGCACTTGTAAAACGGAGACAACACATGCGGGTGTGGCGTCCTCTTAATACTTTACTCTCAATTCGGAATATTTTTACTGTTGTGTATTAGGTAACTTTTTATGTAAAAAAACTCAAAATTATTTTAAATTCAGATTCACATTTTAGATTCATTGCTTTATAACAGATTTTTAAAAAAAAAATTGATGATAGCCAGAAAAACCAAAAAAAAAAAAATATATATAAAGTAAATGATAAAAACAATATTTAGTCGTATTTTTTTTAAAGTCAGGGGGCGTCCTGCAGACATAGAAGACATCCCTCTGCCAAATACACTACTGGATATAGCATTAATAAACTGCAAACAATTTTGAAACTATATTTAACTGATTGAGAGGTTGTATTTAAATATGATTTTATATATAAAATAAATGTTTATGTGTGCACTGGTTAAATTGTAACATGAATGTTTCCCCACTTTTTATATACCTACGATTTTAAATTTTTTTATTTTTTAGGACATAACACGAAAAGACGAAGACAATACACATGCGGGTAATCTTAATAATTACATTAAAGCATTATATTTATGACGTACGACGGTAAATAACATTGGGTTACCTACACCACCCTCAATGACAAGCGGTATGCCAGCATTTAGTGATAAAGTTCAAGAGACGGCCAAAGGCTCCTCTCTCGAAGGCGGTTTGAACAAAAAGGCACCAAAAATGTACGGATGCATACCAATTACAGAAGAAATACCAAAATCCGTAGTACTGAAACCACCCTGACAGAGGGTGGCTAGAAAATGGGTTTTAAAAAAATAATTAACTTTACTCTCAATCCAAATTGTAAAATAAAGTTGATCAATTCTGCAAAATTAAAGAATTAACCGTTTTCCAGCCATCCATAAAATTGCTTCAATGTAATAAGATACGTTACTCTCGATTCTTGAAGAATTTATCAGCTTTATTTTATAATACGAAATTAAGAGAGTTGTTGATTAATTCTTTAAAACCCGTTTCCAGGCACCCCCTGACCGGTTGGTTTCAGTACTACGGACTTTGGTATTTCTTCTGTAATTGGTATGCATCCATTCATCTTTGGTGCCTTTTTGTTCAGACCGCCCTCGAGAGAGGAGCCTTTGGCCGTGTCTTGAACCTTATCACTAAATGCTGGCATACCGCTTGTCATTGAGGGTGTTGGAGGTAACCCAATGTTATTTACCGACGTGCGTCATAAATTTAATGCTTTAATGTAATTATTAATACGTTACTCTAGATTCTTGAAGAATTTATCAACTTTATTTTATAATACGAATTGAGAAAGATGTTGGTTAATTCTTTAAAACCCGTTTTCCAGCCACCCTCTGTCCGGGTGGTTTCAGTACGACAGACTTCAATATTTCTTCTGTAATTGGTATGCGTCCATATATTTTTGGTGCATTTGTGTTCGGCCTGCCCTCGATAAAGGAGCCTTTGGCCGTTCCTCGAACTTCATCCCTAAACGCAGGCATACCGATTGTCATTGGTGGTGTAGGAGGTGGTGTCGGAGGTGGTGGAGGTAGCGTAGGTGATGGAGGTAACTTAAAATCTTTTGTTGTCGGAGGTTGTGGAGGTGGAGGCGGTGGCCTAGGAACCTCATTTACCGGAGGCGATTCTGTTTGCATAGATGCCGAACACGTTGGTGTGGTTATTTGGTTGCATGAATGCGTGTTCGGTGAGTTTTGATTGATTCTGATTGAAATTCGATTTTTTGATCCACTATCTAGATGAATGTTGGGTTAAAAAATAATGTTTAATATTATTGTAGGTAGGTTGATATATTATAAATTATAATATTACTTTTTATGGACGCCAGTTCTTTTCTGAATAGTTCCATTGTGTCTAATGTAAAAATATTTTGATGTAAAGTACAATAAATACTTAATATATTTAATTATATGAAAAACTAACCTTCTATAGATTTCACTTTTCGCTCTATAAACATTTTACTTGAATCCTTTTCGGTTATTTTAAAACTTCTTTGTGACTCTGCGTCATAAAATACGTCCTCATCATCCTATCAATATAAATAGGTACTGTCACTATTTATAGTTGCACAACATTGGTATTCAAGTACCACATTAAACATTATATTTTTAAACTTTAAATAAAATATTTACCTACCTACCTAGTTTATTATATTTAAATTATAATGAATCACATATTATTATACTATAGCTGAACCCGTGCACTTTGTAACCTGTTAAAAATCCTACTTTTTATAATGTCTCAAACTGCAGTATGTTAAATTCGTTACCTGTGATTATGCTACCAGTATATTTTTATACATAAATTGGTTAAAATATACTAAGTAGTAATCTAACAACAATATTCAATTAAGTTTAATCATTATGTAAATTTATTCGTTCGAGAAGTCTGACAATTTAAATATTCAAGTTAATGATATTTAGGCCTGTCACATTTTAATAAGTTAAGTTAGGCTAAGGCCTATCTTCTACACATAGGCCTAATATATCTCTGAACCAAATTTAGTCCCAATCCGTTAAGCCGTTTAGGAATGCATAAAGGATAAACAGACAGATAGACAGAAATTCACGATTTAATGGCCCTCATAGGTACATTCTACTTAGGTACCTGATTTTAAGTACTATTATTCCATTGCTTCTTCAATCAAGCCAACCAAACCTTCCTATGTTCCCCTCTGTTTATTGTACTTATTGTAAAAATATTTGATACAGATCATAGAAATTAAAATAATGATGACAAAAAATAATATTTTATTTACCTCTGTTAAATCCTCAATTATTTGTTCCTCGTGATTATCTTTTGATTGGTTCTTCTTCTGGGATAAATAACAACTTATCATACCCACCATGCCTATAACGCCAAATATAAGTCCGAATAATGATTCTTTTGACATTTTTCAATAAAACTTCGCACAGACAATATATTTTAAAAAAAACTATATTTGAAAATGAACAAATTTGTTAATACAATCTATTTATTCGTAACTATGGATATATTATAATATCTATCACTTCCCAGCGTTTCCCGGGTAATGATTTGTTTATATTTAAATGTATATAAATATAGCACGCACCGTAAATGTTAAAAATTTGAAAACTTTGCAAAATATTTATTTCAGTACCAAAATTCGTCTTAATATAAGTTCACCCAACTGAAACATTAAGTTTTACCTTAAATCGTGATCACACTGTGGCATTAATCACATACGTACCTTCTTAAATCTTATTGATAGTAGTAAAAGTAATAAAGTTGGTGCAAAACATCATATGTCTACCAGTACAAACATTTAATATGTCTTACGGTCCTATGAGCTCCACCTATGATTATTATTAATTTCCAAACGTTTTACCTATTTTTATTTCTTTATTGGCCCACAATTACCAGACAATTACCTATAGCCTATAAATAGTCATTACTCATTAGTCATTACCAATATTTTTCATATTTTATGTGAGTTAATGTCGATTATTTTTGTTAGCATGCGTAACATCTATAGTTATGCCACAGAACAATGTTTTTATTTGTCATTGATTATATTTTTCACGTCATAAGTCGATGTTTGTTTTTAAATGAATTACACTTCGTGAACCAATTAATGGGCGGATAGGCCCATCGGGAAATTGGTATTTCCTGGTAGGCCCCCATCAATATTATACTCAGAGGCCCCAATCCCGAAAAATAAAAATAAAAAGTAACAATTGTGTAAAGATTAATTTTTATAATACTGGCTAGCGCCTTGGCGGCTGTACAATATTAATGCGTATTTATAATATTTGTATAGGTACCTAGGTACTCTAAGTATGATACTCGTCGATATCAGTATAAACACATACATATGCTGTTGTATGTACTATTGTACTAAAACTAAATAATGTATAAAATGTTAATATAAATAAATGTAATCAATGTCCCAATAAACAATCATAATAATTAATAGGTATATAAATATATTAATTATTAATGTAATTAATTTTTTGATGAGTGATTGCTAAGTAGGTATGACTTATGTGGCCAGGGGCGACGTGTTATAAGAATACCAGGAGCGACTGCTCCTGACTCGAAAATGGGTGAGTGTGTATCTACTATCCAGGGTTGTATACTTGTATGCTAAACTAATATGTAACTTAATCTAAATCGTATAATTATTTATCACGTAAATATAGCTATGCCGTAACAGCAAAACAAACTAAGTACAATGTAATAACTAATATATAGCAAAATAACAAGTGAGTCATAATCACTATTTAAGATAGTACCACAGAGTATATGAAATTTTTATAAATTTCATATATTCTGTGTTAGTACCATTGGTTATAAACACGATTAAAGATATCTTTAATCGTGGTTATAAATATTTAAAATTAATGATAATATACTATTTTAAATCGTTGTTCTCACAACATATAAATTTAGTTTAATTGTTTTAGATTAGAAGCTTAAAATCTGTATAAATAAAATATATTTATACCTATACCTAATTAGTACTGTATAAAAAAATTCAACTTTATCAAATTTCATATTTTTAAAATTATTGTTTCATATAATAATAATATTGCATTGGTCCTATTAAACGTAGTTGGTGGGTGCATTGCAAAACTAGGAGTACATTTTTTTTCGTGTTGTGACTGGGGGGAGGGGGTAATATGTGGTAAACCAGCTAGGTGTAATAGATATATTATGTCCTAAATATATTTAGCTCATGAAGATTGCTCCTGGAGTTTTGCAGTCTCAAGCCGCCTCTGTATGTGGCTATGTCCTATCTACTTATTTACGTTTATATAAATATCTTTGTATCATAATAAATCCGATTTGTTATTCTATCCTTAAACAATGCTTATCAATATGAATGTCTGAAATATAATTTTCTCTACCATCAACAAATAAACAATTTAAACTACAAAGCAACTAAGTATGCAAATATAAAGTATAATAATATCTTTTACCTATTCTTACTCTATTTCTATGCCCTATGGTATTAACTGTTTATTATTCGATATTTTATAACAACATAATGACAGCATATCAAATGGTAACACAACTTAACAAGATGACTTTATGCGACAAATAAATGGTTCAATAATGATTGAAAATATATAATAAAATTAACTTATTAAATTGAATATTGTACAACCAATACCAATAGGTAATGAAAATACGTATCACGTCATTTATATTATACTGTTTAATAACTTTATTATAAATAGAAATAGAGAATAAATGTATAACTTTTTATTGGAAAAATGAGCTCATAATTATTCAACGTTAAATTATATTATTTTAAAATAACAAAAAGAAAATATTGGAGGAAAATTATACTATAGGCTATATATAGATGCCTAACAAATTATTATATTGAATTATAATTTGTAATGTTCTGCGTATATGTTAGATCTGGTGGAATATCTGATCTTGTTTCACTGGATTTCTATCTTGCTGTGCATTTTGAAATACATTTGCTGCTTTAAGTTGGCTTCCAACACTAGTAAAATTTAAAAAAATATATAAATAAAATAAAATATTAAGTTCATAGGTACATGTCAATACTAACAAATCAATCCCTGGGCTGTAATGATTATTCAACTCCAAAAATGAAGGATTGCCTTCTACAATCTAAAAAATTATAGTTATTTTGCAATTTTTTTTTTGTAAATATTTAATTCATTAAGTAACATTTACTTCACCCACCACTTCGTGATGTTTTTGTGTTTCGGATCGTCCAGACATTGATTGACACGTACACGGTGATGATGATATTCTACACAAAATCAAAAAGGCAATTAAAATTTTTTTTTAAACTTATAAAAAATATATTTTATGAAATTGCATAATATAGTATTTTACCCATTTCTGCTATCGTTAAGGCTCCTTTCGTTGACTATGGACACAATTAATTATTTCATTAATATTCTTGCCATTAGGTAAATTTGAAAATTTTATCTATGACATGCATAATAAATAAGTTGAATGCTCACATGCGTCATCGAAAAAATCCTCATAGACTATGAAATAGTTTCCCTGGTTTACTAGTTTATACAATTGAAAATGTCTCCACATAAACTGCAATAAGTTTTTTGTCGGATTTTCTATAGCCAAATTTTTAGCCTGTAAATGCATATCCTATAAAAAATATTTGACGAAAATATTAGTTTTTTATTATAAAAACGGTTTTATATTAATAAAAATATGGTTTGTTATTATTGTTTCGTCTCGACATCAACGAATTACATTTATTTCCCTGACTGAATTCATAATTGTATAAGATTGTTGAAGTGTCTATACAAATTTACAAAAGTTAAATTCCAACATTATATTAAATGATAAATAACAACATTTTTATTTTATACATTTCTTTAATTAATTTCGCACCGTGAAACCCCGACAAATTATTTTGTGATAACGTTTTCAGTAGAATTTGAATGAACTAATTGGACGAAATGTATTAGAAACTATTCTAAATGATATATTTATTTTTATATTTAATAAGTTTATTAATTTCTTTTAAAAATAGAATGATTATAATTTTTTCATTTTTATTCAATACAACTACCTATGTATTATTAGTATTAAAATATAACTACCGAAATATTCGAAACCATATTTATGTTAACTGATAATAAATTGAAAAAACAACATGTATTATTAAATTTTGTTTTTAACTAAAATATAATATCGAGGTAGTGACTGAGGTAGGCTATATATATTATATAAAACAAAATGTTGTTTTAATTAAAAATTATATTATTAGTTAATTCAATAAATATTTCTTAGATAACGTAAATAATATCATGAATGATTGCTTCAACGCCAATGTCAACATTGTCTTAGAGTGTAACAATTAAAGCTAGTTAATATTGTATAATATTAGAAAGCATTCAAAGTAATTTATATAATTGGTAGTACTATTCAGTATCAAATCAAATAATTACTTATTAAGAGGATGTCAGCGCACCATTTGTTTTCTCTGTCTGGCTCACTCGTAAGATAGACAAAACGCATATACGCAGAATCATTTTTTGTATATCTTGAAGTAATTTCAGAGTAAAACCTCCCATTACAAAAAAGATAGAAAATAATATTTTTGAGGAAATGACATATCGATTTGTCTAAATATTGTCTCTAAATAATTTAAACATTATTTAAATGTACAGTATTTTTTTGTTTATTTTGAAAGTCGAATACAAAGTCAAATATCAATAAAATATAAAATCAATATGTCATTCCCTCAAAAATATTATTCTTTATCCTTTTTGTAATGGAAGGTTTTACTCTAAAATTACTTAAAGACATAGAAAAAATGATTCTTCGTAAATGCGTTTATGATACGCGTCTATGTTACGCGTGGGTCAGAGAGAGAAAACAAATAGTGCGCTGACATCATCTTAAAGAATGATGTTGTAGACATAGCTGAAAGAGCTTAATGATATGATAATTCCGGTTATAAGTATACAATACACTAATACAGGTCTACGGACACTAGTAATATTAATATGCCATTAATATTAGGTAGTATTGTACCTTCACTGATTGCCAGTACCTACCTACTGGGCAAGTACTGTAATACCACTTTATATATTATATATCATCCATTCATCCAAGATATGTGCCAGTACCGGGCGAGTATTGGGAAACTAGCATTGGGCCAAGTACTGTAATTTCAGTACTGGGCATGTACTGTAATGCCAGTACAGAAAAGCGTTATCATCCCAGACAAATGCCAGTATTGGTACAAGTACTGTCTGTCAGTAGCGCGCCAGTGTAAATCAGTACTGGCGTGGTACAACGCCTGTTGTTAATTTCCAATTGGGTAGCGGCGGAGCCATAACAAACAAGAACTTAAATGATTTAATATAATTTACAAAAATATTTCACCGTAGTTACCTGTAACATGTAATCGATCAGATATTTTCCATAACCTTTATGCTGTCTAGATTCATGAACGAAGAAATCCATCAAACAGTAAACCATGGTTTCTTTACATGATCCTACAGCTTTGTTGTAAAGACACAATTTTTTCCATCCCATCTTTAAAATCCCAACAACGACAAAATTCCTTCACAACAAATACAATTGTTATACAATACAATTATAAAATACGATATAAAGTGTGTTATTTTATACATACATACATAAGTCAATAAAATACCCGAAATATGAAACTATTATATTGTATTAATAATGGCAACAGAATAATAATATAGTAACACCTTTATAAAATATTAATATTTCTAGACATGAATAAAAGTTTATATTTAGAATTTAACACTGCTAAAAATTAGATACATTATGGCCAAGATAAATTACATTAAATATAACAAAGGTATCTTACGTTGAAGTATTGTGTTCGATCATCATGTAAAGGACGTCATCGGAATTGATGAGAATTTCTGCGCTGGTGATCGGTGACTTTAACTTTTGAGCCAATGCTGATACTTTACCCATCTCGTCGATCATCCATCCCATTTTATTTTTCAAACTTGACAAAAACATAATAAACGTATTTAATACTTGAAAATATTACTAGCTCACTGCAGTATAAGTAATAAAAAATATTAATACCTATATAGTAATACAGAGCGAAGTAAAAAAAAAGCTGACAAATAAAATTATTTTTGTTCTAATTAATATTTAAACAATTTAAATTTTAATAAAAACTTAAAATTTAAATGTAGTTAAATTTTTTTTGGAAACATTCAACAAAATACCCGATTTGTAAATCTAATTTTTACACTATTTTTTTAAATATCAACATTTTTCTGGATTACTATTAGATAAACTATTTCAAGATAATCTTTTTGAGAATTTCCTGACAAAGGTACCTACCTAAATATATATTTTAAATTATTTATCAGCCATATAATTTTATAATATTGTTGTCATATGTTTAACTAGTATCATTTTTTGGTTCTTGACAGGTCTTTCTGGTGCAGCACGCTCCATAAATAAATAATAAAATATTCTTTGAAATAGAGGCTGATACATACTGTTTTCGTGTTTCATATAATATAAAGATTTATCATTTAATACAAATTTAACAAATCCATTAATATGACGGGCTGAATAATTAATGAGGCACACTTGCAGATCGACTTTCTTGAGTTTTTTTCCCAATAAATTACCTAGTTTACTAATACCATATTTAGTAAAATATTAACTACGCCTATTTATAATGCAAAACAGCTGTTCATAGGTTTAAACGCTCCGCAGATTTGAAATCAATTTCGCCAATAGGCTACGCACTACACAGCAATAGTAATAATAAGTTATTACTTATTAGTATTTAAATTAGTACACAATAATATAATAAAGAATGCCATAAAAAAATATCAATATTTTATTACTCAGGTAATAATGTACCAACCACCAATAATTACACTTATACACTTACTCAACGTTGTTCTCATATCCCATGGCCGTCAGCGTGTTGTCGATCTTCAGCACCTCACCGTTGGTCAATCTGTTGTACTCCATTGCGCCGTGTAAATGAATATGGCACTCTTCCGCAAAAACTTCAAGAATTTCTAACAATAATGCTATAGTAGTTGGCTTGTAGATATAATATATTCTATTGTATGTTCGATCGAGTGATCAAGTTGAATGTTTGGTTTTGCCTTGTAATTATATAAGTTAATATTTAATGTGTAATGGCGTTACGACGCTGGTGCCTGGTGGCTGGTCACGAAAACAGGACATCGGGCCGCCGCGCCAAGAGCACAGCGTTCCTGTGGGAAATGCGTAACACAGCCGGAGGCCGGACAGGCTGTTGCCGAGTGAGAAAATAAAACAATTCGATCGCAAACAAGCGGGTTACCTGAAAATAAGGAATTATTTGGCCCATCTTCCAATAAAACTATTCAACTGTAGAAGGATTTTAACTTGGGTATTGTCTAAATCGGGGGGCTGACGATAACGAGTCATCTGATTTAGGCTGTCACGAGTGTCACAGGCTCACGGCTCTGAAGCACCTGCCATGTAGGATTAAAATCTTTATTGTGTCGTCACGTTTTAGACCTGCTCCGATCTTCAATATAGAGAGTGGTTTTGTAGCAAATTTGAAATAGTTGGTGGCTTGGTGCTTTGAGGTACGAGCAGTCAATAATATTAAAATTTTGTACTTTTCGGTTTTACTAAAAACGAGGAAAACAAAAAAATATTCAAAAAACCCCACCAGTTTCAACAGAATTGCATCTATATACTTCTTGTAATTTAGAAATAAATTGTCGACTTAAAAAAATCTTTATACCCTTGTGCAATTTTGGTAGAGATAAATTTTCTTTTTTATGTTTAGCCAACTTTTAGAGAATAATAATAATTATTATTAAATAAAATGTGTTCTATGTATTGTTTATCGATATATAGTTAGAAATTTAACCAAAGTTTACCCTAGAATATTCTCTCAAATCCATATTTATACAAATACGGAATGATTACATTAATATTAAAATAAGACATTACACATTTAAAATACCTACAAGTAGTTTTATAACTTTGAATAACAGTAGTGCATAGACTATGTTGCTATCAGAAATGTGAATGATTTACCAATTAGTATTTGATTATTTGATATCACAAATACACATCAAGCGGTGTATATGGTCAAAAAACCAAACCTAAAACAAAAGCAGTAATTTCTCTTCAGATCACATTCATTAACATTTATCTGTCAAAATATCAATTAATAAAAAATGAAACCCCCATAACATAATCAATGTCATTTTAATTTAAGAAAAATAACCTGGGGAAGATAAAAATTATTAATTACACAATAGTGGATACTAATTTATACCCTTAAAAAATAGCTATTCTTAAAACCAACAGAAAAATAGTACAAATAAATTAAATAAGTTGTACACCATTCACTAAGTAAATTATAATAATTATAGTTTGTAAGTTGTAACTCTATAACTTTACAGATGTTATTAGTTTAGTTACTTAGATAATGTAATTAAGCTTTGATAATCTTTAAAACAAAAAAATATATTTATGGTCTTAATTACATTTAATCATAAATATTAAAAATTATACAATCATAGCATTAAAATATTATTAATATAAATAACAAATTAACTGAATCAAAACTTTTGATGAAAAGTAAAAGTAAAAACAAAAATATAACTATTTCTTATCATTCTAGTTTATTAAAAAGAAATATACATCTGTTTAAAAATTATTTGCCAATTTAAATAATGATCAATGAGTATATACAATACAACAAAATAACATATTATCAATCAAGTTCATTTACAAATGTTTATAATTTATATACATATACATTTGATGGTTTGAACTCTGAATTGGAAACATAAACAAAATAAAAATCATTTATCATTTACCATAAGAAAAATATACATAACAAATATGTATGACATAAATATTTATCATATAGAATTTATTTCCTTAATAAGATTAACGATTTCGGTTGCTGTTGTGTAACTTTTACAAAATTTGTGTTCTAAAGATTGATTAATGTAAACCGAAGCTCTAAACATTCTATCAAGTACAATGCACTTGTTCGCAATAGGGACACCATACTTGTTAATTGATATATGTGAAATTACATATCTTGGTGGATTGGTGACAATGCTCAAGCTCCATGATGGCATTGTTTTTGAAAGTTCTAGCATCAAGTCTTTTAAGTTATTTTTTTCATAGGCCGCACTCTCTCTAATAGGTTCCAACTTGTACTCTACATCTATATTTCCACTTCCGTAATTTACGTGTAGTCCTGACTTGGAATTAACATCTATGGGTGAGATTTCTACCATGGACGGTGTCACTGATTTGGAATACTTTTCATGGAACACAGAAAGGGGCTCTTCTACTACTGTTTTCCTGAGATAGGTACTTGGGATGTCAAAACGTTTAGAAAGGACATTAATTTCATGTTCTATACGCATTTCTAATTCATTTTTATCGGGCTGTGAGCACAATTTCGAAGAGCGTTTAGATTTTTTTCTTGATATTTTCTTAATTACTTTTTGAGGTGATACCTTAGCACTAGGTATTTGAGATTGTGAGGTACTGATTTCTTTCTGGGGGCAAGACGACGTGTCAATAATATTCGGTTCTGGTGATTTTTTCTTAATATTTTCGTTGGCTAATTCTCTACATTGCCGGCTGATAGCTTCAGATAGTATAGCCATACCATAACTCATTTGAGGATTTTTAGCACTTATTGCTGAAGCTGATAAATAATTAGAATCTGATATTGATTCTAATGTACTAGAATCTGATTGCTGATCATTGATATTGGAAAATGTACTCTCAGTACATGTTGTATGTATTATAGATATATTAGATGAGCTTTCATTAGATTGTGTATTGCAAACACTAACAGGTTCAGACACAGTATCATTGCAGACAGCTGGTATTGATTCTTTAAGAGGCATATTGTACGTAATTGATATGCCATCATTTTGCACTACAGGAACATTTATTGTTAACTTATCTATACTATCATATTCTGGAACTGGGGTATAGAAAACAAATGGATTGTTTGGGTTAAACTCTTCTAACACTTTAGTTTTAACTTTTTTCGATTTTTGAGATTTTGAGATTTTTTTTTTACTATTAACATCCAATGTTGATTCACTAGAAAACTGTTCATTGTTGGACGTTGATAAAATTGTTGATGATTTGTCCCCACTCCACTCATCACTCCATTTTTTCTTAATTTTTGGTGGTTTATTATTACTTCTGAGCATCATGGTATTATCATCAGAGTGTTGAGATAACTTTAAGTCCTCATTACTGTATGGTGTCTTACAAATTAAGTCCACATTTTGAGTTTGATTTAAACTTTCTTCATTATAACATGTATTACCAAAATCAGACTTTTGACATTTTTCTTTTTTTAATGAAGTACGACTACCACGTTTTCTAGGAATTTCATTTTTATTGCTCATTTCATGTTCATTAGTTATGTCACTTTTGTTTGTGTTATCCACTGCAAGTTTTTTTTTATTGGAAACAATTGATTTAGTTATTTTACTCTTAGGAACTTGTGGCACAGCAAAGTTATCATTTATTTCAAGTTCATGTTGTGTTTCAGCATTGACTGCATTGTTCATAGATTTTTTTTTACTAATAGATTTTGGTGATTTATTTTTAGGAGTTTTTATTGATAAAATGCTATTACTTTCTTCTACTTCAGAAGATGTGTTACTTTTGCTAACATTGTTTAATACTGGATTTTTTCTATTTGATGAATTAGATTTGGGTGTTTTAGTTTTAGGAGATTTTAATGGTACAACTAAGTTATCAGCTTTTACTAATTCATTAGACAGATTATCTTTGTTTACATCTTGTATTATAGGTTTCTTTCTAACAGCTATGATAGATTTAGATATTTTAAATTTAATAGGTTTTGGTTTCAAAGGCCGCCGTGTAGAAATTGTTTTTTCATTTTTTATAAGATTATTTGTACAAAGTGTAGAACCAGATGTTACACTAAGATCATCATCAATTAAACCGCTCTTTGTAGAAGAATCTTGGATTTTGGTGTTTTTAGTTTCTTTTTGAGGAGCATCATCAATTTTTTCTGGTTCAATTTTACTCAATTTAGGTTTTTTGATATTGCAATTTTTTTTTTTTGCATTATCTGATTGATCGCCATTTTCTATATTGGGTTTAGTACGTTTTCTAGATATCCTCGCAGATCTTTTTACATCAGCATTAGCTTGACTATCAGCCACTGAAACAGCATCTTCTCTAGTTGATGCTGGCAGTAGGTCATCATAACGCAGCAGTTTCACAGCACAATTTAAATTCATGTTGTCAATCAACTTGGTAGTCATCGGGGATTTTAATCAATAATAACTAAATTAAAAATTATACAATAAATCAATTATTTTTATGGGTATAATACAATAATAATATACATACATACTTAAATTTAAAGGTAAAATTTACAACCATTGGTTTTTATCTTGATATACTAAACAATCGTCTGTAATTGATCCATACCTAAAAAAAATATTCAAAAATGTAATAAATATCAATGCATGACAAAAATATTATTTCATATGAACAATCATACTATTCTTTCAATAAGTAAAATATTTAAAAATTCCTATTTTAAATATTTTATATGTATAGTTATTATTCTATAGGTAACGACCTAAAATTAAAAATCAATAAAAATAACAGTCTTATATTTTGTATTGTTTTAATTTTATGCTGTTTCAGTTAACAATTTGAATTATTATAGTTCAGCAGTCTTTAAGCTGTGATCCACGGAGCCCTAAAGGCCCAAAAGCAAACTATTCATACATATTTTTTATGAGTTTTATATATTTTATGAGCATTTCTAGTTTTTGGAGTTCCCTAGGATATATTATAATTATGGTAGGTACGGTTAATATAATATTATACTTAAATTAGATAGACATACATAGGATTTTAATTATTAATCTTTGTTGTGAGAGCAAAGTGAGCTTAGATCTCATATGAGTATAATTGTTATTTTTTTTTTTTAATGAAACAGTTTACAGTATCTTAGAACTTTAGCTATTGATGATTTGTTTTGGTTTTAAACATTTTAACTATATTTAAATTAAATACCCATAAATATTTACCTGTACAATTACAAAACAAAAATATTTATAATCTATTTACTTAGGTAGATAATAGGTGTTAGTTATTGTATTAACTGATGCTATATTATTATAGGGTCATAAGATTGCATCTTGGATGACCAATTTATCGACTAAATTAGTGTTTTTCTTTCAATGTTATTCTCAATCTTAAAAATAAAATCTAAAATTCAAAATTAATGCTCACTATTTAAATATAAAAAAAATATTACACCATTAATTCTTTCACATTCAAATACTGTCTTCAAGAAAAATGTTTTTTTTTTTTTATTATTCAAAATAAAATATTAAAAAATAATGGCAAATACTTCTTGGTTCATAAAACAAAGGATTCAAAATTCAAAAATTTAAAATATTTGTATAAAATCTATAGGAAAAAATATCTATAATTTTTTATTTCAACTAACATAGATTTATATAAACAAAAGTACAACACCTCTAATGCCACTTAAAACATGGTTCTCTGCAGTGTTGTATACTTATTTTTCTTACAAACATTAAATTCAAATTATTGTGATAATACCTACTTTAAGATAAATTTTTTGATGTAGTTTGGATTAAAAAAAAAGAAAATATGTTCTTATGCCCAAACAATAGTATTATAGGTACATATTATGTAAACAGATAACAATGTTGTATTAGGTAAATATATTATAATTATAAAAATTAGAATTTAAGATTGAAAAATGGAGATATTTGAAGATAAAGGTTGGTGCCAAAACCATTACTGGCCATTAACATTCTCAATCTTTAGATGTTTAGTCCTAAATGGTGGCACATTTTTGAGGTGTTTATTTGAAGGTTCTAATCACACTACAGTGAACCATGACTATCTACCTCTCGAGGATGTCCATGATATATACATCTAGCCAAGAAAGATATAGACAAGACAAATTGTGAACAGAAGACAGAAGACATCATAAAATATTAATATAATAGGCATATAAACGACGATAATAACGATAATCGTATCGAGTGTAGCACATGAAGTTGTACTTACGTTAAATTTGAAAAATTTAGACTACCATCGCTTAGCGGTTGGCTAAAACTTGGTCGGCTGGGGCTACAAGTTGCATTAACATATATTTTATATTACGATTCACGAAAAGGTTCATAGGTAGCTGCTGCATGGTCGTCGCGTGTGCAAAAATAATAATATTTAGAGCGCTGTAGACCGCAATTTGTGTATAGTGTATAAATATAATATTATTATTCAACATTTATAGTTAATACGTGAATGATGATAAACGGTGATTTCAGATAACTTGATATTTGATAATATGGCGCGCACGCGCACAACCAGGTAACCGGTAACGCGGGAAAATAAAAGACTGGCCAAGAGCCAGAGATAAACCGCCGACAGAGCGCACTACCAAGTCTGTCGATTGTCAAAATTCGACTACGCAACTGTCACTTAGTAGTTAGTACTTACTACTTAGTACATACCAGTTACTCACAAGTAACAATAAACAAGTTCTATGCTCACAAGTCAGTAGTCACAACTACTAACAAATTTGTGCAATGTGCATGATTTATTATAAACCATAACTAAACTTTAACTCCTAGATGGTGAAACCGGCCAAAAGACTATCCTAAATCGTAATTCGTGAACAAGGATTGGGAAAAATAACCATGATAATAATGTGATATAGATGCTTATACAAGTAATAAGTATTATAGTAAAAATTAGCTAATGGGGATTTTATCAATAATTTGAAGAAAAAAGTAAGCATTTCATTAAAAAATAAGTGAAATTAATCAAAAAATTATGATTAAATCATTCCATGATTAATACAGTTTTACTAGTTCATTTAACTCGGTTAGGTTATATCATATATTTTAACAGTAATCGTCTTAAACCTCAAGTATTGATAAATACAATGAATTTAATTGAGGCATTCCTACCAATAGTTGTCAAACAACTTACTATTTTAATAATATAATATAATATACAGAGTGTTCCGTGTGGATTTACCCATTGCGATATCTGCCGAAATAATGGTGATATCGAAATTTTGATTTTGTAATAAGACTCGCAGGGATAAGAACTACAATTAATACATATTTTAATGTTTTGGTAAAAAAGTTAAAAAAATTTTTTTATATTTAATTATTTTAAAAAAAGTTAAAGATAGCCATTTTGTAGTTTATTTTTCTGAAGATATTGACGTTTCAAAATTTTATTTTCATTAATTTTCTGATTTTTAATATTTGTTTTAGTTTCGAGAAAAATTGCGAATTATTTATAGCAATAATGTTATCAAACATGTAACCCACCGCGCCGCTCGCATTCCCATACGGCCGGCCGAATACTTTCCGTGTTTCTAATGGCGGTTAGGTTATAAATTTATAATCATATTTTATTTCTTCAAAACTAGAAAAAATATTAAGTCAGGAAATTAATGAAAATAAAATTTTGAAACGTTAATATTTTCAGATTAATAAACTCTATAAAATGGCTATCATTAATTTTTTTGGAAATAATTAAATAAAAAAATGTATTTTTTAAATTATTTACAAAAACATTAAAACAAATTAAAAAATCTTATTATAAAACCAGAATTTTGATATCTTCATTATTTCATGAGATATCGCAATGGGTAAATCCTCGCGGGACACCTGTATAATATTATATTATAATATTAATTATCATAAGTTATTGATAGACTTAAGAGTTCCTAGTTCATGTTGATTATCATAATTCATAAATATTTTTAAATAATTAGGGCCCTAATTAGTAGTATTAATACTACCTTCCACAGTATTAGAAGCATGCGTATTGCGTAATCATAGTAGTGACTAGATTTTTTTTATTGTTGTAGATGATATCATTAATTGCTTATTTTCTTCGAAAGAAAACCCATCTATTAGAGCGCTAGATACATTGATGTAAAATTTTCATTTTTAATTTTAATTAATTCCATAAGAAAACAGGTATAATTTACTGCATCATGAATGTTTGTTCTACAATGCAAAACTAAAAACCATTGATTTTATTATAATCTACAACTGGAGACGAGTATAGGATACTAATAATAGATCGAGTAAAATACATCATAAAATCATAAATTAGCAAAGCATTCAAAGGTGGAGCCCACTATTTGTGTTTGTAAATAATATATTTTTGCATGGTAAGTTATTTATAGTTATATTACGATTTTTTTTTTTTATAATTATTTATTTTAAGTTTTCCTGACAATAATCATCTAAACCTAGGGATACAGTCTGATACAGAAGTAGTTTTTGACATTTTGTAAATCAGATAATGTTAGCTATAAGTAACAACTATGTTTTTTTGCTTATATTACGATTACCTATACATTTTAATTTTTTTTTCACGACATAGAGAATTGGACTGTACTGTTTTTAGGCCGGGGCTATACACAGCGTATTCCGCCGCGTTTCGAACGCGGCGTATTCCGCGGCGTTTTCCGACGGCCGAGCTATACAAGACGTATCCGTCGAGCGTATTCCGCCTCATATATTTATACAATATTTAAAAATAATGGTAAATCCCATAATTATTGTATCAATAATATAAATAATAAATATATTAATCGCAATCGAATAGCACAAATTAATAAATAGACACTCATCGATCGATCATTTGCACTAGTCAGTTCGTAGGAGTAGGTTTATCAATTATCATTATGCCAAAAATTACACCAGCTCTAATAATTGCCATAAATGAGGCATTGGAAGAAAAAGGAGAGAAATCTGTACACAGGAAGTTTGCGGTACATCCCTACGGGAAAAAAAGGGCAGAAAAGGGCCAATTCAATATAATATATGAGGACTTACGACGATTTCCTGAAAAATTTTTTAGTTATTATAAAATGTCTGTAAAAACATTTGATGAACTTTTAAATATTGTAAAAAGTGATTTGGAAAAAGAACAAAACATCAAAGGTGATACAATACCGGCAGTGGAAAGGTTATCGATTACTCTAAAGTAAGTACCAATTTTTTATTTGAATAAATACTTTATTACCTATTATTTCTAATTAAATCAAAATTGAACACTTTATATGCAACTTATAAAATCAAATTAAATAAATGAAAAATACCTAGTATCATATTTAAACAAAATAATATTAACACCTGTGCTTAACAAAATAATAAAAAATGAAAATAAATTTTGATCTAATAGTGGGGTGGCCAATTATTACTTGAGCCAGGAATTACATTCTCAGGAACCTGCAGGCCATATTCGTGAGATGTATTCAAAGTTGGCATAGATGGTGGATATTGAATTGGTTGTATGGGTAGACAATATGGTGAAGTTGATTCAGCGGGACGTTTCCTGGCATATTTCTGTATGACCTGCATCAATTCAATCCTAGCATCCATTTTACTGGCGTTATCAATTGCCTTCATTCTGGGTAATAATGACAGAAGAAAATGTTTGTCGTCATCATCATCTTCGTTCTGAGATTTATCCAAAACTTTTAAAAGTTTCTGTTGGAATAAAGAAGGCGAATCACTATTTTTTCTATTCGTGTTTTTTTTTGTTCCCGAGATGGATGTTGGCAAAGGCGTGTTCATGGTGGGTGTATCGATTTTTGCAGTTAAATCACAAGAAGGATCAGCGTCAATGTCTGGTGAATCTTCTGTTGGATTTTCATCTTCCATATTCATAGTATTTTCGAGTGAAAATAGTGAAATATTACCTGATGTTCTGAAATAAAAAAAGTGAGGACTGAGGAAGTGGGTTAGGTTGGGTGGTATCGATAGTGATCGGTCACTGAGTGTCAATTTTGAATTCAATGGTATATTATCATTGTAAACAAAATACGATTCTGAGCGTAATAAGTAATAACGATCTGTCAGCCTATTTCATAATAATATGTTTATCATATTATACTATTGTTATTCACTTTTGAGTCAATATACTACCTTGCTCTAGAACAGTGTGTATAGATTCATGGTATTTGGGCATTAGTTTAAAAGTTAAAATTAATCTAAACATTTTGAAAATGTCATTGTGTATTATAAAATACCTATACGTAAAATATATTATAATATATTTAATTTTTACAAATATTTAAAGTTCAAATATGTATAAAAAAAGTTGTAAAAAAACATTTTTTTTTTATGATTTTTAGTTTTTAACATGTCATATGAAGATTCTACTATTAAATTTTCAGCTCCTAGATATATAAAAAAAAAAAAAATTTGTTACTAAAAAATATAATTTGCAAATTTTAGGAATTTTGACGAAAATTGTAAAAATTGTGACTTCAACCACTTAAAAAAAATTCCGAAAAATTCTCATGTCTATAGAAAGTTCAAATTAAGTCAAAGCATTTAGAACATTTTATCATGTATGTATAGTATATAGCCTAAAAATTAATTCTATATAAAAAGTAGCTAATGTAGGTATATATTGTTATTTTGTAACCAAAGTAGGCTAAACTTACTGTCGAACTGTAAATGTCGGTGTTAAAAATGACAAAGCATCGTAATAACAATATTTCGGTTTTTTTGATGCTTGAGAACCAGATCTATCATACTTGGTGTGTTCTTTTCTGAAAGCATCGCGTAAACTCTTCCATTTCTTCTGAAGTTCTTTAACTAAAAAAATATGAATTTCAATTAAAATTGCAAGCATATTCTTAGATTTGAAAATAAAAGTTTTTATACATTTCTTACTCAAAATAATTTGAAAATATTCGACATTTTTACGTAATTTGTCAATATTTTAACTTTAAATGCTTATAAAAAAAAACTTAATTTGACTTTCTTATGGACATTTTTTTTTTTGATAAAGGTAGTTATCTTATAAGGAATCTTGTATTACATTTTAAAATCTTAGATTTTAAAAGTAAAATTTTTACGAATTTTCAACACAAAATAATTTGCTAATTTTCGTGATTTTTCCGTATTTTGTCAATATTTGAACTTTAAATGCTTATAAATAAAAACTGTGACTAACGATTTTTAATTTTTTTCATATGCCTTTGAAACAATATACTAGGAGCCTTCTATCAAATTTTCAAGCTTTTTTAACCAACAAATAAAATTTTATTGATATTTATAGAAAAAAAAACTAAAAAAATCGAAAACTGACAATGTCCGTAAACAGTTCAAAAAGGGTCGAATTATTTTCAAAATTGTATCGTGTATAGAAACTGCAAATATAAACAACCAGTTAAAATTTCATGCATCTACGATTATTTGTTTAAGAGTTGCACCAAAAACCAAAATCGATTTTCTCGAAAACAGATTTTGCGTCAAAATTCCCGTTTTTCCTTAATTTTTCTTTTGTTTTCCCGGTCGCTTTTGAAAACTAATGAGAAATATTTGACCTCCCTAAGTACCAATTAGATTCACTTTCCTATCAGAAAAGATACTGGTGAAAAAAATCTAAGCATTTTTACTGTCCTAAAATGTAATGACAGGCACAAAAAAAATAAAAAAACACATTATTGTAATATCAATACATTCATCGCTCCACTCAGAATCCTAAATTTGTTAATAAATTAATACTCGAGGCTAGGCATTTATGAGTTTTAGATTCTGAGCGAAGCGATGAATGTATTGATTTTACAATGATGTGTGTTTTTTTTTATTTTTTTTTGTGTCTGTCATCACCTTTTAGGACAGTAAAAATGCTTCGATTTTCTTCAACAGTAACTTTTCTGATAGGAAAGTGAATCTAGTTGGTACTTTGGGGGGGTCAAAAGTAAAAATTTCTCAGTAGTTTTCAAAAGCGACGTGAAAAACAAAAGAAAAATTAAGGAAAAACGGGAATTTTTACGCAAAATTGATTTTTATCAAAATCGATTTTGGTTTTTGGTGTAACTCTGAAACAAATGATCGTAGATGCATGAAATTTTAACTGGTTGTTTATATTTGCAGTTTCTATACACGATACAATTTTGAAAATAATTCGACCCTTTTTGAACTGTTTACGGACATTGTCAGTTTTCAATTTTTTTAGTTTTTTTTTCTATAAATATCAATAAAATTTTATTTGTTGGTTAAAAAAGCGTGAAAAATTAATGCAAGGCTCCTGCTATATTGTTACAATAGCAGTTGAAAAATATTAAAAATACATAGGCACAATTTTTTTTTTATAAACATTTAAAGTTCAAATTTGGACAACATTTATCAAATTTAAAATTTAATAATTATTTTGTAGTTAATCATTTATAAAATGTTCAACTTTTATAGCTTAGGATTGAAAATTTAAAACAAGGTTCCACGTAAGTAGATAATTATGTTAAGAAAAAATCTAAAAAATACATAAACACAGTTTATTTTTATAGTCATTTTAAGTTCAAATTTGGACGAATTACAAATTAAAAAACCTAGAATATTCTTTTTAGTTATTTTGTTGTGATTGTACAATATTATTTTTGGGTACTTGAAACTTCTAAAGTAAACTATTATATATCTGTGATAGTGTCACGGTTTGTTGTTGATGTATTTGGAATTTATTATAGGTGAATTATTTTTTTAATACCATAGATAAGTATATAATATGTCTTAAACCTAGACTGACATACCGTCTCCGCTCAGAATCGTTTTTCTTATACAATGATATTATATCATTGAATTCAAATTTAATACCATCCATTATACAGTGACCCACTTGTAACCTACTGTACAGCAGAGCGACATCCACTTGCCCACCTTTTTTTTTTTAAATTTTAAGTTAAGTAAATCTTATTATTTTTACCAGGTACTTATCAACTGGAGCTACTTTCAATCAATTACATTTGGATTTCTTTGTTGGAAAAAGCACTATTCGTGTGATAATAAAGGAAACTTTATTGGTACTGTGGACAAAGTTACAACCCTTAGAGATGCCTGTACCAACAAATGAAATATGGTTGAATACTGCGGAAGGTTTTTATAAGAATGCGAACTTTCCAAACTGCTTAGGAGCAGTGGACGGAAAGCATATTCGTATAATAAGTCCACAACATAGTGGAACAGACTTTTTTAACTATAAAAAGTTCTTTTCTATCGTACTTATGGCGTTGGTTGATTCTAATTATTGTTTTCTGACAGTGGATGTAGGTGCATATGGTCGAGAAGGAGATAGTAATATATTTAAAAGATCTCCCCTAGGACAACAATTATACGACAATAAATTAAATGTACCCGGAGTTAAGAAGCTACCAAACGACGACCACGGTCAAGAACAACCCTTCGTAATTGTTGGTGATGAAGCGTTTGGTCTACACCAAAATCTATTGAGGCCGTATCCTAAAAAAAACTTGGATGTCCAGAAAAAAGTTTTTAATTTGCGACTGTCAAGAGCTAGGCGTTTTGTGGAATGCGCATTTGGGATACTATCCAATAAATGGAGGGTGTTTCATACCCCTTTACTAGTTGAACCTGATTTTGCAGAAATAATAGTTAAAGGTGCTTGTGTTTTGCATAATTTTGTGAGAAGACGTGATGGTATTAATTATGAAGAAACACTTTGTTGTGAATTGGATTCAATAGACACTGTATTTCGAGGATCATCAGGTACAAACGCTAAAGACGTCAGAGAATATTATGCTAAATATTTTAATAGCCCAGAAGGCTTGTTGGAGTGGCAGTATTTTAAAATTTAATAATTTCTTACTAAATAATAAATATATTTTTATGTATTAGGTACATTAATATTTAATAATAATACTATTATCATGTTACAATAAGTAGCATTACGTGATTAAATTAAGGTGGAACATTATAATAATAATTTTTTTCTATTATGTTATATTATGATCACACAAATGCGTATTATTAAATAAATTTTGGTTATAAATACTATTGTTATTATTATAATGTAGATACTCACTGTAGTCATCCTTTTGTTTCGCAGTGAAATCATTAAAATTAAGATTCATAGTTTTTCCAATATCTTCCCAATCTTTTAACTTTAAATCACGGTTTCTGTACTCCATACATGATGTGTTCCAAATACTTATTTTTTGTTCAATAGATATAATGAAAAAATCAGTATCAAATGACATATTTTTCTGTAATGTAGAAAATTAAGTTAAATAATGTATACAAATAATTTATAATACATTTTATTATTTTAAACACAATTAAAAAATTAATAATTTTACTTACCTTAGTAAAGGTATAATACTGGTGCACAAAATGTGATATACCTACTTATTAATTATAATAAATGATTAGTTGACCACGAGTCCGTAGATGTCAACGTCACAGTGTCGAACACTCAAATAAAGAAAATAATATGATCACACGTTTATATTTTTCCAATAGTTATTTTAAAATAACAATTCTATTTAAATACTTTGGTAGCTTTTAATTTTATTATACATTTTCAAAACAAGACTACCTACAGCTCGAAGGTACGGCTCGAGTCACACAGCTAACCAGCACGGTGGTATGAAAAATAATGCACAATATATTAAAATAATTTATATAAATAGTTTTAATATCCCATCATATTATATAATATAATATTAGTTTAAAAATAAAACAGAAATTATTTAATTTTGTCTTATTATTAGCTGGTTTCATGTTTATGGCTTATATTTGAGTACCTATAACTTATAATTTATATGATGGACAATATTGTACTGTTCCATACTTTCATTGGGGTTTACATAGGTAAATTAGTATTTTTTTGTTTTTAACATAGGCCATTTTATTCACAAAGTTGTTTTAAGTTACAAATGCTCTTCCTAGTGTCCTCGCAACTAGCATCACTCAATTTTCAAGTTATTGTCAGGGGGGAAATAGGAGGAAGCTTCAATGCACTTTGATATACCAATAATTTCTACCAATAATTATTTCTATAATTTCTTTAATTACAACACCACCTATTGAACTTTTCTACGATTGTTCTTTACAAAACTGTTCTTAATACTTCCATAAATTAAAATTAGGTAACCAACACAAATTATAAACATCAATTACTAATTAAACTAATTAAAATATTTACTTAGATATTTTGATACTACATATCAAATATGAAATAATTTAACATTTTTCTTTACATATATTAAAATTAATATAATATAATACCTACCTATATATAAAATATACAATCTATTTATTATTTATGAGTAGGTAGTTAAATTAAATAGATAAAATATTGAATATCCTCGTCAAATTATTGTATTCATAAAATTATGGTGTAAACGCAGCGTTTTCCGTCACCAGTATAGCCCATCCTAATATAAAACAATGTAAAATTAGGAGTTTGCGTTTTTATTACTTCGGCGTTCGTCCGCCAAAACGCAAGCCGACCGGCGTTTTCCGCCGCGGATGAAAACGCGGCGTATTACATCCGTCGTGTATAGCTACTCCGATATAAACCAATGCATTTTGAATTCGACGGAAAACGCCGCGGAATACGCCGCGTTCGAAACGCGGCGGAATACGCTGTGTATAGCCCCGGCCTTACATAGCTTGGACCCTCATGCAAAAAGTATATTACATATTAAAAATGACAAGTTTACAAATACTTATTATAATACAATTACAATATTTGAAGAATTTGTTTAAAAATAATAATACAGTTTAATTGAATGACGGCAAATACTGATGATGATATACTCGTAACTTATGCAACTATAAATAAATAAATGTCATAATGTATTTATAAACTAAATATTAGTTATAAATTATACTTACACCTAATATTACCAACGGTTCAAGTATATATTAAGTAAAAACTATAAATACCTATTAAAATATATTTTTTATAAATTTATAATCAATAATTAATATAACACAATAAATGTAAAAAATGAATTATAAACTATCTAATTTGTGTCTAAGACGATGATGAACAATGATAAATATTAGAAATATAAAACGATTTAAAGTTCGAAATCATTAATATAATAAAATGTTCAGTACTTCAACACACATAAAATACAAATCTAATCGAACATTTCATAAATATTTTACAATGTTTGATGATTGAGTTTATTTACAATACCTATAATTATATTTAGATACCTATTTTGAGCGCCATGAATTAAATCAATTGATTATAGAATTTTTAAACAAAAATAAATACCCTTCATAGTTAAAATAATTAGTTTAATTTAAGTTATAAACAATAACAATCAAAATTATTGAATTAAGTTGACTTGTACGTATCTGAATAAATAAAAATAAAATGGTTGAAAACACAGATTACACTACAATAGTATAATATAATGTTATCTTTATAAATATTGTTTGTCAGTTCGTTTATTTGGGATAATTTCTAGAATTACTTAACCGATTTAAAAATTTTTCAAAGAGGTGCGCTATTCTAAGGATCTATACTAAAGGTTATAAATTATAATCTTATCTCGATAAGTGGCCATCAATTTTTTTTTATAGCAAATTTGAGAATTTTTGTTGAAAAAATAAAAATAATAAATAATATATTTTATGAGAATAATTATATAGATGAAATAAAATAAATATTAATTTGTGGCTGTGGATGTAATTATTTTTCATAACTATTAGGTAACCTTATAGATCCACATGTCTAATTTGATGATTCTTGTTTATTATTTTATGGATTATTTATAATCCATTAATAAATAGTTTTTTAAATTATGTATAAACTAACCACGAGCAACGGGTAAATTTCTGACTTATATTAAATTCAAATTTTCAGTAATACGGATCATTAAGAAGAGGTAATATAAATACGTCTAGAGATCAGATTAAAATACAATAAACTATAAAAAGATGAATATTGCAACAAAATCATACGGAATCGTAATCAAATAACGTGGAGACTTTATTATTATGTTTTACACGTATTTATTACATACATTATGTGTATATTTTATGACATATATAATGTTTATGTAGCTACCTATTATTATTATTGTCAATAGTGATGGTCACTAAAAATGCATTTATCACGACATAAACATACACGCGTGGGGTATAAATTACGTATAATAGACAATAGTACTATTATCACTGTTTCATACATAATAATGTCACTAGGAATTAGGATAATCGCATACTGAATTTATACTTACATTAAAGAATTCGGCAGTCTCAGTCACAAGCTTCAAAATTGTACAACTGTACAACCACCGTAGTACCGTACAAGGTACAACCGATACTTCCGACTTCCTAGTGCACGACACAAGAACATAACAATAATAACATTATAGTAACGATTAACGTTAACAAATAAGGAGTAATGAGTAATGATGATTTTAGTACATTACGAGTTACGGTAATAATAATAATGATAACGACGCAAGAGAGCGCGTGGTCACCAGTATTATACTTTTAGCCTGTAGGTATAATATATATATATAACTTAATAATCATCTGCTATCACGCCGCGTCACAAACTCGCACTGACATGGTGAGCGCGGGCCGTCGCGGTGCCAACGATGTTATGGTACCCTGGTATTGCGGTATCAAACTTAACCCTCGGCGTTCGGTTTAATCCGTGGGTTTAATACTTCGGAAACTATTTCGTCAGACCAGCCATAATCTTGCGGACGGGCAGGATGGGTCAGGATTATCATGGGCGAGCCCGATTGCCAGCTGGTGCAGCTCGCATTGCGCCGGGCCGACGGTGATGGACCAGGGTACGATGAATGCAACCGATCGCCGCCTGTCAGTGAGTATAGAACGTGATATTATTGTAGTACACCGATCCTATTGTGTTATGATAATTATTATTGTTATTACTTGTTATATTTGTTGTAATAATATTACCGTTAACCACATGGATAGGACCGCGAAGTAATTACAAATTTGGAGCTGGCCCCTGGCCACCGTGGAATAGGCACCTCAAAAAAAAAAAAATCAAAGCTGAGAACACAGGTAAATCGTAAATAAAATATAGGTTAGCGTTAACGTTAGCCAATTCTAACCTAATATAAGTAAATTATTTTGAAAATCGCTCCGTAGATCAAATTAGTTGCAAACTAATTGAAAAATTCCGATATCTCTGACTTGATGGTAAATGTGTTCTGACGCATTTCGTTTTCAGTCCAATATTCATAGTTATATAATGCGTTTTATTTGCGACCAGCTAGCAGATTTTTATCGGAACGCCCAAGAATCGCTTACTCTTAGACCTAATATTGTTGATATTTTCAAATTGGTATAGGTTACACCTGTAGACAGTAACGGAAAATAACGCGTTTATACCATAACCAGTATTTAATATTTCCAACACATCAACAAGTTAGGAAGCTAGCTCATCGAGGGTACTAAATTCTTGGTTGGTAACCAAACGTGTTTTATTACAAAACAATAAACGATAATTCCAAATACAATTATGTATTCTAACTAAATGTATTCTTTTTTTTTTTTTTTTATTAAACAACTATCCGCGGCGTCTATGGCCATTGGATGTAACAGTACATTATCTATTAGTATATTTACATATTACATTAATATTTAAAAAGATATACAAAGTAATTTAGTATTTAAAACAAGACAAAGTAGTAATAATTAGGAGTTAAGTGATTAGTATTATTTACAATTTACAGTTTGTTTATAAGATTATATATTCTTGTTTATTTGTATATATATATATATATATGATTCCCATTAGCTACAGTACTTACGAACTTACGACAAATACTACATACAACAAAACGGGAAACATAGCGACATAGCAAACAATTTTACTAGTGGTTGCCTATACAAACTCCCTTAATTATAATGTATATTATTGTAAGGGAATGAATTGGCAACTGCGAGTGAAATTGAAAATATTTCAACTAAAGCAAAAGAGAAACGATAGATTAGTTATATTTATGAATAAATAGTTGGATACTCGGCTAATATTTATCTATATTTAAATTACGCATTTTACAAATCCACTGTTTTATCTAATTGACATCAAAATGTGCAACTCCAAGGAAAATGCCTGTGAAAACGCATAAAAAAACGCCGCGTATAGAAAAGGAAGGAAATACTAGCAGTGGCGTGGCGAGGTAAAAGTTACATGTGGGCGAAGTAGACTTAAAGAGACCCTTTTAAAAAATTTTTTAATTTCTGTCATATTTCTCTATGGTTAATTATAAAGCCCTATGGAACGCGAGGCCCTTTGAGGTGTGAGGTCGTGGGAAATGGCCCACACCGCCCACGCCTAGCGCCGCCACTGAATACTATGGTATAAGGAATATTTCTATGAGAATTATATAATAAGAGTGTAATATTGTGTGAGACGTATTTCCTGTGAATTGCATCGCCACAACGCTGTTGTCATTGCGGTAGGAATGGGCAACCGCGGCTACGAAAGATAAGTCGGTGATCGGTACGGATGGTGTCCTGGTACCATCCGTCGAATTTAGCGGCGCACGAGCACCGTCACTGAACGGTTCCGTGTCCGTGACGTTCCGATGTATTTGGCAACGGCGGCCGCGTAAACAGCCCGTCAGTTTATCTGAGTGACGCAGTCTCAATGCGGAACCCGACCTAAACCAAGAGTTAGGTTAAGTCCACGTGTACCGGGATCGCATGCTGTTCAGCCGCCGCCGCCGCCGAAATCTCCGAGACTGAACTCACTGACACTGGCGGAGAGAGGCGGTCCGCTCATCGTGCCCTGGTCGTTTAACTTGTCACTTTTGCACCATCGACATTCGTTCCGAGCTCCGATGTATCCGATGTATCCGCCCATTGACAATAATAATACTACTATAACGTTTTTTTTAAACACAAAAGATTAAGAAGGTATAGTAAACAGCCGTGCCACGGCGTAGAGTTGTAATAACCATAAACAATTTACATGATGAATAATAATAATAATAATATTATAATAATTTAAGCGAACGAACTTTTTGGTTAGGTACTTAATTATAACTTGAAATGTTAATTTAAAAAAATCGTCTCTAATTTATTTTTAACTGTTATTTTAACAACTTATGAGGAACTTTGTACGATATTTTCAATATTTTTGAGTTTTTGACACAATTAGACCTTTACAGAAAAACAACTTAACTAAAAATTAAAAAAAGCGGGAAAGTGGTTATCGCTCCGCTGTAGGTTACAAGAAGATTACTGTAATAGATGGAATTAAATTTGAATCCAATGATATTATACAATTGTATACGAAAAACAATTCTGAACGGAGACAGTTCTGTCTAGGAAATATTAAAGATTATTATTTTTATTTATAATAATAATATTTTAATAATGGAATAGTATTCCAATTTACATATGTGTGTGTTATACTAAAAATTAAAACAAATGATATAAGAAAGAGAGAAAAAAATATAATATGTATATTATAGAAATTAAAAATTAGACAATTAATTATATAACAATTAGATTTAATTAAATATAATAGTAGGTAATAATCTAAAAATAACAATTTAAAGAGCTAAGAGTCATATTGAACAAGTCCAAATTGTTAAAAAAAGTTACCACAAAACATTAATATAATAGCATAGAAACATTTTTATACGTTTCTAATTCAAAAATTCAAAATAATTTTAAAATGTTTGTGACTGACAAATTTCAAAAAAAATTCAATTCCAGACACTTATATTAAACGTTATAGATTGACAACAATAACTTATGAGGAACCCTGCATTTTAGATTCTGAACGAAGTGATGAATGTATTGATTTTACAATGATGTGTGTTTTTTAGATTCTGAACGAAGTGACGAATGTATTGATTTTACAATGATGTGTGTGTTTTTTTTTTGTGTCTGTGTACAGCATAATTAGTCGAAATAATGCTTCAATTTCAAACTTTGGGCGTGGTTTCCGATGTAAAATTGAAGATCCTTGGTGCATTATAGAGGTCAAAAGTAAACATTTTCAAACAGTTTTCAAAAAAATGACAGAAAAACGGGAATTTTTACGCAAAACCGGTTTTCGACCAAATCGATATTTTTATATGGCTGTAATTCAAAAACTAATCACTGTAAATACTTGAAATTTTCACCAAATGTTATTGTTAGTGATATCTATATACAGTTTGATTTTGACTTTTTTTGAGTTATTTATAGACAACTGAAATTTTCGATTTTTATGAGAATTTTTTTTTGAAGTGTCGGTAAAAAAATGTTAGACGAACAAAAAAACTTGAAAATTTAATACACGGTTCCTTATGAGTTGTTCTTATTGTAGCTAAAAAAAAAATTAAAAATCGTAAGTCACAATTTTTTTTAATAAGCGTTTACAGTTCAAAATTTTACGAAATCTGTCGAAAACGCGAAAATTTGCAAGTAATTTTGAAGTTGAAAAATCATAAAATTTTTTGCGTTTATAACTAAGGATTAAAAATACAAAACTAAGTTTTTCATAAGTTTTCCTTAAAGTAGCTATAGAGAAAACTCGAAGCATCATTATAGGAAAAATTTTAAGTACGTTTGAATTTTAAATTTTTACGAAATATCATAACGATAACGATTTATCCTAAACGATTTTAAATATTTGTTATTATTCTAAAAGAAGTCGTAGATACTTGAAAATTTTACCAGTTATTTAGATTGGAATTTTCTTTACATGATTTAATTTTCAAAATATTTTGACTATTTTTGAGATATTTATAGACAAACTGAAATTTTTTTTTGAAGTGTCTATTGTAATGCTAAAAATGCTCTATTAGAATTTTTAAAAAATAAATTGGTAATGATATAAAATTATAAAATACAAAAAAGTTTTGCAAATGTGTACCATTCTGCTGAAAAGTAGTATCTAATTAATGTGTTAAATGATTTATTATTTTTTTTTTAAAAACGATTCTGAGGTAACACGATCTGTCAGGACAATATATAAAGTACCTATATTTTATTGTAATAACATGTATTTTGAAATTGAGATGAGCCATATACACTTCCTGCAATACTTTCTTATATTTAATTTAAATGGTATAAAATAAATAATAATACAATTAAGTTTAAAACTATAAAAAAGATTTCTGAATAAAAGATTTTTTTTAATTACCTAGAGAATATTTAGGAAAATTAAAATGTCTTTTTATAATATTTTAGTTAGGGTGATTTTTTTTTAATAGGAATGCCAAATATTAGATTTATTTTTATATTTTATTGAAGAAATAACCAAGACTAACAAATAACAATGGTTATACCGAGAAAAACCTGTATAAATAAGGTATAGATTTTTCCTTATTAATTATTATTGAAATTTGTATTGCCTATCTGATTTATTGTGTAGTATAATATTAGTTGCTAAATGGTAATACTATTATGTAAAGAAATATGTATGGCCCTTTTTTTTTTATTATTAATATTTTTATTAGCCTTTAGCCTTCAGTCATCGACTATGATGGCTCAACCATTACAATAAAGAGTTTATAAGATAAGATACATTTAGACCCGATTTACGGTACAAAACGGGCGTATATCGATTCCGCCGGCTACTGTTAATATTATTTACATATTAATCCCGCCGCCTACTGTTTATCCCGCCCTTGTAATTAGTAAATGTATTTTTTAAATTACAGTCCTACATAATATACCTTATAATATATAAATTATGTATAAATTAATAATAATTGTATACTAATTAAAACTAAAATGTATAGTCTAATTTGTATAAAATAATAAAAATAAAACGAATCCATATAGGAATTTTAATTTATTCCGTACGTATTGCTGTAAATCCATAGATAATAAATAAATTAATTTATTATCTATGTGTAAATCGTATATTTCCTATATATTACCGACTCTGTATTCTACTATATAAAATACATATACAAGGGTGGGGGATAAACAGTGTCCGGCGGAATCAATATGTAAATAATATTAACAGTAGCCGGCGGAATCGATATGTAGATATTTTAAACAGTAGCCGGCGGAATCGATACAAACCTTTTTTCTAAACAGGTAGTTTCGGCGGAATCAATAATTCCCCTACAAAACATTATGCGATTAGAATAATTACCTGATTGTACATTGTACATTACATAATGGAAATGGAACAGATATATAAGAATAATATTACACAGTGAAAATACAGATAATATAGTAGATATTTAAACTGAATGATGAAAATAATGAACTTTTAATTATACTGTAGTATTTATATGATGGGAATATTAAGACTGCGTTCACACTAAATATGAGTCGAGTCTATTATTGATTGAGGTGGATGTTACATTGTTTTAGGAACGAGTGAATTAAGAGTTGCAATGTATGGCCTTAATGAAATGATTTGGCTATAAAAAAAAAGTTATATCAGACTTAAATTTTCTGATCACGGTAAATAATATCAAATGTACCGTATATAAGGCATGCGTGCCATTTCTTAGTGTACAGACTGTATAATCTGTATAAATGTATAAATTATCCTTTTGACGCTTTGGTCCTTACATTCTTATGATAAAATATGGTTAATTTGGTTGTATAATATAATAATTAATATATTTAATAATTTGACATTATTTTAAATTATATACAAATTGAATACTTGTTTCAAAATTTACTGAAGGATATGATGCAGATGATTTTCAAATTTAAATAATAAAATAGGAAATTTAATTTAGAAAGCACATAAAAATTAAAACATAACATAATAAATATTACATATAAATAATAATAATAATAAAATAATATTTCATCTATAATAATGTAGAACAAAAGTTGATATGACTAGTTTTATACAATTAAATTAAACTAAACACCCCATTAAAAATAATGTATTAAGTTCGTTAACTTGTTTTAAACATACCATATATTATATGTATCAAATTACGTAATTTTCTGAATATTTGTCAGGTTTTGATAAATTTTACATGTAATTTAATGTAATATGTAAATGGGTAAGCTTTTAACAAGGTTAACAGGAATATTTTTATGATGCATTTTTGTAATTCTTTTTAATTGTACATGTCCCCTCGTCAACATTATAGGCCATTTTGCTTGCATTTTTGTAATAATGATGAAAAATTGCCAAGAATTTTTGAAGATTCATTCCTTCAAAATTGTTTCGATTTTAGGTTTAAAGAACCAACCTCGCCATCATAAAAAATGTTGGTTCCGAGACCTTTTAGTAAGGTCTTGTCAAATCAGCTGAAATACGTCTAAAGGGTCCTTTCACTGGATAACTACTCTTCTCCACGTAATCATGTCCAATATAATATGTTCTCTTATTTGCTTATTGTAACTTTTTTTTTATTATACAGATTGTAAATGTTACAAAAGGTTTAAAGAAACAAATTCTATGGATTCAACAATCGGGAATTGCGTTTTGATAAAAATTTACTTTTTTCCTTAACGCTATATTTAAAAATATTTTTAACATTACTAGTATATATTATTACTGTATAATAGTAGGTACCTACCGTTTACATTTTAAAACTAAATTTGAATTATCAATAACACATTTTTTTTTGTTATTAACAATCTAATTTAAAAAAAGAGGATTGTGTTTTACAAAAATGATTGAATTAGTTCTAAATTTATATTAATATAGTTATCAATAATTGTATAGAGTTTCATGATTATAATAAAATACTATCTCATATTTTTACTAATTAAATCATTTAAACAATAAAATATTCCATACTCTTATAATAATAAAACGTTGTGACCATCATAGAAGACTTTAACGTTTGTTTGAGTTTAGTATTTTTTACAGTAAATTGGCTGATATTTTTTGATATTTAATAACCAACATAATATAACCTTTCTATGTGGATAGGTATGTATTTAGCCTAAACGAAACGCCGTCTTCTAAGAATCAAAATTAATAATTAAAAAACAAACCAACGAACTTATTGCTTCTTTATATATTAGTTATCAAGTGAACCTCATAACAAGTCACTGAAAATTCAATGATAAAACATTGCACACGAAAATAATTGAGTGTGGAGGAGATTGGATCAGTATATCAATTTCTCTATTCGATAGGTTGTATTGATTTTTACCAAAAGCATTGCATCATACTTTTAAATCAATACCGAAAAAACATAACTGTGTAGTGAATAGTATTAAAAGCTTAAAATTAGTCTAAATATTATATAAGAAAATTTCTTATACATGGAAATTGTATTAGTATAGGTATATACTAATATAACTAGCTGTCTCGACACGGCGTTCTCTCACGTTTTAATTTGTTTTTTGGCATTTTCGCAGGCCGTTTATTATAGTGTTTAATTTATTATGTATGAGGAAATAAGTTTTCTTATTTGTAGTTTATTAGTAGCTTCGGAGATCATTGCGTATAGTAAGTTTTTGAATATATCAGATTAATATTATTCATAATGTCACTAATGAAGATAAAACATTTTAACTAAAAGTTCGTATGGGTAGCCAAAATTGCAGAGTACTTCTAACTCTAAAAATGTCGGATAAGAATAAAACTGTATACTTAAGTTAAATGGTTTAAGATTTTCAATTCACTTCACTACACTTAGGTATACTTCACACTTCACTTAATTGACATAGGTATCCTTCTAGGGCTTAGTTAGGTCACAAATAAATAACACTGATGAATACGTCGTACCAAACTTAAACTTTTTTACCTTTGAAGATCGAAATTTCTAGAACGAAGCATTTGCGAACATTTTAAACGACGTCATTCCCTATTCACTATGGATCCTTCTGGAAAATTCTATAACCTTCTTTTTCATAATTATTATTGTAGTAAAAAAATATTGAGGACCTTTATCGAGATAAAAACTATCCTATCTTTTAAGTTGGAACAAATTACACACAGTGTAAAAAAATTAATCATGATCGGTCCAGTAGTTTCGGAGTTTATCCCGGACAAGCATTGTCCTGAATTGAAATATATGAATCTATGGTGCTCTGATAATTTTAATAGGTAGGCAATTAATATTAATCTATAAAAATTTATAATTTATAAAAAAATGGTTCAAGCACAATAAATACTAAATCTAATATCACATGCACGTATCTGATACTTTAAAAAACCAATTTTAAAAATTATTATCTTTAGTTTATCATTTTAATAATTGAAAAATGGCTCGTTTGAATTTTGAATTAGGTATAGGTTAAATAATTATGTGCTTAAAATAATTATCCACTAAATAATTTACGGTAAAAAATGTTTTTCGCATTTTAAAAACAGAATATGGTATCATCACTTAACGCTCCTTAAGTAGTATAGCAAATCTAAAAAATCTCAAAAATACTATCAAATATTTTTTTTTAATTCCAAAAATCAGAATTTTGATTAGTAAATGATTAAGAGAAATAATGGAAGTGTCATATATTCGGTGAAATACCCTCTATACCAGAGGTATTCAAACTTTTTCAGCGTGCGGCTTCTTTGGGTTTTCACAATATTTTTACGGCTCCCAAATTATTATGAAAAAATTGAAACAACACACGAATACAATATGGGAAATATGCTATACGGGTGATAAGAAATAAGACTTCAAATGGTCGAATCGTAAGGTGTGTCGTTTTCATTTCCATAATGATTTCAAATAATATTTATAACAATTTTATTATACAAGACCTAGGTATGATGTTGGTTTTCGGTGCTTTGACATGGCTTCCTTTGCAAACTCTCGCTACGCCCTTGGGAGCCGCGACGCACAGTTTGAATACTTCTGCTCTATACGATATATGAATCATATAGTAATATTTGGGGCTCAGCTAACGAGAGAATTTCCTCCACTCCTCGCCCCGATTCAACATATTTTATCATCATGTATCTATGTGTTATAACTGTATTGTAACCGCGGTCTTGTAACAAGTAATAACTGACAATAATAATAATTGGTTTGTTAGTGAAATATAATGTCATAATACTCATAATATTATGTCTATAATAACATGAACATAATGATAGTAATCCGATGGACGACTATAATCAACTACATTGATCATATTTTATGCGAATGCAATAGGAATGGCATTATAAATACTTATAGTAAACAAAGAAAAAGTTAACAATAATGTGTAACTTTAGAGTTTAGATACAATTATGTGACAGGTGCGACAGTAATCGCGTCGTTACGGCAATAAACGGCAGCAACATATTAATATATTGTAATGGAGAAATGCATTTCAAAATATAGGAACATTGTACATATTACATGATGTATTATTTAATTTTACAAGGTACTTATCTTATGTAGTCATATATCCAAAAACTAAAAATATATATATATATATATATATTTCCAAATAATTACAATATACAATATCTTGTATTAATTTATAATAATAACATGGCTTTTTATCATCATGCCCTACATTTTCCTGAGTACATAAAATTATTTGTTGTACTTTTATGCACTTGTACATTTCTTGATTGATAAAAAGAAAAATATACTTTTAATTCATAATATTTATGTGCATTTACTTATACGTGTAATAAGCTACATTAAAGTTATTTTACTAAAATGTGTTATAGCTATTAAAATTTAAACCTAGTTATATTTTGTTGAAAACATAAAATAAATATTGATAGAATTTGTTACAAATAGTGATTAATTATGCAAGTATTTCCACACGAGTCTATTTGGATTATTTTTATTTCCTGGTTGATGGCATTTTGATAGGCTAGTATACTAAGTAGTAAGTACTATAGGTATTGTTATATCAATAATCTCGTTGTTTGCCAAATGAATTTGTATCTACATTTATATGATTTGAGTATAATTCTGTCAGGAACACGCAATCAGCAAGTACAATTTAAACTACTTATAACAATACAAAATTTATCACTAATGAGTGATATTCATGGAGGAGGGATAGGGAATTAAGTACGTTCGAAAGCATAGTTGAAGTACAGGAACTAGAAACGCCGCTCACCACTGACACCATTATACTATACTATGACCATCAGTAGGTACCATCCATTATACATTTTAAACGTGACTGGGTACTATACCTTGAAAAAACAGACAGAATAATCAATAATCATGATTATTATTCTATTAGATACTATATAATATCCCAGTGAATATGGCATTATGTATTATTATGGAATCTAAAACAAATTTTCATTTTTAAAACGATTAAATATTTTAAATCTGTAACCATCTATAATTAATTATATTAAAAAATAAGGTACAGTACAATCATAGCTGTAAAAAGACGGCGGGGTTGTACTCCTCTATAATTTTAATAGGACAATGACAAGGTCCTCTCTTTTGGTAGGTACTTCTTAATTAATTAGAAAAATATAATCGGAAATGGATTATTGTTACAATTTACTGTCAGAAAACAGAAAAAGTATATTTTAAGCGATTAACTATGTTATATATTTACAAAAATTATAATTTGTAATATTATAAAAAGTATATACTATATACATACTATTTGATTAGATAATACATTATAGGTATTCATCAACTTACTATTTTTCTTTTGAAATGATAATCACTCTTTTTCATATAAATTGTTCTGTGGACATTTTTGAAAATTATTTACCTGGAAATTCAAACGAGTAGATTTTGATAGAGTTAGTTATACTTAAGAATTAAGATTGATGTTAAAACTTTCTAAAAATATATTATTTTACATTTCAACTCTATAAACCATTGTCCATTACTAAATATCGAAAAAAATAATCATAAATATAATAATTTTTATATTTAGGTACAAGCCTGAAGGTCGGGAGTAAGGAGGCCACGTGAGTCATGACGTACGATCCATGATCCATGCTTTAAGGGTTATGCTCTATAATTAAATATGTACGATTATAATAAAAAATTTTAATAATTAATACTAACTATTGTTGTTTTTGACTTATTAGGTATACATTCTATAATATTATTCTAAATTAGCCATCACTTACAGGTCTCACACGGTTTCAATAATTTAGGTTTTAAGACACACAACAAATATTACATACGATAAAAGCATAAAACTAACAGCTTGTATTTTTTAAAAGATAATTTTTAATTATATACAACTATATTCTATACATAATAATATGACATACATGTATTACGAACTTACCAACTTAACATAATTTATAAGTAACTTTTTTTAGTAGGTCTATATTATATTTAAACAACTTTAATAGGCACCTATAGGTATATAATACAAGTATCTGTATATAATATGGTGTATAATAAATTTTAATACAATAAATAATCATTGCATAAAATGAAAAACAATTCTGAGCGGAGACGGTCGTCAGCCTGCATGTCTATATGTAAAATATATGTACAAAATAATTCGTGATTCTTGTGGTGAAAAATTTAAGTAAAATTCTAAGAAATATGTATTTTAAATATTTTTTTCAAAATTGTTTTATTGTAGGTATCATATTTAAATTGAATAAGAATTCTATACAGTCGACAATTTCAAATATCTATTATAAAATAAACTCAAAAACATCCACAATATTTTTACAATTTGGTCATGTCTAAAAAATATTAGCTTGAACATTTGGTAAGTTTTAAGTCTCTGTACATATATTCGTTAGGTAACTGATTTTTAAAGATTTCAATTTTTGTTATCTTCTTATATTATTTAGGGAAATATAGGTATTATGCAAAATATTATTACCGATGCCTGAGGAGTATACATTTTTTAACCCTAAATTACCAATTAGATCCTATAGGATCAAATATATTTGCTACCAGAAAAATGTATACTCTATTTAAGTTGAAGATAATTGCTTTTTATTACTATACAAATTATTGTATTATCAGGCACAAGAAAATGCTATCATTGTAAAACCAATAAACGCTCTGCTCTTAATCTAATTTTTTTTTTTCATTTTAAAGTGATTTCAAATCATCAATAAAATAAACAATGTTATTACTTATAAAGCATTTATCATTTAGTATGATAAATTGTTAAGTACCTATACAATATATGTGTCTGTTACCTTATTGTTATTAAATATTGAATACAACAATTCAATTATTAACCGTTTAATTATAGGTAGGTACACTTAATTATTTAATAATTCGTTTAATTTTATTGATAGTAAATAAAATAATGCACAAATTAACATATCAATTGGAGATTTAAATAATTGACAATTTGAAACACACACTGCCATAATAGTAATTGATTATTACTCACTATTACGAAATATTGAATTTTCAACCATCAATTGTGTAACAAACCATAAATTTTATAAAACCATCCTTTTTAAGTTTCTCTGTTTTTATATTTTTTAAATTATTTTAATACAGTAATATGTATAGCAAACTTCCATCAAACGAAATTTTCGGTTTAACGTATCAGTTAGAATCAAATTAGAACCAATTATTGTCAAGCGCGTCCGCAGGAATTTGTCAAGGGGAGGGCAAGGTATTTACATTTTTAAATTTTTGTTTCATTATCTGATTGGTGATAAAGTACATTATTGTTTTTGACGAGTTCTATCATATAGGTAGTGAATGTAAAAATTAAATTATTAATTATGTGTATAGTCGTAAGTGTTGGAACTTAATCTTACAGTATTAATTTTAATCAAGTAACGTGCAACTTTATCTTAACAAATGCATTTTTTATATAAATAAAATGTAATCATTGACTTGATAAGTTTAGGTTATTTATAAAATTAAATGTTTGTAGCTTCTATAAAATAAATAAAAAACTACTAAACCATTTGGTAGGTCAACTATTTGTTGAAATCCAATAAACTCGGCAACTATGGCCATAAGTTACAGACTTACAGTTATGGTAGGTTATGAAAAAAAAAATAAAAAAAAAAATAATTAAATAAAATTAAAGAGGCCTGTTGGCTTTAAATTATTATATTATTATCATCGGAAATAGCACCGCTGCATTGTTCAGTATCGCCGTCGTCATTCGGGAAAACATAATTAATATCCACTAAAAATAGCTACGCAAAATTCAAATATACCAATATTGATTAATGATTATAAATACTAGTATAGTATTTTAGTATTTATAGTCAATGATGCCAGTGATATCACGAGATTCTACTAAATATTCACATAACATTTGTCGACTAAAATAAATAATTTAGTATATAATAAAATAATATAAAATAAAAATAAAATATATAAATACTACATAGTACATAGTGATTATGATAATTAACCCATAAAAAAGCCAAGGGAGGGGCAGATGCCCCTACTTGACCCCCCCCCCCCTCGGACGCCCTTGATTATTGTACCTAATTCGATTAATTCTTAATAAATTAATGAAAACTTAATGAATATCTCTGTTAAAAGATTTTTTCACCCACGAGACTTAGATATTAGTGTGTTATAATGTAAACAGACTTTAGTGTGAAAATACGTTGGTCATCAAAATGGCAGTCGAAGTTCTCTAATATATAAAAGTTTTATAGTATAATATTTTTATAATAAAACCATAAAAAAGTATTAACAATTTTGACCCAAAGAAAAAAACAAAATGTAGGTATTCGAATATAGTCGAATTCGCAATTTATTTGTAAATAATACCTTTTTTAATTACCTATACTAAATTTTTTTGTAAATAGGCAACAAATCATAATAATGCCATTATATTTTTTTTTTATTATTAAATATCTATATAAAACTACAGCAACAATCAACTGGTGATAATTGTTTTTTAAAGGTGGATAACTATATATTTTATTTCAAGTATTCTATTCAGCTCCTAATAAAACTTATACTATACGAAACATTTATTTTGATAACCTTGATGATATTTCTATATTACAAACACGATTCTATATTCTGTGTTTCTGTATAATCGTATATGGTTAGGAAAGTAAAGTAATCTTTAATGTTCCAACAAACAAGTTTGTATTTTACTTATTTTAATGTACGCGTGTTAGTCCTGAATAGAAGTGATACAACATATAATTATTAATGTCGTTGATGTTAACATATATCATGCTGTAAATAAGGTATCAAATGTGAATATTACATTCAAACATTTTGTTAGTGATATACATAAATTCAATAACATCGGATATAAGTTAATAACATTTAATTAAGGTATAAGGTATATTATGAATTATAAATACGTATTATATATCATAATATATTTTTCAAAATTAAAACTCTAGTAAATAAATTTGTATTTGAATAAATAAATCAGCTTATATACTTTAGTCATTTCTTAGTCTTCTAAATCCTATATAAAAAAGTATAACAATCTAAACTATCACTTACATAAGCTAATCAATATCAATATTTTGGCTTTTATCAAATGTAACATACCTATATTGGTTTATAGCAGATTTCATAAAAAGTTATGATGACTGAAAATTATATATTGGTAGCTTCTGGAATGAATTGTTCAAATATTATTTATTGTAATTCACTATAACTTATGTTTAATAGTAACAACTAACTATTGACATCAATGACATTGCGTTGTTATGTCGAAAATATTGTATACGCGTTTGAAGACGTATTTGGATAAGCAACTTTGGATGGGTAGCTACTAAGTACTTGTTATAATAGCTACCGTGTTCTTTCTTTTCTTAAAAAAAATATAGTATATGTTTAAATATTGAGCATGATGTTTTAATACGTATTATGTTATTTATTCGTTATTGTAGGTATGAATATCATCGTATAGATACTTAATATTTTAATCACAATTCAAAATAGATATAATATATTGAATGTATGTTTGATTTTAATTAATAATTCATCATGGCTATATATAGATAAGCTAGTGTACAGTGTAGACTAGATACCTACATTAAATATAATCTAGAGTGCATGATTTTCATCTTGTTGGTCGGCATTTTCCATTGTAAACATTTATGATGTATGTCACTAATAATTATTTATTTATTTTATATATTATGCTATACTTACCAGGTACGATCGCGAAGAAAATCTGCCCACTCATCGATTAATAATTTAATAATGAACTGTATGGAACAGTAACCCTCTAAAATACATCATTAATACTAAAGAATCATACTAATCATAGATTCATAGGTATCCCAAACAAATATTAGATAACATAACTAAATAATTGGACATTATAATATACCTACCTAACCAATACAGGCACGGAGATGGTATTATTGTATCGACGGAATAGAACAACATAATATAATTAATATAGTAGATAATCACAGGCTAACTTGAACGTATCGCTTGTTGAGCAACTCAATATTGTATATGACATATGTATCTACTACGTTACACTTAAGGTACTTGTACTTTCTACACGCGCATTAAATGTATGCATTTATATATTGTCATAAAGGATTATTTACAGAACTGTATACAGATTCGTATACTATTCAAATTAATCTGACATACTGATTAGGTTAGGTAAAAATGATTATTAAATAATGATCAAATAGTCAGTAATTAAAAATAAATTGACATATTATCTATTAATTGTGTATATATAATACCTACATTGCTGTGTTTTTTAATGGTATATTATATCACCATACAAATTGATTAAATATTAGTAATTAGTGATATTTCAAACAAACGCAAATTTTTTGCAATAATTAAATTAATTATATTATCATTAATACATTATCAATAATCTAAAGATTTGTGTTTAACGTGTTCTTAATTAAATAATTATATTATTAATCTAAATTTTATTTTATAAATAGGTATATCTAGTTATAACGTAAAACGTTATTAAATTTATTTTAAACTAAAATTAAATATGTTGACTTTTGTTACATATATATTTTTGGATTTTTGATTGGGTAAATTATAAGATTATACAGTTACCTATATTTATGAAAAGGGCAAATTTTTATTATTTAAAAACAATTATTATAAATATTTTATAATACTTAGGACCACTGAAGTGCCGCCTAGATTTACCCATAATAGATAATGCTCTATAGGTTTAAAATCGTCAAATATCAAATTAATTTTCAACCGGTTAAATTCTACAGAACTCAAGTGAGGTCAAATTAATTATATCATTGGGACCCCCTCTTGAAATGTTCATATGGGTCCTAGTTAGATTATTTACTGCATAACACTGGACAAACTGAAATTAGGTTATAGTATTTATTAAATATATTGTTTTTTTATTTATATAATTTAGTAATTTAGTTTATAACGTCTAATTATTAACAAAGTCTTATAGCTATAATAATATTTTTAAATTCTTTTACAAAGTTATCTCAAAAAAATGTTGAAGCTGACTACTGAAGAATTTAAGTAGGCATATTAAAATATATAACATCACCCTCTATAACAGGGATGGCCAACCCAAATGATCTTGCGGGCCACTTTGTAAATACATAACAATCCTGAGGGTCATATATAGAATTGCCAAAAAAAAAAAAGGTTATCAGCCAAAATATTAATATAATCACATATAATTAATTTATATAAAAGTATTTAATACAAAAAAAATGGAGTAAACATAACTATTTAGTGAGATATTTGTTTCTCAACTCGTTCACTAAGCTTTTTTTATTTTAAAAATACAATTTGCTATAAGCTAGTGTCTACTAGTATATATTTTTATCAGATTCAATTAGAATTATTAGTGTTTATATAATTTTTTTTTGTAAATACATATTTGATAAATGTCGCGGGCCGCAAAACTTTCTCAGGCGGGCCGCGGGTTGGCCATCCCTGCTCTATAATAATAAATAATAATTATGGTTTTTGTGTAAGTAATATAGGTATCAAAGTTTGTGAATTGAGTTTTAATCATTGAATTATCTGTTCGTTAACTGACTATACAAGATAGTTCCTACAGTATAAAATAAAAACTATTATTTCGAAAGTCTTAGTTAGGTACATAATTCATTAATCATGAGTCATAATTAAAAGAAATTTGTGAAAAAAAATTTAGTAAATATTCTACCGACTTGATATAATAAGTACATTGCACACTTGGTAATTAAAAGTGCCACTAACATATTATATCAGAACATACCTATATGATTTATAGTAGACAAAATCGCGTGTAGATATTTATTAAGTATAAAATAACTCTACCTATACCTACTTACCTTTATAACTATGATATACTTATAAATTAAATTTAGTATTTTTAGGTATACCTACTATTAAATATCGAATCAATCTAAAAATAGTGATATATAATATGATGATTACAATATAATAGTAGATTAAAAATAAAATCGTATGTCGTTTAATTTTGCAAATTAATACAAACATAATATATAGCCATATAGGTAACATTACATTTATCTTAAGAGGACGCTACACCCGCATGTGTTGTCTCCGTCTTACAAGTACGTAACACTGCAAAAACTGTTTCGCGCGGGAAAGAACCGAGAAGGCTACATTCATAACTAAAAAACGAAATTCTCACCACAGATAAAAGGGAATTTCGACTGTGCAACGTTGTTTTTATTTTTTTGATATTAGAACTGAAAAAAAAGTTATTCGATTTTGAAAAATGCAAAAATAATGCATTTTGAAACAATAAGAACTTTTTTTCTATTTGTGATATCGAAAAATTGAAAACAACGTTGCACAGTAAATGTTCTCCTTATTATGTGGTGAAAATTTCGTTTCTTAGTTATAGCTGTAGCCTTCTCGGTTCTTTCCCGCGCGAAACAGTTTTTGCAATGTTACGCACTTGTAAGACGGAGACAATACATGCGGGTGTAGCGTCCTCTTAACTACCTACCTATCTGATTAATTTAACAGAAAACATTTGAATTTATATTTTTATATACGAATTAAAAAATTTAATGCAGCTCACATAATATCTTTGTAGTGCATTAATATTGTATGAAAAGAAATCTTATTTGCGGTTGACTCCATTACTCCAACGTCATTTAATGATATAATATCTTACAGTTATTAAGTGTAACAAAAACATTTTCTCGTTCAGAATAAAATCACGCAATTTATTCTACTATAAGAGATAAATTAAATATGATATACATATACTTTAAATAGTTAAATATATAACATATAATAGTAATATTTCAAAGGAATATATTTAATGTAACAACTAATAACTTACTAAAATTATTATGTACCTATATTGTATATTATACCTATGTACCAACCAAAAGTTGCTTACACTATTCAAACATCAACATACCGGGTAGTTAAATTAATCACAACAGCGTATCATTAAATATATAGGTACCTATCTACGTCATATATATATATTACTATAAAGATAGGTACTTAAGAATATAGGTAGTTATTATCAGAATATTGATTATTTATTATAAATGATTTGAACAGTTATTATTCTAGGTTCCTACCTAGTAATTGAAACGGGCGAATTATGATAGCGGCAATAAAATAATATTTAAGTATAGATAAATATAAGCATATTGCAGCAAATTTGATATTTAAATATATTGCACTTTATACTGTATTGAATCGTATTCAATTTCAATTTATATTTGTACCTACTATAATTAATAGATACCTAGTGTTACAAGGTGCAGTACAAAATTAATGATAAAAATACAATTTGTGTCTATCGCAGCTATTGTAGGTAGGTATAATACTTAGAAATATTTATATTTTAATTTATAATTATGATTATGATATATTTATATAAATACGTATCGGCTACCAATTTGTCATCTTTTTGAAATTTAAGCTCAATGCTACAATTTATATACAACCTCTGAAATTTATTTAATATAAGCATGCCAGTTTATCGTCTAACAAATAAATATCATATAATTTAATTTAATCAATCGATCGATTATACTCTGATATGTTTTGAGTTTGTGATATTACAAGTTACAATTACAACATGTTTAAAAGCATTAATAAATATTAACAATTTTAATCGGAAATTCTTTCAAAACCCTCAAGGTAGCTACACACTATGCGCGTATTCGTTGTTCGCGGTTCGCGGTTCGCGATTTATATAAATTCGTAATTTTTTGATATCACACGAAATCACACGAATTGTACACGAATTTACTCATTAGAATCGATTCGTTCTCTTTGATCTTTTGATTTTACCGCCCTTTGGAGCGATAGACCACGAATCATTCGTGAATAGTCATAGGCCAATATTGGCCCACGAATGACGATTGCGAATGATGAATAACCCCTACACACTATTCACGAATTTAAACGAATAGTGAACTACGAACCGCGAACAACGAATACGCGCATAGTGTGTAGCTACCTTCACTGATAACATTTTTCAACGATTTTCAATAGTTGTTGCTAGTCCTCTATTTAACACTAGATCAGCTACTGACACTGAGAAAATCAGAAAAAGGTTAAAATTTGTCATTATTGTAAAATAGCTCCACTAAAAAGAATCTAAAATTTTAATTATTTGCTACTGCAAGGGTATAAAAATATAATTTTAATTAACAAATATATCGAGCATAAAAAATCGGAGATGAAAAACTCTGAGTATAGGTACGAATGACTAGAAAAATTACTGTGTTACATGATTTATTTAAAATCGTTGGATTTATCGAAAGTAGATTATATCGAGGTTAGGATACATTTATTTTAACGTGTTTGAGTAGCCACGAATTATAATTAATAGGATATTAAAAAAATGAAATAGAAAAAAAAACAATAATTTACATTTTAAAGTTAGATTAATATTATTACTTTGAATATTTTAAATGAGACATACAATATAATTAAAACCATACCAATAATTTAATGAAAGTGCGAGAATTTATAAATTTGTTAAATTTACTGACTCACTGACAATTTACGTAGCGATTATGTGGCATAATAATTTATTTTCTCTATTACTTTCCCTTAAAGATATCCTAATACCATATTATAGGTAATTATATATTTCTGATTATATATATATATACTTATCTGGTATATGTAGCAGTACCTAATACTTACTTATGCGTAGAGCTGTTGAAGGCGTATTTAAAATGTTTGTTCTATTTCATTTCGTATTACCTTTCATATTTTATTTTTGTTAAGGTTAGTACTCGTCAGGTATATCGGTCAACATAAATATCATAAAATAGGTACATATACCAAAACCATGACGTGTAATTTTCACCAGATAAAATCTCCTACATCTGCGAAAATTATTATTTAGATTATTAAGTGTTAAATCCCACATAACTTTAAAAGCAAAAATAAATTTAATAGGATATTTTCTATAATGTATAACTAGATTCTAGATAATACATTGATACCACTACGCATAGTAACTACACACATTATAATAAATGTTCTTTGAGAGTATCAAACATATTTCTTCGAATATTCTATGATTTGAGCAGTTTAGTCTATAGGTACTACTGGTACTAGCAAAATTGACATGAACAGAAATATTAGGTATTTGCTAATTAAAGTTTATTTTTGATCAAAAATAAAATAAAACCCTTCTTTGGAATGTTGCTTATATATGGTACCTACGTCAGAAGTCAGAACTTACCTATTACAGAACACAGAATTGCAGACATAAAACATTTTAATAAATAACAACTAGTATTTAGTAATGTTATAACTAGTATAACTATTACTTATTTTAATTATAATTTATAAGCCATTTGATTTGACAAAAAATAGTTCAATCTACCGTCGGTCTTTGTTGTAATTTAAAAATGAGTAATGCGGTAAAGAATTTTTACTAAAATAAATATTCTTATCAGCATTTTCTAGTCAAAATTTAAATTTCATAATATTTTGATCCTCTTTGTGCTATTTATATAGGTATATTTAAATAATTTTAGTTTATGTATGGTATAATTTTTGTTTGTTACTAAAATAGTAAAACATATTTAATATTTGTGGAAAAATCTTAAATTTATACGCAAAACCAGTTTAAAAAAAGAAAGATTTTATGTTGCCGGTGTATCTAAAAAATAATTAACTGTATGTACTTTAATTTTCTTAAAATATTAATTTAAGAGGACGCTACACCCGCATGTATTGTCTCCGTCTTACAAGTGCGTAACATTGCAAAAACTGTTTCGCGCGGGAAAGAACCGAGAAGGCTACAGCTATAACTAAGAAACGAAATTTTCACCACATAATAAGGAGAACATTTACTGTGCAACGTTGTTTTCAATTTTTCGATATCACAAATAGAAAAAAAGTTCTTATTGTTTCAAAATGCATTATTTTTGCATTTTTCAAAATCGAATAACTTTTTTTTCAGTTCTAATATCAAAAAAATAAAAACAACGTTGCACAGTCGAAATTCCCTTTTATCTGTGGTGAGAATTTCGTTTTTTAGTTATGAATGTAGCCTTCTCGGTTCTTTCCCGCGCGAAACAGTTTTTGCAATGTTACGTACTTGTAAGACGGAGACAACACATGCGGGTGTAGCGTCCTCTTAATATTTTTACTATTTTTGTTGGTTTTATTTCTATAAATACCAATGAACAATTTTACTCAGTAAAAAAGCTTAAAAATGTAATACAAGATTCTTCTAAGTTGTTATTATATTATACATTTAAAATATTTAAGAAACATAGGTGACAAACACGATTTTATTATTATAGGCATTCGAAGTTGGGATGAAATTAGACATTTAATTCGAAGAATAACGGTTTTAGCTATTTATTTTGTAATAATTCAAAAATATTATAAATTAGATGAACTTGAAAATTGTACGTATATTAATATCATTAAATTTCATGCTCACAATAATATGTTCACATTTATTCATTGAATTCAAATTTAACATAAACATTACAGTGATTTAATCAATAACGAGGTACACTTAGTGGCTACTTTTCACATTTTTAATTTTTAGGATGCATAAAAGATCAATAGTTGTGAGTTTGTGACACAATTAAGTACATAATATTGTCTATTTAATATTTATTAATTACTATACACTATTTAGTACCTAAGTCGTAAGGGCTGTGTAACTGTAGTGTATACAAAATTAAAAAAACGTCAAAAACTACAAAATCAAACTATTTGCTATCACGAATTTATTATCAGCATTTCGTTATCACGCACTGGTGTGAGGTTATGTTGTTACGTCTGTGGTCCGGGTTAAGAGGTATTACTATATTATTACCTTTTTTCTTTTCACAATTTTCCTCGAAAATCGATATTAATATTGCATTGCCGATAACTATTAACTAGTCCAACCGCACACGCCACTACGCAGGAGAGTAAATTGTGTAATGTGTACCTTCGTGCTTGTTAATTGTCTGTCGTGTCGGTAAATAATAATGTATTAATTATATTAATCAATTAATCAAATAGATACGAATATACGAAGATCTTTTTATCGGAGACCGTTGAATAGCTGAACGCACCGAAATTTATAATTTTATCGTCGAAACAGCACTCGAGAATTACAATATTTTAGAAGCCTCGTTTTTTATTTTTTGTTCACACCACAGTAGATTGCTACCATACACACTCGCACATATAATACATTAATTATTATACTTCCTACAGTCAAGAGGTGAGTTAATCTATACCCCCTCTGCGTTCGCATGCGCGCAACCAGGGTCACAAGGTGCTTGCAAGTTATGTTTCCGACGTTATATTGGAGAACCGGAGAGGTTGCAGATTTCATTTGCTCGGCGGTTTTCCGCTGATTGACAACAGGCTTAATGTAGCCGGTTGTTTTTATTTATTTATTTATTTATTCATAATTTAAAAATAGTTAAAACAGTATTCAAATTTTGAAATTTTGTTAATTTATTTTTATCTCAAGGGGTAAAAAAAATATGGCCACAGAAGATTTTTTTGAGGGGGCTGAAAAGCTGTTGGAAATATGGTTTGGACGTCAAGATGGAAAAGTTGAGAATGGAGACTTGAGAAAAATACCAAGGTAAAATCAATAAGTTTCTTAACCTCTCTATTATTTTCATTTTTTTTTTTTTATAAATTATATTTTGGTAAAGAGAATAATTTTGAATATTAGTCCTTGGTTATGGTTTTTGTTTTGTTTTAGACTATTTAGTATTTAGTAATTATATATTAGCCTTGAATCAAACCGTTTATTTTTGGTTTAGTCAATTTTAAATCATGTGCCTGAAAAAAAATGAATTCTTATGAAACAGAATATTGTACATCCTGTTATTTATTAAATATATTGTTATATAAAAACACTTTACCTATACAGTTTAAATAATTGTAAAATATTTGTAAAATTTTAGCAATTAGATATTGGCTATCTACCAACTTACTTAATATATTTCATTAGTTTATTCTAAAAAATTATTTGATTCATTTTAGTACTTATTGCCTATTTGTGTTATTTTTATTGACATTTTAATTTCATAAATTGAATAATAATTTTTGATTGATTTTGAATTTGTTCACTCACAGTTTATTTACATTTAATTATTTCTTATCTATTATAATACAATATATAAATTTAAATTCAAACAAATAAATATCTACTTTACTAGTTAATTATTATATTTTTAATTTTAAGTAAGAGTGTAGAACTATAAAATACTTTACAATGATTTCTTGAATGTACTTAAATACTTATTTTTTGGTTGCATTATATAAAATACCTTTATTGCTTTCGTTTACTTAAACTTGGTGGTTGTAATTATACTAATTATAATTTATATACAACATTAAATTTTAAAATTAAATAACCAATCAATTTTAGAATACTAAATAATTGTATCACGGCTCATAGTATATGAAATAATATGTACCTAATTTGTATGTAACTTAATCGATTAAAATACAATGTTTGTCTTTTTTCGGTGATTAATAAAAAGTCTCTTATTTCTATAAATTAGAAATTAAATACAGTTCATACTAAAGGCAAATATTGGAAGAATTTTCCAGATTATGACATGATATCATGACAATAAGTGAAGAAATTCAACCAATCTAACCTACATATTTACCAAGTTTGAGTAAACCAAGTTCTATTAAGAATCATTTTCTAAGTATAAAAATATACTTCATTGACAATCACTCAATTTTAAGTTAGCATTTTGTTTATACTATAATAATATATCGTTCCTGCCTAATCATAGTAATAGACAATAGTAAAAAAATTGTTATTTTGATATTTTAAGACTTTATTTTATTCATTCCTCTAAATTTAAATTCTGAAATAACTATTTTTATTTATATTTTGTTTTGTTTGTGAACTTCAATTTCAAAAATGTTACTTAAAAACAACAATATTACTTTATAGCTTATTTTAGTGCATTTTTTGGAAATTGTCCAATTATTTTCGGCGCCAAAAATATGAAAAAAAACCATGATATGCATGTGAAGGTTAATAATAACCTAAATTAATATGTAGTTTAGTCCATGTATTTATGTATAACTTGTTATATAATTTTTTATTTCATGATTAAAATTTATAATATTTTAAGAACCACAATTTATCTTATCCTTGTCTATATGTGAATGTGTGATAAGTTAGTGCTAAAGTGCCTTATATGTATATAATTAATAAAACGATAAGCCTATTTTATAGATTCAACCGTTGAAATTGATTTATCAATATTCATATTACTTTTTTTTTATTAGCATTAGTAACTCTTGCTATATGAATATGATACTTGAATTTTAGTGATTAAAAAAAATATATATATATGAATAAAAAACTAATAAAACGTGTCTATAATAAGTATCTATAAACCGTGTCTTAGTAAATAAAAAAAAATAATACTGTAATTTTAAATTTTTATCTAGACTTCTTAAAACGCATATATTTATATATATATGAATTTAATTTGTGATAGTTGTGATATTGTACTAATTTAAAGTGTTCAAAATAAAATTCTTGATTAGAAATAACTTATTATAAGAATTTAATGTTATTCAAACTTAATAAATTTCCCCTTACTGAATAAGCGTATAAAGATTAAACATTATACATTCCCTAACATTTTATATGCAGTTAGGTACAGTGACAATTTTGAACCCTGATCATGGCCTTTTCAATTTATTTTAAGACTGTAAGGGTAGTAAGTAAATGTAAAAAATTAATTCCACCATTTGATTTAACTCATTATTTATAAAACACAATCACTAAAAACATACACAATATACTTTGGAATCTAAAATATATAAGTGAACCATATTAAACATTAAATTCAAAATTGAATTAAACTTACTAAAATATTTACAGTTAGCTAAAATATAATAGCAAAATATAAAGAATGATTATTATAAGCTTATAATTCCTTGTACTAAATCAAATTAAATTAACACAATAATTTATTTAAATTAATTATGTAAATTGATCTTGATATTAATAACAATCGTCATAAAAATAAACCAAAATATGTATGTATTAAAACAAAATATAAATAATTTCTAAAGCTAATAACAACTGCAATTGAGATTTTTAAAATATAATTATTTTTTATTATCTCTTTTGTGATAATATACTTTATAAATGAACAAGAATGTTAATAAGTAATAACAAAACTATTATATATGATGGAATTGGATACATACATTTTATGATATAAGTATATTGTGTAATACCTATTTTTTAGTTTTAAAATAAAATAATATTGAAAAAAATAGTTAAAATTAAAAGTATTTTGTGAATTTGGCTTCTTATAAATACTTTATACTCCTAGTCTTTTTCAAAAATATTACTATGTTTATTACTAATTACTTATAAGTCACTAATAAATATATAATATTATATAAGCTATATTCATATTTATTTTGTTATTCAATAATAATTAATATTTTTAACTGGACATTTTTTTTATAATATAATATCTAATCAATGAAATTATAATCTGCATTTTTTTATCTTGAGATTTATTTTTATAATTGTATTTTTATATGATTAAAAATAATGAAACTATTAAACTATATTTATTTAATATTAAGCTTTAATGTAATTTGAATAGTAATTACTAATTAGGATTTACTTAAATTTCTCATTAGATTAAACTTAACTTAATGTTTGATTTTAAATTATCAAATTACAATACTTTTATCTGAAGTATTTTAAATGTTCTAATATTCACACATTTAAAATATAATTATTCATTAAGAATGAAAGTATAAAGTAAAAATATGTATGTTGCCATTCATAAAAATAAAAATATACCATATTACCATAATATACCTATGTTATAAGAATTATCCCTTATTAAAATTAATAATTATATACTATAAAGTACTAAAATATAGTTGATTGAAAATTAGCCATTACTTTATATTGTGTAATATAAATATTACATTTTATTATTTTAACAACAAATTTGTTCAATGACAGTCAACAGGGGATGCCTTGAGAGACATATTTTTTGTATTGTACTTAAATTTACTTTTTATATATTCATTTTTCATTTTATCAGACGAAAATAATCAGTTATCTGTTAAATATTTATAGATTCTAATGGGTGTATTGATTTTATGCATACATTTTACAATGAAGTATTGAAGTTTGTTTTTCTTTTGTCTGGCATTACGTTTAAAAAAGAAAAATATCTTAATTTTTAACATTAATAATGGATTTTGTTAGGAAGTTCGAACTATTTGGTACAATAAGGTTAATAATAAAAACATTATCAGTATTTAAAAAAAGAATAGATAAAGATTTTAAAAATTACCACGGAAATACCTACTATCGAATATTTATATTCCACTAGTTTTTGCAGAATTATTGGTTTTTTTTTCTAATTAATCAAAAATTAATAATCCAGTTTAAGTTCGAAATTTCCTGTTACTATTTGTATTAGCATTATCTAGGCATGGCCATTATGAATTTTACAGATGTTTTAAATTTTGTTTGTTTTTTTATAAAATTATGTAAAAACAGTTTTTAATTCTAAGTCGAAAAGTTTGAAGATATACAAGGTTGTTATAAGTTGTTCTTTTAAAAATTCAAAAATATCAATAGTACAGTATATATAATAGTTAGTCAATTTTTTTGTATGCATATTTTTTTTAAATTTAAAATTACATTATGATTTATAAATTATTTAATAAAAAACTACTTAATACTACTAATGTATAAATTATTACAATATATCTTTAAAAATAAAGGCAAGTAGTTTCTGATCAGAATTGTTTTTGTATGCAATTATATTTGATGATTGAATTTCAATTCAACACACCCATTACAATAATTTACTCTAAGAAAAGATATACTTTAAATATACAACACAGCAGGGGTTTTTTCAATTTTAATCCTAAAGATATTATATGGAAATGATTTTTATTGCTTATTAAATAATTATGTACTTATGCATGAAATATGTATATATATAAAAAAATATATTGATGTTTAACTAGGAATATATAACACAACAACTAACAAGGTATAACTCAATGATGCTTAGTAATCTCTTTGATTGAAAAAAAAAATTAAAAAATGAAATATAATATAATATTATTTAGTTTTTTTGCTCATATTTTGTTCTTATGGTAATATATTGTTATAAAATATTTAATATTTCCCTAAGAAAAGGTTTTCCAGTTACTGTACAATAACACTAATGTATGTATAGAAATATGAGAAAAATGTAAGATTTTAATTTAATAATATTGCTCTATAATTTTTTATTATCAGAGACATTTTAAAATTTACTTTTGAATTTTAATCTATATTTCGTTAACCCTAATCTTCCTAATAAGTAACTGTATTAAATGACAATGTAACCCTTTGGTATATAATGTTTAAAATGATAAAATATTTTGCTCAATACAAAACTGATAATTTTGTTTGTGTAAGCAATACGCATATAACCTAAGTTACCTTTATTACTCTTTTATGTTGTAGATCATTATTGAAACTGCAATAAAATTTAATGACAATGTATCTAATTTTATATTCCTTTTGTCTAACATATTACATAATGAAAAACGTTTGAATAAAACAATTATCAATAACCTATTTAACTATAATGATTAATATTACAATTTATTATCAAATAATTGAATGATTTTCAAATTTATATGGATAGAACAATTTTAATGATTTATATGTTGTCTGAAATGTTTTTTTAATAATAATTAATTTTCAAACATTTCTGATTTTGTATTACCAAGTATTTATTAGTAGTATAAAAATAATGTGTATTATATATATATATTATGTAGTACTTAAGTCCAAGAGAATTATGTGAACCCAGATAAATTAAAGAAATAAAATATGGCAGTGACTATCACAATTTGTATACTACTATAAATATCTAATGCAATGACCTCTTCAAAAACACAGATAAATACATTTAGATAAAGTCTTTTATGAGTTATAATATCTCTTATAATCTTGTATTAAACCTAACCACTTTAATTAATGTAGGTATTGTTGTTTGTTTTAGAGAAAAGTATGAAGACCTCTTAAAAGTTGCTTGTTGTGAAGTAATAAGTTACACAAGCAATGACAAGATTGATGCTTATGTTCTAAGGTAAATTATTAAAAAAAAAAATTATAATTAAATATAAAAACATATATTGGTTGGTTTTTGAAATATTTTAAAGTGTTTACAATTATTTACATATTAAAATTAATTTATAACTGATAAGGTTCAGTTCTAGAATATGTTATGTTTATTAACTATTTCTATCAATTTAATTAAATTATAATTTAATAAATGTACTTTTTAGTTGATCTAGAATCTTTTATTGAATATTAAGTTTCAATAACTTATTTATAGACCAAATTCTATCAGTATATGTTGGAAATTGTATCATCAAATATAATTTACTATTATTTTTCAAGTTTTTATAATTCATATCTAAAGAATACTAGTTATAATTAATTGGTTAGAGTTGTAACTTGTAAATTTTTAAAGCTATAATTTCCCGAATATAAAATTTTTCATTACTTCATGATGTTGCCCTACACAAAAATGATTCAAACCGAATAATTTCTTTGGTTGACCATCTTGGTCTTAATCTTAATGTATAATATTAATTTGTTGTTGGTCAAAAATGTAAATCTTAAAACATTTAAATTTGTTTAATTTATATTTAACAGTGAAAGTAGCATGTTTGTTACAAAACGAAGATTTATATTGAAGACTTGCGGCACAACAACTCCAATAGAATGCATTAAACCATTGTTGCTCAATGTTCATGAATTCACTGGATTTGATGAAGTAGAAGATGTGTTTTATTCTCGTAAAAACTTTGAACGTCCTGAACTTCAAAATGATACTCATCGTAATTTTAAACTAGAAACCGAGTCTTTAAATATTATATTTAAAGGAAGTAAGTAAATATTACATTTTAGAAGCAACAATATCAATATAATTTGTTATTAAAAACATGTTCCACAGCTGGAGTGGCTAGGTGTATGCGTTCATCAAAAACAGATGACTGTTGGTATTTATATGCTTTGCATCCAGTTGAATGCTTTGGAAAAGAAAAACAAAATCCTGATCAAACATTAGAGATACTCATGACAAATTTGGATCCTGATGTCATGCAAATATTCACAAAAGAACAGTCGGCTAATGCAAGTCAAGCTACTCAGGTACATTAAATATAACATTCAGAAGAAATTTACTGAAAATAACAGTTAATGTTTATGTACGCTATTTTAGGATTCTGGAATTTCGGAATTGTTGCCTAATATGAAAATTGATGATTTCTTGTTTGAGCCTTGTGGTTATTCTATGAATGGTATTGCAAAAGAAGTAAGATCATTTGATCTATCATGTTATTATACAATTTATCTCTTATTACTACTACTTATTAATTTATTAAAAAAATTATTATTTAATACTTGTTAGGATCCAAATAAACAATTGGATTTTTCCAGCCGATTTCCATGTTCTTTTTTGTGTGGTAAATATGCCAAAGATAGCTAACTGGGCAAACTGATCGGTTGGGAAAAACATTTCTGTCTGTTTATCACAATTTAACTCTGCATAATAATTCGGCCAGTGAAATCCAGTTATTAATTTGGATTATTAATGTTTTTATATTGTGTATTTTGAGTGGAAGTATCATAAAATAAATACAAATGTATAATAAATATTTAACGTTTCTTAAATAATGTATATTTATGTTTTTTAGGGACATTATATGACTATTCATATAACTCCACAACAAGAATTTTCTTATGTTAGTTTTGAGACCAATGTCCCTCAAAGCTCTTACAAGGAACTTATTTTAAAAGTGCTGAAAACATTCCAACCAGAAAATTGTGTGGTCACCATGTTTACTAATGAGGTATATAAATTTTTTTTTAAAAACTCTAACTATGTCAAATATTTCTAATTCAATAATTTGTTTGTTTTTTTTTATCAGGTATCGCCAAGTAATTCAAATCATAAGGAATTAAAATATCTAACACATCTGGGTGAATGGCAACAAGACTCAAACAAGACATGTTCCCTGAAAAACCATGACCTAACTGTATCGTTTTACTCCAAATACCCAAGCTGAGATCAACCGGTCTGGGACACGCCTCTCATCAAAACCCAAATGCTGCTATTGCCACATTACACAGCTGTCCTAGTCGTTCTAGTCTGCATAAAAACTCTATGTGTCACCAAACCTATTTATCACTTTGCATGGCGTCGTTTTAAAATAGTGTAGTTATCCTTCAACATTCCGGTGCATACCAGAATTCTATAATATAGTTGTTTTTATTTGTTCGTGTATTTAAAAAAAAAAAAAAATATTTATGAACATTGTATGTTCCTGTTACGGACACTAAATACGCTTGGTTCAATTGTGATTATGTGGCAAACATTTTGATTTGAGGTAGATTCAAAATTGATGCGCCATAAATAAATTTCCATTTATAAATATTTGTTATTACATTTTATATATATTTTTTTCGAAACATTACATTCTCTTAGACTGTTTAGACACCTATTACTTTTAAGTGTATGACATTGTTTTTACATTTTAATTATGCATTTTATTATGTTATTTATTTTAAAATATTAATTTATGAAAATAAATTGTTTCAAAATAGAATGTTATATATTATAAATTTATAAACTTAGTTATTAAAAGCTTTAGTTTGTACGTTTTCTTCCTTATTATATTAAATATTATCTCTTAAGATCAGAGATACATGTATGATTACATTGTTTATTAATAATAATGGACAAAATTATTGCAATCATTCAATTATGTGTATTATATTTCCTAAATAATGTGTGTTATGATATAAACTCAATTTCAGAATTATAAGAGTAGCATGCGTATGAATGATATTTATACTATTTATTATTTATTTTCAATTTATTAAGTAATACATATTTATAGTCACATTCTTTTAATAATTTTATTCAGTATCATGTTAACTAACATTGGGCCACTTTTCAACATACCTCAAAAATCCTTTGAAATTCATACCTTTTTAAGCCTCAAAAGTTGCTTGCTGTGCTTTGGTATCCTTACATTTTTTGCTCCGTTATGCTCTAGGTCAGGGATCAGCAAGCTTTTTTGACAGAAAAATCAAAAGCTACAATATACAAAGATTTTCTGATTTTAAAGAGCCACTAAAAATGTTCATAATTCTTTAAATATACCTTTATTTTTAAATTTTAATAGACATAATAATACAAATTTACAGTTATTTATTAATGGGTTACATCAAGAAATGAGATACATAAAACGTTAAATCTATGGGAGCATTGGCTTTGCATGTCTTTTGAAAGTTGTGTTAAGTCTGGCTTATAAGTTGTTGTTTTAAGTATCAAGTTATTGTTATGTATTATTCTATATTTTAAAAAACTACAAAAATATTATACATTTTTTTTATATTATGAAATATTGTTTTTACACATAAAATATTAATTTTTGAGTGTGTAACTGGAGAGCTGCAACTTAAGATCAAAAGAGTCACATGTGATTCGCGAGCCCAAATTGTCGACCCCTGCTCTAGGGGCTAGGTTAGAACGCCATGGATTTACCTAAACAATTTTTTTAACTAATAATTGCATGCAATAATGTTCTATATATAAATAAATAATAATTATTCTTATTGGTAATAATTAGGGCTGGGGACTTATTGAATTTCATATTTCTATTGAATATTCCAAAAGTTGCTAAGTAAGACAGAAATTTGTCAAGAGTTGTAATGAATTTAAAAATACTAAAGAATTTTTGCATATATTGAGGTTTTAATGAAAACACCCAATTTTTCACAATAAAGCAATTTTATACATATTGCATTACAATGCATACAATTTTAATAATGAGGTAGAATATTTCTTATAATAGTAATGAAAATAATACGATACTCTTGAGATCAATCAAATTATATTTTTATTTTTTTTTTTTAAGTGAAAAAATTAAAAATATTCTCATGCCAGCATTAAACTTATTTTTGAATACTTTCCATCGTAGCATTCTCCCATAAATAGATTTCAAGCAGTAAAGTAGAGAATAAGTTATTTCAAAGTAATTTAATTAAGTTAATTAAGTAAGGTTAGTTTTGTTATTTAAACATAGGTAGGCATAGATTGTATATCTATATTATTTTAAATTTCGAGTAGAACATAATACAGGTTACTCAAAAAAATTTGTTTTGATAATTTATTATATTTAGTGACAATCCAATAGATGGACTGTCGTTATTGAATTTATTTTAATCCAAATAAATTATTAGTTTAAATAATTTTATTTTTTTTTTTTTATTAGTTAAAACCTCACTTAACCTAATCAAACCCAACTTAACCTAACCAAATCAAAATAAACCCAAAGATTTTACTCATGATTTTTGATCTTTAGTAAAATTTAAATAAGAAACAATTAATTATACTACCTGAAATTACTATTAAATCATCAACTTTTAAAACATTACATTCTCTTAGACTGTTTAGACACCTATTACTTACTACTAAATATTAATTTGTTAATAAATTGCTTCAAAATAGAATGTTATATATTATAAGGTAGTATTACTACCTGAAATTACTATTACAGCATCAACTTTTGAAATTAATTTTTGACTTTTGATCAAATCAATAGGTAGTTGACTGGATTTTTGACTCATCAATAGGTAGTTGATAAATGTTTTTAAAATTTGAATTTATTTGATCCATTAGGTGTGTTTGGTTCCTACTTAATTGGAGTACTCGACACACATGGGCACCAACAGGGGGGTGTTGAGGAGGCCCATTTTACAACCTGTTATCTTAATTAGGTATTACTAATCATTTCGTCACTTGTAAAAATAAAATAATAGTGTGTGTTGTGTTACCAGACATTTTTGACATTGTCCCCAGTGGTTTCTATTTTTACAGTCGTCCTTTCAGTCGATTTCTAACTTTTATATAATCGTATTTACATTATAGGAAATTGAATTTAATTCATAGTTTGTAAGCTGTGGGGTCAAATGACTTTAATTTTTTTATTTTTAACTACTAGAAACCATGTCATTTTCTTTTCCAAAAACATTCATTCTTTTTGAAATAATTTATGTCCAATTATAAAATAATCAACCGATTGATAATAGTTCAAAATCTTTTGTACATGTTAAATATGTTTGTATAATTATATTGTATAGTAACTTAAATATAATGTTGAAGTGATAAGTATTTATGTTTGTACTATTGTACCTACTGTTACGTTTAATATTTTCTTATTATTAGGTAGTATTTTAGCAATAAAGTTATGGCAGAAATCTAATTTAGCGTCCTAGAAGTATAAAAAGTATTAAATATATTATGGAGCATTTGATTAAGGGGAGCCTTTCAAAAATTTCCCGGGGCGTCAAAATACCTAGGCCAGCCCCAGTGGCGCACAGTAGATTTTTCACAAGGGTGTCGAAAATATATATCTCGCGGTACCCACCCACCCCACAAGTAAAATCTGAGTTTATACTCTTTATACAATTAATATTAAATCAAACAAATATTTATCAAAATAACATCCGAATTCATCCAGAACCAGTCACACTCACCCAGTCACCCACCAATTCTCTGAGGGGTGTCAGTCGACACCTCTGCACCCCCCAGTGTGAACCACTGGCCGGCCCTGGTTATAACATAAAAACTTAAGGTTTCCGCCAATTAATTTTTGCACCATCGTTCTGAACTCGTCGAAATACATAGGTTTCCGAAAAAAAAATTCGTATGGGCACTAAACTAGATTTGTTCTAACTTTCTAAGTTAAAAAAAAAAACAACTACACTTGAATGACATTATGTATTATTATATATTAACTAACTAACTAACCTACGTATAAATAAAAAATAAATATAAACATCTATTACCTATATTATTAGGTACATCAGTTATTAGTTTATCATTATTTTTTACGTATACGTTAATAAAAATAAAAACCAACCTTTGGGCTACAACTGTTCTAAGCTTCGGGAGAATACTAGCGTACTCTGGTGAGCTAAATCTAAACTATCAAATGGTCATCATTTTTGGTTATGATCACGGCCTAGACTAGATTATAATTTATAATAACATTATAAGTTTATAACGTCGAAAGAATCGAAAGATACGAGACCGCCTTCTTATCTTCTCTAGATCGAGTTTGTTGTTTATTATTCACATTAATTGTCACTACTCACCATAATATTCTAAATGTGTATTAACTATTAATATTATTAAATATTAGAATATGATACCGTTGATTTGAATAATAAATTAAGTTATAGACTGCTTACGAACTAAAATAAATTTGTTACAAAAAATGTTGAATTTAAAAGAATATGGTAGCAGTAGCGACGAAGAAGATGCATCAAAAGAAGAAACCAACCTAGAAACACCTTTTGATAATTCAATTAGTGTTCAAGAATTAAGTGAAAAGTTTGCAGTAAATGCCGCTCCAAATGTTTTACCACCTGTAAGTATTTCACATATCTATAATTATTTATTGCTCAAATTTATTATTACCGGGATTATTACTATTTGAATGTCTATTTAGAAATAATATTTAGCTTAAGTAGTAAATGTATTGTATAGTTCTTAGGTGCATTGGAGCATTTATTGATATCAGTCATAACAATAGTTATAAAAAAAATGCGTATACTTATTTGAAAATAATGTAATTTATTAATAAATGATAAGTTTAATATGTTGATTGGTGGATAATGTGTATATTATTTTTACTATTTTCTATTTTATTTATTCTTTTTAAATTCTGTGATTTTTTTCATTGAATACAGTGGTGTGTTTATATAACATTTTCAGAGACGTCTCATATTTTATTCACTGCAGCACCATTAACCTGTTAAAAGTGCATTCACTGTCATATTTACAACTACCTGTCGTAATTATTACTATAAAATATTATAGTATATACTAAATTTTCTCTTAAGATCATTACCCTTATATCACCCCTTAAGAAATTCTCCCCTCCTTAGCCACAACATTGATTTAATACTTAATCAAATACAATCTTCACAAATAAATTCATTGTTTCTTCACTTTCTTTATCATAAATATCCAATTGATCTGTGAATACATCTTTTGTTAGTATAAAGATAGTGAATTTGCTGAAATTTTGTTGGCTAAATTCAGATTCTATTAACATGACGTAGTTCCTTGCTTAAGTTAACTTAATTTTTTGGTTGGTGTATTATCAAATGTTGCAGCCCATAAAAGTTGGATCAAAATTTCAACACTTTAAGTTTTAGATAATTGAAAATCATATTTGGTAGTCGTCTTTGTCTATTGATTGAACTTTGCAAAAGTTTTAAGATCTTTTTCTAAAAATAAATTATCTGTTGATGGATTTATAGATGTTATAATGTAATAAAATTGTTTTAAATCATATTTTACTCGGATGTTAGAGGATACAACACATACAAGTATGTGAAGTATGACATCCCTTTGAGCTAAAAAACATAGGTCTACCAAATTGGTATCAAAAATAGATGTTGCAATTTTTAATACAAATCTTAGTGAGCATTCTAGGAAGATTACAAATTTGAAGTATTCCTTTAAATATATAATTAGGTACTTTAAAATTTGTTAAAATAATTTCTGATTTAATCTAATATAATCCGAGTTAAAAATGTATTATTACTGAATAAATTATTCCATTGTATACCTATTTAAGTATATAATAACATCTGTAGGTATAGCACTGGTATTTTACTGCCTATAATAATCATATATATATATAATAATATAGACACCATATTATCTTTATTTATTATTATATTCTGTGATAATACTCAACATGCTATATTTATTAATTAGGGACACGATACATCAGTTCAGTATCTTGATGTTGGAACAAAAGAAATCTCTCGGAATATGAAGTATGAAGAGCTTTTTACACCAGTTGCAGGACCAGAAAATCCTTTCTTGACACAACAACAAAAAGCTCCTAAGAACATGATGACTGGATTTGTTGAAAAAGCACATATTAGTGATTTCATGTTTGAAACTCAAAGAAGAACATTTCATAGTTTTGGTATGTTAAAAAAATAATTAAAGATTAGAATTGTTTTTAATTTTGTTTCTAAATATTAAATTATTTATAATATATTTTTCTATCAACTGTACAATTAGGTTATGCTCTGGATCCTACAGTTGATTCCAATGAAATAATTGGTCGCAAGCCTGAAGATACCGATGAATTAAAAACAGTTTTTGAATCTGTACCTAAAAGACCAGCTGATAAAAGGAAACGTCATAAAAATGACAAACCAGAAGATATTGATGGGTATCTAGGTCCTTGGGGATGTTATGTTGATGAAGAAAAAATATCAAAACCAGAAGGAGTAAGAAAGTGTTTTGTTTTGTTAAATTGTTTTTAAAATCTCTTCTATTTATTGATTTTTTAATACTGAATACATTTTTCTTTCAAAGTTTATTATATTATTAATTATTTATTGCTAAATGCTTGTTTATAGGAAGATGCAATTGCTATTGAAGAATTTCTTGCAAAAAAACATAAACGCGGCAAAAAAGTGGAAGATAAAAGCTTCAAAGAAAAATCAATTCTGCATAGTAATTTTATTTTAAATTGAAATTTATGAATTTAAGTTTTAAATTAAAAATTTTTTCACAGTTAAAGATCCTGTTGATTACCAAGGACGTTCATTTTTACATATTCCACAAGATGTAGGTGTTAATCTTAAATCAAATGCGCCTCCTGATAGATGTTTCCTTCCTAAAGCTCATATACATACATGGCAGGGTCATACTAAAGGTATATCAGCAATTAGATGGTTCCCAAGGTCTGCACATTTACTTATGTCTTGCAGCATGGATTGTAGAGTTAAGGTATGTATTTAGTTATCCCATTTTTAAACTGTTGGTGTGGTGTATTAAAAAAGTGTTTTATTTTTAGTTATGGGATGTCTATAGAGATAGAAAATGTATTCGAACTTATATAGGTCATACACAAGCAGTGAGGGATACATGTTTCAACAATAAAGGAACAAAATTTTTATCAGCAGGTATAGTATTTTATATCATACAATTGTTTATGTGTACTGTAAACATCCGTTAACTTGGGGATAATAGCGTCTTAGGTCTATGCGGTCGGGTAGCTTAGTGGTAGAGCAATCGCCCGGCAAGCGAGAGACCTGGGTTCGATTCCCGGTCCGGCGGCTAGATTTTTGACGTTATTTTCCCCGGGAGAAGTTAACAGTACTGTGTAGGCTTTATTTTAATTACTGATTAATAACAAACATTATTATTTACTTAGCGTATGATCGGTATGTTAAATTATGGGATACGGAAACTGGAGACTGCATAAAAAGTTTTACTAATCATAAAGTATTATATTGTGTAAAATTCAATCCAGAAGAAGAGAAACAACATTTATTTGTTGCTGGTACCGCTGATAAGAAAATTGTTTGTGTAAGTGAAAAATATATTTATATTATTTTTGTTAAAAACCAAAAAAATTCAACTCAATTTATGATGTTATTAATGTACATATTTAAATATAATTTTAGTGGGATACCAGATCAGGAAATATTGTCCAAGAATATGAACGACATTTAGGAGCAGTAAACAGTATCACCTTTGTTGATGAAAATAGACGATTTGTCACAACGTCTGATGATAAAAGTCTACGTGTTTGGGAATGGTATGTTCATAATATATAATTACATAGGTTAGCATACATTTGAATATTCTAATATTAAAAAAGATTAATTTTTGATTAAAACTGAGGAAAATGTATTTTAATCAAAACAAAATAAATAAATAATTTGAAATTTTATCTAGGGATATACCAGTAGATATGAAGTATATAGCTGATCCAACCATGCATTCGATGCCAAGTGTTACAATTGCACCAAATAAAAAATGGCTAGCTTGTCAAAGTATGGATAATAAAATAGTTATATTCTCGGCAATGAATCGTTTCAAAATGAATAGAAAAAAGAGTTTTACTGGTCATATGGTGGCCGGATATGCCTGTTCTTTAGATTTTTCTCCTGATATGAGGTACAAATTATAAATTATTATTCATAATTAAAAGATTGATTATTTAAATTTTATTATTTGTTTATTGGTTTAGTTACCTAGTCTCAGGAGATGCTGATGGAAAAGTATTTATTTGGGATTGGAAAACAAGTCGCTTGTATACAAAATGGAAAGCACACGACAATGTGTGTATTGCTGCATTGTGGCATCCACACGAACCTAGTAAAGTCGCAACTGCTGGATGGGATGGACTGATCAAATATTGGGATTAACAAATCTACCATAAATATATTTTGGGTATCTTTAGTGTGAGTTACCTATGATTTGTGTTATAAGATACTCAAACATGTAACATATATATATATATAATTATATATTATTTTGACAATTTTTATAATTACATTTTGTAAGAATTTGTTTGTATATTATTTCAAATTTAATCCTAGAAATTTTAACTAATATCATTGAGTATAAACTTAATGCTAATATTAATTTTTAAATAGATCTATCTATACCTGAATTAACATTTTTTCAAATGTTACAATAACACATTCAAAATAATTTCATATTATATACATAATAATATAATAAACAACTTGGATTGATGAAACGTAAGATAATCAGCAAAATATTCGGTATTAAGTGAATTATCTTGATATTTTGATCTTATAAAAATATTTATAGCCTCAATCAGTAGCGCTGTATATTGTGTCGTAAAATACTATGATACATTACAGTGGCGTATATAGAAATTAATTTCGGGGGGAGGGGGGAGGGTTAAAAAAAATGTATTTACCTAATCAATATTATAAACTAACTTTTTTTTAATAATTATAGACATTAAATTAAATAATTAAATTGAATTGTAGTACACACATTTTACAAAATGCACCTTCTATTTTTTTTAGAATATACTAGGTAACAGGAGAAACGTCCGATCCAAGATAATTGAAATTTTAATTTTCTTTTTGAAATTACCGGAAAGTTGTATTACGTAGGAGGCTGCCATGGTTTTTTCAATAAATCATATTTCAAGATATTCGTGTATTAATATATAAACCAATATCAAGAATTTCATTTAATTCAGTTAAATCAATATTACTATCAATTTTGCTATTATTAATAGTATTGGATGAACAAGGATTATCGTCATGTTTTTCAGTCACGGATACCTTTTTATTAAAAAAATATAGTAATGAAGGTTATGATGCCATATTTAATAATTAATATTTTGTTACACACGCGACACTTACCAAAACAACAGACGTCCGAAAAGAAACTAAATTTTGTTTGTCCGGTTCTCTGGTTCTTCATAATAATTAACAACCAAATAATAAGAAATAATAATATCGAGAATTTCGTTTTTAGATTATCATCGTATATTCAACACAGACTTCTATACTAACTATATATACATATATTATATAGACCATCGACGACGCACAGCAGTCCATCACGATGCGTCGTTATCTTGTAGTATTTCATAGAAATCCTGACAATATAATTTAATAATAATAATATGATATAATATTATAACAATCAAAGTCAAGGTCAATACCAAACATACATTTGGGGGGGGGGGGGTTAACCCCCACACTATATACGCCACTGATACATTATAATAGTTATTAATTTTATTCTTCTCAGTATAAATAACACTGTTTCATTTACAATCATTATGTGTTATGTATTAAAAAATAATAATAAATAGGTGCATTCTTGAAGTATTAGTATTCTAAAATTGTTTCAAGCTCAACTAGAAATTGAAACCTGCGCACGTTTATGAATACACTACTGATAATTTTCACTTATAATACAATTTAAGAACAATCATTCTTTGAAATTTACCTAATATTCATTCTTATAATCATGAAATGAAGCTATTTACTTTGGATAAGATATATTTTGAGAATATTATAATGAGTTAAAATAACTAACAACCCATTTCATATTTAGAAATTGCAAGAAAAACACTGTCAATCTGCCATCCTATAAAAAATTAGTTAAAACAGGGAACATAGACCTGCAGATTTAAATTTTTTTTATGCTGTAAATAAATACAAAACAATAGGGAACATGTTCTGCTGTGTAGTAGGTGCTAAATGTAGAGTGTCATTGAGCATTTTATTTAACAAATTAGTTAAATTTGTATACAATGGTTTATCATCAAATACATACAATTATTCTGACTGGTTGTTTTACATCAGGATTTATTACATTTTTAAATTAGTTATACAAGTAGGTTGGAGTAATTTTTGACAAAAAAATAAATACATATTATTCTCAATTCAGTATTGATGTACTATACATATCAGGGGTGGCCAGTGAGGTTGCGAAATGTACAGTATAATGAAAAATATATAAGGGCCAAAATTCAGGAGCAGGAAAATAAAATAAAACATCAAATGTGATAAAATGTGCAAAAGGCAAAACAATATATCATATTAAATTTTTAGGGATGATTTTGTCTTTCTAAAAAATCTATTATTATGTTAGTAAAAATGTTTTGCGCTTTATGCTAAGATAGAAGCCACAGTTAGACTACTACTGATACATTTATTATCTTTTAATTATCAGCAGAAGTAGTAGAAATGTGGAATTTGTTTTTATTATACAACAAAATAATACATTTTTTTTATGTCAAATTATATATGTTGTGTAAATATTATCAATTTTTCATTTAATTTTTAGTATCCCTAATGACTAAGAAAAGAATAGGAATTTTTAATCCTCTCAGTACTCTCTAGAACCAGTATGCAACCAGAAACCAATCTTGAAATATATTTATTGCTCTAAAAAAAATGAGGAATTAAAAAAAAAACCAAGTAAATTTATTTCTAAAATATCTAATTATTGAAGACCATAAAATCATAAATATAAGTATTTAGTTTTTATGAATAATTAAAACTAGGTTATTTGTATAAAGTCTACTGTACATTATCAAAATAATATATAATATTAAATTAAAATTACATCTTTTGAGGCTTTATTTTCTCCAACAAATGGAAACCAGTGTATGATACTGTTTTCACTGAAAACCAAGGCCCTCAAAAAGAATCTAATCAAACATATTTTATATTAAGGATAAAAGAGTTTGGTTTTCAGTCTGTATTTTCTCGGGTACATAGTATAATTAATAATTACAGTCATATTATATTTTACCATGATAACTATAATAAATTTAATAATTTCATGAATTTTACAATTTTATTCTTAAATATAAGTCAATTATTTCAAAAATTGATTATTGTTTTTTCATTTTATTTTATTAAAATAGTTGTATATAACTTAAAAATGTACAAGATTTTTGTTTTTAAAAATGAATTTATCATTAGGAATGCGTATTTTTGGCATGATGTTATTGTTATATAGCTTCCAATAATTATACAGTAGAACCTCATTAATCCGGACCCCATTAGTCCAGACAGTTGTCTAATATTGTCTAACATCGTCACGACGATGAAAAAATATCTACATATTACGAACATTTGAGGCATCTACATGAATTATAAATACAAAAAATAAATGCTAAAGGAAGACAACAAAAGACTAGCAGTTTTTTCAAACCAGTTAATGAAAGTGTGCCTAAATATATAATAATCATGATTATATATAGTAATTAGTTTAATATGATATTCATAAAACTATAATAGGGACATGTTTTTTGGTTATTTTGTTTAATCCGTACTTTCTATAAATTGGACAACTTAGAGCCCCTATTAGTCCGGATTAATAAGGTTCTAATATATTAGAGTTTTTGGTTCTAATTCTTTAAGCCATTTTCTTAAAAAAATTTATGGACATCAATATTTTATTTCCTCATAATTCAACTTAATTTTCTTGCTTTCAAACTTGACAAAATTTGAGTTCAATAATACAAACAACAAACACTTTGTAGTCTACAAGTACTTTTAAAAATGAGGTAAACACACTTTTCCAGCAAATAACTCAGATATTACAGTTACCCAGAGTGACAAGACAAATAAAATATATGAAATGCCAACTTGATGACTGTTTGGTAGTTGATATGGTTGACCACCAATCTCTGGTATATGAAAACCCATTGGAAATACCACGGCAGCAAAACAAAATAGTACCACTGGAAAAATCAATAGTTATAAGTTTATGTAACCTCTGAAACATATTTAATTTATCTTACTGGCAGTAAATCCAACCCAACGTGCATATGGTATGACATTACGGTCCCAATGTGAAGAGGCCAGTAAAATTATGGTAGTAGTAATACATATACATCCAATGAAAATACTGACTAAAGCCAATAACCATTCAAGTCTCAGATCAGGAGTGAAACACACTTGTGGTCTGTTAAAGAGAGTCATACACGTCCACATCAATCCCAATCTAGTGTCACCTAGAAACAATTTTCTTAATATTAGCATCAAAAGAACTAGTATCTGTACCTATAGGCTATAACCTACTTACTAATTTTATTAATAATAATTATAAGCTAATAATCACCTCCTACATCGGTTATGATCCAGTCAGGCATCGCCAAACTGATGATTGCAAATACATCGGCCAATAAGAATAAAGTTCCCGATATAACAGTAAGTTTGTCCATTTCAACGCCTTGCAATTTCAACCCATTACAAATTATAGAAATCTCAAAGTGTCAGTAAATGTTTCATAATTATTAATAACTATTATTATTAATTATTCATAACTATTTAAGTATTTCTTATATTGTTCTACTGCTGCAGTAGGACACATAAAGTGGTATATTATAATAGCTTACTCTGAAATAGTCAAAAAGCAAGTATTCAATAGTCAATACTTAAAACTCTAAAATAACTTATAAATAATTAATAATTATATTATTATTTACTATCTCAATGATAGCAACGAGATAGTGTTATCTAATTGTTACCAGGTTTGAGATTAACGTTAAAAAATAAAAGAAGTAACCATCACATATTCACATTATGAAAACATTGAAAACCAACAACTAACTTTTATAATAGGTGTTATGCTGTAGACTGTAGAGTGCAGACTTTGAACTTTCAGATTTCTGTTCACTCCTCTGGTCCACTGATAACTGATTAGTAGTTGTAATTAATAATTATTAATTAGTTACACGAAAGTTACAATGTACACATTTTAGGTATTTATAATCGGCAATCGCAGATGGGTATCGTGATTATATTGTGTTAAAAAAAATACAGAATACTATTTAAGAAAACGAAGATTTTGAAAGCAATGCAATTTATTGTAAACATCAATTGAAATTTTAGTGGGCTCTATACATGATTAATTTTATTGAGCCGATAATTATTCTTCTATTAAGAATATCAAAATAATTTTTATACCTACCTGTTTTTTAATGAATAATGATGATACATTTAAAATTGATCATGTATGTGGATCGGGCATAGCAGGGGTAATGACTAATAGAGCATGAAGTCAGTACGTATCTATTTAAATAAACAATGTTTTCGACAATTTATACTCTTAGTTCTCGTGTAGTCATGTAACGATGGCGAATAAATAAAATTTAAAAAAAATTTCATTCCTGAAGAATCGGTAAAAGAGCTAAATAGGCCAATTGATATCTTGCATATACAACAGTTTAGGAATTCAGAATAAAACCAAATAGGTACAAAATAATTGGATATTTGGATTTGGTTTTGGCTCTTAAAAAAATGCTATAAAAACGGTGCTGCTTGTTGCTACCCGATAATGGGTACTGCGTAGGTGGGTTAATTATTTTTCGGAGTAAAACGATTTTGCGACATATTATTGTGGAACCAATATATAAAAATAAAAATAAAATCTATATTCTATATGACAATACGCGATACGTCTTTACCAGAGGTGTCTAACCCGCGGCCCATTGTAGATTTTGATGCGGTCTTCACTTCAATTTTAAAACCATGAATTAATTGTATATAATATATTAATATTACGAGAACAAATTTAATTTAGGAAATAGGAATATAAAATTAATAAAATACCAAATAAACTATAAAGGCCGATGCACACGTCCGTGTTTTTATTAGTAATAGTATTAATATGCTTGTAAAAATATTTCTGCTTATTATTCACTATAGTAAAATTATAAAAAAATGTATTGTTGTATTATAGAATATAATTTAATCATTAAATTTGAATGTATTATTTAAAAAAAGTGTGTGGCCTACAACAACTTCTACCTCTATATGATATTGTTATTGTGGCCAGTCTTCACAAAAGGTTGGACACCCCTGGTCTATACAGTATACCTACATTTTCTTCTTGTTTAAAGGTCATAATTGTGTGGAACAAAAGACTATTGGAACAAGTGTTTTGTGGAACTAAACTACTACCACGTCTGCACTACGGCACTACCGCATTTTGTTGTATGCTACCGCGGCTGCAGATATAAAATTGTACCTATTTTGGCATTGGCAGTGGTATAAAATGGCGACGGTTGTTGGTCGCGGTGCGCATGCGTAAAGTAATGTTGAGTAGGTGTGTTCATGCGCAAAATGACCGTGCGCACGTCGGACAGTACAACAACAATAACACATCGCGAATTGCGATAACCACGGCAGCTGTGATAACCGTGGCTCTACCATAATATTATTATTTTTATCATTTACTTTGTTAGTTGTTTGTGATATAGGTACCTAATACCTATTATACTGTCGACTGTAATTTTAACTAAATATTATACTGTAATGTCGTCAACTACAATGTACGTTATTTTTTTCTATTATTTCGTCGTGAATTACGACGGTAAATGCAGTCGTGCCCGACCACTGACTGAGTAATGACTGATTCTATTTGTCATTATCCTTGCTCATCGCTGTCGTCTTAACAGGCACCTATCATTAATAAAAACGATCGCAATCATCTTTTCGGGTCGAACAAAGTTCGAAAAAAGTTATTAACTGTCTTCGAATGACGATGACGACTGCTGAACCGTGTGAAAGGTCCGGCGAAGTGGCCGCCGCTTGATCGCAGAACCATGACGGCGGCGTCGAACCATGGACCGCGCCGGACAACCACCGCCGCTCAGCGCCTCCAATATAACGCTGTCGGTGGACAGTTCCAAGGGACGTTTGGTGGTCGAACGGATGGACTCCATCAGGAACCTGTTCGGGTGTGAGCTGCAGATCGTCAACGGTGGTGGCGGGACATCCACGGCGGCGGTGGTTTTTGTCGTCACCAGGCTGGACGAATACAAGGCGCCGGACGATCGTTTGATCGATCGACTAAAGGTAGATAATGTCATGCTATAAATAATTCTACTTACATGGTCGTCGATCTTTCGCTATTTTAAAATTAAAAAAAAAAAAATCGTACCTAGTCTCACTTCGACCGAGTTTTACTAACCGATTAGTTTACGAATTTTGTTCTTAACTTTAAAGCCTGTATAAGTATATTAAGAGATTTTGACGGTCAGCTAGCTGCAGTTGTGTAATAGGTAGACGAAACGAAAACGCATTATGCTATTCGCTCGATTCGCATTGAAGCCAGTCCCCGCCACATTTAGTCACTTGCACAGTTGCACTGCTAGTTGATTACATACTGGCTAATACAGCTGCATATTAGTTTAGTACCATAACATCGTATAAAAATGTGGCATTGTAATTTGTAATTTATTTAAGACATGTTACAGGTTTAGTGCCTTAGTAATAATGGGGAATCTGAGTGCTGAATACTTCTCGCAACCCCACTTTTATTTATTTTTTTTGATGATGAGAATTAAATATCGAAAACTAAATTGTTTTTTTTTCTTATCAATTTTTAAATAATATTCATCTCATACAATATCGTACTTATACATAATATGTATATATCTAAAGCAAAATACAGATATGATATATTATATTTAACTTTCAGTTTCTTCCCATGTCTTTCTCTTATATCGTCATTTTTCTATGATAGGTAGCTAAGCACCTACCTATATCATACTATCATCGATATCCAGAGCCTAGAGAGATAGAGGATAAGCGTTCTAAAATAATTAGTCCGAAAAAGCTAAGTATAAAGTAGTTCTGTTGTTACGACATTATTATTATTAATTTATATAAAATTTCCTACTCAATTAACTATAATTGTTTTTGCTTGAAATAAAGTATTAAGTTTATTAAGTATATTATTTTATACTTTGAAAATATTTTCGTTTACTAATAATGTATTAATATGATTTACATAAATAATACATTCATATAATATAAACAAATCATAATGCATTATACAATGTAAATAAAATATTGATCTCCGTTACCTAGTCTTGATTACACACATTACGTATACGTATATAATACGTTACAGTAAATATTATCACGTACATGTGTAGGTATTTAATGCTTATATTTCTACCTACTAACACATTAATTAGTAGCTGCTGGTATGCATAATATTTAATATTTGTCGTCGAAAAACGATGGGATGTATGCACAAAATAAATATTGGATAACCGTAGCCCTAGGTACCTAGAATATATTGTGATGTGAAGTGATGTTATAATATTATTATACTACCATCATAGTCTACGTCTACCGACGATGTTTAATTAATAAATAAATTATTATTGACTATTGTTATATATTGTGTCGTGCACCGCAACGTCCGTTTAATTTTTGTATGTGCTCGTAGGGATGCGTAACGAAATCCACTCGCTGATCAGACATAATATATAATATTGTAATGTACATATTCGATTAATTATCACGCTTGTTTTGTGCACTGGTACCTAGAAATCAATATTTCACCAAATCCTGTTACACACAAAAGCACAATAGAGACATAGGTCTGCCATTCATATTCATGTATAAAAACATTATGCCGCAACGTTGTACACATATTATAAGCACGTGAAAGGCGCCCAAGTACATCCTGTTCGTGTGTGTGTGTGTGATTTACTTTCCCTTTCGATAATGGCCTAAATCGTTATTTAGAATCCATCTGTGCGTCAAGAACGTCCGTAATTGGATTGGTGCCTATATAACCTATAACCTACACGGATTTGGTGTTTTTTCGATTTTTTTTTTTATCCCCGATCGTCACTTACGATTTTCTAAACATACGTTCAGTAAATTATAGTTTTTAACAAATGTAGTTTATAGCATGCTATAGTTGGTACCTAGATTATTTCTGCGTAATATATAGCGTATTTTTTCTTCGACTAAGCGCGTTGGTTTTCATTATTTTCAATTCAAATCAAATTAAATGGTGCGTGACTGCTTCCTCAGAGTTGGTTTCCCTATATTCCCTTTATTCTCACAAAAAGTAATGGAACTTGTAATAAAATTAGATCAAGTTTGATTAGAATTGCCTATACTTTATATATTGCTTAGTGTTTAGCAAACATTTAGACCTATAAATAATTATATAAAAACCTAATATTTTTCAACAGTTTTAGTGCACAATATTTCGTATTCGTTTTATTATAAACTATAGCGATCCTCTTAAATTTCTTATACGTGGTTATTTTCCTGTATACCTATTTTTTAAAGCCTTGAAAAAAAACCAGTACATTCACCTATGTATATTATATATAGTTAAACTACATAATTTCAATTATTTTTAGCGTTTACCAAGGTGATGTATTTTTCTTTTTGTACAAATATAAATAATTGATACTATATATATTATATGTATACCGATTTATTTTTAATTACTTCGGTACAATATAATATTCAACTGATTTTCGAAATCACTATTTTATAATGTGTATATTGCAAACAATCCAAAGTAAATTAGTCTTGTTCAAATATTAATCAAATTTAAATAAATCTTTACTTCTTCTTCTTTAGCTTTTTACTGGTCTTTCAGACACATTGCCGCAACAACATACCATCTCTATTATCTATTCTTCCCTATCCTTTCAATATTTCCTGCATACTTTACTCCCAATAATCTCGACCTTCCTTTATTCTGTCTGCCCATATTTGTCTAGGACGTCTTCTGGATTTATTTCTGTTAGATTTACACACTATTTTGTTTGTTCAATTAGTCGTTCTGATACATATCCATATCCATACATGCCCAATCTAACTTATTCACGCAGGTACTTTTCAAAGTTCCAAAAATGCTAGGTTCGTTTTATTGATTTTCTAAATGTTGTTTATTCCGTATTTCATACTTTTAATTTATGTTTCTTTTTGGACCGAATATTTTCTTCAGTATCTTCTCAAATACTTGTAACTTTATTTTATCAGCTCAAATTAGCTGTAGTTAAATTATTATTATTATGCTTGCTATCTTTATAAATTTTATAAATTGTTTTGAAATATTCGAGTTTTATTATAATTTCAACTGCTCATTGGTCCATTAGCTAGGATACTAAATGTGAATAAGTGATCAATTTATATAATATCTTGAACTCTGAAAGTGTTTATTAACTTGGGTGTCGTTTAGACAGGTATTCTGTTGACAGGATATTTAAGTGTATCGTATACCTATAAATATAAATATATATGCATCATATCGTCACCTTTATTACATATTCTATTTAGAGATATACACTTTTTGAATTTTTGATCACTTTGGTAATGTGGAATTATTTATTATTTACTATACGAAATATTTTGATTTGATGGTATATTATGTGGCCGCGTTCAGTTGTTTTCTAGTTAGGTTCTTTCAGAGAACAAATCTGTTTTAATAAGAATATTAAAATTTATCCAAATAGAAAAACGTATCACTGCAGGTTTTGCAATCATATTTTCAGCTAGTTTCCTGTTAGATACAATTATTGACACTCCTTTTAGATTAATCGTAATATGCGTATTTACAACTTAAAATTGTATTGATATACTCTATCAGATACTTATTCTATAATATGTATTAGAATTGAAATGTAAATTATTGTAGTCCAACATCGGTTCCTCTGAATGATTTTCAATTATGTTAAAAATATTTATTTAGGAAGGTACATACTTAATAAATCGGTTTCTTTTTTTGGTATAACAGAAGGCATAGTGGGCGTTTTTTCAATGCTCGCTTTCCAAACTCGACGATTAATTTTTTGCTGCATAAAAATTATGCTTCAATTGTCTTATTGTACTTATTTATACATAATACACATCAATAGTTAGATAAATTAAAAATCATTGTGGTTTCTATGAGACAATATATTTTTTTACTGTAATATTTTATACTGCTACTGGTAAAATCAAATTCTAAATAATAAAATGTCTTATCATTAATTAAGAAATCATACTGTTAAAATATATAATAGGTATACATAATGACATAATGTTAATTTATCAACAATTTCTACGATAATTTCAAGTAAAACAAACCGTATTAATTTCCATGCTGAAATAATATTTTATATTGTATAGTGCATACAACCATTGGTACACATCAGAGTACATGTTTAAAAAAATTGTTTATTATAAAATATATAAGTTTCTAAAATCTATTAATTCGTTGTTTGATACGATTTTTAATAAATAACTTTAAGTACTTATTAAATTCAGTAGGTACTAATGATTCCTACATTGTTAACATAGGTTTTGCTTCAGAATCGAAATAATAAGTACTAGGGATAACGTACTATGTGTATATTGTGTATACAGCAAAAACATTGTAAGTCATTGGGTTTTAACCAGTTATTAGTCAGATACTTACATACTTTAAGTACCTATATTCTAGATATGACGTACGTATGAAATTTAAAATATGAATCTGTTATCGGATGTCATATTGTCACGGACCAATATATTTAGAAGGTCATATTCTATACTTGGCTTTACTTGATGAACACTTTAGACACTTTCTCTGAGGATTAAAATCAACTTCTTTGATGCAATTTATTGTTATAATAGCATGAAAAAAACTATTGGGCCGTGCAAAACGTTATTATTATAATATGGGTTGAAAGCGAAATAGAAACGTTCTCACAATTTTGTAAAAGTATCATAATGTACTCTATGTAGTAATAATTTTGATTTTAAATACATAAATTATCTACAGCCTCGTCTACAGTTTATTTGTATTGTAATTTATAATTATTTTTATCGTCGAATAAAGTACCTACCTATTTTTAACTTGAATTGACTTATAAGTATCCGCGTGTGTATAATTAATTGGTCAATTAACATTACAAAACAAAGCAGGACCGATTAAATATATATATTTTTTTTAATTAAAAATACTACAGACCATGGTAATCCGCGGGTAATTCCAAATACATGGGTTTTTAACATCTAAAATATATGTAAGTGATAGGTATAGGTGATAGGTGATAGGGGATAGGTATATGTATAGGAAGATGTTGAAATATTGTTTTGCACTAAATGTAAAAAGTATCAGTGATGGATTTAATGGGGGCAGAGGGGCCTGGGCCCACCCCCTTGGCCCATCAGATGTGTAAGAATATAATTGTGGCGTAAAACTTATAATCACGATTCACGAAAAATTCAGGTTTCTGATTTTGTTTTGATACCTAATATTTAATTATATTATACTTTATATTTATAAGTCAACCGTGAAAGCTGTTATGATGTAACGTCTTATCTTGTACTGATGTAAAAAAATATTCCTCCCCCCCCCAAAAAAAAAAAAAAATAAACAAAATCCTAGGTCCGCCACTGTAAAGTATAGTTGCATAATTTGTTTGATAAGGATGAATATATTTAAAACTTTAAGTTTGTTTACCTAGGTAGGAAGTAAATTTTAATTTTACAATAATTGTTCGTATTTTCGTGCTATATCTTCATGGCCAAGGACGTCCATATTTGGGGGGGGGCAAGGGAGGGGCATGACCCCCCTGGAAAATGTTGAAAAATTGTTAACAGTGATCAGAATCTATTTATTTAAATATAATTTAAAAATTTGATTTAATATATTATGAAAATCTGTAATTTGTTTATGAAAAATCGGTTTATTTGGATTTTAGTTAGAGAATGAATATGTAGAACAAGTAATAAATGTATTTGGTGTTAAAAAAAGAAATTACAATTTTTATTCGTAAATTAATATTTTAACAAATGTAATTAATGTTTTAAGTGTCCAAGTTATATTATTAATTAAATAAAAATTTCAATAAATTAATTTTATGGTTAATTGGATAAATAATAATAATTTTCTGATCTTTCAGTTTGATATATATAATGTAAAATTGTAAACCCCTTCCTACCTCGTGGTCATTCCTTTTTATAAATAGATAGAAAAATTAAAATGTTGTCCCCCCCTTGAGAATTTTACTATGGGCGCCCTTGTGTATGGCTGTATGTAAAGTGTACATTCCAATAGTGTAATATTAGGGATATGCCCTTATTATTTTATTATAACTCAAACCGCGTCTACCATAGGTCTTATAGTTACAGTTTATATTTTAAAATTCACAAAGTGAAGAATGTAACGTGGTCGTATAACATTTTTGGAGTGAAGTTGAGAAATTAATCGATAAATTTTTTTAATTAAAAAAGTGAATTTCATAGAATTATTTCTTTTTTATATTATATAATACACATTTATGGGAGTATTTTAAAAAAGGGAGGTTTAGGAGTGTGATAGCATATATTTAAACACCTGATAGTGGGTATCGTGTAATCCTGCAAAAATTTCGTAATGTACTAATGTATAATTTTAATAGATTTATGCAGTGGATGTAATTAATTATGAGTATATTTTATTGTGCGCGGGGTTATTAAGTTTTAATTATTTAGAGATTTTAGCTTTTCTTTTAGCCATATACTACACAGTTTTTAACTGTTGAACTGTTTTTGTCCCAGTTTCAGCATGGCAGTTGAACTGAGAAGCAATTTCTTCCCAGGTTTGATGTGTTTTCCTTACATTTACAGAATTAGTCTGAAATGAATAAATGTAATATATATATAGTATAATTGTATAGTACATCAGGAAAATATGTAAAATACATACCTTAATGTTTTCAATGATATTTTTATAGGGACTTTTTATTAGTGCATTTAACATTTTTTTTTCATTGTCTGAGAAGTTTTTTGTCCTTGTGCGCTTTTCACTTTGCGTAGGTAGCCATTATAAATTATAGATTAATAAATAATATCAACGAATATTTAAAATAATAAATATGATCACGGTTTATTCATAGGATTATGAATTATGATTATATGTTTATTATAATTTATATAATATGTTTATTTGGTATCAATAAGTTAATATTATTTTCGTTATCTCTAATTATAACATAAAATGTGGTTTAATTTATTTGATAGCCACAACTACCAATAAAATTAACTTTTCTTTATGAAATACCTCAATAATGTTATCAATCAGTAAAATTTAACAGAATGATTAAGTTACAAGACCAGTAACAAGTTTACAGACTGATCTTTATGCAACCCACCCTAAGTGTGTACAATAGAGACAGATAAACTACACGATCGTATCCATCATGGACATTGATAACATAAACTATAATTAAAATATAAAAAATGTATGATAGTATGTAAAACCGCAGTGTATCATAAAAACAAGGTATAGATATATAACGTGACTTACATTTATTGTTACAGACGATAGTGATAAACAATTTATTCTATTTTTCTCTCGAGTGACAAAGAAAATATAGAATAAGAAATGAGTGTTTAGAGAAAGTGTAGAAGATGTTACGATTATATATTAAAATGGAGAATAAACTACCTATAGCTTAGCTGCTAGAGTCTCGGATATTGAAAGGAGCGACCGTGAGGTGGAAAATATTGGTGGGCTGCTGTAATCGAAAAATATGAACGTTATTATAGTTGTGTAACATCAAAAATATGTAACGTGCAGAGCTGCAGATATACTTATATATTAGGTACCTATTTAGTTTTATCGAAACCCCGTCGGGAAGATTTAAAACTTTTATGCTTACAGTAAAATATAAAGGTATTAAATTGGGGATTAACAAACTTTTAAAATTCATAATAGGTATTTTAGGTCATGTACAATAATTATAAAGTTTGTAAATACAATAATATAATATATGAATCTAACGTCGTAAAAAATGTTTGGTTTTAAACTTATTCATTTAAGAACAAACTGTTATATAAATAATAATCAATACAATATGTAATGATTTTTTATACTAAATATCATTTAACTTTTATTGCTAATCGTATTTTATCGTAAATGGCAAAATAATGTATGTATTGAGTATTTAACGTATGAACGATAACCATTTTCAATTATAAACAAAAATATCAACATTTTATTGAGCTAATTAATATTTTTAAGAATTTTATCATATCTTTAAAGAAGTTATTTTCTAACATTATTCTTACCTAAATAATTTCATATGTAGAACTATTTTGTTACTCTCGTTATCAGGTCCCCACATTATATTTTTGCCCTGGTAATTGGTTTAGAACTAAATTCGGGCCCTCAATATTTTTCTAATATATATTAAAGTAATTATTTGCATGAACGACGGACTCTTTATAAGTTCGGGTATCTGTACAATAGGTCCTTATGACCTCCCCCCTTGAAGAGGCCCGGCTCGTTATTCAGATTCCTGAATAAGATTTTTATAAATAACTCCCCTCCTCCGCTCCGTTTGAAATTAATTTTATACGACATCGATTTAAACACAGAGTCAGTAAGTATTTACTAAAGATGTTATGATGTATTGTAGTAATTTATTATTTACATAATATAAAACATAATATTATACCTATTGCAATTTACAGTATTACTCTAATTTTTGTACATGTCGACTCAACCATCATAATGTATTTTTATAAATGCGATGGCCCATATTGTTTTTGAAAATCAACAATACTGGTTAAATCTTAAAATAGCATTACGAGTTTCATAATATTTACAAATGATCAGTAGTTGTATTCATTTGGCGATAGTATTCTTGAGGAATTTGGATTTATTGATTCTATGTCGATGTTGCGATGTATTCTCGACACGGAGGAAAAACTGTTTTTAAATTGTAAACAATATTTATTTAATTAAATACCGCCAATGTCGACACTCCACATTGAACATTGAACGTAGATTAACTTATCGCGTATTATATTGTATAGATGTATAGTGTAGACTATATAATGTTATCCTGCAGTGATTATAAAGTTTCTGTGACGTTTAATTTATACGATCATGTTATAGCCCATACGATATACAATGGTCGTGGAAAAAGTCGTAAACATAATATGGTAAGTACCTACACAGCGCTACGAATAAAACTATTTACAATCATATATAACACGAGTAACACTCGCGCGCTTATACACACACACTCGTGATTTATACACCGGATTGTGTACTTAAGACTTAACTGTATAAATATCACCCGGATGCAATATAATATATTATATATAGTGCTGTACCTACTACCTGTACGACTTGTGTCGCATCTGCTGCAATATTTGCATGTACATTGCGAATATCGTGCGCACGTGATGTTGCTGCTGTAGGTATAGTCTTAAAATATATGCACTATATCGGGAAAAATAAAGATTCCGTTTGGTCCTCCAAACAAACGTAAAATTCGTGTGAATCCACTTTAAATATTGCTGGTTTATAGTATATATACGTATATACAGTGGGTATAAAGAGACATAGACGTACCTACTCTCTCCTCGGGCATTTTTCTTGGCAAAAATAGTTTCAATTTAATCATCTAATTTTTAATATAACATCATGTGAGAAAAATAACTCATTAATAATTTTAAAATTGGCGAAAAGGTGAAAAATGGCCCATCTTGCCTCCTTTTTGATCGCTTTTGGTTGGGTACTTGTTTATCCAGTTGTTGCAACTAGGGAGGGCTTAGCCTCCTGACTCAGTATCGAATTTATTAAGTTTGAAGTTCCATATTATTTTCACAATAATTCTCTCTTAAATAATTATATTTTCCTATTTTATCGGAAAAATCAGCAATTTATATATTTAATAAATGTGCACCTATATTAGCAACACATTGTTTTAATATTTCTCAGTAAAATAAAAAACAATTAATGATTATAGTGTAGGCTGTTGAAAAAATAATTAAACTTTACGTCGTGACTGTTGATAGCGAATTCGTTAATTACATCGTCGTCATATAGTTAATGCTCTTTGTCATCTCTATACTCATATATATGTTTATGATTGCCAATGAATTTAAACTTTCTTCCTCGATAATAGATCTTAAATATGATTTTATTAGAGAAAGAACGCTCAGTGTTTTTCTGATTCGTAACTTGTATATGAATGCAGAAGCTATCTTTGAGTTATACATCAGTATTCAATATATAACTATTCAAAAAATTTCTTTTTAAAAATAACCCAAATTTCTTGTTTATGGTTACTTTAGGTATTATCAAAATATTAAATGACTTAAGTTAATGAATTTAATGACAGCGATTGCATAATCGTGGTATTGATGGAAAATGTGTAGTTGAATCATGTACGAACACATTTTAAAGTTCAGAGAATTTCAAGTGTACCTACAATATTTTATTTTGCAAATTTAAAAACTTTTTTATTTGATATCAATTTATAATTAATGATATAAAATGTTGTCTATTAACCTTAGTGACGATGATGTGCTGATGTGCACAATGTGTGCGCATAGTATTTGTTTGACAGTGTACTTGCGCAAATAAACATTACCTATATACGCGGAGGACTGTTCCGTGTGTCAAATTGTTAATTGTAATTAGTTAAGTTTCGTGAAATGTAAAATTATTGATCAAGACTATTATTGGTATTTTCTAAATACTCAATAGGGATATAATATATCCTGAAATTAATAAATCGTATATTATATGTATTTAATATTTACCCATAAATATAAATTATATTATGGAGCTTTATATCAGTGGCTCATTATTTTGCAGATGAATTTATATTTTGTAAAAACAATAACCATTTTTTTTCATGCAAATATCAAAACTTGAGAGTATACTCATATATTGCGAATATGGAGTATAATACGACCCTATGGGAATCCACTGTTTATAATATAATAAATTTCAATGTGTAAGTACAACTTTTAGTATTAAGGGGTTCGCACAATTTTAGCACCCCCGTAATATTTTAAGTTTATATAGTTGCGTTTTCACGAACTCTGCATACATACATTGTGGCTCGACTGACCAGTTATTGTAGGTCCTCCTCAAAATTTGTCTCGAACAACTGTAGTTCTGGGTATGTCTAGTAACTCACGCAAATTGAACGAATTCCAATTTTTGTGCATAAGTGAAAATAGAGTGTATTAATTTACAGTTTAAAAAAAAAAAAAAAAATTGTAGCTCCAGATCCAGGTGCGACGTGCCTCTTCTGCTGCAGATAATATAGACCTTTTTATCTAAGATAATATAGTTTAGGTAGGCCGTTTTGGTGACTTCGGTCTTCGAGTAATGAGTACACATTACACAATAATATATATGTTAAAAAAATATAATACTTCAGTAACCTATGACATGACCCCGCGCACGCCCTCCAAAACGTCGACGACGGTGGCGTTCGGGTCCGTTAACCCTTTTTTCACTTTACGCATACCTGTTGCACATCGCACGCCGCCGACACGCGCCCGCTCGCACGCACACGCACGCGTATGTTTGTAATAATATTCCGCGCCCGCGCGCGCGTGTGTGAGTGTAAGTGCGCTCGCCGCCGCCGCTGCACGCTCGTAACCGCCCGTGACGGTGGGCGGCCGCAGCAGACCTTCACTCCCGGAAGCGAGCGAGTGAGCGCGCGACGGCGGTGGCAACGACGACGGCGACGGCGACGTCGACGACGATTCGGGTCAGTGTCGTGTTGTTTCTCCCGGATCCGCCGCGCGGCGGCAGTCCCCACGACACGGAGCTCATCCGGATCCGCCACCGCGCGCCGCCGCCGCATCAGTACACGATCGGCCGTCGCGCAGCGCAGCAGTCTCTCGCGTCGCGCACCGTCACATAACAACAGCCTATCGCACGTTACAACGTTAATTTTCCGACTAGAAACTATGACTTTTACTGGCGTACTTCGGGTAAGTCTTTCCATCCCTTTGTGTACCCTGTGCAGGACTTATTTTCCTGTACCTGTAGCCTCCAGTACTCTGCTTCCGTTTTATGTATTTTCTTTTTGTTTATATTTCGCCGCAAACCGGATGCGCCGGTCGCAGCCACCTGTTCGTCCGTTTGTTGCTTCTTATTTTTTGTATCTCTTGCGCAGCATTTTTGCTTACTTTCGTCTCACCTGTAGCTATATCGCAGGAAATTTTACCGGCAATTCTCATTATCAAACATTATAGCACACTATCGACATTCATTAAATACTTGGCAGTTATAGAAATAAATATAATGTATTATATATTATATACTATTAGCAATACATAAACCATAATAGTTTTTTCGATAAAATAATTATCTAGTTAAATCAAATAGTTATGGGATTTCTCGTATATATCTTAAAAGGTAATTTCTCACTATATGTATACATGGGCTGTATAGTACATAATATTATAATATTTGTCCAGCCCGAACGCATGACTTTTTACTCGTATTAATATGTAGATATGTAGGAAACTCTTTTACGATTTGACTTTTTTACGACTTAATACACATTATAGAAGCCGTGGCAGTTTCTTAGGTCAAGATCTCCACCCAGCTAAATGCCGATATATTTTCACGTTACTTATGTCCGCTTTAGTTCTGCAATATACATATATATATATATTACGTAATTTTGTGTTCCGTACAGGTATTATTTTTAATCGAATACAATATTGACACAACAATAATATAATATAGAAATAGCCATTAAATAAAATACTTCCTATTATATCAGTGAACTGTTACTATATATATACTTACCGGAACGTTTTCGTTTGGACAGTGTTATGTGGACTCGTTGGACGAACTGCAGCTGCAGACACTGGACGAGTGCAGCAACGACGATTCCAGCTACGACTCGGATTTTGGAGGCGACGACGATGCCAGCAGTGGTCCACACTTTGGAGGCCATCACGACGACGTCAGCCGTACCACGTCAGACACGCTTGGTGCCGAGTACGCGGAATACGTTAGCGCGGCCGCGTACAAGTCGAGAGTGGACTTTGCACTCAAGCTTGGCTACACCGAACGTCTGGTGCAGACGGCGATCAGCAAGCTGGGCCCCGAACCCACGCAGGATCAACTGTTAGCCGTAAGCTTCTAGGCGATAATATGATTATTAAATTTATTAAGATCTCCGTCGAAAACTCATTCAAAATAATATACATATAATATAAATCCTGGCGTGATGGTAAATCAGTCGTATGTATTGCCTTGTCGCACGTGCATGTGATGTTGGTATTTTAGTTTCAATAGCGTAGGTAATTCTCTCAATTCCCCTTGACGCGGTCACTAACTGATAATTTAGGGTCACCAACGCCAAAAATAACCTTATGCGCATCACAGGAACAATATTTTTGGGTGTTGCAGCAAAAAAAGAATTTTGGATTTAGGGTTATTTATTTTATCTTCTATAGTGTATGCAAATTTCTTAGAGCCACCCTTGGTGCGGTCACAAATATATAAGATAACTGTATGCTCATTGTGCACTAGAACAATATTTGTGGATGTTACAAAAAAAGAAGAATTTTCGATTTAAGGTATTTTAGTTCCTATTGTATAGGCAAATCACTTGACGCCCCTTTGGCACGGTCACTAACTGATAATTTAGGGTCACAAATACAACAAATAACCTTATATGCTCATTGTTTACGAGACAAATAATTGTAGGTATTGTCAAAAAATTAAGAATTTTTAGATCGAGAGTCATCATTTTAAAAATCTTGAGTCACATTTCTCGAGTTTTTGCCATATTTAATAGACTTAATTTAATTGACTCGGCGTGGTGTACTGTGTAGTACCTAAAAGATTGCTGCAGAGATCCCATAGGCGTGTTCACGGATTTTACCTGTCAAGCACAAGCATGATCTGCGAAATTTGATCTAAATTTGAAAGTTAAAATTCGGGGCTCATATCCCAATACCCTTACATGATTTTTGATTGGGGGTATAGTTCCCCCTTGGATATGCTACCGTTGTTCATGATGACCTGCAGCGAATGCGATCTATACACGGCTATGAGAGACCCTGCTGTAGTGTCCCTCCTTGTTATGTATATGGGCTGAAGTTTTTCGTATGTTTATATATAATACTTCAACGTTGTTGTGCTGCAGGAACTGATCAAGCTCGGCGCGCAATGCGGTCACAAGTTGCACTGCGAGTCCGACGGCGAAGAAGCGCAGTCGAATAACACCAACGACCCGTTGCTTAGTCCTCAACCGCCCAAACTCCGACACATCGTCATCGACGGTAGCAACGTCGCCATGAGGTATGTGTTAGATCGTGATAATATTCCTGTCGATCGTTGTCACTCATGCAATAACTTTTTGTTTTTGTTTTCTGTCCTGCTTCCTCTATAGCCACGGGAACAAAGAGATGTTCTCGTGTCGAGGCATCAAAATCTGCGTCGATTGGTTTCGGATGAGGGGTCACACGGACATCACGGTGTTTGTACCGAAGTGGCGAAAAGAAGCTTCGAGGCCGGACAACAGGAGGATCATTGGTAAGTGGTCGACTACAGTTGAAGCGTCCCTGTAACCAATAATATTATACTATGTAGGAATAGCCCGTTGTACATTGCAGATGGTTTAGAGACGTTGGGTTACTTTATGATTAAATATTTAAATAACTAAAATAGATAGTATTGTTATATGTTATTAAAAATGGGTAGATATAGGTATTAGTTATAGTAGAAAAAATTTGGCGAATAATTGTTCTATTGATCTTTAGTGCATCAGACTACGGTGCTTAAATTGCTCAATAATATACGAATTTATCGCGCCGATCCTATAATGAGCTGGACAGTGTGCAGTGTCGTTAATTTATACTTTATAATTTCCGAGGTTTTATAACACGTCACATTGTCACCTATATAGACACATTTCACATATTATACAGTGTCATATCGGTCTCCGGCCATTATAGTGCGGTCGTTCGTCAATACTATAATAGTTAATGCGAGGTACATTATTGTTAAGTAATTAAAAATTAATAATATGTAAGTAACTATTCCTTTAGTAGTTTATTCTTGTTATAATTCGATTTAATTAGTTGGGACCTTAGCATAATATTTCGTTTAATATATTTTTTAAGGGAGAGACGGTTATGTCTGAAAAAACGGAGTCCAATACAATAGTTGTTTAGGGACTATAATATTGAATGCGCATAAAATTTAATTACTTTTTTTTTCGTTCGTTCAGACCAAGATATCCTGACGGAATTGGAGCGGGCCAGGATGTTGGTCTTCACACCTTCCAGAGAAATCGGTGGCAAGCGTATGGTGTGCTACGACGATCGGTACATTCTGCGCTTGGCCTCGGAACTCGATGGCGTCGTCGTGTCGAACGACAATTACCGAGATCTGGCCAACGAGAGTCCGGCGTTCCGTTCAGTCGTGCAAAACAACATCCTAATGTACTCATTCGTCAACGACAGGTAATAAGCGTATAATAAATGATGACGACAACGCGTCGTTTCGATAAACGTGTTGAATTTAAACGGTTGGTCGTTTGTTGTCGCCCAGGTTCATGCCGCCGGACGATCCGCTTGGCCGTTCGGGTCCTACCCTCGACGTGTTCCTCCGGAGCAAAGCGCCAGGCGTCGGTCTGACCGCCGTCAGCACGGAGACGTGCCCGTACGGCAAAAAGTGCACGTACGGTAACAAGTGCAAGTTCAGTCACCCCGAGCGCGGCCTGCAGCCCGTCAAGTCCGTCACCGAGCGACTGATGGAACACGCGCAACGGCAGGGTTCAGCCGGCCGACAGATCAAGGGCAAGTCCGTCAGCCTGCCGCTGCAGCAGTCCGGCTGCAACAACCAGCAGAAGAAGCCGCTGACCAGAACCATGTCCAACGTCCCGCCGGCGACCACCCACCACAATCACTCCAACCACCCGCACTGGGTGGGTGGCGGTGCGTGGACGACGACTCCTCCGCCGCCGCCACCGCTGTCTAGTTCGAACAACTACAGGGGCCAGTCCGCCGAGTCGTCCGAGCCCGAAGACTGCAGCAACTTGCACCACAAGTTGCAGCGGCAGCTCACGCTGAACCCGACCTACGACCCGCGACTGGTTCACCTGCGGCAGAGCCAGCACTGCAACGTGACGCGGATAGCGTCCGCGCCGCCCGTGCCCATGCCGCGGCCGCAGCCGTCGATGAACTTGCCGCCGCACACGGTGGTGGCCGCCAGCTGTTCGGACCCGCAGATATTCCCCGGTTACCACGAGGCCAGGCAAAAGCTGTACTACCATCTGTCGTCGATATTCCCCGAGGAACAGGTGTCGGCGGCCATGCAGTACTACCCGAACGAGACCAACCCCCAGAAGATCTGTGCGGCCATACTGAACATGTTCTCGAAGACGTGATGTGTCCATGTCGTGCTCTGCGCGGGGACACCTACCGTGGTCCGTTCTCAAGTGATTTTGTCCGACAATATAATATTATATTAGCTTATCGACAAGACGGCGACACTCGATACAATGTATCTGATTATTTGTGTGGATTTATTCTTAAAATCATGTATGATATTTGTATAGACTATTATGTTAATTTTGTACATTGTGCTTATTTTAAGTCGATATTTTTCTATGTTTTTGTTAACCTGTGTCAAACGTGTATGACAAATCGCGGTATTAATAATAATAAGATATTTTATTTTTTATTATCTATCTTTTTATATACCTGGTATTTCGATTCACACGATAATTTCTGTACCGTTGGTCTCATATGGTGATTATCTACGAGCTTCCATCGCTTAACAGTGTAGACTTTTTATGTAAATGAGTAATTTTCTTCACGGCCCTAATGTAAAATGTTTGTATCTCATACTCTGATGGATGAAGATAGGGGTTAGTCGTAGACGTGCAGCCATTTAAGCTTACATTTCTTAATAATATGAATAAAGCATAGATAATTTGTAAGAACAGAACTCCACGAAAGAGAAATCATCTCAAAACTATAATATAAATAAATGTGTTTTTACTCTAAAAGTTCAATGTATTCAGTGACAAATTACGCATCTATAAGCATACTGTTTATAAGTTACAACAAACGAAATTTGTCAAAAATTTCTGATTATGGTCATCATGATAATTTTGATATTGATATTGTGAAAATGTTACTTAAATTGTTATTATTTATGTTAAATTAAAACTTTAAAAAATAATGAATATATATACCTAAATACAAAAAAAAAAAAACTTAAGCAACTAAGTAATGACAAAAATAAAATAAATCAGTCAATATATTGAATATTAATTATATATGAAAAATATTTATTTAGTTAAAAAAATAGTAATCATTAGGTACTACAGTTCAATTATTTAGAAACTTTGAAATGAATAATTTGAATAATTATCAAGTTACCTTTACAATAAATTGATAAGAATATTAATGGAATATTTTTAACCTTTTTATTTTTTTATTATGTTAATAAATGTCCAGAATGATAGATATAGGCAGTTATCCAATCTTTAACTAATTTGATTTGTTCTACCAAACATTCATGTTTCTACATTGAGCTACAATTCCATATATTAAGATAAAGTCAGTATTACATTAGCTGTCTCTTTTAGACATTCAATAAGTAAAAGCAGTAGCATATTTATAAAGAGAAATATGAAAATATTTTAACTTTCATGACTTAAAAGTTAAAAAAAAATATTTCAGTTTTCAAATGTATGATAATGTAAAATGCACAGGTTCCTGTGGATATCTAACATGTATGTCATTAAATAAAATCAATCATATGGTTTCAATTGGTCATTTTGTTACTAAACTGTTCAAAGTAGGTTACTATAATAACATACAATTTACCAGGTTCTAGTTTTTTGATATCAAAAACATTTAAAAAAATCTTTATAATATAAATATTAAATGTATAAACTTTACAAATAAAATATTGAATAAAAGCTACTTAAGGACGTTTAAAATATATTTTAATGTTATTAGGTGTTATGCTCATTAGTTTTGAGTACAAAATAAGTAATACTGTGGTTTTGCGGTTAGCACTCAGTTAGCTATAACAAGCACACAAAAAATAAACACTACAAATATTGTGTTTACTAGAAAAGGAGTGCCTTTCCACAACAAACATCTTCAGTATGTCTTTAAAATGCTATCTGGTTTTTATTGCAGTAATATTTTCTTTACAAAGGTGAAAAGTTTATTAAAAAACAACTATAATATATTTTCAAAATTGTTATTTCCTCAATAATATTTATATTAATTCTGTTTATTTAACATGAACTTTTTTGTAGCTTGATGAACATCAGGCCTATGTAATTGGTAAAGAAGTCTGTCTTGAATTTTTTTCACTGCCGCTACAGTCAAAATGAGAGTTTCATATTTCAGCATGCTGTATACGTTCAAACCTAAAATAATAATTAAAGTATATTGATTTGAGGTAAAGAAATTTTAAATTTTATTTTTAAACGATTACCATAAACTGGCATCAGATTCATGTGTTTGATTTGGTTCAATGCTAAACTGATATTCCTTGGCATTGTATCGGTACTAAAAAAAAATGAATTTGTACATAATTCTTTAAATCTCAAATAAAAATTATCAATTATTATAGTTACTCGTCTATAAATAGAACTGAAGGTCCCCATAGTCTTGAATCAACTAAATCATTGATGTATCCAGGATCGTCTGTAGGTAAATCCAAATTTTTTACTACGTGTAAATCGTCCTAAATAAAAATGTCTGGTAATGTCATGTGCAAACTAATTTAACAATATAAAATATATATACTTGAATTAGCTTGACAGATAGTGTTGATGTAAGTCCGTATACTCTTTTGTAGAATGGAAGCATATAAAAATGAGTTGTATGAGAGCGTGGTCCATGTATAACAGATCCACCTCTAAACAGTGGAGAACGTCTAGTACCATGCCGTGCGCGTCCTTGACCCTTTTGTGGCCAAGGTTTTTTACTGCTCATGTTTACCTCGGCTGTAACTTTGGTATTGGCGTAACTCTGTAGTGATAAAAAATGGTTATTAGACTTGTATAGTGAAAAATAACTGAGGAATAAAAGAAAATAACTTACAACATATTTATATTTTTTTTGCCACACAACATTTTCATGTATTATATCAATTCTGGGTCTCGATCCAAACACTTGGGGATGCAAATCTATGATTGTAGATGGATTTTCCTTTATAGTATCCAAATTAGACACCCATGCCTGGCGTAGTTGTGTGTATCCGCCGTATACCAATGGCGGCTCTTCAACTTCATCTAAGAATTTTTAATTATTGTTTAAATTTTGTTACATTTCAAAAACAAGCAATTTAAACTATTGCAGACTTACTGAACTCGGAATTTTCAATTGCCACGGTAGACAACCGACATGCCGCTGTGAACGTCGACGGGAGAGCGCGAATTTGTTTTGCCAAACAATTTAACAACATTTTAAGATTTTTATTTTATAAACTGTACAAATATAATGTTGACTTAAATAATATTATAATGCAAAATTCATTTAACAAGATTAATTTTAATTTTTAAGCATAATATTGTTGAATACCTTATAGGCTATAATTGCCTTATGATGTTATCACTGTTATCACTTGTAAATTTTCCCAAATCTAAATACTGTTATCTATGCTATGACCATGGTAGATCTTATCATTGTCAGTGCGGCAGTTTGTTTTCAAATGGTATGTTCGTTTTCCGAGGGAAAATTTAATTTAAAAACACTCGGTTACAATAATAATATAAAATATTAACAAATCCGTAATAACATCATTTTCACGTCTGATAAACAAAGTTGGAATAAAATTAAACTTATTGTTCGAAAATCATTCCGTTGTGAAGAATCGTAACTATTATACTCGTCGAATCGATATTAAAACATTTCAACATTTAATTTATTTCTAATTGTATGTATTTTTCTTTCAATAAACTTTCGAACAATTTATTGAATAGTTTATGTTTGTGATTTCTGTAGATTGAAAAAAAAAATCTATAGTACCAATTGTTAAAAATAAAATGATTTGTTTAAATGAAATGTCATAATGACGTGTAACAATAAAATTAAGACACACAGCTCACAATCAAGCATATCATTACAGAATGCCGCAAATTTGAAAGAGAAAAACGGGAAGCAAGAGTACCATCCATTCTCGCCGAAGCCAGCCAACATTCAAAACACGATATCATTTATAATCAATTCTAATTTAATCAACCTTCTGTAAAATAATTTGTACATTAATATTAAGCAATTACTTCCCAATGTAACCCCATACATTTGTAGTAGCCAATGGCCCTAGATGCCGAGGCTTTTATTAATAACAAAAAATATAAAAAAATAAAATAATATAATATAAGTAATAATATAGTAAATAATGTATTACTTAATAACAATAATTTTGATTACATCACGGTGTTTACAAAGAAATAATACACAAAAAAGCAAATAAGTATTCAAATTTAATGAGTTTTTTTAAATTATACCTACCTATAGCTCAAATTTAGCGAATTTTGAGTTTACAATACAAGTGGGCTCATAAAAATGTCTTTCAAAAATCGATCAATCTGAAAATGATATTTAAAATAGTGATTGCCATTGGAATAAAATGAATTTTTGTTGTGAATGCGCAAAATACATAAGTTAAAAAAAATTTAAACTATAGAAATTTATAATTGATTATAGTCTAGTTTAATGTCCCGCAAATAGAATTGAAAGATATATTAACTGGGTAATGAGTAATGTTGGCCAACGATATTATATTTTTAATAATCGATATCGTATTTATTTTTCCGATATTGTATCGTGATTTAAATTTGTTATATACGCAAAAATCAAGGGATAATATGTTTTTGAATTACAATGAAATGACTAGCATTGTTATTTTCCGTTGAAATATCTAATTCCGTACACATTTGAACTTTAAAATATGTTTATAAACCATGTAATGTCAGCCGACCTCGCGTCCACACTTTATTATATTTACCTTCATCAATTATTTACATACATTTTAAATTTTGATTATTATAAGTTCAAAGTTCAAATTTTTTTTGTTATTAAAAAAAACCGTTTTACTGCTAAAAAGCTAAATATCAGTAGACCGCAATCCGAAAGTTTGTATAATAAGCACTTACTACAATAAATAAATTTGAAACAGTTTTAATTAATCATACTTCGGGATGCGGAACACTTAGATGTGCCGTTTTCCCGCCGTAGCTTTATCTCTATTAAAAAAGTCTAAAACCCAATATCGGATTAGCTCAATGATCCGTACACGCTAACAATGTCTCCTCTGATTATTTAGAAAATTTGTATACAGAGAAGTAAAATAACTATAAAAATTATCCAGTGAAATTAACACTAATACACAATAAATAATTAATATCATGGACTATCGAAAAAAACATCAACGTCCTCTATTACAATCTCCCTCGCTGAAACAACTACAAATATTCTCCTCTTCACCAAATCGTAATGCCATATTCATTTCGCTGTAACTACATCAGTATATTATAATTATTATTTAAAGAACTTGTACCTACCTTTTAAGACGTTAATATTAAGACTTTAAAGTGATGATTATAATAATTAATTTGCTGCAATAGCGTTTTAAACGGAATAATTCTACAACCACAATGAACCACTATTACACTATTAACTATGAGGAAAGTGTAGATAGATCGCTATATTACTTATACTTGAGAGGACGCCACACCCGCATGTGTTGTCTCCGTCTTACAAACGTATAACATAGCAAAATCTGTTGAGCGCGGGACAACTTTTCTCCCTCAATATTTATAATAGAATTTTCAAAATTTCACAACGCATAGTTGTTAAGAACTTTATCTGTGTCATAGCGTCGTTATTTTTTTGATAGCACAAACCAATAATTTTAAGTAATTTAATGAAAAATTAAAAATAAATGTACTTTCTTAAACTTATAACTTTAATTATATTTATGTTATCAAAAAAAATTATGACGCTATGACACTGATGAAGTTCTTACCTATGCGTTGTGGAATTTTGGTAATTCTACTATAAATACAAAGGGAGTAAAGTTGTCCCGCGCTTCACAGATTTTTCTATGTTATACGTTTGTAAGACGGAGACAACACATGCGGGTGTGGCGTCCTCTTAAGTACTTGCTCGATGCGTATCGCGCCATACTCCCGCCACGAACCGAACGACGTTGGTTTGGATGTGATGGTGTATACGGATGAGGAGAGGACGCAAGCGCTGGGGCGACTAGGCGAGTGGGGCCGTATCAATACCGCAACGACCGGAATACAATATTATTTTGTTGTTGTGTCCCCTTAATGAAAACATATTTTATTATAACAAAATGATTATCGCAGGGACGACATATAATAATATCGTACAACATATTATTAATTATAGGTATAATAATATTATTGTGTATCGTTTCGTTTTCAAATTACCTGAAACTTATACAAGTCACCCGTTTATGACACAACTCCTACAACTCAAACTATGTTGGCTGTTCCCCATATTATACAATTTTTTTTTAAGTACTCAATGTGGAAGTACATACAAATTATTTAAAAAGTATAATATCTTTTATGTTGATAATATTTGTTAACGTGATTCTACAAAATGTAGAATGGAAATCTACAATATTTATCAATGTGTTATATAATTCAATTATTTTGTAAATCTGAAACAGGTGGTGTGGACGAGACACCGAAAAATCATCTAATTTTAAAAATTCAGCCACATCATTAAATATTTTTAACCAAATATCATCAATACCTACGAAAACAATATGTATGAATCAAGTTCTTATACAGTTATTTATATACAATTATTATAATTATGAATTAATGACAACATTTTTTTTAGTACATAGAACATTTATAATAATTAATAATTAATTATAAATTATAATACGAAAGACTTCACAAAGTTCAACACTTCACTACAAAATCGGCCGAAGGTCCGCCAATCTAAGACTCAAACCTTGGCTACCTCAGAATATCCTACTAGAACTCAATGAAAATACCTCAACCTCAGATTCTGATCTAGATTAATAAGCTAACAAAAATTTAAAAATATTGTAGTGAATATAAATACTGTTGTAAACAATTACATCATCAATTATAATTATAATTATTATAAATTGTAAAGCATTGTAAAAATACTTGGTTTATTGACACAATTAAATTAATAAATAAATAAAAAATAATTAACAAATAATAATAATATACACTGCATATAGGTACTGCAGTATATCAATACTTCAATACCAACTACCAAGTACCTACGAGTCACGAGTGTACAACGTTTCTCTGGTCATCTGCAAGACTCGTGCTTCTGGGAATAGTGGATGACCTGTGACGTCCGATGGGGCCATATGACGTCGTGACTCTGTTCTCGCCTCGACTCTGGATTCTGATCGTATAATAGTTACACTGTCAATAACGATTAAAATTGATTAAAGTGCAACAATTGGAACGACAGTTCCGCTGAATAAATAATAGTATCTATTTAATTTATTTTTCCACAATAGAAACACATGCTTATTTTTTATTTTTTTGTACCTATATACCTAGAGTGTTGTGTCATTTATCCATAGGTTATATTATATTATGTATATTAAATATTATAATATAAAAAATGATATGAATACCAGAATGCATATAACACGATATATCACAATAGTATATTATATGCATTAGGACTCTTTACAATATACAAGACCTGCGGACTTACAACTTTTTCAAGTAAAAAATAAAATGAAAATACCTACGTTAATTTTATACAGCGCGAAAGTAAGTATATCTGTTTTTATTTAAAGATAGTTGTTAGCTTTTCAAGAAGCGTATGTAGATGTGTAAATTTAAATATACATTAAAATTAATAGTTTATTAACTCTAAAAATAAATAGTTTGTTTTATTGGCAAACGTCCGTTTAATTGTGTCCTTGTATTTTTCAGTTTTAAGCTTTTAATAATATATTAATATGTATTAAAGTAAACAATATTTACGGGTTTTTGAAAAAATTTTGTTGATAACATATCAAAGGTTATTTTATTCTAAATCTGTACCCACAATTAACATTTTTAGTGCTTCAGTGGTCAGCGTGTTACTCGAAGCCTAACATATTATATCATAATAATATATAAGTATTTAATATATGTTTTAGTTTATACGATAATATTGATATTAATGATATTCAAATCATATAGAAATGCTAGTAATATTTTATCTTGTCCACATAAAAATAAAATATAAATAAAATATAATATACATAACATAGCTGATAGATCGTTGGTACATGGAATATTGGAATTTGGTATACTTATTTTTACAGTTGTAAAAATAAATAAATTTAATTTATAACTTTACTAAATATCCAAATGCTTAATATTTAATAGCAACATGAATATTTTTAATATAATATATATACAAAACAATTTAAATAAAACATTTTAATTATATGTTTTTTTCAATAATTTTATATTGTAATACACAATAAAAACAAATATGACTTTATACAGGCCAGTCAAAAATTACAGAAACTGTAGTTAGAAATTATTATTGCTTACAAAAACTATCAAATTACAAAAAAAAAAAAATATATTTATATATATTAACAAAATTAACATTTTTTGTACCGCTTATTTTATGTAAATGGTAATAAATAAGAACAAAAAAATTAAAATAAATACAATATTTATAGTTAAAAAAAAAAATGTATAATTCATACACTATAAAATAAAATAACGGTGAATAGTGATTCAATTAAAATTAATAAAGCATTTTTAAAGTAAAAATTAAAAATGTGATTATCTAAGTAGTAACGAAAAATCTGTGCGAACAGTATATATGTAACAAAATTTCATCTCAGAGGTATTAGTGAAAACAAAATTCTGTATGTTCGAACTCAATAAAATAATAATTATACAATAATTTTTAAAAATTAAAAAAATAGGTATTTAAAGTCATAAAATAATTTTTATGCAACATTTAAAAACATTATTACGATGTAGTACAAAAAATCAAAACAATGCGACATATAAATACGTGTAACACATCTCACACCGCTTTTCCCGAAATCCGATCAAAATAGGTACAAGCACCAAATTTTAGCGTTAGGAAATGAGTTCGGGGTATTATCGAGTTGAAAAACGAGTCTCTAAGTTTAATATTTATAACGAGATAAAAAATATTATAATGTCTAAAATGACACAGCCATATTTATGTTTTTATAAAACGATTAATAATTAAAAATGTTAATCGCTCACAGCCATCAACGGTTTAGGTATTCACTTTGGTTTTCGGATGAAACGCAACACTAGATAACCTAACAATCTGAACACGATAAGGAAGCCGAACAGTATCGCAGTGTTCAGCCATAATGGGAACGATGCACCTTGCGCGTTTACAATGTCCAGAGCTGGTATAAAAGTCGAGTTTTCACACACCGCATACTTGGATTGTTTTGCACACCTGTACGAACAACATACAAAATTATTATAAAACTTGACAAAGGTTAGGTACGTATATTATAATATGTAATAATAAAATGGGTACTACAATATTGCCTGCAGGTGTAGTGCATATAGTATGATATTATGCACATGGTATAGGTATATACAGTGGCGCCCAAAGGGTATTAAAGCTGGCCTTGTGTAATATTATTTTCCTTATCAACTAACCGCCCACCTATAGTGGCCCCTCGCACAATGATAGTTATTATTTTATTTTATTTAATTAGATAAAAATTATGCACGCAGCTGAATTATAAAATATGCTAAACTTCAGATACCTCGAATACAATCTACTTACGTTAAATTTGTATATTTAAATTATCAATAAACAATGTACATTTAGGTAATTCAAGAATGCCCAGCGTTCCACTCACTTACTCAAAACTACGAGCTTCATTATTGTATAAACAAGATTTGGCTACGTATACCTACTCTTATACAAAATTTTGATTTTTGTTTTTAAATTGTATGTTATTTGTTAGAGAATCATTGCCATATAAGTTATAAGTGGCAAGATCTTTTAGTTAACTTTTCAATATCTTAAGTTTTTTTTTTTTTTAAATAAATGAAGCGAATCAGAATATTTTAATCTGAAAATCGTGATCTTTTATTTTATCAATTTTTGATAACTTTTTTCGTTATAACTTCTTTTATAATGTTTTCCGAAGAAGAAAATATAAAAATATAAAATTCTTTAAAAAAGAAAAGAAAAAAAAAGCAAAGAAAAAAAAAAGAAACTAGGATGAGAATTACAGCGCCATTTTATAGGTGTTAAATTCGACCAGATCATTTTATGTATTAGTAACATTTAGAACAAGTGTATTTGGTAATATAATATATGGTAGGTAAGCACTTACATGATTGGTTCTCCATCGCTAAATTCGACGATTTGCATGTTTTGATAGGCATAATGCACCATACTGAGATACTGCATCCACTGTAACCAGCTAGGAATATTTGTCGCCAAGTAGCCGCCAAAAAGTTGTGTGGCCAGCGTGTACAGGGCGCTGATTGTAATCGAGACTTGCATGTCCATGCAAAACGCTCCCACGAAAAACCCGACGCTCTATAAGCGGAAAATGTATTTTTGTAATTTTTAGCAATCAGACAAATTGCACCACGAAATATATTCAATTCAATTTACCTGAGCGACGATGGTGTTCAATAATAGAAACATTAATAGGGTGAAGAATGTACTAACACTATGCATGCCAAGCATTGGGTAGGAGATCAGATGATAGACGGCTGGCAAGGTGATTGTCAACGGCAGTTCGCCGACCATTTTGGCCAGATAATACGCACTCAAGCGATACGCTCCACTCTGGCGTTCTTTATTAATAACTTCTCTTTCTGGAGGGACTGTAAAACACAATAAAATTCAGTTATTGATATAGTTATACTTATATATTACAATATAGCTGCCATATGAGTATGCAATGTGCATATTTTTACAACACTTTAATGTAGTGTCGTCGTATCGTGTGAACATTATAATATATTATGGAATGGTGCAGGTACTTACAAGACGACAGTGTACCGAAATGAGCAAAAAGCATCCAGTAAGTAGTGGAAAAGAACATCCACCCCTGGATGTTCTGCAAAGATTGTTCCGTGCGCGGCAATTGGAACCACAGCAGACCGGCCAATATGCCCAGCGCAATTGTTTGCACCCAGTTCAGTGTGCTCAACATTTGAGGACGCGCTTCTTGGAAGTTCCTCTGGCTCAACACCTAAATAACCAAAAAACCCATATATGTAAATCCCGTGTCATATTTTAATTATTCTGTATAATGATATGTTATTACTTTGAATTGTGTCCAAAAGCTGGTGGGCCATTGCCAAGTAAAGTCTTCGTCAGATGTAGAAGTTGAAGAATGGCTCTGACTGTCGGGCCATAAATTTTTCACTTCGTCTTCGTGAACTACAATACAAAGTCAATAGTTAAACGATATCGATCGCTATTGGAGTCGTTGTTTAATATGTAAACCATAAAACTAAATTTCGTACACACCTCTGACTGCAGTATAACATTTTTCATTGCTATCTGTAGACGAGTCACTGAACGCTGTACAAATATGACCGTTGGTAGCATTCATGGGCCATTGATATTTATCTGTACAATACAAACAAATGATTAGATTATTAGGGCATTGGGTACAGTTTTAACGATATTAGCTGTCTAAGGGCCCGTTTTACAATCATAGTTTAAACCTGGTTCAAATCGAAATGGGCGTATTACAATATCCTAACCGTGGCTTAAACTGAAGTTAACTTGAACCACCGATTTCGCTGATATATGGCCATATTTAATTACGTTTAGGTAGTGATTTTTCATAATAATTAATTATAATAATATTAATAATTCTTAAAATATATGATTATATTATTGTTATTATTATTTACAACTAACCGTTATGATTGTGACGATAGTTATTTAGGTACTTGTCACACGTGCAATTCAAATTCAACGATTCTTGCTGATAATAATCGTCTTGGGCTCTCTGTGCGGCGGCTATTATCTTTTGTTTCATTTCTTCTGTACCTTTAACTTGTTCCACTATAAACGAATTATACCACAATCTTAATAAAATAATCACAACGAATCGCCAGATAATTAAACACTATGTTCGATGAAACTTACGAATGAAGTCAGCCGGATTGTAATGTGGGGCTATCGTCATTCCAATGTTACTAAAGAAATTTACAACTTTATTGATGTCACCAAAGTATGCAGTCTATATATAAAATATAACAATAGTTTTAGTTTGTGATATATATATACATAATATATTATGTTTAGGTTGATAGGAAATATATTAATGAAGAGTATTAAATATGAACATTTTTTATGTTGTTTGATTTTAGTGTTTCGTACCTGTCCATTGCAGATCAAAAGTAGTTTATCAAACATATGAAATATTTGAGATGACGGTTGGTGAACAGTGACTACAATAGTTTTTCCTTCTTTTTCGGCGTATTTCTTTAGCGACCACATCAATTTGTAAGCTGAATGAGAGTCCAGTCCAGTTGTGGGTTCCTAAGTTACATACACCGAGTGTCAATCAATTCAACCAAGCTGAAATATTTTCGACTAATAGGTATTAATGTATTATGCTTACATCTAGCAGCATTAAAGCTGGATTGGTTAAGAGTTCGCAAGCGATGTTTGCTCGTTTCTTTTCACCCCCGGACAAACCACGCTTCATGTAGTCCCCGATAACTAAAATCAAACAAATGTACACGTGAGATTAGTTAAATGTTTATTAATATATAGTAATATATACCTATAGTTATGATTTTTTTTTTTTAATGGTGATTAATGTGCTAACATAATAATATTTTAATCACTTAAGCATCATTAGGTAGTATAAATACGGTAGAAGATTATTAGCTAAATACAAAATTAGTTTTGTTGTTTAAAAGAATACTTAACATACGTTGTAGCCTGTAGGTATATTTTAGTGAAAAAAAAATATGTTCGGTAAATAATAACAATGAAACTAGGTAGCCATTCAGTATTATTGCAGCAGCGATAGATTATAATACTATTGTCTTTGCATGCGCGGTTGTGCAGCACTGCAACAGTGTACTTGGTATAGAAACATTAAGTATCAAATATCAATATGATATAGGTATATGAATCGTGGTATAGTAATTTATTGACGGTGAATTATTCATTTTAAAAGAAAACGGTAAACTGAATAATAATACGAATTCGAAGAAAACACCATCTAAGCTCTGTGTATCGATAAGCTGCATACTGCATACATTAATTTCAAGAACAAAATATATAATAGTATTATATACTGTACAGGAGTTTTTAGCAATAATAAAAAATGAAATAGGTGATTTTTAATTGTAATTTGTAACTGTCTTGCGACTTGCCAAAATCGTTAATGCACCACTAAATATAACACAGATACCAACAGAGACTAAAATAACGGATGCATACGAACTGAGTCTCAATAAAACCTTTTAGAACGAAATGAGTTCTTGGTTGTTTTAAGGTAAATATAAACTAATAGAGTCCTATTAAACTTAAAAAAAAAAACTTTCTTCCAATTGTTATCAGATTTAATATAGTTTTTGTATTTTATAATATAATCATGTTTGGGTGTAATATATGTATAATTTAAATGTTATTTATGTATATATATATATTTGAAAAATGAATATAGGTGATGATTAAATTGTTTTTATACATTGGCTAAACTTTTGGTATGTGATAAATATATTGTACACTTTCAAATCGTTTTATTAAAATCATACAAATTTTGAATTATATGAACGATATCACGTAGTCAATGAAAACTATGTTTTTTTGCTATGTTTGGTTGTATATCTTACTGAAAATAATCCTCGGACTCAATAAGTATATTTTTCGTTTCCAAATCGCGGACTCAATTCGTATGTTTTTCGTTTATACTCGGAACTCAATTACATTACTTTTCCCGTTCATGTAATGGTTGAACTTTTCTAGTATATAAAGCGAACATAATAATATTAACGCCCGAAATTTCAAAATATATATCATTTTTACTGAAACGTTGAACACGTTTATATTTTTTGTTAATCAAAACAATAATAATTTGTAAACGACGTCGTGTACACCACATGATTATAATATAATATTAAATTATATTATACATATATTATTAATAATTTAAATTAAAGATAGGTATAGATAATGCACGGCCGGCGTATATATATATATATATATATATATAGTGTAACACGAAGGTTAACCTTGGCTAACCTTTACGATAGATTAGCGTATAATACTCTCGTACACATATTTGTTATTCGCTTTTTTGTATTTTTTATGCAGTTTTATTCTCGATCGGTTATGCAACCACATCGGTGCTACAACAGCGTCCGAACAAAGCACACTCGTTCAACAGTCCCAAAGCATGTGTGTGTGTGTGTGTGTGTGTGTTTGCACGACGTGTATATAATATATATCATTTACGATTATTCTAATCTAATTTATTATATCGATCTATTATAATATATTATATACAGCGCACCGCTGTTAGTCGGTACCGAGTGTCTATGTAATAATAATAATAATAATAATAATAATGTATACGAATTTACATACTTGTATCTTGACAGTTGTTCAGATCGAGCACGTCTATGATATGATCAACGTACTGCATTTTTTGACCGCGAGATAATGAATCGGGAAGTCTCAGCATTGCAGCGTACTGCGACCGCGAACATGAAAATATCAAAACGTAACTTTATAATATCAGTCATTATTATACTCAAATCATTAGTTAATACACCCGTAATTGAATACAGCACAACAACGTTTATAATAATAATAATATCGCCGTCATTAGGTATGACGTTTTATATTATCTGTGAATAATATATTATTTGTCCAAATTGCGTTTAAATGCGGAATACACACCTCGAGCGTTTGTCTCAGGGTCAAGTCCGGGAAAAAAATGTCTTGTTGTAATACGTAACAGATACGCCGCTTGCACCGCTTGTTGAGACGCTCGCGATTCAGGTGGATGCACCCGGAATTCAACTTGGTCCGGCCCGAAAGACAATTTAGCAAAGTTGTTTTTCCACATCCTTTAAAATATAAAAACAAACAAATAGAAATTATTAGTAAAATTATTTCCACGATCGGTCAGGTTAGGTTTTTATTTTATTGTTATTATTATTTTTAGTATTCATATCATATTATTATTAGACTCAATGCTTTTTAATATAATATATCTATATATAAATATAAGGAATATATATTATACATATTATATTGATAAAATTCTAGTTTTCTACGGTCAATATCGTTAAAAACATAATACGTCTTACAGATATTTATCCAAAAGTAGAAAAAATTTAACTATCATCAGCAATATTATATGTTATATGTTATCAAAATTTAAAAAAAATACGTGTTATACTCGTGGAAAACTCAACTTATATATAGGATTATTAATTTCCTTAATCTGAAATTTTTACCTATGTCAGTGGTGAGATTTAGTAATAAAGCACCTATATAGATAACTAAATAATTAGAGATAGTTGGACTCGTTTGCAGTGCTGGACCTAAATCGACAAACGCAATTTAAGTAACGTTGATCAAACGTTTCAAATTAATGCAACATAATTATGTTTACTTTATGGTTTGAGAATCTAAAAGTATACCTAATATGTTTTATATTTTTATAGTTTAAGCGCTTTTTAAAACTGTTAGAGTATTTAATTTGAATGGTATAGGCGCGTACACGTTTTGTGTCTATTCCTTTTTTAGATTCGATCATTTTCGCGGACATTGCCTATACATACAACTAAATATAACGTTGTCATTGTAATGATGTTGTACAGTACTATAAGATATTTCATAATAATTATATGTAACTCGACAAAGTGCGGTATCGGACTCACCTGAAGGACCCATTACGGCCAACACCTGTCCCGGTTTTACGACACCACTGATGTTCTTCAGCACGTGTCTCTTGTCGTCTAGTGTCACTGTCAGGTTGCTGAAAGTCAGCTCGATCGGCCGATGTGCGGGCAACGGGTGCATACATCCCGGGGGTTCTTGCACGTTCACTCCGTTTTCCAACCTGTGACAGAACAGCAAACCATATGTTATAATATTATTATTTATTATATAATATGAAATTAAATGCATCGTGATCAACTAAGCCATATCATCTTGCGTTAGTAATAGCGTTGCTGCAGCGGCGTAAAAAATACGACTCTAACATTCCCGTTAAATTTTACGGTTAGGTTTTTTTTCGGCCGACGACGTTATTCGGCTGATTTAATGATTTTGATTATTTGATCAAGAGACAAAAATGTTATTACAATAAGTTCACCGACCCACGCGTGATGTTTGCAGCAGATGTCAACGAACCAGCTATATATATATATTAGCCAGACGAAAACACACGCACGCAAATATATTATGCATAAGTATAATATATACACGTACGCATATGTGTGTGTGTGTGTGGACCGATTTCGATTTGACATTGCAAATTTTCGGGTCTCGCAATCATCATTTAGCATTAGTTAACACCGATTAAAAAAACATACGCAGTTTCGTTTATTCCCGTATTGCGGCTATTATTATTATTATTGTTGTTGTTGTTGTTGTTGTTGTTGTTATTTGTTATTCAGCTGGGGTGATATATATATTGTATATATTGTACGAGTGCAGCAAGTGCGCAGCAGCAGTGTTTTGTTTTATCCGTTATAACATAGCCGTGAGCACTTCATTAAAATATTATACTTATATGATAATTTATACGCCACTGCCGATGGTTCGACGATAAATACGTTTATTGTTATTATTATTCACCGCGACATTTTGTCCGTCTGCAATGATTTCGCGATGTAAAAATCAGATCGGGCGACGATCTATAATATTTTTTGCATACATTATCATACGTATTTCCGAGCTCGTTGGGCGCACTCTGCACAACAACGTAACGGCACTGCGTATATACATATTATATGGGTACTGCGTGAGAGAGTCGATAGTATTTTAATGTATCGTATAAATGTATGATGAGATTTAGGTTCACAGCGACCTTATCCGATTTCAAAATACGCGCGAGAAATGCAACAACAGTCGTTATAATATTATATTATATTATTATTGTTGTGAGAGCGAGCAGGCGGCGCTAAACCATTCCGCTGATGCGGCTAAAATAATAACGAGGCGATAAGATCCAGAGATTCGTCAATCGTAATGATATTACACATATCATTTTTTTTTATTGGATTATTCAGCGTTTCGTTTATCGTTGCACTACACCTATATACGCGGTTTCGTTTGAGTCGCATATTCAACTCCAATGCAAAGTGATTATATATACCGTGCTACAGCATTAAACACACAGCCGGATCGATGAAAAACACTCGTTTCTACTATAATATTAATGTAATCTAAGTACCTGACTATATACTCATCAAGTTTTTATTCGTGATTACTACACTACGGTGTTGTAAGTTGTCTGTAATTGAATCTATAAACGAATTAGATATGGCTATAAACGCCGAGTTAAGCAGACAATAATTAGAACGCGTAGGCTTAACCTGCAGCAGATATTATAATTGCGTTATAGCAGATGTCCATCTTATCGAATATACCTACATTTAATTGTGACAGATGTCTGAAAAAAATCTGTCTCGCGCGTAGTAATATCATCATCATCATAAGTCGCTATGATATATATTGTTTTTCGAAATAAAAATTTTACGACGCATCCTTTGATGTATAAAAAAAACATCGTTTAGACTTTCAACATCACTCATTTATTTGCACCATTCAACATAGTTGCAGTAGTTTGCCAACGAAGACGATTATTATAGCTAGTATTTGAAAAAAAATCTCGACATATTTAAATATCAATTAACATGACGTATATAGTGTATATATACATCATGTACCGTATATAGCATAAAATTAAATAGTGCATTAAAACACGCATTCCTCAACTATGCACAATCTGACCGTTTACTATTATTATAGTCCACGGTCGCAGCTATATGCATATTATATAGTGCATATAAAAATGTATTGATTGCAATCGTATAACGGCTAGGCGAACGTACGAGCTGAAGTATAATAATTAATAATTATTATATCATGTATACGTTTTAATTGTTTTCCGTTTTGTTATTATTATTTTTTTTTTCTAGTTGGCAAGCGTCACACGAAGTCAATAACTTATATGCACCGACGGTTGCAGTGTTTATATACATACAAAAACTCCTATGTAAGACGTATTATAGATATATAATAATAATAATATATTATATTAATATACGACCGCGAGTTTTACACCACTTTCTATTTCTCTTCATTTCAGATGACCTGCTGACAAGACCGGTTAAACTTCATCGGGACGTATAGCTAATACGCGCTGCACTATAGGTATTTAATATTATACACACTGCACGAATATAATAAAATAATAATAGCACAATATCTCGCGCAGTCGCTAAAAAAACCTTTATTATCACTGCTTATTAATCAGCTAATACGATCAGCTTTTATTTTATTTTCGATTACAATACACACATATAAATATAAATATATTACGAAACCGGGGATGCTATAATATAATATAACTCATTACTCGTGTACTTATTGAGCGGTCGAGGTCAAAGCTCATCTACAGGAAACTCGCAACACTATATATACTTTAACGTTTGCCATATTATAATACATAGCTGTACTTTCTACAATTATACGAATAATAATTTTATTCGGTTTTACAATGCCGACGAGAAATTATTTTTAGATTATATTTATTATATTATAGGTGCCTATGCAATTTATTGATAATATATGGTGCAAGGATTGGAAATAATGTATGTAAATTCGGAACGGACGACTGTATAGGTACATCTTACGGCACGATGATGATAATAATAATTTACGAAAAAATTAAAATAATAATAAAAAAAATCAACTTACAAACAATCCGAGAGAAGTTTTTTGATCATTTTGTACCACGAGCGCTGCAAGGTGTTCTAACCACGAACAGCGAACGCACTGCAGCAATATAGTGTAATGTACGTGCGTGGTGTGTGCCCGTTAAAACGCGATAGGAGGAAAAAATATTTCAAAACTATTTAGCCATTGGTCCACTGATAAAAGACCATCAGCAACACTTGGGTGGATGTAGGCCGTGTGATTATTATGATTAAATGTTTACATACGTTTTATCGACTACCTACCCGATGTCGGCCGGCCGGTCGTATTATGTTTTTGCTAACGATCGGATTTTTTTCCTTATGAACATATCAAAACGTTTTCGATAAACCGTTTTGGAGTTCGCAAATACGTGTGTGTGCGTGTGTGTTTATATTGCGATTGTGTCTGGGTACGGTTACATTCCGTACGGACCGTGAGAGCTGCTATTGTTTGCCACGGCGAAAAAAATACAATTTCCGGAAAACGAGACACAGATAAAAATATAGCTCGATAAAAATGAATAATTATATATAGGTGTATATTATATTATAGCCGCCGCGGTCGATTCTATTTCTTAATATTATTTTTTTTCATGATAATCTACACGATTTTCTCAAGAAACGTTTTAATCGGTCAACGTCCTTTATATAAATATAATATATTATTTCATATAGATGGAAAATCGCAATTTTTTGTTGCAATAATTGATAACGCGTATGTAGGATTTTTTTAATTCTACTGTTTTAAATTCACTGCAAATCCTGAAACTCGTATTACTACGTATAATAATATTATATATACGTGAAGTGGAACTTTCTACAATTTATACATGTTCTAATATGTAAAGAAACCAAATAATTATTACATGAACTTTATTTATATCTTTTTCTAAAACCAAACTGTAAATATATGTGTAGTATGGCTATTGAGTGTAATATTCTATAAAGGGTTAAACGAATTAAGTTGATATTTTTAACAAAACGAAAACAAACCGTACCTATTTATATTTAAAAACGAAAGTGTAATATAATAACATGTAGGTATATTTGTGATATAAAGGCAATACGTATTATATTCATGTAAAAAACGTAAATTTTTAAATTAATTCAAATTCAGAGCTGGTTAAGTTAGTAACTACCTACATTTAAACCGTACCATTGCATTATTCAATACTTCGAAATGCTCTCCTTAATATAATATAAGACTGAATTTCGTGAGATGACTCAGTTTTTTTGTGTTTTTTAAGAAAACTATTCAGTAAAAGTGTTGCCAACGGGTCAACAAACTCTAAATACGTGCAAATGAATATATACGACTCGGTAAACGATGTAACTTAAATAATATATTATTATATTTGTATGTGCGTGAAAAATAATTCTTAAAACAAAAGCCAACTCAATTACTAGCAACGGCTACCTACGATTTTATGGTGAATTTCGCAATAACGTCTAAATTATAGTTTTAACGAAACAAAATATAAATAATATAGATAATATTATATTATACGTGCATGTATGGATTTTACGATCTGTTGGAGTTAAATGCGAAACAGCCGACAGTTATATATCATTAATATCGCTGCAGTGTACCCACAACAGAAGTGTTGGGCATTTACGGTTAACAATATACCTATGTATAATATTATACTAATTTACTTGGACGAGGTTCCTCGAATTCCCATCGGAGATGATTAATATCACGAATAAAATAATGTTATGAAATGGACACGGCCATGGTTATTGCAGATAATCGTGATGTGGCAAAAATCATCGACGTCTTGTGCTGTGAACGAATTTCGATTGGACAACACCAATCCCATCGAAGCCGCTGCAGCGTGCAAGCTTACACCGACGTGACCGACGGTTGATGACGGATGGTCAGTATCATAAAAAAACAAGAACATAATCGCGGCTATGGTACATATTTTTATTATTTTTACGACTAAAACACGCGTACCTGCTAGGTATGCGTTTTGCAACGAACGTTTAAGACGGACCTTGCGAGAATAAAATAATACACACTGCACTACGTAATGTTCACGATTCAGCATGTATAAGTTATTACTGGGGACTTAAAGTTATTTTATACAAAATCAATTAAAATTTGTATTGATATTATTTTAACATGATAATAATGTCGTGGAAAAACGGGGTTTTTTAAATTTTTTTTTGCAACGCGAAAACGATTTCGGTCGGACGCGTGGAAAATAAATAACGATTTAAATGTGCTCAACGCTCCAACGGCATCCGAAAACGACGATGATAATGTTATAACGTAATGTATTAGTATATTATAATGCCGAAAACCTGGAATATCTTGCCGTCGTTGCACGGACGACCGATTAGCGCGTAGCTGACACAATTATTCACAAACGCATATGTAATTGTAGTATTATATAGGTGACTACTACTAATAAGTGTATACACAATTACGCGAGTATAACTAGGTACGAATCGTGTCCGCGTTTATCTGCATTAAAAGAGCGATCAATGACCCCCTTATATTATATAATATATTTATTTGCTTAATAATAAACACGCACACCGCGGTGAAGTAATAATATTTTGACCGTATATGATATTATTATAATACCAAAGTCCGCGCACTTGAATAGGTACATCAGTCTGATTAATGAACAAAAAAAAAAGTTAGAAAATTCGAGGTTCCGTTCGAGTAAGATATTTTTATAAGAATATACCAGCGAAAGCTGCAGCACTCCGTATGCTACTGCTGTAACACACTCCAGCGAAATATTATCATTATAATTATAATTATTATATTAATATTATTATAATGTATAAAAATATTATTATGCCGGCGCAATACGCAATGCGTTTAAATGAAAATCCGTTCGGGTAAAAAACTTGCATGACTACATGTGGAGAACCACGGCGGTATTTTTACTTTATTTATTATTATTGTTATATATTATATTTCGTCGTCGTATTATATAGGTACAGGTGAAATCGGACGGGGGAGACCGAGGGGGGAAACGTCGCCGCCGCCGTTCACTAGGGCAATGGGTCCGGAATGCGGAGCAGCGCACGACGATTTATAATATACACCTATACAGTGTATGTACGCGGTGTATATTTATAATACTGGTGTTGTGCGTATCCTCGGCTGAGAAAAAACCGCACAACAAAACGCGAGTGGTTTGACGGATATGGTGATGGAGAGGGATATAGAGAAAGAAAACTAATAAATAATATATACAACAATAATAATAATAATAATAATAATAAAGGTGATGTACGGCGATGATAATATAATAATAATAATAACATAATCGTTATGCGCGGGCAAGTAGGTCGCGCGGTAAATTATTTTTAAGAAGAGGACAGTATAATATTATGGTATCATTATTATAAGGCTGTGAAGAGGGGTGGGGTTGATTAGATTTGGAGGGGGTAGTGATGATGGAAGGGGGTGACTGGGAAACGGGCTAGCCGTGTAGGAGAGGGTGATGGCGTGGAGGAAACGGTGGCGGCGACGATCATAATCGGTCAGTGACTCCCTGGCTGTGTCGCTGTGACGAGCCGGAGACGCGTGCGGAGGGATGTGTGTACGATGGGGTGGTGCGGTGAAGGGGAGTACCGCTGCAGGTCGGACGCGCTAATACTAGATTTCCTTGTGCTGTATTATCCGGGCAAGTGCCATCACCTCTTCTACCAGTGATACCTATACCTACACAACACCCACCTATATAATATTATCGCGGTAACTGCTGCTGGTATACCGCAATGGTAAAATATACCGTAACCGGCAGTAGTGGTTGCAATAGAGCTGCAGTATTATATTATTATTATTTTATAATATATATATATCGAGCAGTCGAGCGTGTGTGTGACGGCTTGTCGGCGGGGGCCTCTTGTTCGAATTATATTATTCTAAGTATAATATTATTATTATTATCATTATTGTGGTACCTATCTATATAAATAAAATTGCTGTTGGTGTTTTGGCCAATCGTTATTGTTGCACAATCGCGGGCGCCCAGCACAAATTATAGTATTAAGTAGGCACCTATATATATATATATATATATATACATCAAGACGTATACGTATCACGATAATTACAATATTATTCGGCAACGGCTGCAACAATGCCCCCTCCCCACGCCGGCCACCCACTGCTGCAGGTCTCGCCGGCGTCGTATAAATTTAATAATAATGTATAACGCCGCGTAGACAGCGTCGCGGGGTCAACGGCCGGCGTCGGATCCGGTCCGCGGCGAGCGCGTCTTGTCTCCCGGGCGCGCGCGGTTTTGCCGTTGGGATCCCGAAGTCCCGTTCTCGTTCCCGCTGTCGCACCGTCGGCGTCGTGATGGCGTGCGAGAAGATCAACCGCCGCGCGGAGATCTTACAATATTTTATGTACGGGCCGGCGCGGCGGTCGGGTAGATTTGCGGACGACAAGGACGCGGCGCGATTTTCCGGGCGCGCTGCAAGGACGGACACGCGACCGGGACGAGCCCATTGTGTGCGTGCGTACGAATTTGGCGTGTACGCGCGCTGCGGTGCGGGTCGACGGCGGTGCTATAGGTGAAGCGGTGCGGTGCATTCGCTCGAATGTGGGACATAGTTCAACGGCCGGCTAACCGCGGCGGAACAACAACTGGGCTATATACATATTATTGTTATTATTATGTACGTGTACGTCTCGTCGTCCGTTTTGTTTTTACCTTTTTCGCCTCATCGCGCTCGCGATCGCAATCGTATAATATATACCTAGTTATTGCACGCGCCTTGGTTTCGATAAAATAACGAACGATTCCTCCGTGTTTTCAACGACAATATTAAAATACGATAATATTTGGGGCATTACGGTGGAGGGTATATTGATACGCGTATTCTGCAGTCGCTGCATCCACATCCCCGTAACCCGTGGCCGGCTCCGCGGAAACTAAAAATTAATCGTTTTTACGACGGGTGCGGGTTCGAGGAAATTGGAGAAAACTTCTCGACGAGAAACGCGAGCAGCACAGACAACGACGACGTTCGCGAGTTTATAGTCAGCTGACGGGGGCGGCCGTTGCATCACGGAAACGCGACGGGGTGGTGGGGTTCACCGGGTGGCGCGGCGCTAGTGAAAGTTATCAGTGTGGCGACCCAGCGGCGGCCGGCCAACGACCTCTCCTCTCCACGAAATCGACCGTAACGGTGTGTGGTGTGTGTGACAGTGTCCTCTACCTTATTAAAATAATAACACACACACATAGATATATTATGTACATAATATATTTTATATAATTATTATTAATATATTTTTACGTGCGCGCACTCATGTTTGATAATCTATAATATACGGACAAGAACAACACATTATTTTTTTACGAGTATAGGTGCATACGGACCGTCCGCGGGTTGCGGGGAAATCGCTGTATTATACATTATTTTTTATTTTATCGACGAGACGCCCGACCTCACCGTCTCGGTCTTATAAAAATAATGATAAAATAAATAAAATCGATATGATACTATTTGTACTACCTATATGATAAAATATAGAATTACACGCGTGTGGATGAGGCCGTCGACCTCGCGACGGGACGACGATAATATTATAATTTAGTTACGTAAATTCGTCGGAGAGACGCCGCCGTCGACTTTGAGGCGCGTTTCACGAATAGCGCGAAATCGCGTGTATTATACTACAATTATTATTATCATATACCACCAAATACCAAATAGGGGAAGCTTAGGAGGTATTAGCATCCATAATTTTAAAATTAGCACCCTTAAATAATTTTCGGGTTTCTGCGTATTAAAAACTTCTCCTTACAAAAAAAAAAAAAAAACTGAAATTAGAAAACGCATAGCTTAAGCGCCCTTAGGTTTTTTTTTTTTTTGAAGTTGTGCCTATGATTGTTATGACGACGAATATCGACGGTGATCCGTCTACAGAACACACGTGCGCACAGCACCATCGTCGTTTGATTTATTTTCGCGAGTTCGGGCGGCCGGGTTATGCGCCGCGCGGCGAGACGAGGAGCGAAGTAGACGCGATAAGAAAGACCGCGGAGAATAAAGATCGGTAGGGAGAGATGGATGATGTTAGTCGACGGAGGTGGAAAAGAGGTGCGTGCCAAAAAAAAAAAAACGTTAGGCTCCGGGTTTGCGTATACAGCCGCGATACGACAAGACATTGTGCTCCTCCGCGGTAATGTGGCACCGGGCCAGCGCAGTGGATCGCATCGCGCCGCGCTATGTGCCAGATTCGAACGCGCGCGCCTATACGTCCTGTTCCACGTCGTTTTGAGATTTGTTGTTTTCGTCGTCGTATATCATTTATTGTTTTGCTCTCCGCGTAATACATTGCATCGTGTTTAAAATGCACAGGCTGCCACCGCGTCTCGTGCCGTTGCGACGACCAAAATATTATGTTTTTCATTATGGTATTACATCGCATTACATCATCGTCATACCGAAATGCAATAAAATATAAGCGCTTGGCTTGATTTTGGGTGGGGGGAGCACATTTAAGTCTACACTCCTCCCACGCACAACACAATGTTCGTCACAAAGTGCTGTATTACAATACTATATATATATATATGATATACGTTCCACGCCGAAATGTTTTAATGTGTATTTGAATACATTTGATTTTCAGAAAATTTCAGGGTGGGCCAGGGATTTTTCGAGGCGGGAAATGGCCCGCCCTTGGCGCCGTCACTGGCAGCAACTGTCAATTGCTATAAGTCGTATAGTGGCTGATGTGGTGGTGTACCATAATTATATTATTATGGTTATTTGAGATCGGTGTAGCACAAATTGAGCACTAAAACATGGCATTTTATCGGGTTTTTGTGTTTTCCATGCTCTCTCGATCGCCAAGTGAAGTTATCCGGTTTATATATTTTAATCGTGCAGGATAAGTGGGTAATCGACAGGGCAAAATAATGTGGGAATAATAATTTTAATTTTTGTATGTCTCGAAAACACTAATTCGAAAGCTAAAATTTAACACTATATAACGAGAATTATTTGTGTTTTTTATAACATAGGTTAAAATATTAAATTTAATAAACCGAAACGCTACCCTAAAATTCCTAATTTATGCGTTACACATCATATTCAGTTTATAGTCTTTTCACGATCTGATTGTTGGTATGCACATAATTGTATAACATTGGATCTATATAATATGCAGTATAGGTACCTACATCAATATTTTATGTAAGTACACTGAAAGTCATAAAACCCGACTCAGACCGTATAACATGCCATCGATAATAATAATTACAACCCCTTTATATATGATACCCGTATTGTGACTTGTGAGTTATGTATATGAGCTGCGTATAGGAATAAAATTTGTTTTAAAAATATTGTAAATTCTATGAGAGCGATGTATAATATATATCACATTATTATTATGTAATTATGTACTGCGATGTCTCCTTTAAGTGGACAATAACATTGTTGTCGCACACTGCTGCGACCGATACGTATCTATATACGTACTATATACATGGAATATAAACGAAAGTTGAAAATAATAAAATCGCGTTTTTCCTCAGGAATTTTTAGTTTCTTTCGTATAGTGTATACATTATTTCATATTAATATTCAAATAAATTGATGTCGCAATGTTGCTGCATGTCATTATATATTATTATATTATACGCGCAGCAGCGGTCGCTGGCCCGACTGCATTTTTCACATACTATTATATTATAACGCATAACATTCGAACTGCAATTCGTCAAGTAGATAATATTATATAATATTATTAAAATATCATAATAGTTATTTTAATTTTTTTTTAATCAGCTACATCAGTGGCCCATACAAACGTTTTTGTTGCCCAGTGTGCAGGATTAAACAATAAATAGAGCATTGCTGTCGCCGGAATAATAATTATCACACAGCCGGTACATAAATAAACTTTTACTAATTGACCTCGCGCATGGCACAGTTCATTATTTAACAATTTCAAACAAAACAAACTCCATATTATTATTGTGTTTTAAATCGCGACCGTCGAGGAGCGCGCGCGATTATTGTAGCCGAGGCAGCAGGTGCCCAGGTATCACAATCTGAGAAATTTTACACTCGTATTTTTTAGTATTTAAACAAAACATTTAGAAAACAATTGGCTGTTTATCGAATTATACGCGTGTATGAAAGAAAATTATTATTTTTTTTTTCAACTCGCACGTAGGTACCTGCTTATATTTTGTATTTAAATAAAAAGCACTATACTCACCGCAGTGGTTTATCTAACTCACGTAGTATTAATGACCTATCTTTATGATTCTGCTGCAATCATATAGGAAATTACTCATTTACGTACGCAGTATACATATATTTATACTTATTCAAACGCAATCAACTCTACAGATGACTATTTATAACAACAATAACTTCAAGCAATCCGATAATTTGATGATTTCATAATATTTTCTATAAATATAATAAAATATTATATATTTGTAACTATATTTTTTTTAGAATATCTATCATGTGTATAGATGTCTAAATTCCTGCAGTATACCAAACGTTACACAATTACATTGCTCTAATGAAGTCATGATTTGTCAATTCAATCTTTGAATAATTATCGAACGCATTTTTTTAAAATTTGTAAATGTGTGATGATATTTAAACAACAAGCTCATAAAATTTTTAACACAATATGTTTAGATGTTTCATTTCTTCGTGACAAAACGTCATAACGATGCAATTCAGACTTTAACAGCGAAAACTTTATAAATTAGAAAACCGCACCGACTTTATAATTATGTTTCGAAGACAATTTGATAAAAATTATATAAATGTTGTTTTGTTAGTAATTTTTATTATTTACAACTTAATAAGTATTATTTAAAATGTAAGTGGAGAAGTAAAGCAAACATTTTGCCAAGTTCCACCATAATATGTGCCACTCTTCGTCATCATAATTTATTTAAATATGCTCATAAATAATAGCCCCAATCAACTGCTCAGTGTGTGCCTATTATAAATTATGGATTCAAAATGTAAGAAAATTCAAACAAAGACGATAAGGAACTAATAAAAATAGGTAATTACTATAAAAAATATTACATAAAATTAAAAGTGTCATCCGCGTTTAACCGTTAACACTTTTCAAAGTGTGTTGTATTAGATACAATAAATTCTATAGAGTTATAATTTTTACATAATTTCATTTTTCAAATCAAATTCGTTGATGTAGAACTGGTAAACTTCGATGCAATGAGATTAGAGGTATAACCACATCTATGTTTTAGGGTTTTTATACCTACCATATTCATATATATTTATACAATGAATATATACTAGGTGGCGTAAAGGAATTATATAATATATGAGTTCGTGGAATAAACATTTTACATCAACTAGTAAAACTTTGAAACTTTACCACTATATACACGTATTATGTATTTATTTATGTGTATACAGGCGAAAGTTTTCATTAATTAATTTACAAAAAGTTTTTAGAAGTATTTTCCAATACTTTTACCGCTTTTTATTTTTACTGCAGAACTCGATTACCAAAATAAAAGCTATAATTTAATTTAGATTATCGTAAAAAACCATAAAAGAAAAGTGTATATTACTTTATTTTATAAAATTTACTCTTTTATAAGTTAAAAAGAATTCGAAGACATTTATAATTGTATGGTAAAGCAAATTATAGTTTTCAAAAACTTAATAATAATTCTAAAGTCATTTTGAAAGGATTTTAAATACATTTTAATATTCGAATCTTATATAGTCTAATTCTAATATTAAGATATTATACATTTTTAAGGATTCAATAAATTCGAGATTCCACATTACGAAATCATATTTAATTACTATTCTATGAGTTTACAGACGAATCACGAATGACAAACCAGAACGATTTTGAATAAATTACGATATTTATTTGAAATGCAGTATGTATACATGCATATATTGAATTTATGCTCCATAAACTTTGATGATCACTCATAAATTTGGAGTTTCCGTGTATCTGCATTAAGTATCAATTTTATACATATTATTTACTAAACACTATTATAATACAAATAATACAATCATGTTTTTATTTAAATAATGTATTAAAGATAAATCGATTAATAATCAGTGTAAGTGCTTTTATGTAGTATAATTAATAGAAATGAGTTATTACAATATTAGAATTAAGAAATGTTTAATGAATCTATAATATTATTGTAGCTATGGGTCATTTGCAATGCAATACATATAATATATTAAAATGTATATAACAGAAACAGTTATTATATAAGCATTTAAAGCGTACAAGAATTAATATTATAATATATGTCATTGCAATTATAATAATTAAGTTAAGTGACAAAAGTTCACGCATCGTCTTAATTTTTAATACTCCATTTTTTTGTAATTAGTGCGTTGTTAACTATTACGAGTAACTATAATAACTATATATACTACAATAGTAAACTTAATCGTAGATAGTAAAATTTTTTATTATATGCAGCACCTATAATTTAGGTACCTACTTGCAGTATTCAATGAGTATAATATAAAAAATAAATAATATACGTTTTCCGTGGCGAGGCATGTCTGTATGAAAAATGAAATATAGATATATTATATACCAGAGAATTGTCTACAGAAGATGAGTCAGTAACGTCCTTTTACAGTATTCACAGTCGAATACCTAAAACTATCACATAATAATATACAATTATTACGACGAAACTTATTTAAGTATGTGGTGCAGCAGTGTTCGAGTCGAACTGTCGTTCCTTAATATTTAATATAATATAACGATCGGTGAATATATATGTATATATACGAAGAAAACGAATAAAGTATAACTACGTATAGCATTACGCTGTGAGTTATACCTATCTAAATCGTGAATAATTTTCGAGCTTTTAAAAATGGCTTATAAAATACTATATAATAAATATTTAATATATTATTATATTATCATCAATGTGGGTTGTAGCATAATATTTTTATATATTTTATTGATTGAAACCTAGATTCATAGATAAATATTGTACTGCAGTGCAATAAATATACTGCAAATTATTATTTGCACAATGCACATGATATTAAATACATTTAACATTTAACATTTAACGTAACATATTAATGCATTAATATTATCCAAGGGACGACAGTGAATGAATGGAACACAATAATGCACTGATATTAATATATATTGAAAACGATAACGATAATATTTTATTATTATGAACGTTTTTCGATGAGAGAGTGAAATTGCACGTTGAAATTTCATCTGCAGAGGTGCAGTTTATAACGTACGCATATCACACATATTGCACAAGCTCACACGCATACACATGTTATGTAGTACATATGAAAAGTGCTAAATTACAGTATAGGTAAGGTACAATAGGTACATATTTTCTAAAATCGAAATAATCACATAAAGGTATAATACAAAACATATTATACATAATATAATAAATCGCCATTGTATAATAAGCGTATTAGTATATGAAACAATATTTATTTAAAGTTATTATATTATGGTACATATACATTTATGATATATTTTATAGAGTTACAACATTGACAAACAATTAGTATATATAATATAACCTGCGGATGCAAATATTATTGACTATGTAAAATACCAAATACCGATGTATAACTATTTTGCAAATTATTTCGGTAATATAGATACAAAATATGTTCAATAATTTCTTTTTAAACTAAAGTATAGATTTTTTCAAATGTTTAGGTTTCTGATAATCAAATGGTTACCTTCGCATAATTCAGATATCGAACGCCATCATAGGAAGACATCAAAGTTATACAGCATATTATGCTGCATGAGTAAGTCTCAGTGCTACGTCTAACTGTTAGACTTTAACAACTCTAAATAATATTACAGAGATAAAAGATAATCATATCATCTATAATTTCACGTCTAAATACAAACGTATTAGGTCGTGTATAATAGATAATATTATTACCATTATATTTTCTTCTTTACTATTTTTTAAGGGTGAAATACTATAATTCCATTACAACTAAATGGACTTGCTACGAAATAAATGATGCGCGCGTATCGGACGACTTTGTAATAAAGCAGCTGAAATGTACGATTATATACATATATAAATACGCGCTTGAGTGGGTGGACCGGGCGGATTGATGTCAGCAGCGGTAGTCGGTCGTCCGGTGGGTTGGCGGGAGGAAAGGAGGGAACACCCGGCGGCCAGTCCCGCGCCACTCGACGAGCGGCGAGAAGGCGGAGCGCGAAAGCGATACGGTGACCTTGACCCACATCGCCGACGGGCCCTTCGTGTGCCGGTGCTGCCACCACCGACACCGCCATAGCACCACCGGGCGAGAGGGGGGAGGCAGCGTCGGACGTTCAACTCGACCGGCACTCGGTGATTTGCGCGCACGCGTGTCATCGTTTTTCACACGCCGTCCGCGTCCGTCTTTTCTTAAATTTTTCATCATAATGCGTCGATTGCAATTTGCATAGGATATACATGTTATTAAATTATTTTACCTGCAAATCCACTGGTCTACGTCATACAGATCTACGCGGTTATGTGCTACCTATATGTAAATCATTCTAAATCATCAAAAATCTACTTTATTTTCACAATTTTTAATTGAACTACTTATGTTTCGATATTTATACGTCTTCGTCAAATCACTAATATTATAATGATGTACACTTGTTAAGACGTCAAGAGAAAATACTACGTAAATATATATTAACCCATGGTCAATGCACATTTAATCCACTTGCAGGGGGTGGTTGATGTAGTCCTGTTTAAAATCTCTTATTATGTTAAAATATTAAATAATTATGTAGTTTGCCTCGGGTATGTTGGTCAATATCGATGGGGTGAAGTCTTTCACATAATTTTTTTCTACAAAATCGTACAATATGTTAGGAGTAAAAATTGAAGGTGATATAAATAATATGCATACAGTCATGAGATCCGCATCAAAAGCGTTGAAACTAATGATAATATTACTGTAAAATTATAATAATATGCTACCTATATATCGATTTCAGAAGAGAGAGAGAGAGAACGTGTGCGCTTGCGCGATCGACCGCTAGTTTAATATAGGTACTCGGAATCATTTGCAGATTATTACTGCAGTCCGTCTCTACAATCGTATTAGTATAATATTATATATCATATGATAGAGCGGCGGGAGGCGATTAGCGCGGCGGTGGACCGATGACGGATCAGCAGCTAACCGTCATCGGGCGGGTGGGTCGGTCGCTCGTCTGTGCTGTGAGTGTGTCGAGTTGGTGTACGTATATGTATTTTAGTGGGTTACGACGACAAAAGTTTTTCGGACGTATCCAAGGCGACGTCGGGTGGGCGTCGACTACCGCGGCGGCAGCGCTACAGCGGACGAGCGGGAAGGGGGACGACACCGCCGCTTGCATTGTACGCGCATTATATTATTATTATTATTGTGTACAAGGCGCATATATAATGTACCGGCGCGGTGCTGCTGCTGCTGCTGCAGTCATACCCTGCCCCAACATTAGTCGCGTTGTCTAGTCCCGCAACCTTGACGATTCATCAAAACACATCCTGTCCCCCTCCCCTCAACCTATTACCCCGTCATGTCAGCACACAATATAATAATATAATATGAAATTTATATACACACATATATATGTATATCGTATACATATATATAATAATGAACCTACGTATACACTTTGGCAGTTTGCTGTTATTATTGTACCAAAATATATTATTTTATGCATTTAATACGTGCATTATACTATGTGTGTATTGGGACGAGGAGTTTTCGTTTTCAAAAGACTCATGTCCCCCTACATAATATATTACATATATTATTATATTATAGTAGGTACAGTGCAGACGATAATAATAATCGTTTTTATTTAGGTGTGCGGTTATTGTTGTGTACTTTTGTATATTTTATAATGTATACACTGCGAATTCAACGCGTGCATAGTAATGTTATTATTTATAACAATATTATTGTGCATACGAGTGACTGTCGACAAAGTAAAACGTGTAAAAAAAGTCTTTCCCAAGACTTGTGACTTTTCGACGTTTTTGTAGTGTTATTGTTATTAATTATTAATATATACAAACGTGAATGTAAACAACATTTTTTTTTCTGGGTGTGAGGGTTGACGCTATATACTCTATTGAACCTCCAAAATTATCTCGTCCTACTATTCTAGTGTACTTATTATAAGACCGAGAATATATAGGCCATCGCCCATCAGACATAACATTATTATATTACCACTATAATATTTCAGTATAACTACTATAGGTATATACAAGCATGAGATACAAATATTATACAGCGAAGACTGAAGATTCCATATATTACTAAGTTTCGTGGAAAGAAAAAAATCGTATTATAAAGATGATTTTGTTAAATAGAATTAAATAAATAAGGTTTGGTTCTCAAAAATATATCGTTAAACGGAGATTCGTTATGCGGAGGTTATTTTACTGTGTATAATTTTTATTCGAATCGATTATTATTGTATACCTATCAGTGCCGAATGCCGCATATTTGCGATGGAGGTAGGTGGAGGATGAATGATAGAGGCGGTTATTTCATACGAATTACACGTCATTATCTAAAATGACTAATCCGGAAACGCCATCATAACCTGAAAATTCATAACAAATTGTGAGGGAATTGTGTACGTTACATTGATCCCCTCTCAACCAATACACATAAAAAATCTTTTTAGATATACGCCACTGATATTTCCGTACCAATATAAGTATAATATTTATGTATTGTAAATTTATATAAATTATAATATATAATATTATGTCGCAGATGTTTGCTCTCGGTGAACTGCAATCGGCTGATTATAAAATGTATACTATTTAGGTGTACCTATAGGCAGGTTCAAACGGCCAATAGCGAATACATACTAATATATTGGTAGGTACACATTCTAACCACACGAAGCTTAATTAAAATGGTGTATAACGATATCTTAAAACATTTAAATAATTCTATTTTAAATTGCCATTTATGTTCGTGTAATCTACTCATTACGCAAGTGGCCACGGCATATTATCGTCTCACAGAGGTTATCATTTACACAGTTCGCGAGTTCGTTAAACCACGGCGGCGTATTATCATCTACCGTTGCATGGATGATATATTATTATATTAATACACACACACATACATATATAGGCATTATTTTATTATGTTTGTATGTATATACAAACGATGGTCTTGCCAGTGCAGACGCAGCCTATACAATGAGTGTGTGTATTCTGCAGTGTATGCATGCAGGGTCGTGGGGTCGTTCGAATTTTCGCGTTTCTAAGGTTATACGAAGTTCGCATCTATGCGGTTTTTATGATAACAATCATTGTGCATAAATCTCCAACCGCGGATCTGAACCGCAACATTTTGATAAATCTTCATATTATATACCTCTCATACATCACTCACTGCGATATATATGTATCCCTATTCGGCGCATTGCTCTTAATAAAAAATATGATATAAATACGCACCGTACAAAACGGTCTTCAGATGTTATTCGTTCTTATAATATTCCGGTATAGAGAAACTGTATTTGTACGGATTTATTGCAATTTTGTGTGGATGGTCGTTCAACCGATCGCATTAAATTTTTAAACGATTTTCGGCAGCCAGTTGACCCCCCGCTCGCCGTCGCATCAAATTGATGGGCGTTAATAAAATTTTGGCGTCGTGTCACTAATTTAAAAAATATACACCACGCGGGAATGATGGCCATAGAGCCGAGGGGGAATATTGGCTAATTAAAAAAAAAAAAAAAAAAAAAATGTAGGAGGAGAAGAATAAAAATAAAAACCATAATGAAAGAAGAAAAAAAGAACTAAAAATGGCGGAAAGACCTTGAACCGGACATCGTCAAGGGCGCTGAATACATATACGATTTGCAAATGACGCTGTTTAAATACTATAGCGCGTTTCCCGAATGCCAAGTATATGTACATATACGTTATGTACCTATTGTATATTTATATTATATATATAGGTGTTTATATATATATTTAAACGAACGCGACTCACGCGGTGCGGTAAACGTAGACAAAATCGAGATGATGTTAGCGTTACAGACCATATTATAGTCTGTAATGTTAGTTAGTATGGGTGTTATTATATAATTCAATATATTATATATTATGAATAGTAGTTATAAGCTCGTGTCATATAGTTTTAGCGTGAGCAAAATTCAGACGCGATATATGTATTTTTAATAATTTATTTTTACCTATATATGTTATCTGCAGCTTGGTTGGGACTTTCGGGCGAACGTGATAATCATATTACTATCGTGTTAATATAGCATTGCAAGTGACCGTGACGTATATTCACGTAAAACGCCTAAATTGCGTTTTTCGCGTTTCGTCATATATTAATAAGTGCAACCATATAATATGTTCGTATATTATGTATTTTTTATGATATTATATGAAAAAGTTACAATATGTTGTTTTCTTTCGAATGAAAAATAGTTATCGTAAACGTAACCGAAAGATAATTACAGGTGGTTAAAAAAAAACTGGCATCTGTAAATAGCACTATTAGTCATATATATATACTCATATTAATTAATAATATACTTTTATATATTATTACAATATGTATTACTAAATTTAATACAGGCGTATACCAGACACCAGATATCATCAGACAGGTATTTACCAGCCGGTGGCCAACAGTTGGTGATGGATTGGTAGGGATGTTCACGGGTACTGTTTCCCCTCTCCCCCCCCCCCCCATCACATAAAAATTTTAAAAATCGACCAGGTATCTACGAATAAGTTATGTAGGTACTCATAGTGAGACACTACATAGTTTGGTACGATATATAATATATTGATGACAATTATATTATACCAGCTAATAAGTATTGTTAATTAATAATATTATTCATTATAATTATTATGGTGCGGAACTCAATTTTTTTTCACACCGATTATTTTTAGCACTCAATTATTGTATTTTAAATCGTCATCTTACGTATTTTATAGGTACCTATCTATTAATTTAGCTTAGAATGGCGTTTTGTTTATTTTGTTGTTTACGCCATTAAAACGTATAGTCACTATAGTATATATACTATTATATACAATATAAATATATATAATATAGTAATATAATATGCTAGATTGCCAGCTAAATATATTATACGATAGTGCGTAAAAAATAATTATCTAGTAAAATATTTGAGAAACCTTGGAAAAAATATTCGTACCTATATTTATTACAGATTATAACGCAGAAAAAATAATATAATATAATAATTATTTATGATTATAAATCAAAAAACTAACACGGGGTGGGGTGCGATGAGGTGTAAGCATTTTTTTTCGGAATATTTTAGGATTCAAATTGAAATTTACATATTATTATATTATTATTTTGACTGAAAATTTTTTATAAATTTAATACAAAAATACTCAATAGATGTTTTTGTAATATATATCACATGATATGATGTATATTGTTATTATTTATTATCGAGGTGGACTAATAATTTATGGCAATAGGAGGAGGAGGAAAGGTAGTTTAGTTTAATTTTTCACACACTGAACTGACATTTTACGGTCACTCCTTATATAAAATCACTGCAGATGTGTGATAAGAAACTTTTGTAGTTTACCGACGATGAAAGGCGATCGACGATCAGTCAAACCTCTCTTACCTTAGTTATTTTTTTTATCGAAAGGTATTAGGTTATTTTTTTAGTTTATAAAAATTACACGTGGGTTCATTTTACTTTATTATATTTTATGTTTGGTATTGTAAGTAGGTATAACGCATATATATGCATGCACAATAAATTCCCTGCAAGTAAATAGCTAAACACCTGAATGTATGTCACAAAATAATCATTGTTTTAGTGTCGAAATAATAACCTATATAATATTACTATTATACAAGCACGCATATTATTATATCGTATATCATATTCACTCTATATTATTTACATGCATAATATATTATTATATTCGGAGAATAAACAACAATTTACCGTCGCCGCCGCCGATGAACTAATTTTTCCTTAAAAATACAATATATATGGTGTCCACGGGTAGTCGACAAGAAGACGATGAACGTGTAAATAAATAACTGGCCGCCAGGCGTTTCGTAGACTTGCCACTTGCGTCGTTGCAGTGCGGAGAAGAAAAAACCAATCGGCTCCACGTAACGTCGAAATAAGCATATTTTTACTATATTGTATAATTTATCATTTTTATTATTTAAACCTCCACTGGAGGAAGGCAGTGGCTACAGTTGTAACGAAACCGACGAAACACGTGTATAAAATATAATAATATATGTGTACATAAATATCGGATTTTTTTTTTAATAACCGAAAATCGCCCTTTTTTTGGGCTAAGACCGCGCGTGATGTGTTTATATTATGTTATTAATTATTATTATGGTTATGGTATATTACAACAACATTATACCTACCCGTAGGTACAACGTTTCTGGTTACATTCGATGCGCACAATTACGCCGCAGTAATTAACGGCAATTAGTGCGTCCATTCAACACTCGGGGTTCGCGAGGAGAATAAATATTAAATAATAAACCGACGAATAAAACAAATAATACCATACGCGTTTATTACGCGTTTTGTTCTTTGCGATCATTTCGTAACTATATATCGGCTTAAACTCTATAAAAAATAAAATACGTCCGTTTCGCTACGGTTGACCACTCAATTCCCTCATCTATATAGCAGCCATCACGTGGCGCCTAGACTTCGCTATAGGTATTATTGTATCCTAATCGCGTTTTATGTCGATATAATATATGATAATTAATTATTTATTTTTTAAACAATATAATGTACACATGGTTTTTATTTATCATTGCTAATGGGTCAATTCGATATAATAGTATGGTGGTTTACGCGATATAGCTGATATTGCTGTATAGCTATAATGTTATATATATTACAATGTGTAATATATAGGTATGCTGTATATGTATATATCTTTATACCTACATGACAATATGAACATTATAATATTATTCTCGAGCTCATTATTCGTCGGCGTTTTCGTATCACAAACACGGCGGTCGAAGCGTGCAGCGTAAGTATATTTTATATTATTATATGCACAACAGTGAACAACGACGAACGAGTGTGTGAACCGATCTTAAATAAAAATAACTCGCTGCAGTGTCGTGATAATGGCTGTAGGGGTCGTGGTTAATATGTCAGTGATGGATTGGGTCGTTGGGGGTGTTTATATTATAGATGCGGTGCTCTAGGATAATACCTGCAATAACATAGAGTATATATGTAAGCTATAATGTCAAGAATTGAATTGAGAACGAAAAGAAATATCTTGCTTTATCAAGTCAAACATTCTTAGGCTCCCCCTCCCCAAAGCCCATATACATACACGTCCCTGCGAATTGAAAAAAACAACACGCGAGCACCGTGCTATTGACGGTGATGGCTCGAGCGCTAAAAATATAACGCAGAGATGTTTATATATTATTATATGATTTTCTGGTCAAAAAATTGGCAACAATCGTGTGCGTAATAATAAGAATAATATTAAAATGGCGCGTGTGTGCTTTTGGATGGGAAAATAAGTCAACGCCCAAACTGACGGTGAACTCGAAAAAATTATAATAATATAATATAAATATACGTATTATACATGATAATAATAATGAAATTATTCATGTTATAACATTCAAACCGTCGCGTGGAGAGTTCAATTGTATTTTGGCCAGCGCAATACACGACGAACGAAACCTATGACAATGGCGTCTGCAGCTGAGGACTAAATTATAATATTTTTGTTATTATCATCGCATTATGTTCGATTGGAGGTATGTAAAAAAAAAATCCAAATATATACACATAATATAAATTAGGTACAACCGATTTTAAAAGAAAATTGTGTGGTAGTCTACCACTGGTAGATGCAATTCAGAAAAAGGTCGTCCGCGCGCGTCCCTCCGCTCGTCCGATTTCAGCTCTGGGCGAACACCCGATAGAAACGAATTTTTTATAATAACCTTAACCGAAATTGCGCGTAACATCGTTGTCTAATATATATATATATATATAATATATTATGTATATAAGTAGGTACATAATATAATTGTCAAGGTCCGATACAATAATACATTATTGTAATATAACATAGTTCTAACGTTTTTTTTTTTTTTTTTTTTTTTTTTTTGATTTGTATATTTTTATGTTGATGATGATGATGGTGATCATTATATTAGTTGTATCTAACAGTATCTAATATGTACTTACTTTACTATGTATGGTTATATTCTATTTTATGTAGGTATATCATCGTTATTTGCGATGCGGTGAATGAAAAAGTAAAAACAACTATCGGCCCGTATTTATGACGTGGATACGTCATTTGTATACATATAATATAATATATATATGTTTTATCTAAAAAGCATTGTTATACTGCTATAATCACAATACTACGGTGTACTACAATATATTATACTTTCTGTATATTATTAATGTTTTATTAATGCATTACCATTGATTATAAACAATCGGTATTTATAATCAATGATATATTACCTACTATGCATAGGTTATGGTTGCTGTTTTTCGACCAACATTTTGTCTTATTACGCCTGGTGCTATGGTAGATCAATGAATAATACATATATTTAATTTGAAAAAAACATATATTTCCTCATTACGGCTTTTATATTATTATTGCACTATATTAAAATGGTATAAAGTATAACAGAAATTATAATAATATAAATCGCGACGAATCGGACGATCAAACTTACGTAATAATATATTACCAATGTTCTTACAGCTAAAAACGTAAATCAATCTCTTTCACAGCGATCGATAGATATATTAGTTTGTATTCGTATACCTACTAGATACCTCAACATTTAAATATTTGAAAAAAATGGCATAGGTGCCACACAATAAATATACGCGTTACATATTATTATGGATGAAGTTTTCGCCTTCAAATTTTACCGCGTATAGTAATACGCCTATGGTAATTTTAACCTTAACCCCGTGGAAAAAGATACACTATACGGAGTGAGACTATTTTTCTTTTTTCTATGTTGCGCGCCTGATAAACAATATTATATTATATTATGAATATAGCAACGCTCTAGTGTAGGAGTTATGATCGACGACGGAGGTATTATACTTACGCAATATTACAATGAAATCTCGTTAATAGTTTGTTATCGAGCTAATGTGCCACATCGATAAACAATTTAGTAGCAGTTAACTAATAATGATAATAATATGAATTGGGTGTTAGTGATATCGTTTTACTGAATAAACAATAAGGCGTGAAAACATTAACGTACATTATAAGACAAAACTCATAACTACCACATGATAATTAACTGGAGAATAATATAATAATGAACTGTACCTACTACACTATTCGAGTACCTGTGCCTCGTGACATTGTTATATTATCAAACGTATGCTGTATTTAAAATAATTTTTGATAGCTAAACATAGTTTTTTACTCGCGAGAGTAAAATAAAATTACAATCTCTCGTTATAGATACCATATGCAGTTTGTTTGCTTATATAAAAGTAGTTTTTAATTAAAAAATTATATACACCTATGATGTTATGGTATATAAAGTCAATAAATATTTAAGAATTTATGAAGTGTAGCACGCAAAGAGTGTTAAACAATGTATAGATTTTATGATGTAATGTATAAACAATATAGGCACCACTAAATTCTGTATTCGAAATTTTATAGCAACACGAAAATATAAAAAGCCATTATTAACGTGTATTATGCTCATACCATTGTCATAGGTACATAAATAATAAATAGTATTATTAATCATACATATATCATTAAGGAATTAATTTAATTTTTAAGATAAGCTATTTAAAATCTAATTCTACGGCAACAACACGTTTAATATAAACCGATTTTAATTTATCAGTACTATATACGTAAGATATTTTATACTGCACATGAATGATTTTAGTAAATGTAAAACCGTATGCATTATTTTAATAAAATCCAATTCTATAACTTTACGGTAAATAATATTGTATTGTTCTTTACTACTTATCATGATAAACGTCCACAGCTTTTTTGACATTCTAATCCGTCGATTGATGATTTCTAATCAGTATTATGCATTGGAATATTATGATGGTGTAATTATGCGAAGTAAATGCTGTTTCTTTTTCGATTGAAAAAAAAATCTTAACGCAATTTTATTATAGGAAGTCGTATATCAGTGTATGATAATGATAATGATAATATAATATATTACGTTATTTATAGGTACTGAAGAGTGTGTGTGTAGGGACTAGAGATATACCTACAATGTGTTTGGTATAGCGTTCGCAACAACCTTTGCGGCTAAGTCATATTGTGATTTAAGAAAAGGAAATCAGTAAAATACGTATATCAATGCGATGATGAGGCACCAACCTTTTACTATATATTATCATTCTTTCGAATACGCCACTGCAGCCATACTTATGCAAAATATTATAAGAATATAATTGCGTATAACATATTATAGGCATATATTATTTGAGGAAACTTCAGAATTCTGAAGTCTCTGCAAAAAAAAACTTTTGCACTGTAATCAATTTACTATAGTAATATTGTAATATATTAGGTAGAATATTTTAATATCACAAACAGCGTACGGATGACACACACACACACACACACATATATATATATATACAGTGCACTAGTGCAGTATAGTGTAACATGATAATATAATATTATATTATAATTGCATTGTTGCCGAGGGGGTAGAAAATTCGTCGGTCGTTTAAATTGCCGACAACGAGAATACAATTCATCGAAATTGTGTCGCCGTCTCGGGTCGCAATTATCGTAGACATGCTCCATGTAGGTATTATTAATATTATTGTTATTACCTATTGCTACTGTTATTATATTGTTATATTATTATTATGACGCTAAAGCTTGAGTGTATTATGTTAATGTTGTCGAAGGTCGTGTTCGTTGTCGCTGCATCGGTGTGTCGTGTGTGTGTGTTTGTGACGCGCAAGGACTGACATTGATTTCGGCAGACGAAATACGTGCGCGCACAAAACCTTGCACTGCGCGCTCGTGCAAGAAGAAACTCTTCGAATTGTGATTTATTTGTGATATTATATTTTATATTATCATATTAAATGGCGTAGGCCGCGTAGGGGTCAAAATTTCTCAAGCCTCGGTTACAACTAAAGGATAATTTCTAAAACAAAGGTGGGTTAATATATATATATATATATATATATATATATATATATATATATATATATATATATATATAGTTTGTTTTTTGTCTCGTTCCATTGCTCTGTGGGGGACCACTCGTAGCTGTATTTACAAATGGCGTCCTCGAAAATTAAAATGTTATCTCAAAATTTTAAATGTTATACTGTCTTTGCAATTTACATATTATCGACAGTATAGTAGAAATATACAATATACTGCTGTACTTAGTCGCAGCTGATAATTATTATGGGCTGACTTTTTTTTTATCTCGAGTAGGTGGTATACTTATACTTAAACTGTATACATCGCATAAATACGAAATAAGATAAATTGTGTAATCACATTTGTATGATACATAGATACTCATCTGTGTTAAAATTTTGAGTTAATAAAGGACTTTAATTTTAACTTCATACCTAGTACTTATACACATGTTTGTCATATTATAGAAAAGACAAATAAGCCTAACTGTGGTTTATTGACGGTTTGAATGCACCCAAAACAGCCCCTTGGCCTTGCCATGTCTTTGTTCATGTATAAGCATAATATGCACCTTGCAGTACTGCACCGATTTAAGTTATTTGCCAACTGCGTCGCACGGCTCATCCACATCAATCCGCCAGCTAACTTTTAAAGACAAATAAACCAAGAGAAAAACCATCAGACACACGCTCTACAAATATATGTATCTATTCATATAACTTACTATAATACCCTATTGCACCTCTTCCATCGTATCACTACAATACACTCAAATTTAAGAAACCAGTCCATTTCAGTTAAAAAAAACAACAACATTGTAACCGACATTTTCTATGCATCGGTCAAACTTTTAAGACTGGGCACATTTTCGTGGTCAATACTCGATTTAATGAGTCTCAAAATTGCATTGATGATCGGACGATATACATAAATGATATTAGATGTAGGGAATATTATTATGCAGTGTTGTTGGGTTTTCTTCTATACATTGTATAATATTATATACGTTTGGCCCGGGCGTATGTGCGCAACGCAGAGGTCATCCATGCAATTCATAACAATGCACCTATATACGCACATTATGCATTTTTATAAAAAAAAAATTCATTTCAAACAACGGCACACCGTCGTCACTTATTGTTTGGTGTCATACGACGACAAAATATCGACTGACACACGCGCGGACAATAATAATAATAATACAAATGGATGTAAGTCGCACGTGTGTGTCGTAATAACGATATGACCTTGAGGAAAAAATACGGCATCGTCCACGTATATAATATGATGCATATATACAATATATATAATATATATATATATATTTGGTAAATTTTACACATAAGTTATGTACGCGTATATAGAGGTATTTCATTTATGCACCGGGTCGGCATATACGGTCGTTGTCAGGGGCAGACGAGATTGAGGGCGGCGGTCACGCGAACCCAAGTGGATTTTTGACTGTTTCTGATTTTTTTTCTCCACACAGCGGGCATTCGAAGCCCGTGGCCGCGCGAATAAAAAAACCGGTTTTCGACAGACGATTTTTTTTCGTCTTTTGGTTCCTATTACACTCGTCGTGTCTGTCTGTCTCTGTCTCCCTCTATATATATATATATATAATATACAAGCGAGTGAGGGAAAATTAATATCATATACACACACAGGTGTATATATATTATGGTATTATGGATGGGTGCGCTAAGAGGGTTGGCTGGCCAAATCTGGGAATGATCGAGACGCGTACTTTTTATACATTTATATAATAATATATACATAAAGAAAGAAAGAGAGAGAAAAAACGCACGACGGTTGTGCATACCATTGGCGGTGGGGGCACGAGGTGACGACGGGAGAGAGGGGTCAAGGTCAGTGTTCCGTGAAACCAGTTGTGGTCCCACAACAAAATAATATAATAACAAAAAAAAAAAATACCTATATATCGAAAAGATCGGCTCTCGCACGCCAGAAATTAAATCAGAATTTATTTAACTATATATTATATTATTATTGTACACGTTTGGCCCGAGTGACGGTGGTACTATAGTATAGTATAGTATAGTGCTGGCGGTAGAGGAGGCAAGGGGGTAGTTGAAACAACTAAGAAAAATGCGAACTACCACGCGGCGTCTGAAAGATTAATGAACTCTTCTACGAGGAGAATATCGAGAGAGACGGAGAGAAGAAAAAAGTGAAAACGATTCACAACATATATATAATATATATATATATACTCGTATATGATATACCTACTAAAACACAACTGCTGCTATAGATGTATGTGTGTGTGTGTGCGTGCAGACGAATATCAAGTATGTTCTGAATTTTTATTATCATATTTCGAGTCTATAGATTCATAGACAAAATCATGTATCTGACGTAGACAAAAGCAAGAGTATAAAAATACTATATATATGAATGAAAATACGATTTCAAAGTTACCTATATTTCGTGTATAACACTGCACTAGACTTTATAGGTAATATCATAATTATTGCAATACCATAACGCGTGTTTCCCAAATGAAGGATCCCTACAGTAATTGTAACGACATAATATCAAGTAATCATTATCCAAATCTATATGGAACATTATCAGTTATCACGGTTAAAACGCTCGCGAGTGGCAAATTTTTTTTGATCGTATTTATGGTTTTTCTATAACTACTAATTTATATTGTAATGGATATAATATTATATTGCATTCAATAATATCATGGTGTTTTTGTTATAGTAAACACGGAAGTCGTTCAAACATATAAATATAAGCTATGTTGAATATTGATCTGATTTTTCAACGTTTGATACATGTGCTTGTGTGAAACCTACGGATGGCAATGCTAATATAATACTAATAAATAATATATTACTATTATGCTATCGTTAAACTTAGTGAGTGGGCAATATCAACACGCGATTACTGACCCCTGCAGTAAATTATTCTTTGTTTATTATATTCTGCGAGTTGGATTTAAAAAACTATATTGTAATAATAATATATTAATATGTATGGAAACGTTTCGTCTACAGTCCAGCTGTCAAGTATCTAAATTAAATTTAAAAATATCGTAGTTACCATGCGCATAATATGGCCCACCATAAACATGACGTATAAATAATAATGACCAATAGGTAATAAATAATACGAGACGGGATGTAGACACCATTTAATATTCCCGCCGAAAACCACGTATGAAACTTTTGTTCTCTCTCTCTCATTCCGGCTCTACGATTTTATTATTATTTTGATTTAACGATTTAACAATAATATTCAATTTATAATTTTTTCTTTCGTTAGGTGTAATATCTACTAAACCTATGGTATGCATCCAATCGGCGACGCTCAACCGGTTATCGGGTCCACTGCCGAGCATATAGAAATTTGGCAACGGTGCAAAAAGGAAGGAAAAAACACAAAATCCGAACGCTTGCACATACGCACACGCACACACACTCACATGATGTGTAACCAACGCACACATGATTCGTCCGCCAAAATATTCGAGCGAACCGCATCAATTTTTACTGAGCTTCGTCGTCACTGGCTCGTTATTTTGAGAATAACAGACGCGCGCGCGTCTCGACACGACACCGATCCGAAATTGTAGGAAAACGTTGTTTTGTGAACCGCACGCGAAAATGATTAAAACCGGAATTGATGTGCATTCAGAAAACACGTTAATAATTAGGTGTAACATAATATTATAATATTACACAAATAAGTATCGATTAAAAAACATGCATTTAAGATACAGGGTAAATCTATGCACACCCGTCGCAGCCCACTAACTTTGACTAAATAGTGTTTTTAACGATCTGAACGTGTACCTACCTACGCATCGAATTCACTTCAAATAAGCCGAAAAACGTTTACAACAACGTATATTATTTTTTTGCAATCTAAAACACGCCGAATCATAAATAACGCTTATTATCCAAGTGATCAATATCTGTGTCAAGTGTTGGTTAGAATCTCCAGATATAGAGACTACGATAAGCGTGAGCTGTACTGCAGAATCAGTTAGATCGGTCCGATAATATAATAAATGTGATTTGGCCATAGTTGGCTCTTGTACTATTTTATTGTAATGTATATCATTATTGTCATAGTTCATAAATATTTTTTTTTTAAACTTAAGGTACGCCAAGGAAATTATAAAATTCGTTTGCAGAATCGTAACGCCATCTGCAGATGCACAGACCATATAGCGGTGCAACGCGTACGAAATCTGAGACATTTTATGCAGGTGGCATATAATACGTCTAACGTACAATGTAAATAATATACAATATTCCTGTCGATGTGATCACTGAACCGAAAACGCTCATACAACATAACAACACTGCAGTACTCATATATACGAATAATATTACCGAAATATGTTTTAAAGGCACTCCTTCTTGCAGAGATCTGCTATTTCGATAAGTCATTGGCGTACCTATGGAATGCTATGGATAAAATATTATATACATAACCTACCCTATAAATACGCATTTTATGATTTTTTTAAAATAAATTTGATTATGCCAAATATACCGTTATTTAACTGAACTATATGAAGTGCATGTGAATTGGTGCAGAAGGGAATAATTTGTTGAGGATGCAATTATGGATAACACTGATTATTATTATTATCAGTATTGAAACAATAATAGTTATATATAGGTAATCGCATAAGCACTAAGGTCTGAAGGAAATCTGTTCACTCGATTAATTTTGTAGACGATCTCCATTCTATTTACACTTTAAGATGAGTCCTTACTTTAAAATACTATAATATGGATGGTAGTTAAGTGTACGAACGCCCATGAAAATAGCATAGCTTACACGAACATATACCTAATAGGTCGAATATTATTTATATTACATAATTTCGATTATATTCGTGTGAAAAATGTACGTGTATGCAGTACATTTACGTCATTTATAGTGCATATATATTATATTGTGTATAAACAAGCGTTCCAAGTATTCATAGTTGAGTGATAATTTGTTTTTTATTTGTGTCATTACGATGTAATAACAATATGACCACGGTGGATGAGAATGAGCAACACATAACAACACATCAAATCATCGTTATTTCGTAATCATCGTAACGAGTGTTATTGTTTAATAAGACCGTCGATCGGGTGGCGGAGACTCGCGTAAAACGCATAATATTTAAACGAGGGTGCTGCTGCAGCAGCTGTATAATATGCGTGTGTTAATAAAAACGTGGCACTTGTTTTAATAATAATAAAAATAATAATATGTATTATTATGATTTAGAAATATTGGTATCTGCAGATATTTAATTGAGGTGATAGACTCCATAGTCCCATCCTACTACCGAGACTAACCCCGTCCACTGTCACTCGTGCACAAGTACCATTTAATAATAATAAATACAGTTTTTTCACCGGAAAAAGTATAATAACACATAGATATTATAAATATTATAAAGCTGAAGACATTGCTTGTTTTAAAGGAACTGGACTGATTTTAATAAAAGTTATATAATAATATCAATATATTTATTCAGACTCGGATGGTGTATTAAGCTTATTCTCAAATCATTATATTAAACAGATAGGTAGTTATGTAATATAATAGTTATTATATACTATTATAGTGTAGGTAAAATGCTTGTAATTAGTTACTATTGGTAGCTGCACCGGATTCAAGAGCGTATAACAAATGGAGTCGGCCGCAGTGGATGTTTTTGCATAGAGAAAAAATATTTGAAACCTGGTTTGGTAACATTTATCATTATAATGTAGGCAGGGTGTAAAACATTTTAAAATAAAAATAGTTTTTATTAGTACCTAGTATAGTTATGTATTCATATATTATTATGTTGTTCTTGACAGAAATTGTGGTAATTAAAGTTATATTTGCACCCAATAGATTGTTTTTCAATACAGTTCTAGATTATATTATTATTATTATTATTGTTGTTATCGATAATTACAAGTACATAGATTGCGATAAAAAAAAATAAAAATAAATGTTCGTACAAAGACGATGGAGATTTGATATTCGAGCTTGCAGGAAGAACGACGATAAATAGCGATGACGGTGTCGTTTGTATGTCACAGATACTAAATTATTGTTTATATTTTATATCATATAATAATATATTATAGTAATAATCGTTGGCCGAGAGGCCAGAAACAAATCCAGGAAGTGCATAGGACTGTAATACATCGCTAGGTATTTAAACTATTTTGTATAGGTACTAGGTACTAGTATGAAAATATATAATAATATACCTAGACTCTGTCGATACAGCGGGTGTCCAAGAGGAAACGAAGAAATCCTATATCTTTTAACAAAATTTTAAAACGTTATTGTTAGTTACCTGCTGGTTGCTGGTTATTGTAAATATCAATTCATATTTTGTTGATAATTAATTTTGAAATCGATCACTATATTATGTCTACATACATACTTATCCTTATGATATTATTATACGCGTACTCTTCGTTAAAATGTGTTTTGAATTCGTTTTGCTATTACTTCCCACCAAAAATATCGTACAAATATATAATACTAGGTATATCTACCAAACGGTATAAACCATCATATATTAAAACATTATATAACAATAATAATTATTATAATTAAACTCGAACAGCAATAGTGTTTCAGGGAAGTACAAATGTTTTACGAGAAAATAAAAATCAATTTGAAAACATCCTTTGGATGACCTCTCTGATGCTAATCCACTTCACAAGGTTTCCGTTTTCCAAGAACTTTAATTAATTATATAATCAAACAATATTTACCTTGGTATAAAAAGTATAATAATGTAAAATAATTATACAAACTTACAAGTATCTACTAATAATTTTTTCAAGGGTAGTTTTTAAGGTTTCCTTGTGTATCCTTAAAAGTATTGTCAAAAACCTCATAACTTATTCGAAAATATATAATTCACATAATAGCAAGGAACGGCTTTGGACTTAATGGACTTCACGCGAATAATTGAAAAACAAATCTTTAAAAGAAGATAAGTACATCGTTTGCATTTAGACGTGCACGTACACGATAAGATCTGTAACTGGTCATAAAATACAAGCGACAACTTGCAACTACTTTCATAAAACCTTTCGATGTCATATTATAGAGAAAATTAAATTAAAAAAAAAAAAAATAAACCGATATCGTATACATGTGTGCAATTTATTAATTTGTGTCAAATTGGAAAATAAATTCATCTGACTCACATATTATACATTACGTAATATTGATATTAAAGCGCACTTTTGCAAATGTTGTATTTAATATAAATAATTAAAAATCGTAAGTGTCATGATATTAAACATACTATTACAAATGTTCCATTTTTTCGTTTCCAGTGGTTTCTATGTATTATTAATTACTCAGTATACACAATAATAAAAAAAAAAACAAATAATATCACAAATTACCGGCTTAAATATACTTGTATGCCACAAAAGTTACATTGTAAAAATATTATTCGATAATCGATAACGTAACATCATATTAGGTACATATAATATTATAACTATATAGGTATAAGGTATGTATAATATTTTATATTCTGCAGTGTATCATTATATATTATTTAATATCATATATGTATAATATAATATAATTTTATATTATTACTCATGTGTATTACACCACGGGTTGATGAAACATTTGCCAATAAAAACAAAATCAATGATATAATTATTATGTTGTGCCTGTGCGGTCGAACACCGTTTTTGTGTCACTCATATATTTTAATCGGACAATATTGTAAAAAAAATATATTTTACATTCATAGGAAAACTACATTATACGTAGGTATACCTATATATTATAATAAATTAAATATGTCATACCTATATGACTCTGTCTCACTAGTGAGTTTATTTAATATCTATATTATTAAAGTTTGAAAAGCCACCGATTTTTTATTAAATTCGCACTAATAATGTATTTTTCAGCAAATATTGTATTTGTTTTGTCTCTTGCGACAACAAAATGTGTACACCACTATTATAGTAGTCGCAAATAAAAATGGAAATGTGCGGTAAACATTATATTTATTAAGTTTGATACGCTGCAGATTGCAAAGATGTATTTACCTAAGGACGCAGAGTTTTTGGTTTTGTACATATAGCCGGACATAAAATACATTAGGTAATATAATATTACATTTCCGATATTGTTTTATACAGCCCACGGGTACGAAAACTAATCAAAAAAATTAACTTTATTTTTCTCTCTAAGGTGGAATAGGTTTTCGACTAGATCCTGTCGTTTACACGCTACATTGGAATATGATTTATTAATAATGCATCATATGCAGTATGCACATGATGTACAACAGCTAATGATTTGTACCTATACCTACGTTTCTCTCAAACAACTCTCGAGTGTTCGCTTTCCTTTTGTTAAGTTTTTGTTTGTACACATCATATAATACATTAAATTACTCGAAACGAGTTCAAAAAAAAATGTAGATTTCGCAATTCAAATTCCTATTTACAATAGCTCGATTGTGGTGGCACAAAATAATTTATAATCTAAGAATTTTAGCGAGAGTTTTTGCGACAAACGTAGCTGATCACTGGAGATCACCATAAACGCGAATGGTTAGCTTCATGGTTATAACTTCAAACACGCTGTTCGGTGTTGGAGGTGCATTGGGTTGCGGCGATGCATTGAGTGTCAGCTGCGACTTTTAATTGTTTTTCTTGTATACGCGAAAACACGCGAGATGCATCGGCTTCAACGACGCGAAAAGAATTGTTTCTAGAGGAAGAAGAGAGATAGAGTGAGTGAGAGAGTGTATGTGTGCATAAGAGAGTCCTGCTGACGTGTATAGTCGATCGTATGTGCAGTGTAGACCGGTTTTTCAAAATTACTATTTTTCTTTTTTTTTAAATGTATATTATTCATCCCATCCTCCCCAATGACATTCACTTTTTACATTTTTTTTTTTTTGTTTGTTCGCTCACGTGTCAGATAAAATGCCAGAAGTGGCTATTGTGACGTAATTGCTGAAAATCCGATCCAAATATGTAAAATGTAAAAACCAAAATGTAAAGTATGCATACCTAACTGGGTTAAACTATAAGAAAGGCACATCTCAATTCTTTTCGTCACGCGTGGGACGCTGCAGCAGTAAAACGTCCAACTTGGAGCGTACATATTATATACAATACGAGAATGATATCTAATTCTAAATGTATTATTCATTCGAGAAATCGCTGATCTCTGTTTGCAGCGTGGCCTATAAAATAAGCCCATTTCGAATGTATCATAATAATATCGAACAGTTATTGTAAATAATTTTCTGAAAAATTTTGACGAGGGTCATTGTGATACCTATAAATTATATATTTTATGTGCGTTGGTGTTGGTTAGTTTGCTGATAGACGCTGATGATGATGCTAAAGTTTATTATGGACAACCACCGTAGCTTAACGAAAGACAATAAAGTGATGGACACTTACATAATATAGTCACATAGAAGCTAAAATATAGATACATATATTATACACAACTATTGTCTATTTTATTATTATTATACAATAGACCTTGTACCGTAATCGTAGCTATTTTTATTACTATTTTTTTTTCGTTTCAGTAATTTCAAACGTTTAAAATTGCGCATTGCATATCATAATTACTTGCATTTGTTAAATGCAATTATTTCGACCTTGGAAATGAATTTTTTAATATGTAATATATCCGTAATATATATGATATAGTCACCACGTGCGGTTTCAAATATGTTTATTTACCGGTATTATTGCCATCATTATCATCATAATTATATCTAAGATTTAATAAGGTTTCGCCTAGAGTGATTTCTGGGCAAAATATAAATCAGAAACAATGTCGCACCACTTTGGTTGTCTAAAACGTTTGTGAAAAGGTTTATTAATGTAAAATATCGTTATTTCGAAAACGATATGGGTAAACAGTAAAGAAATAATATTAACTTTAAGTTAAAAGTATATATGAATGATACAAGCACAAAATGCATTGACTAATACCTACTTAGTGTCACTTATTCGCTGATGAAGGTGCGTGAAATTGGTTGGTTTAAAATGTTGTTGTAAATATTGTTAATAATTTTTAAAATTTTATGTTACGTTATAAAGAACTAATGATTGATGATTTAAACATTTATTGAGCATACTTATCTATGATGTGATTATTCATTAATAATTCAGTAAAGTTTGTATATCCAACATTGTAGTATTGAAGAAAAAAAAATTATTAAGTATTTATAATGCGATTATTTACAATGTTTAATTCACGCTTATTATACATGTGATAACTTTGTAATATGTTTCATTGATGTATTGTATTTAATTTTATCGTGTTACATTGTACTCACAATAATGTTAATAAGTTTTACTTTTATATATTTTATGTCACTGCAGGTATACTGTGTTCTACTTTTTAGACCCCGGATGTACATGCGTGTGGATGAACGTTTAGTGGGTTGATATCTATTATGCAAACGCACTTATTAACGCGATCCGGCAACGACGGCGCTACCACATGAGGCCGTTGACCCAGCCGATCATGGGGACACGTGTTGAGTCCCTTCACCCCCTTTCGAAGTCAAGTGGATTCGGTGGCGGTGCATCACAACCCCTTCGTCTATGTTACCGCCTTTCCTGCATCGTCTGAATATCCTTTCCGGCCGTCCTACGATAACGTGTGTCGAATTGCAATTCGGCCTGCTAATATACAGCGTGCCGCCGCGGCGCCGTCTGCACAGCGCCGCCTGCACAACGGTTTTATAATATATAATAATAACAATTTTATACATCGTTTCGAACTGTTTTTCTAGCATAGAAGCCCTACAAAGTTTATTTACAACGCAGTTTTCGAATGTATCCATTACTGCTATTCTTAAGTTCATAAGTTGCATAATATTATTTTATTTTTATTATATTATTACATTTTATCAAGATTAATGTTAATGTATGGAATATGAACATTTCTCAAAACTTATACGCTTCGTTTAAATCATGTGGTTATGTGACAATACAATATTATTGCTTAAACTGTTGGTCTGACAAAATAAATAAAACATTTTTAAATCCCTCCTCAAAAAATAATATAGGTACTCCAGCTGAACTATATATTACTTCCCCCTATCAAGTGATTCGTGTTACAAACGTGCCCTTATATCATAATAACTTTTTGCACATGTGTGTAGGTATAAGGTTTTTCTTTTCTTCAATAAAAAAGAAGAATTTTGGTTACACAAAAAATTTTATAATAATAATAGGTAAGCTCTAAACGTGCACTGATATAGACATGCGGGGGAGGTTTATGTATAATAATAAAAGTTATCAATACGTTTTTCTTATGTATATACCTACGCATCGTTATGAATTTATAAACGTAATGTCTGTACTTGAATAAATAAAAAAAGTTACTATATAATATATGTATACATTTAACTAAAATATAATGTAATTATATTTGAATTTCACTGATTTAAATGGCTATATATTATAGTTGATAATTAAGTATTTTGTTTTAGTAGTCGTAATAACGAAAAATTACCATGTCTCGCACAATTAATATTACTAAAGTGTTTTAGGTTAATACACTTTATACGTTTCCATTATAGATACAGAAAACAGAATATCAATAATCATTGTCAGAAACGTGATTTCCAGTCGTTTGTACGTTTTGAGCCTTAAAAGGTAATAAAGCGCACACAATGATAATTAATATAGTGTCACGCACTGTAACGGGGCTTTAATATTTAGATGGAAGATAAATGTTATACAAATCACAAATGAGATAATAACAATTTTTTTTAATGTAACAAACTATATAACCCATATGTTGTTCCGTGGTCTACGGAATAAAGTCGATGTTTTTTTTTAGCAAATTTTCTTTGACGCGATCGTCACGCCGGTGTGGCGTTTGACGGCAAATTGCAAGTTGCATTGTCCTCGTTATTCAAGGCCGTCATATTCATTTATATATTATATGTTCATATACACAGTGTAAGTAATATAACTCCTTAACGCGTATACGTGCGCGCCAAATTTCGTACGACACTTGGCCAAATTATAATATACAGTGTCCATGTGAAGATAATTGACCAATACAATTAACCAAATTATGTACTAAGATATAATCATTAAAATATTAAATTAGTGTCCAGTCAAACGATCTGAAATCAAATCGGCGTGTATGTTAGGGAAGCTGTGTGTAAACACTATTATAGTACACTTACTACTTATTACTATTAGTATACAGTAGTTATATATTATGCGCGGGACACAGAGTGCAGGAAGGTCGCAAATCTCCAGTGAAAATTGTAAACAAAATAAAGTCATTCACGCCTTATTAGGTAATGGATATTATATTTTATACTATAATAATAGTTTTAATTTTTTCCCGTCTACAGTGTCGTATAATATAATAAAAACAATATTATATATAACACATAAAGTATTATGTTTACATTTACCTAGGAGTTATTATTACTATCCTACTTTTTGTTATTACATCGCTGACGCCTCTCCTTTGCCCCTCTAACGACCAAACAACTCTGCACCACAACACCGCCATCGTATAAACATATATATATATATATAACATCATCTTCATAGTCATCGACTATATTATACATAGGTATATAATATTATAAACTTACGCCGCCGCCGCCGGCCGGTCGAATGCAACTCGCGTGGCGTCGTCGTTGCATATTCTGCAGCGGTGAGCGACGGCCGTCGTGGCGTGGAACGTGTAGGGTGACTACGCTACCGAGGGGATTGCATTCAATAATAATATGCTCTCGTGTACCAACATATATAATATTATATATATACATACATAATAGTATATAGTATTGTAATGCTCTCGCATCACGTGTATAATAACTAATTAATCTGAAAATACGGTCGACCGACCCTGAGATGCGGCGGCGCATTGTTCGCATGGTACATGGGCGGAAAAAACTTAACCTTGAGCACTATACCTATATAATATAATGTTTATTATCTTGTGCTCTGCAGCTACAATATGGGCGCAATAAGGGAAACGAAAAAAAACGCATTCGTCTCTCTTGGCCCGATGAAGGGTGCAGTGTGTGAACGGTGCCTGTAGTGGCGCGTCGTCGGCGGTGCATGCGTGTTGCGCGCGCAATTCGCCTTGAGAGGTTACTGAACTCGCGGATCACGCGCGCGGTCCCCCTGAAGAATACACACGCACCACCCCGCGCGACCGTACGTGTACGACGTGGCCGCCGCAGCGTCTGGCGACCTGCCAGCCGCGGGGTGGTGACCGCCGCCGCCACAACTGCCATCCGTCCGTGTACCCTTTACCCCCTCCCTCCCCTCACCGGCATCACTCTGAGAAATTTTTACGAAATCTCTGTCCGTGTCTATACATCTTCGCGAGCTCAGAAGTTAAGGCCGTTGTTCATCGTTTAAATTTCATAAATGGATGCGAGTGCGAGCTGCAGTACGCTTGTGGGGGCAGCATAACGGTGATGGTTGTGGTGGCTGGTGATCGTGGAGGGGTGTGGGTGGAGGTAAACCGGGATTGGCAAGTTTTGTGTTTTATTTTAGTTTTCAATGATTTCGCACTCCAGTTCTTTACTGAAAATCTTTTCATAATAATTGTCCGAGATGATAATATATGTTTACGCCATTGCGGTAGTCGTATTAAATAACACGCTTTAGAATATTATATTCTCACGGCCAGGTTAGTCTCAATCGTCTCCTGAATAAATGCTTATATGCTAGATGGTTACAGGCAACAGAGGGTATTTAGCTACCCCCTCAATAGGTTTTTAATAAATCATAATATCAGTGCAAACGTCTAAACGTGTAGGTTTCGTCGGAAAATTTACAGTTTTGCTTTCTATAATGTATACGTATTATGATTTTTAAAAAACTATAATATCTGTATAATATGGCCCATTGAAAAATTGTATTCAGTCCGCCTATGTCGGCCGATCGTATATTATTCTGCGATAAATACTCGAAGCCTGAAACAAACTGGGTTTATGGACAAATGCACGTTTTCGTACATTTTAATAATGATAAAATATAATATAATGTAGTCCAGAATTTCATGGCCAGAGTTCGAATGCATTTTAATCATTTTATCATTACTATAATGTATACAATCGAACCGTTGTCGGATAACGATGACTATGTTTTGGAGAAAAAAAATATAACCACGTATATATTATTATATAGGTATATACAATAGGTAAGGGAAAATAGTATGATGAATACATCTGCATAATATACTGTGGACTTATTTGTATATATATATATATATATATATATGGATAATAGATATCTGATTACATGCGCGTAGGTACATCTTAATCATTATAATATTATATTATACCTACCTGCAAGCTGCAACGCCAGAGATGCGCGCAATGTTTCGGTGTCGCGGTCGGTCGTCGATCAACCATAATAATAAAACGCGAGTGTCGTGTATACAAGCCTATATCAAATATGTAATAGGTGTATAATGCACATGATGTAGGTAATAGTATGTAATAATATAATAATATTATAATGGTATGCATAACGTGACAAAAATAGCCGGTCAACACTGCACTAATAATAGGTATAATTGTCCGTATTACATACGACATGAAGTATTGTATATAGATTATAGGTATACCGGGGTATACGCGAGTCGAATAAGAAAGAGACGGAAGATGCGAATTACGATGTTTTTTATTAAACTATAATGTGTATAGATCCTATACCTCATCTATACTGCTCCTACTGTATATAAAACTATTACTGTATAAGCCATATAAGTGTACCATATTTATGTAAAATGTATTCTATTCTATTAAGAGTATATTATGTATACTGTACCTACATTACGTACCGACTGCACGCGTCCGTGATATTATAAAATAAAACGTACCTATACATAACATAACCACGCGATCGAGGATATATAACGGAACAAATGAGAAGGTCGAGTGGCGAATTGCAGATAAGTATACGAAACGGAAAGAGAAAGAAAGAAAAAATTATCATCGATACTATAATATATATTATATATATATATATTATGTATACACCCGGCGGTGAGAAATGTGTGCTGAAATACAGTTATTTTATTGGGCGAAACTGCACGTAGTCGGGTTTTTAATATTGTCGATTTATTTTTTTCTAAGACAATTCAAGGCACGCAGTGGTTATAATATAGCGCCTACACTCTTAAACACATACACACACATACACACCATATATATATATAATGTAATGATGGCAATCGCGCATCGAATATATGAGAAAATAATGTATAATATAATATAACGATAATATTATGTAATGACCGGCCGTCGATCCCAGTGCGGTGGATCGCAAAAGTCGTATAATATAGGATGACATGGACGGCCGCGATGGTATACATTATACTGTGTACATGATGGCGTGTATACTGTAGTGAGTAGGAAATGAAATTTAAATTGGAAATGTATAATGAATTGGACACTCGACACGACCCTCGGGGTCATTTACACGAGAATTTGCCGTTTGCCAAAACGCGTACTTTGGCTCTTGATCACTCTATATGTAAGTGCAGTATATGTTATACACGGCGTATATATTATAATATATACGTACAACAAGCACCCCCGGCAAACATGGTCCTACACACGGCGGAATTGTAAAAATTCTGCGCGGAAATTTCCAAAAAATTTTCAAAAAGAAAAAGAAAAGAATTACATCACCATTAATATAATAATATATTAATATATTAATATACGTAATAGCAAGAACACGAGTCACCCGTCTGGACGATGTTCAAAAATTAATTTTAAAAAACAACACACATCAATAAGTTAAATCGTCTGCGCCGAAATTCGTCGTCTTGTTATTATATTGCTGCAGGGATACACATTTACTTCGTCTAATTGGAGTTTTATTAATCAAGTTCAATTTCAATTTTGTATTCGGACGAGTATTTATACTTAATACTTATATAATATAAAATATGCGTATTTTAAACATTCAAATGGCATTTTGATTGAATTAAAAAATCTGAATTCGCGCACATGATGTTTGGCCGTCGTCTGGAACAAAATTATATACAAACCTGCAGACCGCGCGGTAATGGAATGTGTGCGATTTTCGACTGCAGCTGTATAATATAGAGACGGTCAAAATTTATCGTTATCATTTTAAACACATTAAAATCATCGTGATGGTAGTTGAAAAAAACAAATTCATGCGTAGTTCCATATACATATATAGAGTCACAGTAGTATATACAGGTTTAGGTTTAGGTACTACAGTACTGTCAGTACTACATATTCGATAACGTTATTCTGTGTTATATTATACATAATAAAAATAATAATATTATTATTATTATATTATGCTAGACTGCTATATAATAGTATTATAGACGCTAGAGACAGCTGCCGTGTAATGAATACAAAAAACGTGTAGCATGTGATATTATTGTAAATGAAATAATAATAATAATAATACATAATACATAAATAAATAAAACTTGAGTGGAAGAAACAAAAGAATTAGCCTGCTCTGTGTGTCCGTCCGTGAATTCACGATTTTTTTTTTATCGGACAACAAAAATAGCGACGATAAAAATACAACTTTTTGACCGTACGTCAAAACACTAGTTACGCACACACACACACGCATATATATAAATATATATATATATTTTTATTATATATACTCACACACTCACGTATATAATATATTTATATATTATATGTGCACGCGCCGTACGAGCTATATATTATGAAAAAAAGTACACGCATTAATATGTGACGTAAAAAAATAAAATTGAAAAAAAACATTTAAACTTGAACGTTGGAAAATTAGGAGGTAAAATATTGTACATTTATTTATGGACGAATTGGATGAAACTATATATTTGTTTATACGGATTAATGTATACACCCGAACCAAACGCAAAAAATATAAAATAAAACAATTTAATAGTTATACTATAGAATGTTTGGCCATACAGTATACACCATATATTGTATTATTGTTTTACTATAACTATACTATAGATGCATACATGCAAGGGAACTAAAACGCTCGGGGGCCAGGGGATCTTTTCGTCTTACATGTTGAACCACAAACGAATAATAAATGCACATCTTAATAATGTATTTATATTAAACGATCGTTACGAACAAAACAATCGACACAACCGGTTTCAATCAACTGTCAAGTCCATATCACATGGTCAGTAATTTATGTCTGTTATACATTATACATATATATTATATATTACACCTATGTTTTTTTAAATATCGCAATTGCGTTCTTTTTAATTTCCTACAAATCCACGTGCGTAATCATAGAGTGGTATAAGTAAATATAAATTGAAAAAAATAAGCGTACATTTTTACCTAAATAAATTTTTTTCTGGAATATTCAATGTAATTTCAATTTGTCGACAATAACGCAACTTATTCGTGAATAATATATATTTGAAATTTTGATTGTTTTTCGATAACCATCTTCTTTTGTATATACATGAAAGCACTTGACGTGACGTTCCAACTATAACAAATACGTTTCATATATATACATACACACGCGTTATCTTCCTTAGCTATCGAAATATATATGTGAACATAATAATACATTTTTATGCGTAAAAGATCTATTGTATACTTGAAATGTTGGAGGTAAACTGTTATTTCTGTGACCTAAAACGATTCCACAATAATCATAATATATATCGTTAAAACCAAATTACTTGAAAATTTAAGTTTAAGATGTTTCAAGTCGATTCAGTATACTTATAGGTATAAACACTTAAACAAGATTGTATTTTTTGAAAGCAAAAGTCATAATCGATTGCTTAAACTAGATCATTGAATTTTATTATTCTTGTTTATAGGTATAACAACATTATTATATTTATAATTCCTCATTTTATAAACAAAAATGACGGTCTATTTTATAAGCACTGCACAAACGTTATTCGTTAGATGATCTCTGATCAGAAATTGAATAAATTTAAAACAAAAAAATTTCAAACGGATCCCATGTAATGTGTCAACCTTAACATAAGTCACACTTATGTAATATCTCCGTTCAATGAACGCCGTTCATATATTATAAGCTGCATGTAATAATTTAATATAGCTTACTCAACCCACATCAAACCGAATTTAATCAAATTCAAGTGTATTCACAAGGCCAAGGCGACAATAGTATTATATTTTGTGATTGTTCGACCTCATGCTAGGACAACATATGGTGGCCGGTAGGTAAAGTTAAAAAAAAATTTCGAAATTTTGCGGATAACGTCAGCTGTGGCACACCACTCGTTTGCCTCGCTCGTCATATTTTTAAATTTTATGTTTCATATTTTTTCGCATAATAATATTATATCAATATATATTTTTTGTCTTTGCGACAGAATGATGCGGTTTCACTTTCCGCGTTATGACTGTAGTCGCGGTACGTGAGATGAAATTTAAACAGCGATTTAGTCCGAAGACTGGTTAATAACACGTGACACACCTATTGCACGCACACAAAAAACGAGTAAGCGAACCGCAGACTCGCTCGCTCGCAACTATTGTTCATTTATTTGAAAAAAAGTAGTGTAGATTCGTGAGAATAAGAACGACGAAAAAACAAAAACAAAAAACACTCAATAAAAGTAAAAACTGTGGAACACAAATGTAGGTATATAAAATTCATAGCACTGGGTTATACACGTTATAGTCTGTTAACTTACGCCACGCGTTTGTTCTAGTGCGTACGCGCGCGTCAAACGAAAGGGAAAAGCCAACGTCTGGAAGTTCGTGATTTGCATCAAACGCCACGCAAGTCAAAAGGAATTAATGAAAGTTTTTCTTTATATTTCGTGCCTACAGCGGTCAGTAGGTATTTAAACGAAAAATCTCGTAAACAAATAATCTCATTTCGGAATTTCGTCGGGGGTATATAAAAAATAATAATAATAAGACTTTATATTTTGTAGTACAAACTACAAAATAAATATACAAGGTGTAACAGATAGAACTCACTTTTGTACTCACTTTTTTTCACATTAATATTTTTTTTTGTTCATTAAGTGAACTTAGCACTAAATGTATAATTCATTTTTTATGTTTCATATTTTAGCATTGAAAATAAAAAAAAAATTATTTAATAAAAAAAATGTTGGATAAATTCAAAATAGCCTATTTGTGAATCTGATTATAAAAACAATTTTGATGGTAAAAAAATGTAAGTCAAGTAGTTTATTTATTAGAATTTTTTTTGGTAAAATTTATTTGGAACGCAATAACTTTAAAAAAAATATGATTTTTGAGAATTTGCTGACATGAGTGTATTTTTCAAATTATTTTTCAAATTATTTATCTATCATATAATATTAAAATTGTCATACAATGAATTGGTATATTTTTATTTTTCTTGGTCAGGTTTTTCTGTTACACCTGTATATAACAATGAATTGATAACTGATATACCGTATAGGTACTTGATGTTTATACATAATTATTAGTTAATAACAACTTTAAATGATATCCCACATTAAAATTATATTCACAGTGGTGTATAATTATGTATGTATACACTGCTGCTAATCGTGATTCGCGAACTTTGGGGCGTCCAAATATAGTCCCTAGCGCGCAATATCGTACGACCAAAGGTTCAAAAAAAGATTTTACGGGCATTCGAGTCGTATTACAATAGATATTCACCCAAGGCCTTTTGTACACGTTTATAATATTATTTTATATTCAACTTACATATTGTTTACTGTACATATAGAAAACATCGAGATGGTAAGATACCTGAGCATCATATTCTGTATGAGTACATTTTTTATTTTGTTAATTTATAATATTATAATACTTTCGTCGAGAATTAAAATAGATATTATGCACACAGTCACGTTGTATCGTCGACTATATGGTGTTTTTTTTTTATCATCGTCGTCACAGAGTTACTACCATAGGTATTATTAGGCACCGTACCGGCCATTCATTTTTAACAACTTTTGTATACGATTTTTGTTGGTATATACATTAATACTTAATATAATAAATAGTTAAATTTAATATGATGTGATAGTGATAGTGATAATATTAAAACGCGGCGCAAACATATAGGTACCTACCTACGAATACAACGAACGTACAACTGTACTAGTCGTCGTCAATAATTATGCACTTAAAACACGGTGTTGGCGACACCGCCACATCGGTACGGGGTAATGGGCTTGGTGAATTTACAAAAGCTGTCGCGTTCGCACGCATGTGTGGACAGTGTATTAATTGTGCCCTAATGATTTATTTCGAGAGCTTATCCAATCGTAAAACATATTATTGTAATATAGCGGAACTTTGTTCTTGTGTTATAACGTTGTAATTATCATTATTATTATAATAATATGGTTTCTCGATAATTAATGAAACGAGTTGACCGAATAGGATTACGATCGTTCATACTATATCATAATGCTGACACGATTTAGAACTATAGTTTTATAAAGGACTTTGAGTTCACGACGAACCGACCGAATAGTATAAGTACTTAAAATTACATAATATACGTCATTTAAATGAATATAATACATACATTATACACCGTATAAAATATTAAAAATAAATTATTCAAAAACGGACCTAAACGTGGTGAATAGTTTAAACGTCTAATATTACTGGTAATTTAAAAAAAAATAATATGTATGGCACAATTTGTGCCGGGGCGACCGTGGAGGTTATTGACCCAGTCCCCGCCGCCGCGGATTCTGTCCGTTTACCTTCGGCGGCAGGACCCGTGGAAAAGGGCGGAAAATGCCTATGATAACTTTTAGAGTTTTAACGAAGCTGATTAATATTTCATATATAGGTAGTTTACGGAGGTGTATGTTCATTGGCACAAGTATTTATAAATTTCGTACGATATTAATAGATGTTGCGTATCATGGATCATAGATAATTAATCAATGGCTATATATGTATTATACAATAGTAAGTTCACATTGTCGTATGTTTTATGGACTTTTATAATATTTGTACCTGTGATGTATTATGAATACGATAAATTCCGAATCGCAAAACTGTTTGTTAATTATACGTTTTTTTATAAATCCATTTTATTATTATTTTTATTATCATCGTCACGTACGAGATAACAGCTGATTTGCAGATGTGGGTGGGGTTTTCTTCGGCCAAAAATAATAAGTATCGAAAAACACGAATCCTATAGCCGTGCAGCAACACCAAATAATATGACAAGTGAGTAGTCTTCGAAAATAGAATGCGATAATATGCGTATACATATAAGTATGAGACTGACCTGAGCGTTTTGTTTCCATTTCTGGACCGTTTGTCGTCTTTGGGCAATCGCAGGTAGTCTTGATCGCCCAACAGGAACAGGTCCTTGGATATGATCATTGTCGAAGCGGTCGTGGAGGCAGTGGTATCGCTAATCGTGGCGGCCGATGTTGGCAGTAAGAAAAAAATTAATACGATTCAACGGATCGAAAAAAACGTGCTGGACGTTCCTAAGTGGAGCCCTCTCATTGGAATGGGGAAAAAAAAAATCGTTAGGTAAACTGGATATTATATTCACGGCGGCGGTGACGGTGGTTTTTACGTGTTTTTCCGCGAGTGTAATTCGGACAGATTAAAAAAAAAAAATGTTCGTATGCCGGAGTCGTGTGATTTGCGTCGGCTTTTTTTCGCGTAAGTATAATAATAATTTAATTTTAATTTGCGTGATTTCCGTTCGGATCGACGGTGACGGTTTCTGTGCAATCACGACCGATGGTGCGATTTTGGTTTTGCAATAATACGCGTAGATATTATTGGGACGACCGTACGCGGAAATACGAACGTGTGTAGCTTTCGGGCAGACCGCTGCGGTGGCGGCACTCCTAACACACTGACAATGTGAAACACTGAACCAGATAGAGACGACTGCGTTGGTTACCCGGTTCAGTCTCTAACGAAACCGCTCGCACGCAGCACACTCACCCGGGCGGCGGCAGTGGCGGCGGTTCCGGCGGCGGCCACCGGCCAAAGCGATACCTGGCGGATAATCGGCAAAGCACGCGCACGTGCGATCGTCGTCGTCGTCGTCGCCACCTCCTCCTTATCGGTGCGCGAACTTAAAACTCAAATCCACTCCATAACACTATGCAAGAGATAGATATAATAATGGATACGTCATCATATGATTATAGGTAATGCGGAATTTCATCCGTGGGCGCAAATCGAAGGGATGCTAAAATTATAAGCAGTTTTTTAGTTGTGTGCAGTGGTGATCAAAGCCGGCCCATCGATGTTAAAAATGTTACCCCCTCTGAAATTTGTAATGGATTTTCACACACGAGTATCTCGCGGTTGCCTGGTTCGAGAAATTGGGCACTTCGAGATTGACAGAATAGTCATACTGCACCAGAAAATTATGTAGGTATACGTCATTTTTTACAATAAGCATTCCATTTTTAACGGAGAGCTGCAGTTTTACTCCGTGATCACCAGATAGGTAGAGAAGTACTCCTTATAGCCGTATAGGGCATAGACTACTAGAAATTAAAGCACAAACTCATCGAAAACGTTTGTTATTTTTAAATAAAAACAGAATTGTAGATTCAATTTTAAATAATATGATTATGAATAAGAATGTAAATCTATGTACCCATAATGTATAAATCTCAGATTCTGATATTTTTAACCACCGATGAGATACTTGAACCTATATTTAAAGATTCAAACTAAACATTTCTAAATGAAAATTTTTAACGTCCATGTATATTTAAATTACATATAATATGTTGGTGGCTCTCGACTGTTGTAGGAAAGTCAAGAGTTCTCGTTGGTACGCTAAGAAAATCTTGGATTGAGGAAAAAAAAATTTGAAGCAGATAATGCATATTATGTAACATTCAATATTATTTAGGTACATAGTAATGAATAAATACGCGTAGATACGATGGCAACTTAAAATATTTGAGATTGATGTTAAGATATTACCAATATGAAGTCTGGAGCCTGATATATGGCCGTCTTATTATTAATTTCAAACAACACCCAAAAATTAAAGTATTTAAACCAGTGGCGTATTCAGGATTTGGGAGAGGGAGGCTAAATTAAGTTAATCAAGATTTGGTATCCGTTATCTTATACTATGTCGTTATTACTATATTCCGTAATCGTATAATAACCTCTACAAATAATATTGATAATACACAAAATGTTTTTTCTAATCCGTTTTCAGAAATATCACGGTTTTTACTTTGCTTTTTATCATTATAAGATTAATACCATGCCAAGACCATTAGGTCTTGACTGTGAATAAAATTCCCTTCGCTAATATTTTATTATTACAAAATGTATGCTTAATGTTATAATTATATTATATTATGCTTAATAATATCAGCAGTACCTATGTTACATTCTTTAATTTTTAAATAAGGAGCACTCTGTACTCACCCGTACGATTGGACCACCATTGTTCACCATTATAATGTACAATAGAAAACCCGGATACTCTTAAATTCTCTAATGATGGTTATACATTTTACGTATTACTAAAGCGAGTAAAAAAAACTACAAAAAATTAGAACATACTTATATTTAATTAACATACTGTACATTTTTATGTACTAGCTTTGGGTTAAATTTAAACAAATATGTGCTTGTTTAATTCAAATTGGTTGAAATATTTAAATTCTTTTTTTTTTAAATAAATAAAATTAAAGTGAGTTTAAACGTTTTACTCGTATTTGACATTAAATTAAAATTAAATTTAAAAACGACTTTGTAATATAACTAATTATTAAGTCCTGTTTTTAAAGCATTTGTTTTCCTTGTTATATTAACTTACTTATCATGACTTTTCGTAGAACTGAGTGCTTGTGAATTAGTTCGTTGTATGAAATAGGCAATAGGTTAAATTTAATAAAAACATTTTGAAAATGTCACAATATAAATAAGGGTTGAGGTCTTTAAGTGTTAATAATTATAGGTTAAGATAAATATATGCATTTTGCATTACCTATATTATAATACCTACTATATTATGTAAACGTTATTCTTTACAACGTGTGTAAGTCTTTGCTTTTCTTACAAAAATATTTCGAGTTCTATAAATGATACACTATTTAATTAAGTGTTTAGAATACATATAAAATTAAAGTTAATTCATTATTCATTAGTATTAGGGCTGCCGGTTACAACTCACGACTCACATTTTCAAAAACGTTTAACTTCATCAAATTTCTAAAAAAGTTCATACAAAATATGTATAAATATATGGATTTTTTTCTTGTAATTATAGATAGTTAATATTTTTCTATTATTCATCTAAAAAACATTTTTAGTTATTTTAATTCATTGCATTCATAATTCATAATAAATAAAATTACTTGAAAACCTAAATTAATTTTTGTATGTTTCACGAAAATTGTTATTTATAAATATTAATTTAATTTATTTTAAAATTGAAAATAAGTTTTATTTATTTATTACATAGGTACATTTCATATAGGTATACAAGTAATGGGAAAATTGAGAAAAATGTTCTCCCAATGGGGAAAATATGTGAACTTGAATCCAAATTTATTATGAATTATGAATTTTGAATTTATGACTATGCAATCAATTTTTACTGTTATTAGTTAAATATTTGCTGTTTGGTTATGAATTGTAAAAAGTCAAGTAGTAATGTACTTATTATGTTTATAATGTAAATTGGTTGATAATTATTATTAAATCCATGAGATAGGTAGAATAAAAATATACATTTAATATTCATGAGTGACTCGTGAAATTTTTTTATAAGTGATTTCTACATATCTTAAAAATCCTTAAATTAATTATAACACTATTAATGAACATAACTTTGTATTTATAAATGTTTTTGAATGTAGGACTGATGTTACACAATTAAAGTAGGTACTTGAAGATTATTAATAGATTGTACAAACATCAAAGTTGGTTATAATTAGATGTCTAATTGTATAAGAGAATTAAACAATCAATTCAAGGAGTATCTATTGATATATACCGATGTTTCGTATTTTTATATTTCCAACTGCAATTTGATGTCTTGGTAGTAGCATAAATTTATACGTGATATTATGATAAATAAATATTTAATACGTTAATTTTATTATTTACAAATCTTCCTAATAATAAACTTCGAAAAAAAGATCTTTAAAAATATCATACACATTCAAGTATTTTGAGTTATATATTACCGAAGTTATTTAAAAATTATTTCAAAAATCGGAAACCAATGTGACCTAACTTTTTTATTTTCAATAAGAAAAAATTGACAGAATCCAACTGTTTTATGATGCGTGATTGTTTTTCCTGTTGTTTTTGATCATTGAAATTTTATATTTTATTTTTTTTTGTACACTTTGTTTTGTATGACCACCACGCTATGTAAAACTAAAAATGTCCTGAATTTTAGTCCATTAATAAATAGTGGACTCTTTAACATATTATAATTATTGTCGTTGAACGGAAAAAAACTTACTGTATGTGAGATTGATAAATTGAGGATTTGGTACTCCTGGATTCGGAAAAAAACTAGTTTAATTAGGTATATTAAAAAAAAACTCCAATACCTATGTTATTTTTCGAGTTTCTTTTATGATTAATGAATTATGAAATACATAATCTCTCATGACGTATAAAGTATAATACGTAAGTTTGACTTAAAGCATTTTTGATATTATGATGTGTATATTTATTTTTATAAAAGCGGATCCGGTGAAGTCAAAGGCCATTGTGAATGACACAATTTAACTTATAAATATTTTTTTAAGTTTTTAGTTTACATTCGTTACAGACTACAGTAAGTGAATTACCAACTATATTACATTAGATTAAATATATGTCTTAAAATAAGTAAGTATTTATTGTGTTGTTGAAGAGATTTACTAAGTTTTTAATATCATATATAACATTTTGTGATAACAGATAACAATTTTAAGACCTGAAATCTCCTTTTAGACTTCTAAGTGAAAAATATCAAAAAGATAATAATTTATTATTAGGTAATATATGTTTTAATAATATTATAGGGGTCTACCTATGAACTATGATTAGTGATTACATTAGAAAAAATGTAAAATAAAAATAATAATAATTGGTAAAATATTTAATTTCATTATATCGTTGTAAGTGTGTCGGCGCCTAAACGGATTTAAGCTTTACGATTACTAGTGCTTTATTAATTTAACACTTTTAAAGCGGTTTCGTAAAGTATTTCTGTTTAAACTTCTCAGTAGTTTCTGAATAAATCATAATATATAAGTGCACAACGGCGAAGAAAATGTGTACAGGAACACGCTATAGTAAACCCATTAATTGATAAACCGAAATTAGATTCTTTCAACAATACGGCGCTTAAGTTAAAAATAATAATATATTTCACTATAATTCTGTGCCGACTAGCGATATGATCTAAGTAAAGAGATGTTATACCAAATGCTCAATCCCTGATTTAAATATTGTCGGCTGTAAATAGTGTAGACATTAGGCAGTGATTATTCGTTTTCGATTATTAAAGTATTTATTTTAACAATATAATAATATTATATAGGTTATAATTAATATATTATATAATACAATTATTCATGAACACAAGTACGTATATAACATTAGGGCCTATATGCGTGTTGTTTTTTTTTATTTATAACGTCTTATAAAGCTATAAAGTTATAAGTTATTAAAATAACATGAAATGTATTATATTATATATTATTATTATGCAGTTGCATTTACAAAATAGTGAAACATTAAAAATATTAGATTCCGAATGAATTAATTTGTTTTCTATAACTTTAAATTTTAATATTATATGTGTAGTTTTATCGTAAAAATCAATTTAGAATGTAGCTGAGCTGTTTGCTCAACAACAGACAACAATTAATCACATAATCTACTCATAAACATTAAACATACACTCACACTTGTAATATAATTTTAAACATTTCTACTCTTTTCGTAATTATTTACTAAGTGAATATTATTCTTAATACTCCAGAGATTATAGAATTTGAGTATGTTTTGATTGTAAATATATGAGTATTATAGTTTTAGTAAATTTATTTTATATGCATTTATTAGGTAATCCAAGACGACTTTCTAATTTCTATCAATACGTTATCTATTATAAGTGTCATTATAAAAAAGAAAAAATAATATTGTTAAAATATGAAATGTTGTAATTTTTATTTTACTAAAGCTTTAAATGTCACAAACGAAATAAGGCAGATTATAATATGTCACACCGATTAAAACCTTATAATATTTTGTTCATCGATTATAACTGAACGTCATCAAAAGTACCTAATATAAAAAACTCCGTATAGGTCCTATATGTTCTATAGGTTCTAGATAATTATGAAGTGTAACTATATCTGTCTCTCTGCAATGACTTTATATTTTGTATCTTTTAAAAAAAAATGTATTTGAAGTAATCTATACAATCTATACACTTTCTTATTATAGTAAGTAGGTTTGATAGGTGACAAGTAAGAATAATTTGAGTAATGAGATTAGGGAAGATACCCAGTGCCCAGTGGTAGTACCCTATATATTTTGTATCTTTACTTATCATTCGTCTCTTTAAATTATTTCGTTTAACTGTGGATGTGGAAGATATTGTAACGTCGTGACATACATGTGCGTGTAACCTTACAAGAAGAATAGGTGTCGATAAAGTTGATTTTTTTACACATTCAATGCCCTCGTTATTTTTCGTTTCACTAGTATGTCAAAGAACTCACAAAAAAAAAAAAAAATCTGGTGAAATCTGTTTATAGGTACCATGAAAATTTGATTTTAGTTTCTAGTTTGGATGGGATATTTTTATAATTCGTTATTTTTGAGATAATTTTTAATATTTTTTTATAATTCTTTTGTAACAGCAAATCATTTTTTTCTGTCAATTATAAACAGTTACAATACTATATTTTCCCAAAATATTGAAATTATTCTACACAAAATAAGTTATTAGTTAAAATAATACAATACATAATTATTAATGATTCAGATTACAATAATGCGCATGTGCCCATATTATTTACGTCAAAATAATTTTATTGCTCGTAAATCATTTGGTTTATGCATATATTGTAGAATGAATTTAAACCTTATGTTACATTGATTACTGCTGAACGAAAAATATTTAAAAATAATAAACTAATCAATAAGTGCCTACTCACATTATACAATATAATGTTTTTTAGAAAGTTGAGAATGTTTGTCAATTTTACACTTATAAGTACCATGGAAATAATCGACATTACTAATCTTTTAATTTGTATAAATACACACACACACAACTATTTATACCTATTTTTAATCACTATATTTGAATGAAAATATTCGTTCATATTATTTTGTTAATCATTTTTTTGTGGGCGTTTTATACAATTTATTGGCATTAGGTAAATTGGCGTCATATTATATTGATCTATAGGTTATTTAATAACTAATACTTCTTAATAACTTCTTATATTTCGATTAATTCTTATTATATCTCATGAATAATTCAATTTTATTTACAAGGATTTCAGTTTCTTATATTCAAATTAAAATATATCATCCTTATCCTCATCTATATTAGACTACTTAATTGTATATCTATAAATTATAATATTATATAATATTTATACTGTTACTACATTATATTATTGCAATATTGCAATTAATAAGTGTTTATATTCTTGTTAATACTTCTCATTTTTTTTCCTAAATTTAATTTGGGCATCAGTTTTTTTAAACTCATCGTTAACTAACTAGTGTAATTTATACTGTCTTTAACCTTCAACTACTTTAATAATTTCAAATTTGTATAATATATATATATACATATATATTATTATCTGTAGAGACAGAACAGTTTCATTTTCAAGAACACTTATGGGATGCACCGAATTTCAGACTTATGTACAGGATGGTTCGTTTTAAACATAAAAAACATCACCCCAATATTTGTTTCGTTTTGAACAATTTTTTTAAAATAAAAATCAAATATATTTAAACTTATGCAATAATTTTTTAATAACATAATGTATTATTTATTTGAGGGAGTTCTATTATGACAACTCATATTTTTAATATCTTACGTATAAATCAAAATATTAGTTTTATATATAAATCATTGAACAAATAGATTTTCGTTTATTAGCATTTAAAGTTAAGCCGTTGGTGTACAACAGTTTACAATTCCCCAGATGTTTTAAAACTTTAAAATAGTGAAAAATGAGATTTTCACAAGTATATATGAATATAAGAACTGACAAAAATTGACCAGGAACAATAAATGTTCTATAACAAAAATAATTTCCCTGTATATATGATAATATCATATCATATAAGTTCGTTACGATTATTGTATCCTTAAAATTTAAATCGTTTATGCATACATGCAGCAGAATATATATAACCATGCGTTTTATTTATTTTTTGGACCCATTATATCTTGTTATTTATCAGACATACTCTTGCACACTTATTATATAATAAAATGTGTTTAATTAAAAAAAAAAACATCAATTACAAATTATTTGTCACATTTTTTTTTATTGTAATATAAAGTACGATAATACTATGATATGGTTACATTTTTCACTTGCATTACCTAATGTTATAGGTACAAGGTACCTGAATATTCAATAATACTATTATATTTTTTCAATTGGGTGTTTAATTTTTGGGTGGTAAGAACTAAGAGTTGATATTTAGTAATTTAGATATAGGGAGTTAATTTATTTATGTCTTAACTACCTATTTCAAAATATCATGTTTCACGAAGATTTGTTTTTTTCTACGAATATGTATTTATTTTTATTTCATTATTTATTTATTCAGCCAAGACAATATTACAATTAATTTACTGAAATAAAATACATTAATAATAGCTGATAGGTATATCGAATGAGCTGTAAGCTCATATCTGTTTTACGGAGTTTAATAGGTAATGATATTAAAATTCGTAATATAGTGAAAAACTTAAACAAATAAAAATATGATTTAATTAAATAAACATAGGACACTATAATTATATACTTAAGAAATAAAGGTATAGGTATAGGTATTAAACTATTAAATAATAAATATGTTAATCTATCAATTACATTAAATAAGCTTTCGTGGTTAAACGGGATACAATACAGAAATAGCATTGCCTTTACATATAAATTTAACTAAAATTCAAAAAAAAAGAAAACATTGATCTAGGTAAGTGTAGTTGTTGAATAATATTGAGTTATTGAAATGACACTATAGTATAATACTATTTGCAATACGTGATTAAAAAGTATCCTGGCCAATAGCCATGTTATTATAGGATTTTTATACTCATAAAAAAATATCCACGTGCCGTTGGTATAATATTTCAGTTATGATTTTGAATGTATTGGTTTATAAATATATTAATGCATTGATTAGTTACTTAGATAGCATTATCATATTAATGTTAATTAAAGTAAACTATTCTAAATTTAAACATTTTCTGTTCTTAAACGCATATATATAAGTATTATATATATATATATATTCCAGACTATTTTGTTGTAAATACATAATAATATCAATATGGAACTAATAATTTCACACGTTCCGTGTGGTGTAAAATCATTCATCTAGTAATATTTTCATTTTCAAACAGTTAAATAGTCCAAGGTCAAACATCTATTGTTGATGATAATTGAAGACTTTTGAATTGTTTTCCTATGAGCATATATTATACTATAATATATTATATTGAAAGTTCATTAAACTAAACCATGGTCAGATGGGTTCATTGAGATGGTTGTCCTATAGTAGGTCCTAGATAATTTCACACCTTCTCTATCTTTCCGAAGTTTCTTTAGAAAACCATAGAAGAAATTAATTTTATTATATTATGCAATTTTCACTGTTTATGAAGTAATAATATTAAAATTTTTTTCTTTCAGAAAGTTTAGTAGCGGCGATTCATTATATATTTAACTACCTGATAACCAAGTTTTTATTTTTTTTATTTTTTTTAAGTGTATAGAAACTTATCATAATTATTGCATTTGCATTATTATGGATATGTCATAAAATATAAGATATATTAAACTTTTAAAACTTAGTTTTAATATTGACTTCAGAGAAATGCATTTTTTAGTTTACAACATTTAGTTTACCTAAATATTATGATAAGCTAATTCTCATGCTTAAGACCTTAGGCACCTCTCGATAAATTCTTAACAGACATAAAATTTGTCAGGTTATTCGATTACATTATTGCTTTCATCACTATGTAATATATTGTTACTACTTGATTTGCTATATTGCAATATCTAATAATAATATATAATAATATATTTATATATTGAAAAAAATAACGAATTATTGTCAATGTAGTATGTAGGAAACTGGACATTCAAAATAAATATAATTAATAATAATAAAAATATAACATATTATAACTATTATAACTATTCTTTATGATTGTATAGACAATCCGAAAGCTTTAAAACGTATCATTTTTTTTTTTTTTTTTTTTTTGATTAAATAATTTACATTTTTTAACTTTGAAAACTTAATTTATTGCATGTAAAATATTTAATCAGTTGATAATTACTACGCAATGAAACAGTCTAACAAATTCAAAAAATGTTTTTGTATAATATTATAATATACTAGTATGTATATTAATATGTATACCTAATAATGGATATATAATGCCTATAGTCTATTAATTTACTATATATCTAAATACCTATTTTCTTCTAAGAATAATTAGGCTATAATAATATAACAAAAGGTAATTCAATATTAAGGATTTTTGATAAAAGTAATTAAATCATTGGAAAATTATCCATAGGTTCAAAATTTAAAAACTATGAGATACTGTTACCATGTAGATATTACTATTATTACGAGTACTATATATTATAACCTTAAGACATAGATCGCGTATATTGGATCTAAGACTATAACTAACTGTTATCAATCATTTTCACTATGATATTTGTATATGTTGGCATGAAAATTTTAATAACACTACATACGTAAGTATTGTATTCAGTATTATATAATATGACTTTGCATTATTAATTATTATACAATTATAATAATTCTTTTATTTTTTTTTCAAAACTTGTGAAATAAAATTGAGTATATATAGCTTACAGAGCATCACCTGTCACTTACAGTTGATATTATTTTTAGCTTAATTTCTCGATATAAATTTGCAACCAGGGTCAACTTGAGACACTAGTCCCACTACATTTTAAACATAATGACCCTGACGTCCTGTCCGTATTTAAGTGAGGAGTGTTTGATTTAAACTAGATAATGAATTCTGTGGGTAGTGTGATCTAATAAACACTATTGAATATTATAATATGTTTTAATATTCTGAAATGGCTCACTTGATTAGTTCTTGGGAAATTTATTGCTGATTATCCAAAGAAACGATAAATATAATAGTTGCAATAAGATATAAATATAAATCTTTAGTGGTATAAAAAATTTTCACGTTATGATTTCGAATCTAAAAAAAACTAAAAATTACACTTAGGCACTTCCAAAACGATTGGTTCAAACAACGTACGGTAATTGACGATTGTTAAAGAATCGTGATTAGTGCTTGAAGTGATCTTGAACTATAACTTGTTCTATATTTCTTTATATTAAACGTGTTGGGAGATAAAAAACAATAGCTATACTCAGCTATAGTGATATAATTTCTGTCTAGTTGATTTCACTTTAGGGTTTATAACATTGTAATAGACGTAATAGTTTTTGCACAAAATCACTGTTCAAGGCAACAATAAAATATAGATGTTTATGTATTGAAAATTTCACATTTATATTTTAATATAAATGTGATTTCAAAGAAGTCTGCACTAATCTATCATAGTTGATGATGTAAGATAGTTAAATAATTAATATTTTAATTAAGTAAAAAGACAATAAACATAATACCTTACAGAACAATTATTTCAACAATATTTAATTCCGTTTGTTTAGATCAGTGCCTAACCATAGGTACCTATCTAGGTAAAATTTATACAACGTTATTTAATCCTTACGTCACTAATGAAATTCGTGTGTTTTATTAATGGCCATGAAATATCTTATCTTGTTTTGTAATAACACTTTCAATTACATTTGTTATCATGTTCTTTATAAACTATAAACTCACCTTATTTTCACGGGCAAAATTAAGTTTGAACCACTTATCTTAAATAAAATTATTTATCTCTTATCATATACCTCGTGCTTTTTTTTTGTACCCATGATATTAAACATATTTTTTAGTAGCACAAAAGCTTATTTTTTTGTATTCGATTTTACTGATTTTAGCCATTCCTAGTTTTAATCTATTCACCCGATAAAACCTTATTTATTAGGTAGTAGGTTTAATTAAACTATTTTTTCTATTCACAATTTAATTTAAGTAATATAATATTAGTATTTAGTGATTGAAAACGTATAGAACTATATGAATGTCTTGTTAAATTTCCATTTATGTATTGTATTTTGTTTCTTAATAATCAAAGTGCAATATTACTATTGTAATTATAATAGTATTAGTTGCTGAAATAAAAATTTTACTATTATAGTTATTCTAAAATGAATATAAACCAAGGTAAGTTGTATGTATACTTTCATTATCATATTATTATTAGTTATATCCAATAATTACCTATATGTTTGTAGTTTGTTATGAAATTAAACTTTTATAAAACAATAAATAGGTATAGGTACTTAGAAAATATTTGTTATTATGAAACAATAAGAAGAAAATAATAATAATCCGTTTATATCGTGTGTAAATGGTTTTTTTTTCATATAGTAATGTATGCTTGAGTTTTGTATTCAAATCAGACAAGCTTATAATTTATTCATATGATTTTGTTTCGTTAAAGATTCGTTACCTACATAATTTCTTAGTTTAAGAATACTTAACTGCAGCCCATACACCGTACTTTTATATGACACTTAAATATTAAAATCCTATTTCTAGTTAGGCTAGGTTAGGTATACACTAAAAACTATATACATACACAATTTTGTTTATATATAAACAAATCAATAAAAACTAGAAATATGTTTTATATTTTTTATTTTTTATTTCCTAAGTCTCAATACCAGCCTGCAGTCTTAAACTGGTTCTATGTTCTATTTCATAGTAAACTAAAAATACGTCTAATTATCCATAATCACAAAAAAATGTAGAGAACTTTTTTTATGTTACTTATACTTGAAAACTTAAGCACAACCATGAACCCGCGGTCTATTTATATAATATAATATACAACACCTAAAAGTCTAAGACCCAAATCTATAAAATATTACGTTTTATTAAAAAAACGAATTATTAAATATCTATACATGGGTGTTTTTTTTTTATTTGACATTTTTTCCAAGTAAGTAATCGGGTCAATAAACGCGTCATTTATATATAGCCAATCAAAAGACATAGAATTCTACTACCCTTAAATGTTCGACTGATTTTTTTAATAAAGTAAGTTTAGGTGTTTTGAAAATAAAATTTTAAAATCGATATTGCACTAATCATCACTTATTTTGTTACTTTATTAGTATCTACTCGTGTATGAATCTAAATAGATACTTGGGTACCTAATCTAATGACGTACTATACAAATTGGTATAAAAAAACGTGTTTTAATATACTTTGAACTGTAGTGTCAACATTAAATTAGACCAAACCCCAATTTGTCATATTATAGTTACAATTATTCATTCGTTTATTTTTTTTACTATTATGATTTATTACCAGGCCTTGATTCGGGTTTTCGTCCAAATATGTTTTTAGCCGTTTATTTGAACCGGATTGGGATTGGTCAAATTATGTATTTGTTCATTGTATATAGCATCTATACAAATTAAATATAAATTTTATGATATATGATATGTATATATATATATTGACATATTGTGTATTTGTATGTTACTATTCTTCTGACCTCAACCTCTCATTGAAAACGAGAAAGATACCCATTTTAATTCATCTATTTAATAAATTATTTTCAAGGTTTAGTTATTTTACAAATACGGTTTAAAAAGCTCTATTTAGATACAGTTTAAGCAAGTACCTTTTTGAACATAAAAAAAACAAATGTATTATGGGGTTATTAAAGATTACTTAAAGATTGGGTACGGATCTATTTCCAAACCTAATGTTGTTGAACTAAATATATTTTTGATAAATTTATATAATAATGTTTAGGTGTACAATATAATACTTTTGCTTTAATTTTAATAATTTTTTTTTTGTATTAAATAACAACCATTTATAATTTGTTATGTTTTTGAAATATTAAAGATTTAAATCTCTTCTGTAATGTTTTAATAATTAGAGCACTTCAAATTGTCATAGTTTTGTTTTTGATTTTTATTGGTTATTTTTTTTTAAATTATTCAATTGTTGTTATAATGTAAAGTTGGAGAAGGGGTGGTTTATATGAATAGTTTTTCAAGTAGAATTGTAGGCTGTTTCAGTTTTTTAAAATATTATTTTTCAACTTTTGTATAGTAACACATACTTTAAAAATATGTAAACTTATATTTATTTTACATTTGACAATATGGCGTAGTAATAAAAACGAATAAATATCATAAATTGAACCTTTAGAGTTTGCTGGAACCATTGAATGAATATGATCAAAATGTTATCACCTCATTTTTATATTTTAAAGGGTGATTGTGATTTGGTAACAAAGAGTAAAATAACTTGTATTCAATATGTGAGAATGATTTTTTCGATAATGATTAAATATTTTGTTACATACCATTTATTTATAATATGTATATCTAAAAGATTTCATTTTTTATCATAAAATTCCTGGTGATTTAATATCAATTCATTATTTCATAAAAAATAGATTATGCATAATATAGAATAGTATAATATTTCAAAAACAAACGAATTTATAAAAATCCATACCTACAATTAATTTTTTTGTATTTATGCATTAGAAATCCTATCATACATTTTATTTTAAACATTATAAATTATAATGATAAGTTATCATTGATGGCCATAGAGAAAGAAATGTATGATGATATTCTGAATTGGGTATTAGTACTTCCATTCAATTATAATTAGTAAAAATGTGATCGACACAGAAAGTACTTAAATTTTAAAAATTATAAAGGAATTTTGATAGTAATTACGAAATATAATATTAAAAGTGTTAATATTTTTAGTTTATGTATGCAATATTATTACTATAAAGTTCCTCGTACTAAATTGCTAAGCTATTAATATATTATGAAATTGAAAAATTAATATTTCACATTAAAATATTTTAACCTGTACATTTAATCATCTAAATAATTTTAAACGAGGCTATTAGTAAATTCTTTTGACTCATAAAAAAACATACAAACGTCATATATTTTGCTTTTGAGAACAATCTAGTTAAGACAAAGGAGTTGAATTATTTAGTCTAAAGTAGTTACCCATAACATATACAGCTTAGTTAAATAGGTATAAGTAGCCAAGTAGGTGTTATATTGATACAAAATAAAATACACATTATGCAGGTGATTATTGGTAAAGTTACCACAGAGTGATAAAACCAAAAAAAGATACAAATATAATATTATATTTATCCATATTATGGACATGAGTCACCGGTGTGTTAAATGTTAGTTGTAGATACCTATTGATTTAAATTTTTTTTAGAAACAACCTTGCAGTATACAAATGAATAGTCTACTTGGTATAATAATTATTTTGTGTTGATTTATCTATTCACTATTGAGAAGGTCAGTTATTTTTTCGCAATTCTTTCACAGGTATTTACGCGTAGGACAGTGGTTATGTGCATGGTTGTATCCAGCATTGTTTCTGTAGTGGGGAAAGATATGGAGAAGTATTTGAAGATACTTAAGGACCACTAAAAAAAAAAAAACAAATAACATGTTAAAATGTTAATGAGGTATAACATTTACATCAGTATGCTGCAATTTCAATAGTTCATCGATAATCGGGTATGACTATGTGAATGATGTTGTTTTGCAGATTCGAAAAAAGTAAAATAGTAAAAAGTAAACTTGTATTATAAAATATGTTTACCCAGTATATATATATTAATTTTTAAGCTTGAGAGGCCAATCAGGACATTATTTTGTTGTCAATACTAAATTTTTCCTTCTCTGTTATATTTTCATGTAATTTCCATTTTAATTATATTATTATAATTTTTTTATTTATTTACTATATAAAATATACGGGTGGGGGTTGTCTGGCCGAAAATCTAGTGGCCGAAGGTTTTGTGATCGAAAAAAATAATATCGAAAATTTAAATGGTCGAAATGTTATGTAATCGATTGAGTTAAATATTTCAAAAAAAAAAAAAAACACAAAAGTAAATAATTAAAAAAAATTAACTAAAATAGGTATTATATTATTTAAAAAAAAAATTGTAGTAAAATATTAAAATAATTAGTAGGTATAGATACTAGTATTACTTGTAAGTTTTAGTATAAATAATATAATATAAGTAATTAAAATTTTAAATTTTGAACTATTCCTCTTAAATACTCTAATAAATCACAACCTGGATCAGCTATCGTATGCACGTATCGTATACACGTATCGTAATGCACGGGGAGGACCGAGGAGAGTGTTACTTGTTATCGAATATTCTCGATTATTGAGTGTAGTATAACCCGTATAGTCTAGATAGTAGATATAATTATTATTATTATACCATACACAAATGATACTATTATGTGATAATATTATTCTGTGAAAGTTTACCTTAGATGATTATTTGTTTTTAGAAAAAAAAAATTAAACACACAATATTTATTTTGTTTATTAAAAAATCTCAGTAGGTCCAATGGCACAAATAATCATTATCTTTACTTCGACCGAAAAACCCATTCGACCACAAAATATTTCGACTATATTAATAAAATATTCGACCATCTGTTTTTCCACATGACCACATGACATTTCGATCGCTTTTTTTCGATCACTAAACCTTCAACCAAATTACCTTCGACCAAATGTGTGTATAAATAACAACTAACTTCGTTCTTTTTTTCTGAAAAAAATTTGTTGTTTCTATGTTTGTTTTAATGAATTTAACGTTTTTCGTTTTCCATCAAGAATATTCAAGACTTAAGATTTAAAGCTATCCGGCATATCAAATTATTTTTATATCCGTTTAAGTAATTCACCCATTAAACCCATTAACTTCTAAATTCAATACTAAAACCATGAACAACCAAACATTTATCTTACGGGGCGTAAATTCATTTTTGCTAAAACTCTAATGAGTAATAAAAATAAATATCAAAATTGTTTAAATTAGAACTATCCAAAATAATTTCCGTTCTTCAAAAAGAAACTTAATATTTTAATTCATTTTTCTGTTCACTGTTGTAGTCGAAATTATCAAAAATAAAGCAGCAAAAAATAATATATATCTTTTTAGTCTTTTAGATGACCTAGTAAATTTTTTAAACAGCTATTAAAAGCTACTTGCATGCCCATAAAACACTCAATTTATGCTCCTTATAGGGAAGTATAAGACATAACTCTTAGGTATATTAAAATATATATACTATGTCGTGTTAAATTCAGAAAACTGGCGGATGACGTAGGTAGAGTATTATAAACAAAAAATAATTACCACTGGATAAGGTTCGACCAAATGTTCTAAATGAAAAAAAAAACTAGATGGTTTAAGTGTTTTCAGTGGGTGTTAATAATAATAATAATAAATAACTACATAGCGAGAAATTGTATACAATTAATTAATTGAATGTGTATTTATGTATATTTCGACTCTATAGAGACGTGATGGCATTTATGGTTGATATTAAAAAAAAAATTGATACTTTAATATTTCTCAAAAAAAACCACTACGAAACTACTACGGAAAATAGAAATATATACAATTGTGTCGGTGTCTTATAAAAGTTATTGAGCTTGTAATAGATTTAATTAAGTACCCATTCATAACTGATAATAAATTGCATTCGTCCAAGTATATATATATAAATATTAATATTATCACTTTTATTATTGTTTATTGTACTCACATGTTATATAATTAAACGAAATACGTATGTATACATTGCGTACGTCGTATATACGTCATGTAACACATATTATAGTTAAATCTGTTGTTTTAGAAACGAATTTTGAATGTGGGCTTATACAATGTAACGCTGAGGTATATAATACATAAATATATATAGTCTATATTATATAATTGAATAAGTAAAGACCATTATACTATACTATTATGATATAATTTAAAATACATAAGGTACTATATACTTTTCTAAATTAAAAGCATTCTTGTCCAAGAAAAAAAAATATTAATTGTATATACTTTTGTTGATTTTTTTTTAATTCGTAGCTACAGTGTGCATATACAATATATATATATATATATATATATATATATTTACTATAGTATACTATTTGTATACTTTAAAATTAGTTTAAATCTTAGAATATTAAAGTTTATACAATATGCTAACTGTGCGATTCGACTTTGCCCAGGAAAAATGAACAAACACAAATTATGTTTATAGGTATATACTTCACGGTTGGTTCACGGACAAATCGGTATCGATGTACCTCATTTGGTGAACTGATTCAACCGAGATATAGCACTTTATTTATTTAATAGATCTATTATTAACGTGGTTTAAATTACTCTCTAAACTCTCCTGATATATCTAAATTAATCCTTGTAACTTTTGTCTAAATTGCACGGTGGATCAAAACGTCCATACACATTTCTTTTTAAATTATATTTCTGTAACTACTAATGGCAAATTAAAAAAAAAGTTATTCGATTTCCGTGGGCCAAAATAAAATTCATTTGAAAAATATTAAAAATACATAGGCACGGTTTTTTTTTTTTTTATAAACATTCAAAGTTTGAATTTTGACAACATACGTAAAAATTACGAAAATTCACAGATTATTTTAAGCTAGAAATTCATAAAAAGTGTTAAGTGTTCTTTTTAAATCCAAGACTTGAAAATTTTTATAATCTATAATATATCCTAGACAGATTAATCGTCTCCGTTCAGAATAGTTTTACGTATACAATGATATAAAATATAATATCATTGGATTCAAATTTAATTCCATCCATTACAGTAACCGGCCACTTGTAACATACCGTACAGCAGATCGACATCCACGACTTACCGCTTTTTATATATTTCCGTTACCTTTATATAGTCACAGTCGTTGTAATAACATAATATGATATTGTACCACCATTTGTATCCTCCCTCAAGGGGAATCATACTTTGTATATTTGGTCGTCAAAAATTACATTTGATTTCACTCTTCTCGTGTATATTAGCCCAAATTGCGTGTTAGCATGTATGCCGGGTGGTCCACGTACAAATATATAATTTTTATGTATATTAAACGATTCCGATCGAACGCTAACCACAAGAGCGGTGTGCGAATGTCGTTTTTGGATTGTAAGTGGTACACGATAAAATCCATAATATTGTTATTGTGTTGACGTTCTTGTTTCACTGCAGCAGTGATTCGTACGTATATTTTTTTTTTACGTTTTCAGTCATTTTCTGCAGCGTTAATATATTGCATAATATATTATTTATTTTTTTATCTCATATGCATATAGCGGATGTATATTATTATACAATGTATAGGTAAAGATAGTTTATCCACCGTGCACGCGTGTGACGCGTACGCTTCAAACGATAGAAAGTGCATCATTTATGTAATTAATTTATGGGGAAGCCACAAAAAAAAATGATAAATCGTGTTGTATTCATTACTTACATATTATTTACCTACTATAACTATTGTGCATTAAACGGTTTTTTTGTGATTTTGTTTTAATTTTTCAAAAATTAGGTATTTACATAATGTTAATAATAAGATACCTACCTCCTATTAATTATTATATAGACATATTGAATAATTAAACATTGTTATTTTAAAAATATTTGTTTTTAAGTTGAATAGGTGTAGGTACATGTAATATTATGTTTTTTTTAATTGTATCTGGATTGGTATCGATTATTGAATTTTTTTTTTGTTATTTGCATAAATTATTTAAATGTGAGACACCCAAGTTATACTATAATCTAAACATTAATAAATTGATAAGTTTTAATTGATTATTATTTTAACAACAATACTTAAAACAGATTGCTTTAAAAATGTAATAAAAAAAAAACCATTACCTATATTAATCATTATGTAAGTATACAAGATTTAAAATAGGGTAACTATCTTTTTGTTAAATAATTTTACGGGTCTAGAATTTATAACATTTATTCAAAATATACCATGGATTTTTAAAGAGATTTTGCAAAAAATAAGGTAAACAATTATTATTTGTGAGAATTTTTTTGTTACAAATGAACAATAGATATTTACTAGTTTTAATAACTTGGGTGTAACAAATTTAAATCTAATGCATGATTCAATTGTGGTTATACTATTATAGCTTTATTTACCGTTAAAAGTTCAATGATAACCTCACTAACTCATAACGTAATATTTTATTTGTTAAGATGATGTCATTATACTTTTGTTTTCTCTCTCTGACTCATATCCAACATAGACAAAACGTATTCACTCAAAATCATTTTTATTTTTTTATGGTTTCGTGTAATATAGAATAAAATCATAGAGAATTATATGTCAGAGGGTATAACATATTGAATTATCTCAAATCCGTTTGATATCCATTTAGATTTTCAACATTTTAATTTATTTTAATTTAAGTTGAATATAAAGTCAAGTAATAATTTAGGTTTATCTAATGTGTAAAATATATATAGATTAAATGAGCTTTTTTACTAAAACCTGATTTTAGAAACTTTTGTGCCAATTTTAATAAAAGTAATATTTATAGATTCCTATTAAGACTCTGGTGCTTTAAGCATATTTTTTGTTATAGAGTGGTATAAACATGAATTTCGTATTCTCTTAATCAAATATTATTTAATTTTTACGAGTATATACTACACTAGGTAAAGATCGTGCACTTCGTTGTCCCTAAAATAGCGAACTCTTATGACAAGTTATGACTAAACATTTCCAGTTAGGACTCTGGACACAATCGATTTTATATACAAATTACTAAAATAGGGCAGCCATTGGTTGCAGGAATACAATTTAAAAAAAAAATTGTATTGACTAGTTGTCCAATCATGCGTTGCTATTGATTTTTTTTTCGAATAAAAGAAAATTATATAAAATGTATTATTTGTTATTCGAAAGTATAACAAAAGGCAATGCCTTTAAGCTAGTAGCTATAACTTTAAAAAGATATACGACCGATTTTGACGAAAGTTTCAGATATATCAGGAAAGTTTAGAAATCAGTTTGGACCACGTTTGAATATATTTCAAGTGCTTTATTGTAAAATCCACCACTGGCGTATTGGCCACTTCATTCGAATTTGTAAACAAAGTGAAGTACAGCGATCCCGATTTCACAAGAACTAAAGTATTTACTAATACCGAAATCCACCAGTGTAATATCATATTTTATGGTTGTTCATTTTTATCGGAAAAATTTGGGTTGTAGTAAAATATAAAATCAATATGTCAAATTCTCAAAAATATTACCTTTATATAAGATTATTGTTGTTATATAATTGATTACCGATTCCACTCGGATATTTGGTACTCAAAAATGAGTTTTCGTTAATACGTTTTATCTATGTCACACTGCGTGTGACGAAAAACAAAACAAATATCACACCGACATTAGCATTTTATAGTTAAGTTTTTCTTATATCCTTAGTCACTCGATTAATATATTGATCTCACAGTAATGTATTTTATTATTATTGTTGTTACTGGTATGTAATAATTTTATTAATTGGCGCATCATAGAAGTTAAGTTTGATTTTTTTTTGTTCGCGATCGTTACCAATTATTATCTTTTGTTAGATGTATATGTATCATTATTATTACTATAGTATAGGATATACGACTCAATCCAATAAACTATTAGTTATGACAAACAATTTTTGATGCTACCAACAATTTATTTATTTTAAAACTAACAATATTTCCTTTAAATTTAAAACGTAGCATTACACTTTTCACAAATATATTTAATTGTTTACAATCTTATTAAAATCCATTCCAAATGCCACTGTTTCTGTGGGTTATGTTAAAATTTTGGATATTTAAAAAACGCTCACCAAATTAAACATCTAAAAAATATAATATGTCTAATATATTCAGTCTTTAATCTTATTTTTTTACATTAGATAGATATCTGTTAAATACATAGTAAATTAAAATAATATGCATTTTTATCAATATTGATTTTTCCTAAATTATTTGTGCGTTTCGTAATGCCGACCTTCAATTTAGTATTTCCTCTACAACTATTAAAGTGATATCTCGCAATTATTCGTTCTAATTAAAGATATTGTCCTCAAATTTAACATTCAGATGTTTTATTATGATTAATCACTTTTACATTAGTGTTGGTACATTTATAGACTATAGGTATTAACAATAAACATTATATTGTTATATTGTAAAATGTAAGGTATATAAAATTATAAAAAATTTCAATTTTCGGAAATTTTTATCAATCATTATCTAACTGAAAATTTTAAACGATTATTGATTCCTGATTAATATTTATCTTTTTTATTTTTTATAAAATATGGTCTTTAATGTCCTTTGGTCTTTCATATATATGTATGATTTTACAACTAGTAGGCGCCTAAATCTATTTTAATTTTTTTAATATCGCATTATTAGGTATATTATAATTTAAATGTTATTGTTATACTCTTATACTAAATGAAAAATAAATTAAGCCAATTATTCTTATATGATACGGCCAAGCGTATGAATTTTTTAATATTTGGACATAATGCACAATAATATATATTATTATATAATGAATATTATTTAAATGGCGTGTATGATCAATGCTTATGGACAGTGGCGGCGTGAATTATTTTATTTCATGAGGCAAAAGTACCTAATAAATCCATATCTCGATAATATAACGAAGATTACCTAATATTTACCCTAGTATGTTTGTGGTATGTGATTATGTGACTATGTGAGTGTAAATTATAAACTAGCCCTATAGGTCCTGGAGTCATTGGGATACCCACCCTCACTTTTGTATGAGGCAGCCGCCTCATAAAATAGCTATTCGCACCGCCACTGCTTATGGACTATGGTTACCGTTATAAAATAATAATTTTGATTTATATTTAAAACATAATGTGCTCAGAGGAAAGGTGACATAAGAATACTAAATATTTAGAGAATTTAATTTACAAGTACTGACACAATTTGGCCTGCGGATGTGATTGGTAAATTTTAAACGAAGTTTGCCGGGACAGATGAATGTTATATTAACTATTGTATATTATTCCTTTTTGTGCACCTATATATTGCCTATTGTATTTATTCGCCTTTAGGTTACAATAATAGTAGCCAAACAAATCATGAACTAACTATTCAGCTTGTTTTTGATTATACTATACTTACCTGTGTTCAATATAAAATAGATATTTCTTATAAGTCCACATAATACGTGGGTATTAAATAAAAAGGCACTATATACCGTGACATTTTTTTTTTTTAATTGAGTGTTTATTGTTTTTAGAATTATTAGAATTTTACTTCGATTATTTTTGAAGATTACTGTTCAAAATATTATCTTTAAAACAATTAAAACGGTACTTAAAAATTATCCAATTAAATTACGAATATTTTTTAATCATACGTTATACATGCAACCTACTCAAAATACAAAATTTTGCACTTCAATAAGAAGGCGCGCATATACAATTAAATATTTGTTCTCGCTTTTCTGTAAAATGTGGAAAGAGTGACTTAAAGCCAATAATAGAACGCCTGCGCGATTTATTAACAATGTAAAACTCATACTTTAAAGTCCTACGTACATTTAACACTTGCGGATGTATACCTCCGCGCGTAATACTAGAATTAATGACCGTCTATTGGTTGTTAAGAAAATTAATAAAAAAAACTTAGAAGTAATTATTGTTTATGTGAAGGAATTCCTATCGCTTTTATAATTTATTATTATGCGCTATATACAATGATGAAAAAATACAAAATATGCATAAACATCTCGAGTACCGCTCAGCAGCAGTGTTCTCAACATATTTTACAATAATTATTAAGTAATATATTATTCTTAAAATACATTATGTTGGTTTTAAACTGGGTAATTCATCATTATGTACATTTATTGTAGACAGTAGACACGTATGATCATACTTATAATTTTTCTTATTTATTTAATTATAAATCATGACAACTTGTGAAGACAGAAATTCTTTCACCTGCAGGAAATTACCATGAATAAACATCGAATCCTTTAAACTCATTTAAATTTAATTGAAACTGGGTCATCTAAGCAAATAATCAAAACAGCTAGAGGGATCAAATACTACACGTTCGGTTCACGGTAAAAATAATGCAAATACTTCCCACTCAAATAATTTCAAGGATTACTAATTATTACGATATCATCATCGTGAGCTCAATCAATAATAATTGACTTGCGGGGTGGGAACCCAGATACAATTCATAATAAGGAAAATTCTCAATAGTATAGATTCCGTTGTTTTCACACAATTCTTAAATATTGGCTTAGGTGTACAATATTATACTCGATATGTAAGTAGTAAGTATGTATAAAAAAAAAAAGAAAATTACTTTATAGTAATAATGACAATGATGTTTCAATGTGTTTAACGTTAAGAAATGGCACGCTTCCCTCAACTATACCCCCTGCCCCACTTCAACCAAAAACCACCTACATTTTTGTAGATCGATCAACACCCAAAAACATAATACCCAATAATATATCGTTACTGTTAATGATTGACTTAGGCCCACCACTAGCCAGCTGGGGAGCTAGAATAGTGGGAGATCACTCTTGACCTGGTTGACCCACCGACATCAACCAAAAATCCTGTCGGTACCACGGGAGAGGGGAGCCCCATCGTATGCTGGACAAGCTTGCCTTCCGGCGGCGATGCCCCTCAATGGTTGAGGAACCTAACTCGGCTGCAACGTGGTGGTTGTGGGACCAGCACTTGATAGTAAAAGAAGCCACTGTACCTGGTGGGAGGTCTGGTACCCAGGGGGCACTTAATTGAGTCTTCCCGGACCTCAAGAAAGGTACGGGCCATGTGTTCGGTGCTGGTGTTCCATAGAAGACCCTAGTCCGTCGGCGGTTACTTCGCAGGCCGCTGCCGTTCTAGTTCCACCTTTGCCCGTAAGTAGCGCTCAGCACTAAGGCACGGACTAATGGAAGTAGGCGCGAGCCAAAAAACCTGGAGACTACTGTTAATGATCGACAGCCGACAGAAAAAGAACCAACAGGTGCCTACTAAGTATGTAGGTTGGTATTTTATTGAATTCGATTCCCATGGTATCCTACCTCATAATAATACTATAAATTATAATGTACTTAAATACACACATGCACATGTATGATATAAGTTATTGTATAACATATATTATTGTTATAGACGCGATAAGTGGTGGTAAATTAACCAAAACGGCGATCACGCACCCGCGGAACCTCTCACGCGTTAACCCATTTATGTTAATCGTGTGTCAGACTTGCAAGCTCGATAACGATAGTTGTATGCGACAACGTGCTACGTTTGTAATAATAAATTATAATCCGTGTAATATATATATTTGTCTTGTGTCTTTATATCGTTTACGATAGCCGATAGTCCACCTTTTAATGTTAAATAATATTTATTTTTTTCAATATTTACATTATATATAATATACATAATATATACCTAAATTACATTTAATACTAGGGTTCGGATTTGAAAGCAATATAAACAATAAAAAAACCAGTCAAATTTAAAGTAATATATTGAATAATAATAATAAAATATTATTTTTATTATATTATTAAATTAAAAAGAGCGGGTAAGTCGTGGATGTCGCTCTGCTGTACAGTATTAGGTTACAAGTGGGTAACTGTAATGGATGGAATTAAATTTGAATCCAATGATATTAATTGTATACAAAAAACGATTCTGAGTGGACAGGGTTTATCTGTTTAGGATATATTATAGATTATTAAAAATTTTCAAATTTTAGATTTCAAAAGAAAAAAGTTGCTAAAATATTTTGACAATTTTATGTCTATAGGTAAGGCTAATATAAGTAAACAGCCCAAATTTCAAGCTTTTACGAATGTTTTTAACCGAATTACAACAAAAAAAACTCCCAAAACTAAAATGTCTATAAATAGCTCAAAAATATCTAAAATTTTCCAAACAACTTTAAACCGTAAGGGACAAAATCAAAAATAGAACAAAAAAAATATCTTGTCATTTTTCAATTAAAAAAATATTTCTGGTAGAAAAAGTCATCCGTAATTATTTAATATTATAAAATCGCGAAATCGTTCGTTTTTCTCCTTTAACCGCTTTTATTTCAAGTACCATTTCGAAAATCGAAAAATGACCTCTCTAAAGTACTAGCTCAAGAACATTACCTTTCAGAAAAGATGCTATACACTTGATACTTTTGACTTTTGAGCATGTTTAGAGGGAGAAAGAGTGTTCACAGAATAAAAAGGAAAAAGAAATAAACATCATTGTAAAACCAATACATTCCTCGCTACGCTCAGAATCTAAAATAATTAAAAAATGAACTAAAAAATTGAGTACCTACATTATTTCTGTCTAGTTAACTAGTTTGCAATAATATTATCGTTTGTTGTTCCTCTAATTAATACAAAATCTTGTATTTACTCATCAAGAATTGCATTTTAATCCATATACCTATATAATAGGCATATATATTATGGTAATGGGTACTTTCATAAATTTTAAATTTACTTGCTATGACAGGTGAATGGTGATACTGTATCAATACGTCTAACAATAATATTAGTATATCTACTAAAGGTAATTTTGAATATAATTAACATCGACAATGCATCGTCTTCTTAAGTTTGTATAAATTATATATACTAACATAAGTAAGTATAAAACTATTTTTATTTTTTTTTATTATTATTAATAGAAACCACGGTGACATTATAGCCCAACTAACAAGTATTATTTACAACGAGAATAGAACTTTAATTCTAATAATATTGTAATATATTTTTATGCAATTTTTATAACAGTTTTTTTAATTTATTTTTTTATTAGAAAACTTAGAAAACTTAAACAAATTTCTACGTGCAATCAGAAAATATGCAACTTTTTTTACAGTTTGTTTTGATAAAATTATTATGATTTATGGACCAATTGACTGTTTAACTAAAAAAAAAATGAATAAATAAAAAGAGAAAAAAGCAACAAAATTCGAAAACGGCAAAAATCCTGTTTTCCATTTTCCTTCTTTGAAATTAAATGAAATCATCTTTTTTGTTGCAACCCAACAAACGGCTCCTGTTGAAAAATGTTTCACGAATGCGTAAATTCTTAAACGACTCAGGTATTTGAAAAATATTATTAAGGTTATTGACATACTGATCTAATAATAAAATCTGAAGACGAAAATAAAAGCTAATAGTCATGTCAATACATCACACATTTTATTTTTTATTTATGATTCATAATACCCACCTATTTTTATACAACTCATATTTCTATAATTTACTTACAATAAAAACTTTAAAAATAAAATACCAACATAACCTAGTAATAGACAGTCTTAAGTTTGTTTAAAATAAGAATAAATTTGTGATTTCAACAACGAAAGCCGTTTGGAAATTTACTTTTTTGTAAATCAGGAATCAGATATAAGCTATAATCATATTTTTATATAGAATTTCTGTCTATAATAAATAATAATCAACCCCAAAAAAGGTATTTACCATCAAATCCGAACTTCTTTACTTATTACATAATTTATAATTTACATACAGGCTATTATAGAATACAATTTGTCACTATTGACACGAATTTTTAAAGGTGCCGGAGTGCTGTCAGATAGGTCGAGACCCTCTATTCACCCGCTCCCCAATGAATGCTGTAACGTGGTCATGGGTGACCAGTAAATCTATTCAGGAGAGTCACAAAGCTCTATCAAGTTTGATTGCCTATATCTACTAAATACATACAAATAATAATATTTATGCACTAATTAAATAAGTCGAGTTTGACAAATGACAATACTATAATACTAAATGGCTGCATCGTCCTTGTACAGAGTTCGGTAATGTATTAATAAAATGGGTGTATTAAATGTCATATTGTTATTAAGATGTACTTGGGTTAGTTATACTACTGATCAACATTTTTAATTAGAGAGTTGAAACGTACGTCTAATAAAATGTGAATTAATAGAAAAATATAAAAAGTTGGTTTTTAATTTTTTATTTTCATGGTTTTTTCCACGCTTCAGTAAACCAGCTGTGCTTACATATTATGACGTGTATTGGCAATTATTGGCATTACAGTTTCGTTGAGTGTAAATAATATATTATTGTATCATTCAGCAGTTAGTCATCGTATATCATAATTTCGTATGTGTCCATGACGGTAAGTTAATATATTATATATATTAAAGTTATACATCTATAGGTACATTGGTGTCATGTAACATAATATCATTACATTACAATGCATTGTAACGCATCGACAGAATTCGCGAAATGATACAAACTGTTTGACTAATGTTATACGAAATGGTATCGGGCAAAATCGCAGTTGGGATTCAAGTTTTACACAATCTATACTATTGGCATGATGTCTATGCAAATATCGTACTGGAACACGAAATTGCGTTGTTCCGTTTCTCTTGCACACTCACACAGTCACACCATATACATATCATCAACTACACTTGGTACTTGGTAGTTAGAGATTTACTGCAAGATGTGCAGCCATGTGCACAACCCATCTACCTCATGACATTTTAAAGTTGAGGCCCTCAACGTTAAGACAGTTTATAATAATTTATAAATGTTATTATTTCTGTGGCTATAATGACAGTCATAGAATATCTCCCTTTAAAAGGTTCGAAATTGTATTAAACCGCAATCAAGTAATAAGATTTAAACCTAAACTCAAACTTACCGAATTAATTATGTTTATTTAATTTATGCGCCATATGGCCTTAATAAAAAGAAATATTTTATTTAAACAATCAGACAACAGTCATGGACTCGTTGTTTACGCCTGCATAACTGAGAAGGTACTTTTAAACGTGTTATTACTATCACATTTAGTGGTAAAACGTTGTATATTTGTGAAGAAATATCTAATTTGCTACGCAGGTACTAATATAATTATCAGCAATAGTATAAAGAAACGGACCAAAAAGTGCTATTGCGTAGGCATCAAGTGGTATTTGGGTCTTCCACGCGCCTGAAAATAATTGATATTATAGTCTAGTCCATTATAATATGGATAGCACTTTGAGGTTCACATTTAAGTAATATAATATTATGATTGTACATACTATAATTATATATATATATATATATATATAATTGACGGCGAGAATCGAGAAAATTGCGTAATATTTGTCCGAAGGAGCACGCTTTGTTAATATAATATCGTCGTTATTTTTAAGCTGCACAGTGCACGTATATTATGAGTACTACATTAAATCAGCATAATTTATACATATATATTATGTGTATATATATATGTATTTTTATATAAATAGGTATAGGTAGGTACTCTAATAAAGTGAACTTGAAGTTCAAGAAGCTCCTTATCGAATTCCGCAAATACAATTGGCGATTAACCTTGGTGGATAAAATATAGATACCTATAGTATAATAACGTAATGATAATAATAATAAAAACGTATTAATATATAATATTCGTACCAAAAATCATACATGACGATGATAAGTGCGCCCTATACGCGGCAAGAATTATTATATTCGTATGATTTATTACTCACATATTATTATTATAATATAATACATCGCGCGGTATGTGCATACGTTAGAACGTTAACACGTTTCCGTTTATAAACGAATAACGGTGTAATAGAGGTCGTTTAACCACTCACACAAACACACAGACACAGATACACACACAAATTTAATATAAATATTATTATTATTATTATTTTTTTTTTATATATTTAATTGTGATCACGCGGAAGCCGGAAAGTTTATATTTTATAATAATATTATTACATTATATGATATTATGACAACACATGACTGCAGTGACGCATAAATCAGCAAAATCACCGTAAGAGCTTCACCGTATCCCTTCATATTTTTATAAGTACCTACTGGGGCGTACTGAAGCAATATTATAACCTGGTGGGTGTGCTGTATTGAATATGCATACTAATGCATACATACATGTAGGGGTGTAGGGTTAGGTCTATAGCCTATAATATAAATCAATATACAATCGATCCCTTGCGTGCGTTTTGTCCAACGGGCTTATTACGATGATTTTGAGGCACTATTTTTTATAGCTGCGACCAAGCCCCCTCTCCCTTATCCATTAAATATTTTTCACCACTAGAGTAGTAGACATAATTCGATTCAAGCACTGCATTTACCGCGACTTTATTATAATATATCTAGCTATTAAAATCACATTCTACTGCAGAATATGTATACTCATCAATCGACCATCGAAACATATTTTCACGTGAAACGGTGTTAATGTGCGGAATGATCATGGCTATATATAGCTGCTGTCAATATTACAACAAATCTATCATATGTACCTATCCTATGTGCGGATAGATTAATGCAGCCAGCAGAAAATTAAGCAAGTGGCTTTACATCTGAGGCAAAATTTCCCCCACCCATCTTAATAATATACATGATTTATTGGTGATCTGCAGCTTTAGAACGGTATGGATATGACGCGTCAGCTATTTTTGTTTCTTTTTTATTATGTTCCAGAAGAAGAATATTATCACATATAGGTATCTCAAGTTCTTATAGAATACTAAATATATTGAAACAGTAAAAACTTCACTTGGATCGATATTTATCGATGAGAACCGATTCTATAGATCATTATATATTCTGTCGAAAAACACAGTTAATATTTTATTTTATTTTTACATTTCTCGATAACTATTTAAATGAATCATCATAATGTAACACAATTCCCGAGGAGGACTGTCGCAGGATAAATATCTGTTGTGATATCCACGGAGGTAATATCGACTTTACTGCCTTTAATTGCAGTGGTTTACATGCAGCAATAATGTAATATTATACATACTGCGTACACGAGCGAAAACAAAATTGGACACGTTGTATAGGTTAAGTTAACCTAACCTACCTTATATACATATATAAAGAGTAATAATAATATGTGGCGTCAGCGAAATGCATATCCGGACGTAGGTATACTCGTGAAAGTAGTCTGGACCACTGCAGGGGATACCCTGTTTCCGCCTGCACTGTCCATTACAATTATTTACAATATTAAACGTGTAACAGTAAGTATAGTGGTCAGCAGCAAGTACCTACTACGTATCATTACTGTTATTAGTGTTATTGTAATGCAAGGTATATACATTATATTCGTCTTCTCATTCCGTACATTATAATATAATATTATTATCTAAAATTGTTGAAAAATTATACTTAGATCGTTAGATCTCACGCCCTTTCGGCGCAAGCTTTTATATAGCTTTTGAAAGGGTACATATATATTTTTATTGTTTTCTTCTATATAATAGTTAATAATAAATATACAAGGTGTCAAGGTGCAACTAATAGAACTGACTTTTGGAATAACTTTTGTTTAAATTAATTTTTTTTTATTAAGTGACCCTATATGTACAGACAATTTTTTTATGTTTATATTTTAGTACTGAAAATAAAAAATTTAAATTTAACTAAAAATTTTTGTATAAATTAAAAATGGCCTATTTGTGAATTTGATTATAAGAACAATTTTGATGGTAAAAAGATTGATCTAAGTCAAGTAGTTTATCTTTTAGAATTTTTTTTATTTAAATTAATCTAGAACGTAATACATTTTTTAAAATTTGATGATATGAGTATATTTTTTAAATTATCTACTTATCTATAATATTAAAAATTGTTGTCAATCGTTTAATTAGCATATTTTTTTTTGTCAGGTCTTTCTGTTACACTGTATTTAAATTTTCAATTGTATTTATAATATAAATAATTATAAATGTATATTTCTATAATTGATTTGTAAAAATAAAGCTAATATAACAATAATTAATGATAATATCGGTGTAAACCATTATTATTCATTTGTATGACATTACGAGATGGCCGATGATTGGTTGTGAGTGTTTAGCACGTTTTTTTTTTTGCCGCTCGTCATTATAATAATAAAAGTATAATAACACAACGACGGCGATGACGACAGACGACGGAGACGTGCACTATCGACCCGAGCGCCCCGCGATGTCGGCGTCATCGCCAAAGTGTAGAACCGGTTTATGGTGCCAAGAGAGAAACCTGTGCGCGATCGTACGGGTGGGTTGTTGTCGCGGTGGTGGTAATTTTTTTATTTATTTTATCTTTTTGTCCGTAATCGACCATTACTCGTCGCAGATTCTACATAACACACACACACACACAATACGCATTATACCTGTACGGTATTCCGAAAGAATTTTCACCGGATTTTGTATATTATCTATTTATTTTTCGTCTTGAAACACACAAAATACTATACAGAATACTTGTATATTATTATATGTTATTTATTATCATTCAGGTTTGATAGTGTTTACGAGCAGATCTAAAACGCAAAAAAATAATATTTTTTCTAAGAACCCATTATAATACTATACGCCGACCGAAATACCGGTGTTTACGATAGTATAATTATAAACACAAGCTCCACTCCAGCATTACAGAACAGCATAGGTAGCAGCAGCATGCTATAAGTGTATATTATAACATGTTATGGTTAGATTATTTTAGTCATAGACAATTTGTCCCTAGGACTCGAATGAGGTACCTACTTATAGTCGTTAGAAATACTATACCTATAAGTTTATAAAATCATTCCATAATTCCATTGATATATATTGTAACGTATGGTGGGGTATATTTTTATTTTAATGGTCACTATATATATTATATACTCATTATTGTATAATATGTAAGACAAAGGTGAATATACCCAGTGGCGTATTTTGGGTGATTTCTCGGGGGGTGTCAACATTTATTGAACCTCACAAACAAAATTTTTTAGTATTATTTACTAATGTAAAAAGACATTGAATTAATTTTTTAACAAATTAATATGTTAGGAATTGACAAGAAGTTTTACATTTGATAAAAATAGTATACTATAAAATAAATGACAACACTATAATGTTCAATATATTAGGACTTTTTTTTAAATGTCGGGGGGTGTCAAGACACGGAGGACACCCCCCAAAATACGCCACTGAATATCCAGTGGCGTGCCCAGATTTTTTGAAACGAGAGAGATATGTATTTTTGACTTTTCTCGGACCACGTTATATAAACATTCATTTTTCTATCATATTGTTTGTACGACGAAAATAAAGGGATGATAAGAATAAGAACGAATAAGAAGAAAACTAGGAGAGATATGGCACCCTCATCGTCATCTCGGGAACACGCCTCTGAGGTATACTGCTATTTACAATTATTATTGATAATTTGTACATTTGATAAAATTTAATCAAAGCCGAACTACTAACTAATAAAACAAACAATTTTACAAGTGCGATCAATTTTTACCTCTCTCTAACAATATACACATACTTTTATTTTTATTTTATTTTACCATTTATCAGTACCTATAAATAATAAAGCGTTGTTATATCACGCATTTATTACAGGTGTATTATCAAGGTCCGGATCATCAAGCGAAAAATACTGTAGAATATGCAAATATATGTGCATACAAAATTCCAAAAACATGAAAAGAATAACTGTATAATACATATGCGAAGAGTAATACGTCATTGTTGCATACAAAAAGTGATCAAATGTAATATAAAATAATTCATCATTTTAGTGTTCATCAATTATATAATTTGATCAAAAGTGATCAAATTGTATTGTATAATTGTTTTTTTTTTTTAATTTTAATTATAAAATACGTAACATCATTATTGTTGTTTTTTTTATTTTGTAATTTTTTACATGTGTTAATAACTATGTTGTGATTTAGATATGCAGAAATTGAATATAATGTGAAAGAATTTAATAATTCAACTACTATAATGGATGGTAATAAATTTAGAATTTTAGAATAAAATCTTAATAATTTTCATGCACTTGATCAATTTTTGATATTGAACAATGTATAAATACGCATAATAATATGTTCAATATACAAATTCTTGGAAAGTGGTAGAAAGTTTTTAAAGATTTACAAATCACGATGTATTTTTAATTATCATTTATTATAAAACAATTATTGAAATGACATTATATAACAGCAAAATATAAATTTAGGATTATATAATATATTCGGAAACTATATATTTATCCAGCTGATTGTTCAATTATCTTAGGCTCAAAATAACTTAATAATATGTTTTTATTAAAAATTAAATCGAACTTAAAAACCCCAAACAAAATTAAAATTATTTTATTTAATATTTATAAAATATACAGTTATGTAAATTACATTCACGTGTACTTAATTATTCGAAAAAGAAAATAAACTATACGATTTTATTATAATCTACGCATTACGAAACGTTGACATATATCTAATAAGAATTGTTTTAAGTGACGTGTAAAACAATATATGCATTTACATAAAAATAAAGATCTCAATTATTATATAATAATATAGATATGTTTGTCAGATTTACTGAATACTGAACAGCGAATAATATACGTCATATATTTCATATATGATAATCACAGTGAGTGATGAACTGATGAACCAAACCTATGATTTATGTGGTGATGGATATAATGATATATACCTAATAATTTTAAGTCGAGGAAAGTTTGTTGATCACAATTTACATTTATTCCGGTGTATTTTATAATAATATTATGTGAGCGATATAAAATAATATACAATATATGTTTTATAATATTATGGTACCTATTATACTGCTACACCACGACTGCGTCCGGCTAAATTTATTCTTTTCCCCGCCACCGAGTCTAGTGACCTCAACAATCATGTTTCAAATACGTTTGTTTACATATGGGGCAGATTACACGTGCATATTATAATATGTTTTATGTACCATCGCCAATAATTGACACATAACGATATTATTCTACAACAAACCACCCGCCCGCCCGACCAACATAGCCGTTCGAGATCCACCGCCATCGTCGCTGCAAGGGCGAGGCCTTGGGTGCTCGCGAATTCGCCAGCTACTGACATTTCGCCGAAAACGAATACATCACGGACCTATACGAAATAATATATTTTATTATATTATTATTAATATTTTACTCGAAACGTTAAGACACCGAATTTGTGCGAATGTTTATTGATCGCAGTGTAATCAACCACATAAATATAAATAATATAATTTTCGATATGCGTATAGGTACCAATTTAATTAGTATAATAATAATATGCTCATCATCATAACAATATTATAGTGTTTTATAATTTGATTGATCGACCAAACAGGCTTAAATCGTAAATTAAATAAAATAAATACACTTATTCATCTATGTACAATACATTGAAGGTATATTATATTATAATTATACGATATTATCGTCCAATATTATTATGTGTCCAACATTTTAGTGTAGCCGTGTAGGCAATATTATGATAAAATTAAAATAAAAAAATGAAACGTTAAATCTTAAGTCGAGCTGGTTTACAAACCAATAAGAATAATATGTTTACCGATTCTCATGTCCAACAATATTTGTTTAATGAGAGCGCTGTTCTTTTATTTGCTCATACAGCCGAATTTTATATAATGGCCATCAGAGTTTTTTTCGCACGCTAATAAATTAGTTTAAACTTTAAACGAACAACCATTTGAGTAAACCGTATTTCTTAAAACTGTGGGACAAAAATATGTGTAATATAATATACCATATATATTATATGTATTCTTTTTCTATCTCTCTCTCTCTCTCTCTCTATATATATATATATATATATATATTATATATATATGAGATACAAACATATTGTAACTGTGTTATTTGAATGCTGGAGATCAAAACTCAACTATAAAAATAAAAATGATAATAATATTTCAAAAAAATGCTCACATTTATTTTCGTATACCTAATAAAATGAAAATTTACCTAATTGTGAAATAAGGTATATAAAACAATTAATTAAGAATTGCTTATTATTTGTGTAAGTAAACAAGGAGAGTTAAATCTTTCAGAAATGAAAATTCGAATAACAACACGTTAAGGAAAATAGTAAGTATAATACGTGTAGTTTAATGATTTTAACTGTAGAATTATTTATTTAAATTTATAATTTTAGATATGGCATGTGTACAAATTATGATTATTAAAATTACTTAATATTTTTCTGATGTCGATATAAGTATAACAATATGTTTTGGCGTTTTGCATTATAATGATCATATTTTATTCTATTTTATTCTTCAAGAAGATGATATAGAAGAATATAATTTCATTATTGTTATTTCATTAATAGAGAGTTTACTAGCTGATGTTTAATAATATTATCTTAATAGTTTTATCACGTTATTAAAATGATCAGTGATTTATAGCGAATTATGCTTGTTAATTTTCAAGGTCAAACTATACTGTTACTACAAAATATACGATTTAAATTTTTTTGGCTTAAATTAATTAATTACATAATGCGAGGAAAATATATTTTAGGAACAATATTAAAGAACACAAATAATTATTTAGGAAGGTAAACTATAAGTATAGCATATTATTAAAGAGATTATATCGTACACGACTTATTGAACAATTTTACAATTATAATTGTTGCTTGTCAATATTGTATGATAATAATAATAATGATTATTGTATACTTGTACATTATACATATTATCATGTATTTTAATAACCTATATTGGCTATTACATATTATAGGTATTAAAGTTAAACGATCTATACTTGATTTTTAAATATAAGCTACCTATGAATAATAGATGAGGATAAATTCATATTACCTTATAATATCCAAAATATGCATTATGTTGATGATGCTGTCATGCAGAGTTCTTGTTCTCGTCAATTAGTCAAAAACCACAAATTCATTGAAAACCTCGAGGCGATAGTTATGTATTATTTAATACACTATTTTTTTTAAAATTTATATTTATTAGTTTGTGAACGTTTGAAATCATTGCCTTAAATATTGTTAACACACTCGTATGTACGGACGTTGCACTTGTACACTAGTGTGAGTGTGTTTCGTACGAAATCTGTTCAATAACTATGCCATGTGTGATATAAATCAAACTGAAATCGTTGTGATCTGATGCAGCCACGTGTAACATGTGGCTTTATTAGCGTGTTCATCGTTTGACCGTTTTAAATTCAGTTATTTTTTTTGCCAGTCGTAAACTTGTAAAATAATATCTTTTTGGTTGTATATAATTATTAAGTATTTATTAAGGACCATTTTTTTCCGCGTACAAACATCATTATCGCTTAAATAAATTAATTTTATAAGTACCATGATTTAAACAACGTATTATAAAATAGTATATTATAGGTCCCATTAAGAATTTTTATAAGTCTAAACAGTATTATATACATTTAAAAACAATATTCATATTGTACTATAGTACTACAGTTTATATATAAATTACATCTTAAGTTGTGTGTTATTCATTGTTGTCAACAATATACCTATATTTACGAGTTGACTTAAATTTTTTTTTAAACATAATACCTACAATAGTCAAGTAATTTAGATACCTAAACATATACATATCACCTAGCTAAAGTTAGAATACGTTGTGAAATTTAATAAACATTTTTTTTTCAAGGACAATCTATCAACATCATTTACTAGTTCTTCATAAAATATTTAGGTATATATATTTTTCTTCAACAGAATTAAATGCACAAAAAACTTGTATTACAACTGTGTATAAATATAGGTCATGTTCAAAAAAAAAATAAAAAAAATAGACCTTAATGGCCGTTGTGATAATATGATTTTAGCATACTAATGTAACACAATATACAATGTACAGATACATATTTTGAAGGCTCAAGTACAAGGTTGGGCCAGATTAATTTTTGGGGAGGTCTGCTGTCGCAATTTTAAGTCCACATCACTTTCTTTTATTTATTCCATACGTAATTAATGACGGTATTTCATTTCATAAGTTTTACAATATAACTCATTATCTATGATAGAATATTAGAATGGGGAGAGAGGTGACGTTAATAAATTATTATATATCTCGCACATAAATAAAAAGGTACCTATCGTATTCTATCGTATTTGTAAATTATTATTATTTATTAAGATTATTGAACGAATATTTTGTAATGGTATTTATATATCTTTATTCAATATTTTATTATTTAACTAAAACCTTGTAATTGTTTTTATTTATTTGTATTATTATTATAATATTTATGTTTTATTCAGTATGATATTATATATTATCTATAAATATAATATGCATTGACAGATACATTTCTATAGATATAAAAACTATTAAACGATGATATACTATGGCTAACTTTATACGTTTGATCAATAAACAATAGAAAAATAGAAGAAAAAAATTGACCTCATTTCTATAAATTATGTATGACCATAATTATAATGTAACTACTACCTACCTTTATTGCATATGTAAATATGCTCAGAATTTTTCGTTGGGAAAATATGGTAGCACTACACCTATTTAAATTTCATTCATTATCGAAAAATTAACATTATTTAATGATTATATAGAAAAAAATACATTTTTCATCGATCTTAATATTATAATGATACTTTTTTCTATTGTATGCACTGATGCACAAAATATTGTCTAATGTTTTAAAAATATGATCGTCCCGAATAAATGTATTATCTTAGTTGAAGTGGTTCAGATTATATTCAAAAGTCATTGAAGTCTGAAAGTAATGCGATACTATTTTAATACATATATGATATATTTAAATTTAAAACCGTTCGTTTCCCACTTCCTTTATAGTTCGTATAATATTATAAATGTCTGAAAGTTCATGCATTAGGTAACTCACAAATCTTTACAAGACCTGTTCCAAATGTGTATTGAAACACAATGCGTAGCATGCAGTTCGCATTGTATCGCAATATATTTCCTGCACAGGCTATTTAATATTATGTATATTATATACCACCGTCGTAGCGCTCAGACAAATTTTTCTTAAATAATAATAATAAGAGTTATTATAGATTTGAAAACAAGTTGGATTTTCATAGATCTCGCATATCCAAAACAATATGTTCTGTCACCGTTGTTAAAACATTATTTTAATTTTCGATATTTCATATAAAACCACATAAAACTATATATTGCCAACAGTAAGTGTGTATGCATGTATAGAGCTATGTTATATCTGCCGCAATCGGATCAATCATGGTAAAATCAATATATATTCCTCGCTCTGCTCTAAAATAAAAATAGATATTTATTATGTTTTTACCGATCAGATAAACCCAGACGAAATTATTGTTGACACGTGTAGACACACGTATATACAGACATAAAAGTTACAACAAATTATAGTTTTTATTGTATTTCAATATTTTTTATCAGATAAATTTTTCATAATAATGTGTTTTTTATAAATTTTAAGTTCAAATTTGTGTTTTTATGGAATTTAAATAGATTTTAAAGTTTTATAGTGCATTTTTTTGAGGTATTAAGTCAGGATATTTTTCTTTTTTTTTATGGTATTAAAGTCCGTTCCTTAATCATAAGCATAATAATTTTGAGTAGGGAATCAAGTGATTAGAGTGTTACGTGACTGTGATTTTTCTTAAACAATAATTACGGATTTGTTCTCCGATAGAAATACAAATTTTTCTAATCATCTTAAAATTATCATGACATCTAAAAATGTTGGTGGGAATGACTTACCCGGATACCCCATAAAAGTGGATTCTTTTGATGGCATATTATAATATAATATAACCCATAACCGTTGGTTATTACTTATTAGTACTTTATATCATTTTAAATTGATGTTATTAAATTGAAATAAGACAACAAGACTACATTCATATTCATCCTTGGAAGCTAACTAATAAAGTATTTTTACTTATAGGTGCTTTTATAAATAATAATTTGATTATTGGGGGTGGAGTGGCCGAGCGGACTAAGGCGTCGGTTGCGACGCACGCAGTCGCCGGTTCGAATCTCGGTCACGGGCGGCATCGCTCTTTGGGCATTTCGCGATGTCTGGAGAGAGAGGCCGCCGGCCCCCAACCGGGCATGGCAGAAACCCACGGGTGCCCATTCAAAATTCTGCCAAAAAAAAACCCACGAGTTAAAACTTTACAGTACCTTCCCCTACAGTTCCCCAGGCTAATGACCTCAGTTGTCGAAGCCCTAACCATAAAAAAAAAAATGTATTATTATAACTTTAGGGCACGGATTTAAATGCACTTAAAACCATATAAATATGCTCTAAAAAATAGCCAAAAATGTCCTTAAAAAATGATCTTAAAAATGCCATTTATATTTATTTTTTTATCAAATTTGTTATTTTAATTTAGAATTTATTATTAAAATATATTTATTAATTTACTGAAAAAAAAATTGGAAAAATTGACTTGATGCTGCTATGATGTTGACATGCATATGTTTTGGGGCAATATTATTCATTCTAAACATAGATACTAAAATCATTAATTAAATATAGATACAATTTTAATTTAATCAATGCTAAAAATTAATATATATTAATAAATACACTAAATTTGTATATTGAACGAATATGCTTTAAAAATCATAAAAATGACCCACTAATGCTAAAAATGCTCTTAAAACATAAAAACGCCGAAATATGCAAAAAAAATTGTTTAGCTTACACTCGTTACATAAAACGAATTTTATACTTGGAAAGCATTATTGTCTATATGATCAATCAAAAAAGATGCACTTTGCGTTGAAGTCCGGTCCCTAATTAATAATTATAATCATTGATTATTAATCAATAACTACTCGTTGGTTAAAATATCAATAAAATACCAATACAATATTAAAAATATATAATATATACAAAAATTTTTTTTCTTTTTGATCTATGACAACATGGGTTATTGGGTGTGTATGTGTAGGGGGGGGGGGGTTACGGTTATTACGGGTGTGTGTAACACGTGTTGTAGGGTGAATGTTTTGTCGTCTGCAAAAACACGGGTTAGGTTAGGGTCATCCCACCTCCAACCTGCAGCGACGCCGGACGATTCTTGACCATTGCAGCATACAACAGTGGCTACGGCCATAACTACCACACCACACCAGGCTCCGATAAAATATACCAAATTCCAAAATCGTCCGTTTTAAAAATAGTGGTTTTCCGAAAAATTTAAAATCTAAAAATATTTTTAAAAAAAAACATATTATATAAGTAGAAACATTTAAGATGTAGATGAAAAGGCATCCATGACAAAATGGTACGATTTCGGAAATGGAAAACTTTCATATCTCAACCAGGATATGAACGTAGATCTGTACCGCAGCCGCAGGACAAGTTCTTTTCTCGTCAGTCGATCTTTCTCCGCATTAATAGCAGCGCACCATATAATGAACGATTCACCCTATAGACGATGATAGCGTCATGACATATGCGTATCGATCTCAGAGCTTATTTTATCTGTTTCCACAATTAAAATTAATTTAATAATACAATTATATTCGTTGTAACTATATGGCTTTATCTACGCGTGTATGGTTGACAAATATTAGAGAAACTGCTGCGATAAGTCGATAATATATAATCATGTAAAATCGCTTCCGGTGGCCTGTAATATACGCCCGCCCTAATGTATATAGCCATATAGGTATCGTCATCCGGTCATGAACGTACCTATTACATACAAAAATATATTTATGTATAAATAATAGGTATAATATGGAATGTTAAATATGTAGGCGATAAAATATACCAAATTATATATTATTATAGGTGCAAATATTGGTGGGCATGTTATTACGACAGCAGGTGTAGTGACTAGTGAGTATATACCTACATAAAATCCATTTGCAAAATTCACATTTTTGCAGACAGCATTTAGAATTTTTTTACCAAAGGGTTTTTTTATTTGATCAAAGGTTAGGTTACTGGCCTATACGGTGATACTTAGGTGCTATGTCAGTGGCGTTGTCGCGGGTAGGACTGAGTGGGCTGGAGCCCCCCCCCCCTTTGAAGAAAATTCCTGGTTACGCCACTGTGCTATGTATTAAGTGTTTGTATTTAATAACCTATTATGAGTCTACAACAGTAATAATTTAATTATTGGGTGGTTATTACGTATTTTAAACGAGTTTTTATCATACTTACGACTGTAGTGCGAAAAAATCAAACAACAATAATTCTAAACAGACTCAACAGATTTGCAAAACTATCGCCAAAATGAATTGCGGAAAAAAATCCTCAGGATAAAAATCTCCCGACAAACGACCCCGGAAAAAAAATCTCCAACCCTAGGAAAAAAATCCTCAGACCGCAATATTACTCATAACCTCTTGAAAATGGTTGAACATATATTTTTAAACGTTAATTACTATCTATAATTAGCTCATTATTAATATTTAAACTAGTCTTAAGTACACTCGGACATCTCTTAAAGAACTAAATTTAGAACACCGCCAACGTATAAAATTTGAGTACTCTTTTTGAAAATGATAAATAAATCCGATGTGTGTAGGCTTAGGTTTTTTACCATCAGTTTTAAAAATGTCCACCGTTTCCATAGCGTTGTCGTTCTGTACTTGTGTAGTGTGTCGTGTGTGTTGTGTCCTCAATGTGTACCAAGACCTATAATATGTGGTGCACTGAAAAACGTTGCTAATTTTTATTGTACAATAAAATGTTTGAATATGGTCATACCCGATACCCATTTATTTTAAGATAGAGAGTATCAAAATTATGTTTGTGAGCCCATTGCAGATAAAATAGGTAGTTGTAACCTTTTACCATATATCTATGCCTTTTACTTTATAATATATATTATCAAAGGTAACCGGTAGGTACAAACTATACTGCACACAACAACAATCATATTAAATAATATTTGAAAATCTTATATCGTATAAATTATCGTCAAAATATTACAAAAAACTTAATATTTTATTTCGGGGATTTAATTTTTACAAACTTATACCAACATAAAATGAGTTAATAAAATATTCTGCTTTGGAATATGAAATTAAAACTCAATGATGTTGTTGTTCAAAAAAGTAAAAAACTTAAAAATTATAAGGATAAAAAATATTTAAAAATATAATTTTTTAATAAAAACTTTGTTTTTCTAACAACTTTTCAACAAATTTATTGAATGATATAATATAATATAACATACGTATTTGTAATTCAATATTAATAATGTGGTAATTATAGATATAATATATTAATGTTTAAAAAATATTTGTGAATGAAGTTGTGAGTAATATTGTAGTCTGGGGATTTTTTTTCATAGGGTCGGGGATTTTTTTTCCGGGGTCGTTCGTCGGGGGATTTTTTTTCCGGGTATTTTTTTCCCGATTACCGCCAAAATACATATTCTCTTAAATTTTCCAAACGGCGGCCAACGCATAAACATAATAATATGTAATTAGTACCTATACCTATATAATAAAATAGCTGGGAGGTGACACGTGCAGGATATTTCGGTACGAGGTATAAGTCGGTCGGCTGCAGACGCCCACGAAACGGATGTGTATACCTATATATAATTTACGTACAAAATATATATAGGTAAAACGAAGAGAGAAAAAACTGCACACGACGACGTAAGGAAACGGGAGAAAAAATTGCAAAAAAAAAAAAACTGTTACGAGGAAAAACGAGGTTACCATTACGCGACTTACGGGTGGGGAGGCGTCGTCGTGGTCGTGGTATCGACATCGGCAGGATCGCGCGAGGATATTACGATGATGATATGATGATGATGATGATGATGATGATGATGACGATAATGATAATAATATAATATAATAATATATGCGCGCGTAAATCGCAAGGTGGGATTGTTGTACGACGGACGGGCGGCGGCGTTTTGTGCGTGGACAGATGTAGAGCGTATATTACAACGTAACGGTACCCATAATATGCACAAGCATATATAATGCGCCACGTATATGTATATAAAAGTCTCCGGAATAACATGCGAGATAGACCCACACACATATATAATATACAGCTATATATAGCTGGTATATATAATATATAAATTATAATATATATAGTATATTATATATACTCTTCACTATATAGGAGACGCTTATTATTTACGTGTATACCTTTGTACAATGGGCATACAGTAATAATAATAATAATAATAATCGTAATGATAAAGAGAATGGACCGTCTGCGGGTGTATATAAGGTACTCGTATATTATATACGACCTATACGTACCTATACGTGGATATATACAACGGCGATGTGCCCGCCGAATACTTGTACCGTTATATTATATTATATTCGCATATATATAGAAATCGGTATGTGTATCTCTACACATTATATATATATATATATACACGAACCGTGTGTGCTGCGCAATATTATATAGCTGAGACTGTGGTCTAGACGAGAAAAAAAATAAATGTAATGTGTGTGTGTCTATAAACGATTCATTTTGTCATTATTATATGTGTGTGAGTGTTATATTTTTCACGGGGTTTTTTTTTTACGACGGCCATATAGCGAGACACCTGTTTTTATCCCACGTAGAATGTACATAATGATATAGGTAAGTACTCTGTACAAGCGTTTAATACACCTCGCCACCCGACGCGCACAAGCGAACGCCTTGTGCAGTAGACGAATCGCGCATAATAATAAAGCGGTTCGGATAATATGATTTTATTTGATCCTATAGGCTCGCAAACGTTGGTTGTGATTACGATTATTTTATTAAGATTATTATTGTCCGATAAAGGTATGTGATGGTATACCGTATACAACAACTCGTATATTATAAGGAAGGGTGATAAACGGCCTCGTCGTGACCACGTGGGTTCAAGTCCTGCAGTGAGCGTTAGACTAATATATTTATATTATAGCTTAATGATTCGACAGTTACTAACATTATTGTAATGTGTGTATTTACATTTCTTTTCCTATAATGGCGACCTATTTTTCGTCGAGTTTCGTATGTTAAATATAGAAAGAACAATTTGCTCAATAATTGGAAAAAAAGTAACAAAATACCGTGAAAAAATATTCACGCTACACCAGTTTTCGACAAAAATCGATTTTGTTTTTTGGTTGTACCTAATTTTCGCCAAAGAAATCACAGCAGAAACACTATATTTTCACGAAATATTTATAACATAATTTTCTTTAAATTAAATTATCTTCAAAATTTTGTAGAACTTTTAATGTTCATTGACATTTTCAAGTTAGTTTTTTTTAAATTTAGTCATATACTACCTATGTCATTATTAATAATTTTTGTTTATCGAGTTTTCCGATTTAATTTTAATTTTTTTATTGTTCTTTTTTACAACAGATTGGATATAACATTGTAAAAACAAAAAATTTTTAATTTAATTTAAAATGATTTTGTGGAACGATTATCATGTTATTTATATTGTTAACACGAATACAGATAATACATTCTGGTTTAATGTGTTTTAGATTTTTTTTAGTCAAAGGGTTCAGAAAATAGTCAATATAATTATTTTAAAATTTTCTACTAAGTAGGAATTGCCAATTTTTCTCTCGTAGGTGTGTCATTTATCATCAATTATAATATTATAAATGTTGAATCAGACAGGAATGATTTCGTCCACTCGGATTACTTCAATAATGTTTTCGATCACGCTTTAACGCAATATTATTATATGTACTCGCTTTACTACCTGCTTATACAATGTATCGTACAGATATTATTATTATTATTTATAAACAATTATATTATAATTTATTTCAAGCGATAGCCACGGAAAAACTCTAATAAAATATCAGATATTTTTATTTCTATTGCATCACTGCAGTAACGACGGTCACAATAATAATACCTAATTAATTCACAGCTAAAGTCAATACAAATTGAGTTATAAAGTTACTAATAATAATATAATACGCTCGAGAGAATAATTGTTATTACACTATTATTTAATTATCGGAGTAAGTGGCGTTAGCACCCGCACGTGTGTGTACAGTAGTGCCTTTAAAATCTGATCGAGATTTTACTCAATTTTCGCCTGAAGGGTATTGTCGCGAAGGAATTATTTTCTATTCCGCAGCGGATATACGACTACCTGTTCGTGTCGAGCCAAATTCGCATGCGCGATGCACCCGAAATTATGTGGCGACGGCGAGGCACTCGTCATGATGATAAAGGTATATATTATACAATAATATGGTCAAGTCGGGTAGTGTGTTATAAATATGGGTCAGCGGCGTCGATACTCGGTCAGTTTACGTTACCATAAACATTATTATACCAAGCGGTGCTAGCTGCGCCAAAGGACTCGTGACCCGGCGCGCCACTCGGCCTGGGCGAACAACTACAGCTGCAGTACGGGGGCTGGTGCAGGTTAAAAACAACCGATTTCTATAACGAGGAGAGCAACAGCACGCATAAATGGCCGTTGGTTTTTACGATCGGCGTACGAATTCATAATTATATGCATGTTTTATATATTATGTATTTGAAAAACGAATTGCAAGATTTAATAATAATATATCATAATGCAGATGAACGGTATAATATACTTTACAGGTGGCAGAGAATAGCAATATTATATTGGTCAATAAAATACACGAATGAATAAATAGAATATATATAGTAGTTATTTATAAAATCGTTTCTCGGGATCCCTTGCGGGAATTAAACCGTATGGTCTAAAACTATGATATCGTGTCATTTTAATATCGGCAGATTATAGGTGTAGGTATAGGTAGGTAATAGGTATACGTTTCTAAATAATTTATAAATCGAAATAGGCAACACAACGTACACTTATATCGATGTCAAAGCGGCATCGTCCTTGCATATAACATGATATGTATATATTATATACGTTATAATATTTAGTAAAGTGCGATTTCGTACTAATATACACGTTTTATATTTTTATTATATTCTACACTAGGATTTTGCAAAGCTCATGGGTAATTCTGATTTTACTAGACTGCTTTCAAAGCCCCACACTTTAACAGTTTATAAACAATGCCAAATATACCGCGTAGGAAAATGAACTAGTATATTGCTATAATGCTACGTATAAGACAAAACTAATTGCTAATATTATTAAATAGGCTCATGACCTCATAAGACAATAGCAATCAATAGTAAGTTTATAATAACGTTAAAGACCATAATATTATGGAATGGAATATTGGAATATGAATATTTTTCGATGACCTGCATCGTACAGTCGTTACATTTAATTTCTTCGAAAAATAAGAAGATGTTTTTGTCTAACGAACATAAAATAATATATTATTTATTAATTTACTATAACATTAAAATGTTTTGTATACTCATAAATGCGATGAGTTTTTTAATGTCGAAAACTCCTTGTAGGTATCAAAAACTATTTTGCGACATATTATTTTTCATTCAACACATGCAACTAATATTTTATATTACCCTACAGTTATGTTAACCCAAAATGTTATACTATTATAGTATTATACGATCTTTATCCCATATTAGTGAAATCTCAGATTTCAAATTAGGTGCAATGGAGGGGGGAGTAAAGTTCCTCGCTAAAATGCATGGTTATAAAGTAAATATTACTACATTCAATATTTTTAATATCTAATTAAATATCTATTTAGAGGACACTACCCATGCATTTGTTTTCTTCGTTTTGCAAACGCATGCAAATTTTCGTTCACTGGTTTTCACTAGCGAGCTGCATGTTTGATATTTGATATTAGAGCGAATTGACTTCCTATCAGACTTTTATATAAGAACTAAGAACATTATGTGTGCTTAAGTGTCGCATTTTATTCGATATTTTAACATTCAAACGTAATACGAGCATTTTTGATTTGTGATATTTCAGATACTCATTGCTTAATTGAAAATTGAAATACAAAAAACCATCGACGGTTAAGCACAGATAATTTTATTAATAATATGTTGTTAAATATTGGATAATATTCAATTCATTCTATTATCGAAACTAGCAGCACACTATTGAAATTAGTTAACGAAAATGTAGTATGTCGTAAGTTTGTAATACTATACAAACGTATAGATAAATTAATGAATTATGCATTGTTCATAAAATCATAACGAAAGGAAAGATCAGTGTCTCCGTCTGAAGGGGGACGAGCGACGAGCATATGCTCATATACCTTTCTTACGGAGTGTAGAACTCAGTCCAAATTGGAACACTATGTTCACAACGACGATACTGTAAATTGTATATTGATATAATAGATATTAATTTAGTCGTATCGTCTTTTTAATAATAATTAAAATAAATAATAATTATTGTAACTTATAATAATTTAAACTGAATAAACTACAATCTATCCACCATTAAAATCGTGTATTTGAAAAAATATTTTGATTTTCATTGATATTTTATTTCGTATCGTTCATTGATATAAATTATGTGTAAACGATTGAATCAATTATCAAGTTAATTTTTAATTAATATAATTATAGAAAAATGTAAGTTTGTATCCATATGGTTATTTTCAGTAAAAACAAAGCATATACTAATATTTCTTAATAACTATATAATATGTGTATATAGTTATGCCTGTGCACACTGTATAGTTTATGTTTCTATTTCACCAATTACTTATAGTCTTTTAGTACACTATAATACGTAGTTACTAGTTATTTAAATCAATGAACGGTGCCAAATAAAAAAACATCAATGAAAATCAACATATTTATTATAGTCTATATAAAAGTAATAAGTATGAATACTAAAATAAATATGTAGGTATACAATTTTTATCACGATGGATAGATCGAAATTTGAAATTTATATATTCTTATTATAACTATTAGCTTTCGCAACAATATTACTTGTTTGAATTATTACGATTTTGCATGTTTGTCTACATTAAAGATATTATATATTTTATTTATGATAACTAAACAAATTTTCCTTATAATATATTAATTATTAGCATACCTAATATAATTTTTAAATTTTATTCCAAAACCAATTTATGTTTCGTAACACTACTATGGTTCAATAAAATTCAGTTGATTTGGCCGAAGTTTTCCGATATAACAGGAAATAAATTAATCGGGCATATACCTAATATGTAGGATCATATCAATATTAGGTATATTATTTTAATTCGTATATCTGGGCATAAGCCCAGAATAAGGATATAAATCCTTATTATATATATACGTAATTACAGTTTAAAATATTCTTACAATTATTATTTTTTTAATTCGATATTTGAATGGTATTTTTTCATGTTATGTTTGATAGAGTGGTTTATCCTGTACTGGCTGTACTAGATAAGGAACGTGGATATATGTACTGCACTGTGTGGATTATAAATTTAACATAGACCATGCATTCAACAGATCAATTGCTTTAAATGTCTCATAAATTATACGCATTCAGAAAATTGTCAACATATTTTATTGAATTTTTTATAGATGCAAATCATAGTGGAGGATAAACATTTCAATAAACTGATCGTCGTGAACATGACGAAATATATATATTACCATAAAATATAATAGATAACAAAATCATGGATTTCATCATTGTAACCAACCTACCCTCCACTTGCATACCACTAAAAAAATTCATAGAGATTTTTTGCATTCATGAAATTTATGTAGATATTTGTTTATCTATATTATATCATACAGGGTGATTTTTCAAGTATGCTCATCCGATATTTTTTCTATACTAATGAATCTATTCAAATTCTGTTTTTTTTTTTTTTAGATTTTTAAGAATAATTCAGTACCATAAATTACTTAGAAATCACTAGAAATTGAAAAAGGGCCTTATAATAAAAATACATTATATTATATTTTAATATATTTATATATTACATTATATTTTAATACATTTATATATTACATAGTTAAATCTTTTTTTTTCAAACATAAACTACCGTTTTTTATTAATTTGATGTGTAATATATAAAAAGAGTATTTTTATTTGTAAAAAATAGTTCGTATTTTTACTGAATACTCCTTAATAATGGCATAAAAATATTAAGTATTTGAAAATAACTTTAAGGTATACAGAAATATTCCAAAAATCAGTAACTGAATAAATACATTTTTTGAAGGATAAAATATTTATTATTATTTATCATGCTGTATTGCTGTCTGAACCAATGGATACGCAAACGTAGCTCAACATGAAGTTGCGATTAGATCGACCTCTGTTAAAATCGATTTTATAATGCAACGATTTATCTACTATTATTTAAAATATGAAACCATCCGCACAACCAATACCAATCAACCGTACCAAAATATATAATACCTAAGTATATTAGGTACCTATTTTAATATTATATAGTACCAATGCCAATAGCTGTGTTTTTATTTAAAAAATCTTTTTGTCCCAACAAAGAACTGGAATTTATCCATATAGTTGGTATAACATAATAATATATTTCTATATATTATTATACATTCTCGGATATTCTTGTAGAATAGAAATTGTCTACCCATACGATTTAACCAAACGGTATCATATAACTTAAACCCGAATCTCGAATAAACATCTGAAATAATGAAAACTATGTATATTTACAAAATAAAATAGGAGAAAAAAATTTCAAGGTTTACGCGTTGTGTTTATAAAACAGTATTATGCGGGGTGTGGTATTTGAAACTTTGTACTGAGCGCTATGCAATATGCAAAGTGTGGCGCGTTCCCGAAATCACACTGTACATTGCAGTAATATTATATTATTATACCAGCGTGATTCGAAAATTCTTTAAGTCATCACGTGTCGCATACGTAAACATTAAATATTATTAAATATGCCTGTTCATATCATATATTAAATTATGTGTAGGTACTTATACGGCGTGTCTAAAAAAAAATATTAAAAATCGATTATGAATCGCACGGGTCTTTCAAACGATATTATGTTTAAATTCACACAGTCGACCATAATAATTCATTATAATAATAATAGTAAAATATAATATACATATACTATTGTTGCCTGTATGTGTGTGTGTGTATTATGTGTAAAAGAACAGATAAATTAATATTTTAGATGTACCGTCGTGTACACAATACAACTAAACTATAAGACAGTGCGAGCAGTGATGAAATTCTATAATCGCAATAGACGGACCTTGTTCGTCGTGTTATATTATGCAAATGTACCTACATAAATACATACCTTTTTATGATATATTATGTGTATAATATACAAAGTTCGATTATCAATAACTATATTATAATAATGTTTAATATGTACTGCATTATTGGTGTATATTATTTATTTTTTTTATATCACCAATTGTATACACATTTCGCAGTGCATTCGGATAAAGTTATTTTCACAAACGATAACCCCCCTAACCGACCTTTATAATATGTAGGTACAATATAATAATCAAAATTTCTTCATTATAATGAATATAATGTTATAACAATCGAAATTCAAAATAACAATTAACACTTAAAAACCTAATTCTGACGTACATACCTAATATCTATATACAATATACATATAAAAGACCGCCCCTATTCACTTATCAATGCTCAGGCCAAACCGCTGTGTCTAGAGACTTGAAATTTTGTACAGAGGTTCCTTAAGCAACGTAGGGGCGCATTAAGAAAGGATTTTTCAAAATTCAACCCTTACCGTGGTTATAAGGGGTAAAAGTGGTAAAAAAAAAATCACATATGAGTATGGAATTTGGACAGTATTTTTGTTTCATGGTGTATACACCACTAAGTAAAAGATTTATTAGAATATTATATAAGCTAAAATCAATTTTCGAGGGTCGAAAGCTTTATTCACCATTCCCTCCCGAATTTGTGCGATTCGTTAGAAAATGTGGTATTATTTGCAAATTGGCTTTTAGAATTTGTAAATCAATATATATTTTTTAAATTATACAAGGTTTTTTTATACCGGAATATTTAAAAATCTTTGATCACTATATTTTACACAAAAAAAGTATACTAGTGATACAATAGTCGTCGCTAATAAAGCAATAAGTTATTGGTAATAATTTAAGATGACAATTGTAATTATATACCAATAAATATAATTACATTTAGATATAATGCGTTGGTTAAAAGTTTTCATATACATCTTAAACTAAAAAGCATTGGAAAACAACAAGAAAAATCGCCTTTAGGTATACCAATTAGGAAAAACTTACCAAATTAATTTTTTGTAATAATTAATACCTATAGATATGCAAATTAATAATTATATAGTTTTAGGTTTTTATAATGCATTATAATATGTAATTAGATGTTTTTATCCAACAAATATAATAAATAACAAAATTTTAATATAATCTAAAATTGTGTAGATTACGTATGTATACTGGCTATACTGCACCTTTAAAACATTTTTATTAGAATAGTGTGCAAATATTCAACTAATGATTAGTTCATATTACATCTAATATTCTATACTTGTATTATCACTTATTTATCTGTATTCTATTATATCTCCAAGATAACGTATTTATAATAATTTTATGTTATTCGATTATTTTTTTAAACACTTAAAATATTTTAACTATCAGAAAATAATTGTTTTATCATTACCTGAAGGTACTACAGTGAATCATTTCCATTTTCAAAAATATAACTTGTTGATGAATAGTATAGTATAGGTAATTCATATTTCATATTTACGTGTGTTTTCTTATTATGCCCACCAAATAATTGATTTGTACAGTATATTTAGGTACCGGATGTTAATGAATTCAAAATACAATTCAGATATTCTAGTGCAGTTTTATTTTATGTAAAAAAATGGCTAATATCCTATCGTTTGAAATCTAAAAAACTCATATTTTTTGATGTTTTTTTAAAAATTCCAAAAAAGTAATTTTTAGTGTTATTCGTCTATTATAATATTTAAAAAAATCAATTTTTCAAATCTGTTGAATTTTGAATGAATGAAAGTTACATATATTTTTAAAGAAACATAATCATAATATTGTAAAAATATATGGTTTTCGCACACATTAAATGTTGTGCATCATACATATAGCTTATATAATTAATATTACACTTATTACTGTACGGTTATAAATAAATCTTCAATCTTGTTTAATAAATCAATTCATTTTCTTAAGACAAAATTTTAGTATACATATTGCATATTGTGATTAATACGAATTGGTATTTTGGTAATTATTGTTCAAATTATACGTGAATATTATACTGCGTGCATTGTTGATATTTCGGCGCACGTGCAGCAGAGACTTTCGACCAGCAAATTAATATTTGTTTTCGAAATTCAATTAACCACACATATGCTTAATAATTGATCTGTATTTTTTTGTCTGGCACTCATATAAGCGCGCGGTATGTATAACTCGGTATTTTCATAGACGATCCAACTTTATGGTGATACACGTCATAACAATTTAATATTAACGCTAATGGTATTGGCTTGCAAAACAGTATATATATATATAAAGTAGCGATCAATAAACTGTTAAAATTTATTGTTTTTCGTCAGCCCAGTGCAATATTTACATAATATAATATGTATACGTTTTCCCTTTTAGATTTAGTCGTATATATAATAATAATAATATGGCACTCTATAAATTGATACTGCCGATTGATATCATATATTATATGAAATAGGTATTTACGCGACTTTTGCCACATGGCCATCTCTAAATATAATGCCTATAACTACACTGCGTTTGTATATAGTATTATGTTATTGTGTAATTATTAGCGAACTGCACAGCATAAACATTACTCGTTGTGTCGGCCGATTTAAACAATGTATAAATATTACATATTGTGTATATTATACATAGCCATCCGCACTGCAGGGTGATGGTATGGCGAAAACATAAAACAATTTGATCAAAGTCCGATTGATTTTTGCAGTTCAAACTTTTATACAAACAAGATATTTTGGTAAATCATATAGGATAAACAATTATTGTACTATACAAAGATATCTGAAATTGTTGGGTATATTATATCGTAAGATGTAACTTATTTTAATAGTCACATTACATACAATTTATGTGTAAGTTATGATAAAAGTACTTAAGTACGAATAACTGGTGAAATCTATTGGATACAAAAAAGGGTTTGGTCGAAATCCGATTGATTATTGTAATTAACTAACCTAACCCAAAAGTCCTAACTCCGAATACATATATATATATAGTTTTATATAAAAAGACGGTAGAGATATTGTTGTAAATCTTAGTATATAAGTATAAATAATTGTATTACGAAGATATCTGACATATTATTGTAATGTTCAAATTTGATTTCCATGTTAATCCGACTGACCTCTCTGATCCGTTCTGTGTAGGTATATATCATGAAAAAAAAACCATAATATTACTTAAATAATAAGGTACTTAAAAGTTGTTATTGTTTCAAAATCCTTTACCTTAATGTTTTTTTAAATTAACTTTTTTTAGTTTCGATATAAAAAATAAAATAAAAAAAACAATATTTTACAGCCAATATTCTCCTATGACTGTACCAAAACAGTTTTTGATATGTCTTATAAAAAGAAAAAGCACAATTCTGCTTGAACTATGTATATTTATATTTTGAATAAGTTTTAAAATTATTTTTTTATTTCAACATTTTTTTTATGCATTTTTAGATGAAATTTGTATTAAATAATTAAATGTCATCAACTAAAAGCATTTTAACCGACTGTGTTTAATAGAGAGTCACACAAAAAATGTTCACGTCGTACAGACAAACAGTGAACACAATATAGTAGGTATGACAATAACAACAACAACGCGGTCGTGTTATGATAATCATAATTTTTTCACCACAGTCAAATTTATACACAAACATACAATGAAAATAACTGGACCTAATGGCGAACACACTGAAATAATATATTATTATGTCCCCACAACAGCAGCTTTTTCGAATCAAGATTTCCTTATATGGCTGCTCCGACGAATCGGCCGAAAATTGCGGGTGCGTAAAATACTTTTGAACACAATATATAATAATATCATAAATAATTATAACATAAATCATAATAATATACACTATAATATTATTTGGAATATCTGCATGTGGTAATAAACTAGCAGACAATGTATAGTAGGTAGTAGACTGACTAGACTGCTCGAAAAGTATTGTTCAAACAGATGAGTAGAAGACTCTATAGAGTCTGGACATATGCACATATGCACTTATATTATATATAATGGATTTATGTATATGTATAATGATAATAACCTAATAACGGTTTTTATCATACACAATTGGTATAATCGTGAAATTTGGACGCGGAGCTGACTTGAATTATATGATATATTTTTATATTTGTATAGATATAATAATGCACATAGTAAAGGACGGTTGTAAATATCCATTAAATTATATTATATGCTATTGTAAGAATCAATGATTAGCATTAGCATAGGCACAAATAAGGGAGTATTAGCACCCATAGTTTTAAAATTAGTATCCTCAAATAATGTTTGTGATTACGTATCAAAAACTTTTTCCTACAAAAAAAAAAAAAAACTAAAATGATAAAATACATAACTTTAGCACTCTTAGTTTTCTTTATTAAAATAATATGCTTATGAATATCATTACATCAGTTATTGTATATTATTAATAACAAAACAATATATCTATCGCAAGTTTGTACCGGTAAACCACTCAGTAGTCAGTACTCACTATTCGTGATCAACTCGTCACCCGATTGGTGCGGTATTATATATATACAATATCTATCTATCTATATATAGACAGTGCTTGACTTGGGTGAGTTGTCGCAGGGGGATGGAGTACCCCAACTAATTTTTCAGAAATTTTAGTGTACCCCTACTTTAATTTTTAAGGGGAACGCACGGGACGTTGTGTCATTTTGCATTTTTGTCAAAACTGCATGATGTGATAACATCATAATTTTTTTTCTATGTAAAATCTTGGATATTAAATGGTAAAAGAGATACAGAAGAAAACCGTTGATCAAAAAGGATCAAATTGAAAGATAAGAAAGAACATATATATGATAAAAATAATGGAACTATTTAAATAAATATTTAAAATCAATTGACTTTTACTTAGTTATTTTTGAGTTTGTTATTATATTTTATAAGTTATCACTATAATATACAATATAATATTTATAGTAATTTTTTTTAATTTCATTATTTATAAATATTTTTTAATATAATTTTAAGAGGGGCATTAGGGGTTAACGGCTTAGTAACATTTAATAAGTGATGGAGACGCTCTTTATTTAGAGTTAATAGAGTCTCTCTACTTTAATATTGCCAAGTCGAGCACAGTCTAGTGTCTATATATGATATAGTTATAGTATGTATCACGTATATATTCATCGCACGTGTAGCGTATTTTGAAAAAAGTTTTCCCGGAAATATAATATTGGTATTTATTATAATACAGCGAACCCTCTTTTAATAATTTCTCTCGTTTTATCTCCATATACGATACAAATCATCATAAGGTATAATATTATTTATTATATTCGTAATTTGTCCTGTTCCCGAACTCCGCACGAGATTGTATGGTCGTAATATCATTTATCAATACTCGAGTGCATTAAAAGAATAATATACCGCCAACTGACGGCAGACACTTTTAGTCTTCTCCACATACGATATTATAATATAATATATATATTGTTACATTTTTTGTCGTGTCGTTTTAGCGTGGGATCGGCTCCGAGATGAAAATATTAACCGTTAAAAAATAATAATAATAATAATAAGGAAAAAAGTCGACCTACGCGACGGGGCGTCACACGTGTATTAATTATTACGATGTTATTATTTTACGCATAACTACAATAATACCATTGAAAAATATTATCGAGCACATAGTACCTATCATAATTGATTATAGCTAAATAGTCTATTATAAAAACAATGATACCTATGTATAGTGATGGTCCTCGAAGTGCGACCGTCCACTGCGTTGCGCAAAATATTATTTATCGATATATATGTATTTTTTTTTTTATGTCTCACACACACATACGCACACACACTTAGTACATATTTTTATCGTTTCATTTCATTCGTTAAAATATCTTTAAAATCTTTTCGATTGGCTGCCTATACTGCGTCTCATTATAAGCACCGCGTGCATAACGTCCGACGGCCCAAAATTGGGGCGCTGCAGTTATGATGACTTCCGGACAGGTCACTGCAGTTGCTGTATTCATGGCCGAGGTACGTGGCCTGCGACGGTCCCGTTTTAAGTCTTTTTTAAAATATAATAATAATAATAATAATTTGTGGTGCAGCAGTGTACGAGTGACCGCGCGCACGTGCGATGCTGCGGCAGCCGCCGCATACGATACGTCGTACCGATACGAAGTAGGTCTCGCGGATGGCGCCTCGGCGTGTGTAGACGCGCGGCACCTGTTGTACCCACCCATATATACCTAATATATTATACAGCCGAGTCTTGCATATACGCGATGTTTATTATTTTTTTTTTTTTCGTATATGTATATATACGCGATGACAACGCGGGATCCGGGTCCGAACTGGTTATAGCGCGATATTATCATCATCATCGTTGTTGTCGCGGTTGTTATCATCACAAGTGGCTATTGGACATAACTCGATTCGTATATGCAATAATATACACACACACACACACATATATATATATATATATATATATATATATATATATATATATATATATATACCTACATGATAATGTCTTATAAACTGCAGCAGTTGGTGCACGCCTAGTATAGACGTGAAAATGTTAGTATGATATGATATTCTGTGTGTGTGTGCTGTAATTTTCTTGTTTATTGCCGCGGAAATATATTATACGCAGCGTTTGGCCTAGTTTTAACCTCCATCACCAGACCCAATGTACGATAGTGGTAAAAGCGCGCTAACACACACACACGTATCGTTACAACCAGAGTGTATTATGTATATTATACATTTGCAGTGTGTGTGTGTTAAGTTAACCTAAATATTTTAAACGTGCATAATGTATGGCAATATTTTGTTTACTTTTGGTCACAGCAGTGCAGGCACGTGCAATAAATGCCAAACTCAAAGCCGATCAAATAATGTATAAATTATGATGATGAGGATGATGTTGACGGTTATTATTATTAATTATTATTGCAGTGATGTTGCCATGCACGCTTAATAACTGGTGTTTGTATATAATATTATGGCATGGCTGTGAAGAAATCGATATATCAATATATTTTATAATATATAGGTACAATACTGCATAGGCATACAGAGTCACAATATTACGAGACTATAGGGATAAAGTTATGCATATATAGAGGGTGCTAAAATCATGTTACCATATCTAAATACGGCTTTTAAAGTATAAAATCGATGATTAAAGTGAACCGAGATTTATTTTAATTTTATGTATACCTACGTCGGTAAGCTACGTTGGTTTGAATTGTTTTTATTCTTGAATTTTATTTAATTTTCATAACCAACCACCACAATAACCAAGAAAACAACTAAAAATATTATTAAATTTATCTTAAAAATTTAAATCATTTCACTGTTAATGGATTAATAGACGTACCTACGACTCAATATAAAACGTGTAGTCCAAAAAAATGTATAAATGCCTCTGGAATAAAGGCTAGTAGTAAATAAAATATAGACGAATACCGCAATTAAAATCGTTCTTTTAAAAATAATAAGGTTTTCTTTTTTCTAAATCATGTAGGTACCTACCTATTACCTAAAATCATTAAAATTTTAATGAAACATTATAAAACAAATACTAATAAAAGCTCAAGTAAAACAATACTGTACACAGTTATAACATCCACCAACCTACTTATTTCACACCCCACGCGAAATACGTCACTTCTCTATCCTCACAATAATATTATTGGTCTTACGCGCTTCCTATCTTTAACACACCGCGTCAGCAGGGCCGGATTGGTTAGGCGAGCTGCCGAGAAAATCTCAAAATCTCGGTGGGCCGCTCAAAAAAAATGTCGATCGTAAGTGTTTGGGCAATTATTTCATAACACAGATTTGAATACATTTATTTAACTCTGTGCGCTACGTCAAATCTAGATCAATTTATACATTTTTATTTGAAAAAGGCCCCTTTTAGGGCCGGTTAAAAAACTAAAACTCGGTAGGCCGATACCTTGTCTATCCGGCACTGCGTGTCAGTATATATTATAATACGATTAGAATATGACGTGCAGTGTCATAAGTTTATTAGAATATATGACGTGATCCTCGTAAAACGAATACTCGGATATAATATTATATGTGTTACGACATATTTTAGATGCAACTATAAATCGATAAACATGTAGAATAGGTAATATAAACTGCACTAATACTTGTACCATATTATATTGCGCCGATCACGCGCGGTGTCGGTTTTCGTCGCGAGTGAAATATAAAATATGTCTAAATAATAATAATATGACGTAATCATGTAAATATTTTATATTATAGACGTGCACGAGAACTTCCCGTTGTCGCGACGGTATATCAAAATATTGGTATTATCATGTATAGAGGGTGTAACAGAATGACCTGAAAAAAAAATTATACTAATTAAATGTATGGCAAAAATTGTTAGTATTATATGATCAGTAAATAATTTAAGAAATATACTCATATAATACAACTCAAATATACAACCTAACCGTATCACATCTGTAGGTACCTAAGTATAATATTATTAACATTACATATATAGATTGAAAGTATAAATTGATCGTTAAAATATATATTATTGTTCCTGCAGGAGTTTTAATAGATTTAAAACGATTAGCCTCCGTTCAGCCTGGAGATCGGAAAACATATGCGTCTCACTATATAGATTTTCGATAAATCACATATTTTATTGTATAGTAACTAAGTAACATATCCAACGATAATTGATTTTTATCTATCAGAGTACTTCAAGTTGCAATTAAAGCTTAACTTCCTAGACCACTTCATAGTTTGACGATTTAAAATACCATCGCGCATATTATAACTATTATTATTATTGCAATGTGCACTGCTAATTTAAATCTTGTATAGCGATATTGCGTCATAAGAACTAATGAGAAATGTGTTCCGTTTTTCCGTAGCGATGAACTTTATAAACATTCGAGAACGCGGATTTGCCTCGAGAATTCTTCGACATCTCGGTGCAGCATGCGACTTATTCCCTCGGAGAAATTTCAAATATAAACGGTATTGACCTCAAAATAAGAACGTAACATGAAAAATGGCGTACGTGAGGAAGTACACGCCGTGATACTGGGTCGTAGTCGTGCAACTTCCGGATCCACCTACTACAAAAACCTACCTAGGTATATGCTTTTCAAATAAAAAATGATTAAAATTTATACCTAATCGTTTTATTTTTCGGACATTTTTGATAACATTTCAGCTGCTTTTGTATAATATTTTAAAAATTCAAATTCAACTATAATAAATATCAACTGTACATCTGACATCATAATTCTGGTTTTTATTTTTATCTTTGTTTGTTTAAAGGAAAATTAAAAATTTTATACAACAATTTTGCTGTACTTGAAACCTATTTTTTTTTTACATAAAACTTGATGTTTATGATAAACACTCGGTAACGCATTTTGTTCATAGGAAGATATAAGTTGCAGAGCTTGTACAAGAAATTTGCAAATGAAAATAAATCAACGAATACCTGCAATGTTATAATATATGACATGTATACATTATTCTAAATTATTTATTCATCAACTTGAAAAAGAGTTGATGAAATCATACATAGCCATCACATGACACATAATATAGGTAAGTACTTATACAATATCGCATAAAACATAATATTTAACTTCATGCGTAGGTATATAGGTATTAGGTACGCCGTCTACATTACGACATTTTAGACTCTGATGATAAGTAATAACAATAGGTCATAAACATATAATAATTGCCGAATGAGACGCTGCTTAAAAATATTAATATTTATACAGGGTGATCGTTAATTAATTTTTTTTCTGTTTAGATAATTATTATTTTTTCAATATAACATGAGAAAACAATAATAAAATTGCAATACATTAAATATAATATGGTACTAATTTTATTTAATTCAAATATATTTTAGGTTTATTAAAACTCAATAAATAAAATTGTTATGTTCAACAATGATTATTATAACATGATAAATAAACAATTTATAGAATTAGTAATGAATATTAAATCTAACTGAATTACATACCGGCTGCCTACTAATATTAACCTATGTTCAAATTGCCATGATATGTTGATACGTATGTTACGCGTATGCCGTATATGTCTTGATATAGAAGACACCCTCCAATATAACAGATACCTAGAGGCGAACATTTTAATATCATCTATTGTTGTCGTTGATTTAATAAGTGGTTGAGCGTACAAAAACTTAGAAATATCCTGTAGTATCTAAACTATAGTATAGGTAGTGACAACTGTCGCAAGAACCATCAATATTAATTCATTACCATCATAATATACACGTAATAATTATTGATGAGTGAAGTGCGTATTATTATGATTTATTGTAATCGTCTCTAATCGACATATAGTCGGATAATATTGTACCAATATCGATTTCAAAATAAACACAGACGAAACACGCAGTACTATATTATATAATATTATATAGTCAATGTGTTGTGTGATGAATTGTTATAACAGCCTAGACAAACCCCGTTTTTAAGCAAAAAATATATTTAATACATATATGACTATTTCTCGGAAATCTAAAAAATATGTTGTTATACAGGTACTCACTATTCATATAATTCTATTTTATATTATTATTTTGAAGGTTGATTACTTTATAACAGAGATTATATGAACCATCCAATGATAAATAAAAATATACAATTAAAACACCTCTAAAAATTAAATCCTGGTTGCTCGCATTTACATAGTATAAGTACCAACCTATATGACTTATATTCACATGTACGTAATATACGTATCATAACAATTACATATATAATATATATGGCGTAGTCCATATACCACAAGACCCTTATTATTTCAGAATATACTATAACGGTTTTGAGAACATTTATTTTACATTATCTGAAGGTGTTACAAAACGACATTTGTTGAAAAAATTATGTTTTGTACTTTTTTAAATGACAACATACATATTTTTCGTAGTCAATAAAACTATGACTTTCGGACATGTAGTCTATTATTTATATCTTTTAAGTATTTGAAGTTTAGGCGAGCGGTATAGTGGATCAACATTTCGTGTGGTACAGGTCCTGTATACCATTGCATGTACTTTGTTAATCTGAACTTCAAATAGGTACTTTTAAATCATTAACCTTATAGATACGTTTTCAAAATTAGATTTTCATGCTACAATATACTCAAAAAAATATATTCATCTTTGAAATAATGTTGTCATTTAAAAAAGTAAAAATTGATTACGTGCGATAAAAAATAATTAAAAAATGTTGTTTTTTGACGACTAAATTATACATGAAATCATAAGAAAAATATATTTAAAAACGTTAATCTTAAGTTAAATAGATCAACTGGTACATACATAATATTATATTATTACCTGCACCAACCAATAATAATATTGTTTAAAATAATAGTTATACAGCTGCAGTTGACGTGGTGTGTGTGTCTATGAGCTACATAAATAGTCATATAGGTACGTGTACATTTCATCATCATCAAAACCATCATTGTCGCTGAAGCAATATTTTGTAATAATCACTATGCTAAAACACACACATATGGGCCCGCTAGGTAGATATATGGAGGCCACAAACAATAACTCCAGTTCAAAATATAATAGGTATAGGTAATATTCATTTCAGTAATAGCAGTAGTTAATTTAGCAATATCTCCAGTTGGTAAATATAGGAAGATTCACAAAGTTTACTCACCTCCGTTTTATCTTTAATAATGAATTCGTTCAAACTCAAAATTTTGACATTTTTAAATATAGCTACTCAAAGAAAATTTTTTTTCGAATTCTTGAATTTGTTGTGCTACTTAAAGAGTGTCCTGTGACGAAACAAACTTCTGTTTTTTTAAATCAGATCCCTCCATTTATACTATGAATTATTTAAGAGATAATTTTCTTAAGCATTTTTATCTACCTACCTTTAATTAAAAAATAGAGCAAGTACGTACTTTATTAATTATTATAAGGATAATAGTTCTTAAAAATGGTTTTAAAAAAGTATAAAATATTTGTAATTTAAGGTTTAATACATAACTCAAAAACTACTCGTATAAATTTCAATTCTAATTTGATAAATCTTTGAGAAAAAGTATTCATTGAAAAATTTACAGATGAAAGAGAGGGGGTTCTCATATTTCAATTAAAAAACAGAAATTCGTATCTTCACAGGACACTCCTTGAGTAGTGTGTAAAATTTCAAAACTTTACACATATGGTCTTTAAATATAAAAAAATATTTCAAAATTCATATTTTGAATAATTGCATTGTTGAAGAAAAAAATAGGTGGTGAGCATTCACAGTGAATCACACTGAACATGAGCGGGAAAACGTTGTGCAAACAGAAACATAATATATTATGTGTTCAAGCGTAGAATCGGTATGAGGATTTCGTAATTTTTATATTAATTTTGCTGAACGCGAATTCGCCATTTACAATACCATTATGTATGTAGCCATGTATAGGTAATCGTATTCGTATATTATTATATTACATATTATGCGCCGTTTGCAGCAAGGTGGAGACAACAATTAACACGTGTGTGTCCTCTTAACATTGACAATTTCAGACATCCTGCAATATAGTTAGTACTGCACGTGACTACACGTGCGCACGATGATAAATAAATACAATTTTTTTACCGTGATGTCGTGACATTTTTTATTGACACAGACCAACACCGCATGCCGGTCGTTGTCACCATCAATCATCACTATTTTTTTCAACTCCGCAATATATCATATTTGTTAAAAATCAGATTTTTGCAAATTATTTCTGTTTCAAGTAATATATGGTCGCACAAATAGGTAGGTACATTATATAACCGGAATCATGGTATCTTTTGTTTTTGTCACATATGTATGATATAATATAGTGTTTGAAGTATGAAATATTTCACTATAATATGGTGATATATTTCACAAAAATGTGAAACAGTGAAAATTGTTTTCAATACAAATATTAATAATGGTCATTTATCAATTATTGATATATACCTAGTTAAATATTAGTGAATGAGTTTTGAGTTCAATCATTGATATCAATACGACGAGTGTTGTGGTTGGCATACTATTACATTATTACTAGAGCAAGGACTTTCATGCACTAAAAAATCATCAAATATGCATTTAAAAATATGCACTTATGCATCAAAAAATTAAAAATATGCGGTTAAATATGCCCTTAAAAAAATTAATTTTATTATTATTCTATATAAGTTTTAACTAGATTTATATTACTATTTATTAAATTGATTTGGAATCTGTTTTGAATGATTGATGAATGTTCTTTTTAATTATTATTCTGCACCTAATAAAACAAAAAAGGTATTTTAAAATAATTGATGAATTATTCTCAAATATTTACCTTACCTAAATTAGAATTGCACTGAATTATTAACATTTCTTTGATATTTTCAAATAGCAGAGAACGTCTTTTATCTGTCAGCAGGTTCTTATATTGCGAAAAACTTCGTTCGACGTCCACTGACGTGATCGGTGCATATTTGTTAACCTTATTTCATGAAAAATATTCACCAAAGAGCTTGATTTTTGACAAACCATCAAAATATGCACTAAAATCTTAAAATATGCTCTTATAATCAAAAATATGCCCCTTAATCCAAAAAATGTCAAAATATGCACTAAAAACTTTGAGTATTTCATCATAAACGTTATGAAATGTATTTTTTATTTAACAAGCATACAATAAAGTTAACCAGAAAAAATATGCAAATGCATGAAAGTCCTTGCTCTAATTATTACCTATGTCTTGTTTTCGACTATTTGTAGCAATACTTAGATTTTTCCCCCAGAAAATGGCTTATCACCAACTACGATGCAATAATGGAACTATTTATAGCAATTATACATACAAATAAAATTCTGAAATATTTTAAATCCCGTAAAATTTTCAAACATTGCGTATATATTATACGCTTAAGCTATATAATCAGAAATGGCTCTATGCTCTATACCAGGGGTGTTGAACATGTTTTGGGCCTAGTGCCAAATTTTTGCAATCAAGGGTTTGACAATTTTTCAAGTGTCTAAAGTTTACAAAGTTAAACACTAAATATAAAATGATAAATATAGTAACATAATCAATTTTACGTGTTACAGGAATATTATAATTTTTAAAATGTATATAATTTGTTTCTTTGAATTTTTACAAGCATCATTTTATGAATATCATAATATTTTACAATTTTAATATTCCGCGTGCTATTGAAATTTGACAAACGTGCCACTTTTGGTCCCATACCGTGGCCCGTGGGTTCGTCATCCCTGATCTAAACTCTATATTTTATAATTACTGACAAATGGCAATACTTGATTTTAATCAATATAATGTCTACACAACTTTAATAGAACTCTACAATTCAATAAAATGTAATCAAGATTTTAAATAATCGTTATTTCACAAAATATACGTTATTAAATGTTATTTATATTATATAGGTATATATTGTTATATTTTACCTATATATTCACAATTTTTAGTAATATCTTGATGAGTTATCCACAATCTTAGTATCCCTAAATAATCATCGATTGATAAACATTATCCATTATTACTAACGGCAGCAAGTGTTACATACATATTATTTTTTACTTTATTACTCTATATACAATTATAGATAACTTACCACGATTATATTAATGTAAATTGTGAATTTACAATGTATCGGTACTTGGTAGTATATATACTTATAACCCACAAAATCGTTTTATTCATAATTATGGTGCAAAAATTGCATGTCCGAAGACTTTAATTTTAGAATCCTATACATTTTACAATTATATACATTTATGTAAACTGCAAGTGCGTATATTTATTTTATATTTTTTTTTATTTTTATCACAAGCCCGGCAACTGTGGCCATTAGCTGTTTGAAAGGGCTGGGAACAGTTTGGTTCGGAGCACGTTTTGTATATATGTGGCAAGGATTTGTTGCTGAAAACCATAGTGGTCACCCATTCGGGAGCTAGCAACACTGACCGGTACGTACACTTAAAGCGTTTCCACAGTTAAGCGTACGACCACGCATGGCGCACCACACCAAGCCATATTATAATATATTGTATGCATATAACTGTATAAAAAGATTACCCACCACATAATAGTAATATATAATGCAGCTAGCGACCGTGATAATAATAATAATTACAATATTTACTCACTTATTTTGATTGTCGCAAATGGTCATGGCTTGAGAGGAGGGGCTATTTATATAATATGCATAATATACTCAAGTATATTATAAGAAACCAAGTAGTTATATTCTACTGTAATTATGTACCTAATACCTATGTTGTATTGAAATAATAATAACCGCACATTGTTGTATATACGCAGTCGTTTTGTGCAACGATATACATTATTGCTCTTTTCGTGCCCTTATTTATATCGATTAAAAATAACACATTTCAATTATTATATGATTGCATACGTATTCAAAATCGTGTCTGAAAAACAAAATTTTTTATTTAAAAGTATTTCAATAGCGTATGATACAACGATGGCACTGAGTATTAATTTCAGTTTCTGAACGCGTTCAACGAGAAACCATGTTAATACAGTTCTTTATAACCATACGTCAACTTTATGTTGAATGTATCGAAAAAAAGAAAAACCAATAATTACATTTTTAAAAAATCGAGTAGGTAGTTGTTTAATATGAATTACTAAGACTACAAAATATAAAGCTCTGAATCAAGAGTTTCATTAAAGAAAATCGATCGCTTTCTCACGCTCCTCCCTTTGATTGAGCTTTAGAGATATTATAATGATATCGCTACTAAGTGGCGTGCTCAGCTCTTTTAAGGAATATACATTTTTAATTATTCTGAGAACATAACAAAAATAAGCCAAAAGGGGAAGACACGCTCTCGTCCCACCACTAATTCACTCGTTATAACTATAAACGGAATACCAGATATAATTTATCAATGGTTAATAATAATTCAATCGTATAGCTATAAATCTATAATATATTTTCGATACCTGCGAACGATATATTAAATTAAAACGTTATACATATATTACAAGTGTCAAGTATATAATATAATAACGTATACCATTATTGCCTATATATATGCAGCTAGGCAGTGCATTTATGTATAGCGTAAGGGTGTGCACCGATATTTCGGGCGCGGCAAAAGTTTCAATAACGGTATTATTGTTATACTCGGCGTACATTGTGCAGGTTAATATTTTTGTTGTGAAAGCGAACAAATTTCATTTTAATATTGTAAACACAAATAATAGGACTATTATGATATCTACCTATTCTATCTGTATTCTGTATAGTATGTATTATACATACTACAAAGATACCTATAAGAATTTCATGTACAGTTAATGATGGGCGATCTATTGTAGATATATAATATATATATATATATATATATTCACTTATACACACATAAATTAAGATTTCAATGTATGCATACTACAGCTTTCAGAAAAATTAACATATTACCGTCATTAATAACTTTTAACATAAAATAAAAACTATAATTAAAAAAAAAAAAAATTATGGTTTGAAACTTGTAATTAAAATTACGTGATATATAGATATATCAAATATAATAAAGAGTAAAGTTGTTAATAGATATAAAATGTGTATACTAATTATCCCTTGTTTGACTTGGAGTTTGTTACTGTGAATTATAATAAAATAAATGTAAAATACACTTGTAAAAGTTAAAAATTACAATTTAATCGATTAAAATGGTCGAATAATTTGTAAGTTATAAAATTAAATTAAAAATGCAAATGCAAGTATGTAAAATGCAAAATATCTATTCAGCTAAATTTATTAGCACGTCGCGGTATATTTTTGAATGTAGTCAAAACTACTTTTTAAACTTATCTGACATCTCTTTCTTAGATATTTCTGAGACTTTCGTCAAAATCAGTCAAGCGTTTGTTGAGCCTATATAAACTACAAACATATTATGGGATACATTTTGTTGTACATTTGAATAACAAACATTATATTTGAATATTATTTTCTGTCATTTGGAAAAAAAACCCATAGTAACAATTTTTAGTATTTTTATTTAACCATTGACAATCTTGCACGTAAACGTATAATATAATAACGAAATATGATTTGATTTTCGATAAAAACAAAATATAAGTGTGAATAGTATTAAGCGCCATCCTATATACCAACCAATATGGGTTACAAAATGAAGTTTAAAACACCTTCTGAGCCTCAATATGAATATATTTTATTATATAACTTTTATTGAAATCGGACCAGTAGTTTCTGAGATTACAACGCGTTCAAACATATACGTCACATACAACGCACAAACTCTTCAGCTATATATAATATACAAAGTGAAAAACAAGAGAAAATATAAAAAATAAATAAATACTTTAATATTGTATTGTATAATACTAAGTCCTATAATATTAAATCTTTATAGGTACGTTATTTATGTATTAGGATGGTTCAAAAAAATCTAAGGCAAATGTTATTATATTATTATAAAATACGCGGGCGGTACCGGTTCGAATCGTATAATAAGATTTGGTGAGCTGCTTGACCTATATAACATTATGTATACCTATTGTATAAATATACAAACAATGCTATATGCATACGACGACTGCAGGGGGAGGGGGGATGGGATTTTGAAAAAAAAAACCCGTTCTCGGAACTCATTTTGTTATTCCGTACGGACGACGCGACGCCGTGGAAAATAGGTACCCGTTAAGCTGCAGTACTCGGCGACCAAAATCAAATCGCCATAATTTGCAACAGTCTATAATATGTACTGCGGAGTTATACAGCGTGCCTAATTTTGTATCGTACTGTATATGCAATATGCATTTTGTTGACGGTGATTTCGACTTGCCGCTGAGATTTATAATATTATGTTTAGTCTCCGGCTGCTGCCGCGCCAATTTCTCGAAATAATCGTTGCATATATTATATCGTGCGGGCGAGTATATGAATTTGATACCCTACAGGGTGAAAAAAAAATGATTTACCCATTGCAAGCGCGACACGTCGATGACATAACGAACGACATGTGTAACGTACGTACAAACGATAACGAAATTAATACGACAAAACAATGCCTAATACCTATTATACGATAATAATATGTTATACGGATTATATCGTCGAGGACCACAATAACATGACTGGAAAACATAGCACTTTATATTATTATACTATGGTTATGTTATAATGTTGATGCACGTGCCTAATGATTTCAAAATTCGAAAACGGTATAGCTACATCCGTATATCCTACCCATATATTATATAGGTATTGTATAAATTGGTAGTATAAAAATTTTTGTTTTTGTTTAGGGAATAATAATATTTAAAACCAAAACTGTCGGAGTATACCTAGGTAATAATATATTAATATCCCATGCGGTATATTATACCAGTGTTAGTCTCGCCAATGTATTAATGTTATTATTGCACTGATTAATGTTAATTTATTTAATTGACGATCGTTGAAGTCGTAGTCACATATATATATGCATTTAAGTTTCTTTGATTTGAAGTATTGATCAACGGTATAAGGTCTATGAGTATTATATTCTACAAAATTGAAATTGATTTGCATAGTTATTATTTTTCAAGACATATAATATAATTATTTACTATTCATACAACATACATAAATACATTAGCCTGACTACTTGGTGGCTAAGAGATGTGACGATGGATTGTGACATCCCCAAATATGACTGATAAAGTAATAGTTCCTAAACCTGAAATATAATTTATTTTATATGCTTACCGGATGATTTTTTAAAGATAATATTTACCAATTTCTTTTTTTTCAGATATTTTAATCACTGTCCTGTGGTGATACTAACTTCTATTTCTCAAATGAGAATCCCTGTTTTTTATTGCTAGTGTGTGTTTTTTTTTTGTGTCTGTGTACAGCATAACTAGTCGAAATAATGCTTCAATTTCAAACTTTGGGGGTGGTTTCCGATGGGAAAGTGAATATCCTTGGTGCATTAATGAGGTCAAAAGTAAACATTTTCCAACAGTTTTCAAAAAAATCGAGAAAAACAAAAAAAAGTGACAGAAAAACCGGAATTTTTACGCAAAACTAGTTTTCGACCGAACCGATTTCTTTATATGGTTGTAATTCAAAAACTAATCACTGTAAATACTTGAAATTTTCACCAAATGTTTGTGTTAATGTTATATATTTACGGTTTAATTTAAAAAAATTTTCGACTTTTTTTGAGTTATTTATAGACCACTGAAATTTTCGATTTTTATGAGAATTTTTTTTTTAAGTGTCGGTAAAAAAATGTTGGATGACCAAAAAAACTTTAAAATTTAATACAAGGTTCCTCATGAGTTGTTCTTATCGTTAGTGCAATGCACTACAAAACTACTGAATTTTTGATAAGACTCTAATAAATGTTGTCATTAGGTTCAATATTAAAAATATAAAATACTTGTAATTTTGATAAGTAAAAAGATTAATTTTTGATTTTGATTTATTGAACATTTGAGAAATATTTTTTTGAAATTTATGATAGAAATAAAAAATGTTTACATTTATAGTTACTGCATATAGATTATTGTAATATGATATAGTATGAGGTATTTGAATCGCTAATATTGCAGAAAGTTTATGAAAATAAACGCGCTCGAAATTCTAATGTTGCTGGCCGATAAGAACGATTACCTATCGTACTCACTGGCTAGTAACAAACGTTGTCGTCCAGGAGATTTTTAAATTTATCGGTCTCTGTGTTGAAAGGGACGTTTTTAGTTCATTTGCAATTCTCAATTCGACCAGCGACTAAATACACTATAGTATACACATACGCACATTTAAAAAATGACTGCTTATCATCGCAAAATACAAGAAGTTCAAGTCCAATAACTCCTGATCTTGCATGAAATAATTGCGGGTATCATGGATGGCTGCTATTATGACGAAAACGACAACATGTACAACTGGGTCATAACTCTCTTATGTTTGCTGTCGATCAAGATACCATGTCAAGAACTGTCGAACTGTCTCCAGAATCGGAACCCGTGGATGTGGATGAGATCCCCGAAGACACAACGCTCGACACAGAAGATACAAAAGATACCGATGACCAGTTGTCAATTTTCGTGGGCTGTAGTGCATGGTCGAGTGGCGACGCGCCGTTCTTCGAGTCGGGGCCCGTCGAAACTACTTCGATTCCCAAGGACGGCCCACTCGACGATGCACTACTGCCCACGAAAATTGACAACTGGTCATCGGTATCTTTTGTATATTCTGTGTCGAGCGTTGTGTCTTCGGGGACCTCATCCATATCCTCGCATGTGACACTCGTCTACCCGTGGGACCGGTCGTGGAACGTTCTGGAGGTGACCAGTGGCCAAAACTGTTACAAATCCGCACCCAATCGGCATCTCGTATCCTCCCCTCCTTGTTTTTGTGTCTCCTGACTGACGTATTTTTTTATTTTTATTTTTTTTATAACTTTTTTTGTGTATATATTGTTGTTGTATCTCCTTTTTCAATGTTGTTTGTCTCCCCCCACCCCTTTTGGCTAAATCTTGTACTCAAAACATTTAAATTATAGTTATTTTGTGCTATTTTTTTTAATGTTCTCATTTTTTTTTTAAATGTTTCCCCTTTTTGTATTTGATCCATGTGTTAAAAGTTATATTTTTGTAAAATTTTTTACTAAGCTTTCACTGTATGTGACGTTTAGTTTATGTATTTGTTTGTTTCTTTATATTTATGTATATTTATTATTCCTCCAACCCTTTTTTCGACTTTGAAAATCTTTTACTTGTAAAAATGTAATAATTTAGCCATTTTGTGCTAATTAATAAAAAATTATACATATTATATCTTCAAAAATGTTTTCCCAATGATCATTGCAACTTTGCTCTATTTTTTGCCAGTTATAAAATATTTTTTCAAAACTGTATGTTCATTTTTTTTATTTGAAACATGTACCTATATAAATGTATACATTTTTAACTGTTCGTTCATTTGTTATAATATTTGAATTTTGTAATTTGTATACACAAGCAATTTTAGTTTCTTTTTTTTTCCGTATTGTTAAGTGTGTAAATCAAATGTTAATGACTAAAAAATCATTAAAAGGTATATTTTCAACAGAAACCTTGTTTGTTATTTATACAGAGTTTATAAATCCGTCGACATTCAGTATAACTAGGGTTACCATTAGTACTCTTTTAAGAGTACATGTACTCAGTGCCGCAACTCGGTACATATTGGTGGATGTGCGACTAAAGATATAGGGCCCATGTACAGTGGTGCAACAATGTGGGATGGAGGAGGTGGGGGCAAAGCTCCCGCGAATAAGATTCAGACCCCTTTAAAAAATATTCCTTATTTAGATATAAGCCACTTATAAGTTATTTTAAATTAATAGTTTTGTTAGGTGTGCTCTACAGCCCCCCCCCCCCAGAAATTTAACCCTAGTTGAGACCATATTTATGTACCAATAGGTCATTAAATACATATTACTTGTTGTTTTTAACTATATACATTATGTTATGTAGTTAATATAATATACTGCTTACAGATAGGTGAAGAGCATTGAACATATATAATAGGTGAGGACTGAGGAGCAAAGTGGTAGCAGCACTTAAAACCATTTGTTTTCTTTCTTTTCCCAATTTAAATGTTTATTGCAATTCAAGAATATGATATAATTCATCCCCCTGTCATTCGAAATTATTATTTTCATTATTTTGATATAATTTTGGTTAGGAGTTAGGACTTTGTTTATATTATAATAAATAATAATTATTATTATTCTATAAGGTATTCAATAGTTTCTATTTTTTGATAAAATAATAAGATAGTAATATACCACTTTGTGAAAAACCTTAGTAATAAAATATATTAAACACCATCTTAATGAAAACACATATTATATTAATACATAATATATTATTATTTATAAAATAATAAATAATGATAAAAATGGTAATAAATTCAAAAAATAATGTCAAAAACCATTGATTGAACCTCCAACTTTTTCCGAAGTTCCTTTCTACATCGAACTTAAAGATAATTGAATTATTAATTATAATACTTATATAATTAAACAACTCAATTTATACTCAACCTATCTCTCCACCACCACACACTCTGGTGTTCAAACCTTCAGCTACTGAAAATTTATCAACAGAAATACTTCCTTGAATAACTATAATATATCGTAATTAGATTCTTCCAAGCACGTTTCCCTATGAGTACTTTATTATTTTTTAAAGTTCAAAACAACTTTGATTATAACCTAATTTTCATTATAACAGTAATAATAGTTAAAAGACATGCAATAATTATTAGCGGAACATTTAATGTTAACCACACCAAAACATATGCTGTCGGTCATTAAACTTATTTAGGTTTTGAAATTTTGAAATTCTTTTACATGTATTAGAGTTTATCGTCTATACCTAATATATTGTTTGCATAAAAAAAACTGTTTTATAATATGTTACCGGCAAAACTATTTTTATATTTAGAGCATATTTAAGGTATACACGTCAAAGTCGTATGCGGCACGTGTCTTACTAAAAAAATCATTATTTACTTATTAACGATAAAATTATAAAAATTATAAAATGTATTTATAAACATTTTTGCACTTGATATTATCATTATATTTATCCATATGATGGCTTGTGGACGTATTCACATTGGCCACCCGTGGTACATAAAAAATATATATTAGTGGTCATATACCTAACCTACTTCTGGATTATATTTATTACTACTGAATTTGTTTATCGGGACGAACAATATGTCTATAGTGGCTTGGTGTGGCGCGGTCGTACGCTCAATCTGTGGAAACGCACTGAGCGTACGTACCGGCCGCAGTTGCTAGCTCCTGGATGGGTGACCACCCGGGATTTTTAGCAACATATCCTTGCCACACATACACAAACACGTGTTACAACCCTACCCACTTAAAAACCTACAAACAAACATACAAAAATAACCCCTACCGTACCACCCCACATCCAATCGCCTATGTTGCCGCGGGTTCTCCTTACAAAAAAAAAAAAAATATGTCTAATATACCATTTGTTTCTAGCATTTAGGTAATTTATTATTATTATAGTCTATAGGTATCGGTCTACCTATTCAAATCGGTTTTGTTTATATTTTATTTACCAAACAACATTTTAGGCGTCACGTGAACATTAATAACAAATAAATCCAGTAAAAATATGCTCGGTAGACCGTAAAAAATATCGGGTATGCTAAACGTCAGACTCGCGAGCGGGCTGGGAAAAAATTCTTGGAAATCGTAAAAAGAAAACAAATTGAATTCTTGTACGTTTGGGACGGTTATCCAGCTGCGATTTTCGTCTGAACAGCAACGCACGTGCATGATACTATTTTAAAACACCATTTCAAGACCCAATAATATACGCTTAATTCGATGCCATAGTATTAGTTATATATACCTACGCGGCTACACTACCTATACCTATACCTACATTCGTATCGCATATTGTGCGTGATTTTTTTTAGATTTAAAATTTCTAATTAATAATAATTTTAATTACCGCAGCATTATATATATATATATATATATATATATATCGGTGCATTTACTGCTTAATATAATATTGTCTAGTAAATCTTATTTATTTTCGATAAACAAAGAATTTTCCAGATTATAATATAAGTATCTACTATTGCATAAGAGTCGATAGTAATTTTATTTCGTTTTTATCTCGAGCACAATATTATAATACGAGTTCAACGATTTCTCGACACAATAAATATATATACGCATATTATGCTATACACACTTGTGTATAACGACGTTAATGAATCGTTTTAGCAGTTATTACTTATCACAGAACATAAAAATAATAAATGTATATGTGTCAGATTGTAAGTCAAGGACCTTGCAGAGCACACGGCGAGTGACCAATAAATCAATAAATGTCTGAGATTTAATTTATTCGAATCGGTTACGTCACGTAGACGTATTGAAACAATAATTATTGCAAAATCTTAGAAGTGTCCGAAATTATTATGCACTGTGCCCAATGTCGACGACGATATCGTTCGATATTAGCGCCGCCACTGTACAGGGTCATGGTGGCGATGATGTATCGAATTTTGGATATACGTAACATCGATTATTATGTCTTCAATATGCGCCATTACTTCATAATTAATCATTAATCGATAATTTATTGTTCAGTTTTACGTCGGAAAAACAACAAGATATTATAGTCTTTTTTTCACTTGAGTTCCTACCAGTTTTGAGTGTTGGATATCATATAAGTGCAGGCGCAGTTATTATGTGAAGGAGATTGAGGAATATATTATAGATCCCCTTGGTCTCTTATTATTTGTTACTTATTTATAATACTGTGATGTCGATGGTAAGTGAACTACCCCCTCAGCTCAGAGAAATATAATTGTTGCTAACTTATATCCCCCCTTTATAATATATTAAATACGCCACTGTATCATTATATACATATATACGCTCGAAATAAATCAATTAATGTTTTCTCATGCCAGTCACTGAAGTTCTTCAACCTATATATATATATGTTCGTCTTTTTACCGTAGGTATTTATTATTCCTTGTAAAATAAACTGTACATTTTTTTTATTTATAATTATTCCTCATGAATAGTGAATACTATAAAAAACACGTCTTATATCGGTATGAGTCGATGATATATGATCTATTATAGGTACGCGATGTATCACAGCCCTGTGTAGTCGTACATGAACATATAATAACTCATTTACATAAGCGCCATCAGAGGGGAAAAGGCGAACTCCTACAAAAAAGACCATAGTCCCCCCCCTCAAATGTCCTAAATGTTATTTTTTAACTTAGCGCCTATGTTATAAGATAGGACTTTTTCCCTTCCCCCAAAATCATAATAAACGATATTTACGCTTATGTTTATTGGCTAACTCCGTTATAAAATTTACCTGGTGAAAAACTTTCATTGATCCAAAATTCATAATAACAAATTTAGTTATATTTAAAGCCGATCGCTTTAGTCGTGTAGGAACGCTATCTTTTTATGTTAATTGATTTCAAAGTTTCAAACAAACATCAAAATCTGTATATTTTTAAAACTATATGTGGAATGTAAATTATTATACATATATGCATTATGCATACAACACTATTATATTTTATATAATTAAAATTTTTTTTTTTTTTAATTTAGTTTATATGTCTATGCATGATGGCAAAACGACTGTAATTGTTGAGAGTAATAACACGATTATAACATAATGCTATTTAATTATATATTTTTTTCAGTTATGTGCTAAATGTTATCAAATTCAACAAACCAATGTATAACAGTGTTATATTTTAATCAGATATTTTATATATCTTATTATTTAATATTTCTAGCTTCGACAGGTACAAGAGCATATAATATTTTAGCTCCTGCCGTATAATATCGGAGGGTTCAAGACATGTGGCGCCGTAATTAAGTCAATTATGTATATTAAGTAGCATTAATTTACCGTGACATAATGACATAACGATGGTTGACATAATATACCTAGTGATATAAGAAGGGAATTTTCATAATTTTTATTTTAAAAATCTTTAAATTTGAAATTTTCATAATAAAAAATGTTTTTATTTTACATTAATGTTGTGATAAAATAACAATACTACGAATGCTATACCACCACGCAAATATTAAACATTATCTTACCTCTGTACTTATTAAATATGTTTAAAAAAAAAATTAATAAAACATGAACTCTATACTTTTAATGTTATTAAATATACTTTAAAGATTAAAATATAAAATATATTCTTAATTTTTATACGCCTTGACTCCTTGAGTAAAAAAAGTATGCTCTATTAAAAGAAAAAAATTGTGTTTAATTTCAAAAATTGTATATCACTATCGACGTGTAACGTTTACACTATATACTACTATATGTTATTATAGTTCCATTGCGTAGGTTTAAACCGTAGCAGACATAAATACATAATAACTTCAAAAGGTCCGTGGTCTGAACTCGACCATATTCTATAGGAAGTCAGTGAAATTATAAACATTATAATGTTATAATATTATATAAAAGTAAATTAAGTCTTTAGTACCTTTAAAAATCTTTAATTATCACGTTATAATGTTAAAAATATTATGTAAACTGTAAATATCCCTAGATTTAGATAGCCTTAGGCTAGGAATGTCTTATGTTAATAAATAAAAAAAAAAAAAAAAAAAAAATTATACGCCTACTCACAACTCACGTCTTTATATTTTATAACGATCGATATCGGGTATAGTATAATAATAAGCTGATTTCCGATACCTAATAGTAATTATGTGTATGAATTCGATCAGAAAATATGAATAAGAATCAAGAACAATAATATGCCGTGCCGTGTCATGGCGTTATAAACTCGAGGTGAAGAGTAAAAATAAAAAACCAAAACTAACGCATCTGAACAAATTATACAGGTAACCTATTTAAAAAACAAAAAATGTGATTTCTATTATGAGTGTATTTTTTTTTATTACGAAAAGCTGCGTTATTAATTCCCTCCTTGTCCCATCAATCGTTTCTTATTTATATAAACTTCCGGAATGACATTTTTATATCTTCAAGATATATTATATTGTAGTATCCTATAGACTGTATTATAGTCTATAATGTTGATATACGCGTTTCATATAAATATTCCGATTAATTCACATCATGACATGTTCCGTATCCGTATACAAAGTGTAATATTTATTAATGAAACTTAATAATCTATAATAAATTAGGTATTCATATATTATATTTGAATTATCCCTGTTTAACATAAAATTGACAGACCACGCGTATATATTATTTATTACATTTATAAGCAATAAATTGAACGATAAAATTTCATTTTTATCGACGTATTTATATTATAATATTACTCACGTTACAATATGAAAATATAAAATTTCATTAAAAAAAAAAAATCATTACAACATTGAACGTTTTATTATTGTTAATATTAATGAATAATCAGTGTTCGAGTGTTAGGCAAACTATAATTTATAAATAATAAATATTATATTGTGTTTATGATATTGTTAAATCAGCACACGTGTATGTATATCAGATATCCAAGAACCTTGAATTTCCATTAAAAAAAAATTACTTATACAAGAAAGATATATGTAGATATACGGAATAAATATTAAAGCGAGTCTTAAGCACTGTTTTTGATTATAATTAATATAATATTTAGTCATTATTCTAATGAATATTATAATCTTTTCATGAGTAAATATTACGACCACCGTAATGGCTACGGAAATATTATATTGTCACTATTATTGTATGCGCGCACGTGCTAGATTCTTTATGATTTTACTTTTTGATATGAGTACGTGTAAAGTATGTGCATGTTTTTTCACGATCATATTTTAAGTAAATTGCAAAAGTGTTCTTTGAAACATAATAATATTATGGTTGGTGACGATATTGAAAACTGAAAATAAAATAACGGAAAAAGATTAAAGTCAAAGCTCAAAAGGAATGGGCAAGTGGATGAAAATAATTAACTCGTGTCAATTTAAGAGGACATGTAATCGATATGTCAGAAGTTAATAACTGTTAAAATATCATAAATTTAACAAAAAGTTTAAACTTAACACGGAAAATATACTTAGGTACTTAATTTAGTTTAAAAAAAGTTAATCTACTTTTTTTTAAATTAGTATAATATGTGGATCACATAAAGAGTGACTGCATTTTTTCTTATTTCCTAAATTTTATTGAACTTTTATCGTATTGTACGTACAGCATATCTTTTACCTACTTTCCTATTTTACTTTGCATGATTATTAAGTATTAAAAAAATACACATCTCAATTAATAATTTAACAAATATTGATTGTCTTGTGTCAATTAATAATTTAACAGAAATGTTTGTATTATTATAGTGTTTTATAATAAATATTAATATTAGCGTACAAAACCATATAGAAGCGAAGAAATTCAAAATTTTTTTAACTTAATGAATTATTTTAAAATAAAATGAGAAAAGCTAAATTATTTCAAACATAAATTAAACTAGTTAATTTCATTAAGTCAATTAACTAGCTAAGTTAAAAAGTTAAGAAAAAAGTTAACTCTTTAATTTAACTTTAACTTAGTAACCATAATAATTAATGCGAATACCTTTGAATCATACATACATATAACATGTAGGTTCCACCTAAACAAATATTAAAAGAATTGTATCAAAATATAAAGTGTGCAATATTATAATTACATTGCATACCAATATTACAAACGCAAATCGCTATTAAACAATAAATGTTCGTTAAGGATGTTTTTTTCTTTCGGTATCTCCGCGCGTAATAATTTGATTCACCGGCTTTTACATTATTTTTTGTTTTTATACACCCGTTTTAGACACGACGTCATATGATATGTTTGACGACGAAAAAATTATTCATCAAATTATAATCAGATTACAATAAATATAAAATAAAGCTACGAATTTTGAATAAGTAATAACCTTTTTTTTTTGTATCGAGAGCCAGAGAAGGAACCGCGTTGCATTACTTCTCCTCTGACTCCCATCGTGATAGGTTATAACCTAATATATTTCGGAAGAATTCGTGAACTTTTTTGTTTTTTATAACGTACTAACTACCGAGAAACGTGGAGAAATAATAATAATAAAAAAAAAATTTCACACAATTTAATTAGGTAGCAACGCGTGTGTGTGCCGTCAGAACCTATACTCTTGCGTAAATTTGCATTCGATATCCATAATGCGTTATGTAAATAATAATATAAACTACAGATATATTATATATTTATATATAATAATATATAATATAATATATAAGTGTATGCTTCAAAACCGATTTTTATAGTCTTTTATAATATATTATGAGATACACCAGGATAAGGAAAAAAGCTGCTTTACGACGATCTCGTGTATGTGTGAATGTGTAGTTTTCGTTTTTAACGTCAAAATCCTACAACGACCAACGGTTTTTTTTTTACATCAATATTGAAAAGCTGTAAATAGTCAAATGCACGGTTGGCCTTGGCTTTTAAGTAGATTTGTTAAGACAACGCGATTTTTTTTTATCACGGAGTATTTTATTTTAGATCAGCGCAAATGTATTAATATATGAGTACCAATTATACGGGAGTTTGTAATTTGCACCACTGCAGGTAGTCGAAAATAGTGTTTGTAATTTGCGATGATATCGAATTGAGTCCATGCTACTTTTATGTGTTTGAATTGAGTCCAGGGTATTATCTTAATATCTTTGAACTGAGTCCGCATAGATAAAATGCCATAACTACTTGTTAAGCCGGTGACCTTGCACATCATATTATACCGGATACGCAACGATAACGGATATTCATCAACGGCCCGGTGGTATAAAGGTACTCGTTCAAAATCAATCAGATCGTGCCGAATACTTTGTGAACACACAATTAGTTAATACTTTCACAATAATTATAAAATTATTACGAGTGAAAAATGGAGTGTATGTTAAGTCGTTAAGTGAAAAACAAAAAACAACAAAAATTATTAAAGGTTTAAGTTTCGATTCCATAAAATGTTGCAAGGCGAGATTCAACGGTGGACATGTTGTAAAAACTCGTGTAAGTGTTTTTTTTTAATTAACCTCTGATAATGTTATGTCAGAAAATCTCCAATGAACATAGTCATGATAAGTGTGACGAAAATGTACTTAATAGACAGAAAATTAGTAACGCTGTTAAAAGGAAAGCTGTGGATGATTTCTGTCCGGCCATCGAAGATTTTACATAGGTAATGAGTTTAAAAGGTGACATTTCAACTCTCATGACAAACGTTATTATGATTAAAAAAATACAATCACACACATTATTTGAGAGACTATCAACGTGTTGTGTTCTGGGTAACGTTAATAAGCTGAAGGGACTCAACTCGAACAACCTAAAAATATTGGTCGGCCTCATCTCCAATAACCCAAAAGTATTTGAGGGACTCAATTCAATGTAATTAATGGTTTTGAAATATTCGATTATTCCTCGATATCCTGGTTGACGTCAAGACTATAATATATGCCATATGGAAACGAATATTCTTATACACAATATGTATATAAGCTCAGCTATTTAATAAATAAAAACTAAGCTAAATTTATATTAGGATATAGAAACTTGTAAATTGGTACTATCGAAAAAATAATCGATTTTAATTTTGGTGCAAATTACAATTTCTATTTCTTACTACCTGAGAATGAAGTAAATTTACATACCCTTATTTTGGTGCAAATTGCAAACACATTTTTAAAAAAATTGTGTAAATTTCACTTGTTGTATATATTTTGGAGCAAATTGACTACATCTTAATAATTAAATGAACGATGGTACTATTTTTAAAAGTGTAATGTTTAAACCTATACCGTTTACACTAATATGTTATACAATCAGGTAATCTATAATCACCTACATAAGTTTTGCGTAATCGTTTCAATAACATTGTTCCAACGTTTTACTACTAAATGCGTGGTGTGAACGATTGTAATATTCAAGATTCAGGCATACCATAACTATGATATCCTTTAAAACATGAAAAATAGCAAAAATTTAAATTTATCCTATTCGCACTGTACCTACGCCTATATACTTCAATGTAACTAGTTGAACTAACATGAACTTATTTCTCAATAATTGAAACTCCAGAAATTATTTTGTAGGGCCACCCAAATTCTAAATTTTAAATTTGTGCAACACGTATAGGTACTTACCTAAGATAATAAAAATAAAATTTGAGGTTTTTTCTGATTTAACAATGTAATTTGATATACGTTTCCTCACCACTCGGCAATCACGATCAGATTTTTGCAAATATTTGATTCGAAATAAGCAGTACTCATAATCTCGTTAAAAAAAAAATGATATAAATTATAGGTACATAAGTTACAATACTTAATATTTTTAATTTCAAACTTTAATCGATAAATACATTTTTAAACTTTCGAATTGAATAATAAATTTACTTTTAAAATTTTTTTACAATTTTTAATTAATGTAGATACCTATAATAATTTTTTAATTTTTTTAATCTACTTCTTTGATGGGAAAAAATTCTAATAAAATATATTTCATTGTTTCAATAAAATTGGAGGTACCTATTAACCTGCCTGATAAATTAAACAAGTTCTTTTACAGTACTGTCAAGCTCAAAATTGTATTTTCAGTGATCAATTTTCAATTTCGTATTGTTACATTTCAAAAAGAATATTATTGCATACGAAAATCAGATTTCTCAGATTTTCTCTTAAGAAATATGACACTGAAGAAATTTTACCCAAAAAAATATTCCTACCTATATAATATTATACTTATATGGGTTTTTTCCGTGTAAAACTTTTTCAATCCATACACTCCTGTGTTATTTATTTCCCTACTATACTTTTCTGAAATAAATATATTACTGGTAAATATTTTCCCATATTTATATCCATCATCTATTGATCATATTTAAAACAAAAATTCTTATAACTTTTTACAACAGTAATGTTCATAACAAATGTATGTTCTGCACGTAATGATATAATCTGTTGTCAAATTTACCTGTCAACCAGACAACCACCAATTTTGGTACAATCAATATATTAAGTCTACAAGTTCTGAAGAGAGACCATTTTTAAGAACTATAATCCTTAGTATAAACAGTTTAATAATCGATACATTTCTCGTTGGATTTTATTTAATTAGAAAGTTAATGATTGAAGTAGGTACAACAAGATTTTCAAAAAAATTATCTACTAAATAATTTACAATAAAAAGGGGAGCTCATTTTTTGAAAATAAGAAGTTTGTATCTTAACAGTGTCACAGCGCACTCTTTTTTAAGTACTGGTAGAACAACAAAATTTAAAGAATTTAAAAAAATGGTCAATGAGTATACATTTAAAAATTCCAAAACTAATAACTTGCATAAATTAATTATTAAAGGAACAAATGGAGGTGATTATTTTAGGTGAATCACCCTGTATATTAAAACCGTCATAGTACAGGGATATCTAATTGAGAATTTCATTTTTTGTGATTGCCAACAAACTTTGTTTATGGTCTACGCGTTTTATATATTATGATGTACCTATATAGCCTATAGGTACCTGCTTTATATTTGTTATGTATACGCCTAATGCTTATGCGACCATCTAATGGAATTCTTATAAGTCTATAAACCTATAATGGAAGGAAATTTCAATCGGGATAGTTTGCTGTAGCATAGATAAATAATAGGAAATATACAAAGACATACCTGTGTATAAAACAAAAAAAAAATCGATAAGAAACGCATTAGACGATTGCAATTTCTTTATTCGCAATCCAATTTCCTGTAAACTCATCTTTTTTCGCCTGCGCGTGTTAATATTTTTTTTCATCACAATATTATATTTCTGGCCCTATTTTTAACCGATACGCTTCTACTACAAACTGAACAAACCCTTTTCCTGATAATTAGCTTTCCACGTGTCAATTTTTTTTTAAACATATAATCCGCATTACTCGTTGTTAAACACGGAGAATATTCATGAGTTATTTGATTTTTTTTTCATTGTTTGTTCTGTTCATAATGATTATTCTCGCAATTTATTATTAATTTTTTTATTTATTTCAACGTCACTTTATCTGATTCACACGTGTACTGTGGATAAATAATAATAATAATAATAATAATAAGAAAATATTTAAACGTTTAATCGACTCACGTGTCATTTCGGGTATTATTTTTTTGCTGATATAATATTTTATTAATTTCATGAGGCCTGTCGACAAGTAATAAACAAATTAAAACCGCAATTGCATTGGCACGATTTTATTTTCAAATCTTGTGGTAAATTAATAAATATATTAGTATATCTAAATAAATAACAATATATTAATATCAATTTAAAGACTCCAAGGCCCCTAAGAGTTATTTTATCAATCATCAGTTAAGAGAATTCAAACTCCGTTTACTTCTATTATTCTAACTTGATTTTTCATCTCCTATTTAAATTTTAACTGCATCATTTAAAAGTGTTATGGAGTTACATTTTTGAATCAACCGAAATAATATTTTGAATTTTGATCAGTTACGTATCCTACATCAATTTATACTAAACAATATAAATAAACGTAATATATTTTCTAATAATTTGCAGTAGCCACTAGCCAGTAGGAGCACATAATATACTAAATATACGAAAATGTATTGAGTTTATGTCACTATTGAGTCAACATTTTAATTATAGTTAATTCATAATTCATAATGAATATATAATTTATTAATTAGGTGTATAGCTTATAATATAGAAACAACAATGACGAAATTTAATTTCCAGACACTATAATATATAGTAACACATATATGTATATATATTTAAAAGAAAATATACGTTGATTAACTTTAAATAAATCTTATTGTTGAAATCATAAAATAATTAAAAAATATATTTTGATAAAATGGCCCATTAATAAATGACAATTTTTTATTAAAATTGTTTTTCATTCTGTAAAATATTATTTTAAAAACGGCATAATTTTTATGATATAGGTAGATAGCCTAGTTATGTTATTAATTAAATAATGATAACTGCATGTTTTTTTTTATTAAAATAGAATATTTACAATCTGTAACATGAGTACAATTAGCAAATAGGATTTTTTTTTATTTTTACAAAATATTTACATGATGATATAATACGAGGGGGAGGCCGTCCAGTGACAGAACCCTCAAACAACTGTTTAACTCAAATATCTTAAGCATACAAGATTTCATGTAAGATTAATGACTATTATGGTTCATTGCTACCATGTAAACAAAAAGGGAATCTACTTACGTAATTAGTTATATTAAATAACATTATAATTTACACTAAAGGTAAAAGTGCATTTATTTTGACGGGATTATAGATTTTACACCCTATACCTAAATATTATATTATATTAAATGAACAACGAAGTCGTATAAAAAGAAAAATTATACCTATAAATGAGCATGATTCAATACGTGGTTTTATATGCATATTTTATAATACAATGTTAATTTAAAATACACGGTTGGTTAAGAATTTAAGTCTGGTTGTCTGGTTGTCATTGCAATTTGATAATACATAATACTAATTGAAAGACATCTTCAAACGTTATTTTTTAATATGATTATTTTGTATAATGATTGTGCAATATTTTATTCTTATTAAATTACTGTTTCAAGGTAATATTGTTTCGACACAAGTATCGTTGTTTCATATTTGATTATTAAAATGAATAGCATAACGATTAGGACATTCCTTTATTTAAGTTTTTTCGTTGAATTCTGTACATATTGAGCTGCTTCGACAAATTTAGAACATAACATTCACGAGAAAAAAAAAAGTTCTCACTATACACTCTAATTATTATAGTTATTGAGTTACACAATTCTATTTACAGTACTTATTTGTATATTGCCATAAATTGGTACCTACTTTAACTAGAACTATGCGTTCCAGCAATGTTCTATTTACCATGTTGCTCTAATATTTGTCAAAATTTAATTCATGAAAATGTCGTACCAATAAAATAAGTAATAAAATAGGTAAATGCTTTTTAAAAATAATTTTAAGGTACAAATAGTTAGTACCTAATTGACAAAAAATAAAAACAAATTATGCTAATTAAATTTAAATAGTTTCTAACATATTTTTTGAATATTACCTTTTAAAAAATGTTGTTCCATTTAAATACAATTACTTAATTAAGGTTTATTTATTTTAGTATCTTGCAGAATGGACGGATTTTAACACATTAATAAAATAGTTTTTTTTTTACATAGCAGTTCATATATAGTATATATCAGTTCAGATATATAACTCTAAAACTATGTAGATTTTAGAAAGATGAATGGATTATCTACATGGGCTCAAATAGGTGGAGCGTAAGGGGTATTAGCAATCCCAATTTTAAAATTATAGACACTCAAACAATGATCGTGCTTGTACGTATAACAAAACTTCTTCATAAAAAAAAACTAAAATTATAAAATGCATAAGATAAGCATCCTTATTATTTTTAATTTAAATTGCGCCTATGATGACCTGTGTATATTACATTGTCCACATTAAGCCATACATAATAAACGCAGATATCTGCTATTGTCTATTATATAAGTTGTATCGTAAAAATAGTATTCATGGTTTATTTTTGAATAGGTGTCTGAATGTCATTTAGTTATTACCTTAACCACGTTTACAATTATTAGAAGCTGTTGTTTAACCATACAGAACTTCTTATTTTTAGCATATCACGCATCATGTGTTCGAAAATTATTGATTTACTACTGTGTACTATAAAGATCATATAATTATAAATATAACATTATATAAAAATAGTTACCATAATATATTTTATTTTGTTAACTTTTATGGTACCTATGTATGCAAAAATCATATCGAAAAAAAGGATAAGATGTATTGAATAATAATAAAAAAGTCTAAAATTATAATTAATTGATATTATTCTTTATATTCACTGTAATATATGCCTTGGTTTTTGACTTCAACGACAAAAGAAGTGAGATCTAAATGGATACCAAGTTTAATGGCCAGTCCTGAAATTTATTTATAACATAAAATATAATTTCTTCTTATCACTTAGGGTAATGTTTTGAAGCCTAAGGTCTGACTTGGCTAATTTCCATATAGGAATTATGCTACAGCCTTCCCAAGTTCTAAAGTTGTGAGTTCTTTTTTATTCTTCTAAAAATTTGGCTTGCTAGTAGAACTAGCTATCGAACATAGTGCTCTTCTATGACTGTTTTAGTAGGTACTTACTACTTAATTATAATTCGAGGGGGGACGAGGTGGCCGAGCAGTCTACCGCGTCGGCTGTGGCTCAGCCGGACCGGGTTCGATCCTCGACCATCGGGCGACATTTTTCTCCGGGCAAGTCACGGTGTCCGGAGAACAAGTGCCGCCATCCCCCATTCTGGGACATGGCAGAAACCTACGGGTGCCCCAATAAAAATTCTGCCAAAAAACTCACCCACGTGTAACACACCTTACCGTTCCATAAACCTACAGTACCACCCCCTTCCCAATGGCCTAAGTTGCCGCGGGATAATTGATAATAATAAAAAAATAATAATAATTCGTATATGACAACTAGCCAAGTTAGACCTTAGGCTTCAAAACATTATTCTAAGACTTAGGACCTAAGTGATAAGAAGAAATTTTTTATATTTTATGTTGTTATAAATAAATTTCAGGACTGACCATTGAACTTGGCATCCATTTAGATCTCACTTCTTTTGTCGTTGAAGTCAACAACCAAGGCATAGGACTTGGCTATCATTTTACATATATGTTTTTGGTGGGATATTATTACTTTTTGTATTTAAATTATTAATAGCTACTTATTCATAATAAAATTATTTCCAAATGGTTTTTGTTGAAATATTATTAAATTTTCCTACGTTTACGGGTTATAATTGTCTTTTTTGCGTTATTATCTATATCTACTTGCACTTTTAAAATGTTTGAGTGAATTGCCCATTCATTATCTGGATTTTTTTTTTACGCGTTTTCTGTTTATGATATACCTACATAACTATAGGTAGGTACCTATATAAGATTACAGGTTACAGCCACTATTTAGGTTATCCATGTGGCCAATATATGTTTTATGGATTTTGATGCTTGATGAATTTAGGAATAAAGAAAGGGATGTAGTTAGTCAAGTTAGTTTATTTTCCACTTATTGATTACACCACTGCAGATCAGACGTGCCACTGCAATTATGAATGATGCATCTCCATTAAGCCACTTCTGTTGATGGTATATTATTAATGTATAAACGATTATTGATTATTGGGGTTCAACATTGCGGTATAATAATTATACGTATATTATAATACCATATAGATACACAATAAAAATGTCTGCTGCAGGCCAAATTACGAATTCATAAATATTATTATGGCTATATAAATTATATTGCAACGTGGATACTCTCGCGCGCGTACATAATAATAATAATACCTATAGTAATGTAATATAATATAGGTAATATTATATTTTTCATTGTTTGGTCGTGCAAGATTGTATATTATCATAATATTATTATTACACGCGAAGCATTATTACTACTACTACCAATAATAATAATAATAACGTAAGAGATATAATAATTACGATGACGAGCATGTGTGTGTATAATGTAGGGCTCTCACTCCGTGACATACAGAGTGATAAACCAAGCTTGCTCGTACTCTAGTCGCAGTCCATGTATTAATATTTATATAATATTTTATTAATCATGCAAATCCTAAATTTTGGAGTATAGGTAACCTTAATAAAACCATAATATCTGTGTGTTCAAACTTCTAGCAGTTAGATTTTTATGACATTTTAGAAGGAGTGCATCGTGAAGTGATACTTCGACATCTTTTGAACGAGTTTATAGTTTTTGATTTATGATACACTGCACGATTTTGGATGCTTAAGTTAGTTGCCTATAGCTATAGGTATTCTTCACAAATATAATAAATTGTAAAACGATAAGTACCTACAAATCAGATACAAAAAAAAAAACAAAAAATACTTAGTAATATTCACTGCATTGTAGGTACTTATTATGCGTAAATTTTATAATTTGTGAAATTCACACAAATATATAGGTAAAATGCATAGTATTTAAAAATATATTTAAATAAAAATTGTTTGGGTTGAAGTGGAGGATTAAGTAATTTGAAAAAAAACTAGTTTAAATCACCACAGCTTACTGCACAAGGACGCTCTATTATATATACTGACGACGAATTATATATAGGTACTGCAAAAAATGCGCGTACCTATATATTATATATAAATATAAACTGTTATGTCTTATTATATTATATGTACAATATAGATAGTTTATTAGGCGAAGATTAAAAACTATATAATATGTATAAAACGTATAATGTATATATTATATGTATATATATACCTATATACATATAATATATTACATACATACCTATACATGAACATATAATATTTAATAATCTCAACAATTCGGAGAAGCGTTAGGACCTGACACCCTACAGTTTATAAAAGAAATTCAGCTATACAACCTAATTTAAGCCCTTAATTCCACAATGTAGGTATAATATTGTAATTAATGTAATTGTTAACTAATTTTAAATTACTGTAAATTTGTAACTAATGGCCACAGAAACCGATGTTTTATATTAAGATCAATAAAAAAATATTTAATAATTTTATATCCACAAAGGTACGCGACGATCACGTGAGTGCGCGATTTATCCGATATAATGGCGTACGTCGGAAAATATTATATTAGATGATAATAGTATTATTTATATTACATATTATTATTATTATTATTATATTAATAAAGGCGCTGATTTGTTATCGAACTATTTGAATTTTTTAATTCAAAACGTATTTGAATTTTATTTGTTAACGTCTATATAACGGTATAATTTTCAGAAGAACACGCTCTATACGCAGTATAGATATATCTGATACCTACCTACCACCTACTAATTATAATTTTTTTTCTCCACCAATGCGTAATAATATGTTAATCACTTTGTATACAGCACCCAGCTGCAACTGGAAACACTCCGATATCTCATCAGCGTAAAGTTGTTCAATTTCAACCATGATTTTTCGTTCACCGAGATTCTAACAGATATACATACATATAATCAGTAAGTGTGTGGTATATATATATAATGCTTATAAGCATTGAATGTCTTGAGCTTTGTTTTTTAAACTTTCTCCTATTTATATAGTGTATATCGATTTTGTTTCTTTTTTTTAGTTTTTTCATTGAACTTTAATGGTCGAACCTATACTTGGTTTTGAAAACGAATATGCATGAAACTGATACATGTATCTACTTACCAATAAAAATGAACCAACCAACATAAGGGTATCCATTAAATATTATATTATGCATACCTTAATATTTTTGTTTTTTGATGAAATCACGGTTAAATTTGATCCACTCTACTCTAAGCTATTGCGAGTGTTTCCAGTTTTTGAGGACACAACGCACCGATCTTGAATTTCTGGAAACTTTTTCATGTTTGCCGTGCACTTGTTACTTGTATAATTGTGTAAGTTATAAAAGTGTCAATGTTTTGTATAAGTACCTACTACGATAAACATTTAATATTATATAATAATCAATAAATGATAATTTAATTTCTAGGCCTAAAAAGATCGTTGCCTATGTTAAACAATTTTTCAAGTATATTATACTTCAATGAATATTGTATATTATATATTATAAAGGCACACAGGACTTAAGGCACCTGCACCATAATAAATCGTATGAGTTTTAATTTATTTTATCGCATCGACACCATTCGACTGCAGTTAGGTATACTGTCATTTTATTCTTATTAAAACACATCGGATTCGATTAAATTATATTATGCTTAAACAATTACAGTTATTTTTACTTTTTTTTTATGCTCGTTATTTTGTTTTTCGGGTACATAAATATAAGACCAGTTCATAGACGACGACATTATCGTTACAAGCGCATGTGTAATGTAAAATTATTAAATGATTTTTGAATAATGTAAATAAAACAAAATATAATATATTTATATTATACAGCCTTATTCGCAAATAAATGTACGATAAGTGTCAAATGTAGAATAATATAAATAAAAATCAAATATTCAAGCAGCGAGTTCCAGATGATCAATATTTGGGTTGTATTATTATATTATTATATGATTAAAAGGTTTCGATGCGATTCAAATCTTTTAAACTCCACGATATAACGTAATATAATACACTTGTCAAACCAATTTAACACTTTCTCACATCCGTAAAAAAAAATGTACAGATATTTTAAGTGTATATGACAGCTGTTGTATCTAAAATAAATGTATTCCTGTTAGTGACACGGCAAAGAAAAATATGTATGTGTGTTCACTCGAGAAAAAATTCAGACACGATTTTCCGGTATTTTAGCTGCAATATCCACGTACACTATATGCACGATTATTCAATTTTTTTTTCACTTTAGGTTCAACATTAATATTAAATAATAATATAATCAATTACAAGTTTACAATATCTTACGTTACGAACTACGAATATCTGTCTAACAGCACACACCCATCATGGCGAATTAAATTAAAGTTCATATATAGCCCCTTATTATAATATTATACTATCGTGAGTTAATTTCTGTTTGTGCCATGTTTGATGTTGTAGATAGCCGAAATTGGTGCGCAACATTATCGTTTGCAAACTTATGGCTCACAAGTGTCATGGCTATGGTATAGGTATTTGTGGTTAAATACCTATACTTATTTGTTAATATAAATTATCTTCTATATATGTGTTTACCGTGATTTAATTTGAAATGCTACGATATGTGACTAACTTTGATTGTGTTAATAATAAAAATGTTCCAGTGCGATATGTAAAATCTATGGACCCGTTGTTGTTTGATTTTGAGCCCATTCAATTTCGAGTAGAGTGAGAGTATATTTTAACCCCTAGCTGGCTTCGGCATTATAAATATTTTATCAGATAGTTATACTGCGTGTCCACGAAAACACCGTACACAGAAAAAGTGAAGTTGTTGCACATACGCAAAATACAAGAGCTAAAAATCATAGGAATTTATGATCCAAAATTTTAATCGCATGTCAAGCAAATAAAATTTAAAAACATGTATAGAGAACTGACTACTGAGTGAAACTTAGTTATTTTACTAAACTTTTTTGATTTAATTTTTTTTGAAAAGTCGGGTGGGCCACTTATATAACCATTGATGTCCGAATTCTCCTTAAAATACTATAATGTCTTCGTCATTCCTCTTAAAATTCTAATAGAAATAACCTGTAAAATATGCTTGTCATAATATTATACATCAAAGTAAATAATAACCATAACGAAAGTGACTACCTAGTATGTTTATAATGTCTATACAAATAAACTACGTTACTTGCATTTGGGGTGGATTCGTTTGTAAAAACTATATCGTTATGTATTATTTAAAACCACTAATCAGTACTATATAGGTAGTAATAGGAATGAAAGGTGTCTGGAATTTACGCGAAGACGTGCAGAGATAGGCACCTATATGGCTATATAATTATAATATATACGTTAGGTTTTTTTATTTTAAATATATATATGTATATTTCTTGCAATATATGAACTTTACATACCGATAAACTGTGAGTTCAATGCTTCGAATCTTTTTACTTTGATTCGGAAAATTGATGAATATAGGTATTTATTTTTTTATTTCATAGGAATCGTATTGTTATCTTTGATTACTGACTCTATTCTATAACTATTTCCTATAGCCATAACCCCTCCTCATTACTGTTATAGTTTATAATTAACAACTGCAACCTACATAAATATATAATATATATAAAATATATGTCATATCATATTATATTATTACATATGTGTATATGGTCTCTCGCTGCATCTAACGCCGGAACCGGTAGCATGCCACGCAGATGATCGCATCGCAATAATTCGTCTGTAATAAATAAATAAATATTTAGTATTCAAAGATATTATTTGGACGTACAATAATAATATTATATTAGTATTTTATTACAGATAGGTACGTTAAAAGTTAACGTTTCGATCGGATAATGATGATTTTGGTAGCACCCATCATATAGGTATATCAATATAATATTATACGCATATATTATTGTAATATAATTATTTTAATTTATATAATATTTATAGGAGACGGCTACTGTGCGCGTGCACGATAAAAATCCGTTATGTTGGCCTGCAGGTGTACGTCGCCGCGACGTCGGTTTTTGTCACCGCTAAAGATTCGTGTGTTCGTTTCGTTTCTTCCGATTTAATATGCGGAGACTGGAACGAAGAATGTTTGCCGATTTCACAGTGACAGCCTTAGTAATTTTTTCAATTTTTCCCACCGACACTTTTTATCGTGTCTGACATGTACCTCCAGGGTTGGGGTCGCTAATTAAGTAATAACTTACCATTATGTCAATAGTTAATACGTAGCTGATAAAAGTGAACTTATTGTATATACATACAAATATATAATGATTAAAGAATATATATATATATATATATATATATATATATATATATATATATATATTATAATATATATAATATGTGTAAATAGATAATTTATACGATTATCACACACAAAAAAACCTAAAACATGTATATTGTTTATCAAATTATTCTTAATGATAATAATATTATATATATTATATATTTACCCAAATGGTTTTTCAATTAAGTTTTTGAACCAAAATGAAAAATTTCCAATCACATAAAAGCTGCAATTATAACATATAATATGGCTCACCAAAAAGTTATTTATAAAAAAAATTTTTAATATATAAGTAATTTAAGTAAATAAGTAAAAAAAAAAAAATTAAGATTGATATAGTTTCTTTTAGGTATGGTAATTGATAAATTAAGGCAAGGGTGTGTAGGTCATTAGCTATTATTTTCAAATAGGTTGTATGAAAAATTGGGTAAAATTTCCAGATCAGTTTTTCTCGCATGATAGAATGGTGTTTCAATGTTACAGACTTTACGAACGTGTCTTGCGTAGTAGCCCACTTGACTCCCACACACACACACATATATATCACACGTACCGGTACTATTTTCTTGCGTGTTGTGATTTCGTAGATTATTTTAATCATTGTTATAGAATTGTTTTAAATCACGACCATATTATATTAAACGGTGCCTCGCGTGAATCCGATAAAACGGACAAATGCGCTTATAGATGATGAGGAACTTCCATCCACCGGGTAAATGTGGGTCGTCGACTCCACATATATTTACAAAATCGATGAGTTCACCACAGTTATATACATAGGCGGTACAAGCGTATAAATCCATGTGCTCATATACATAGATTAATATTACACACTATATGCATTACACACGCGTATATACTATATACCTACGAAAATAATAATATATATAAATAAATGAGCCTTTTGAGTGACGACGGATGCGAAGTAAATTATTGACACCGAACGCACGTACGTGTATTCAATATATATTATTATTATGTAGATAATACACTGCATAAAGGTCCGTCAATATATATATTATATATACAGTAGGGTCTCGATAATCCGAACACAGGCTAATCCGAAAGACGCGTTAATCCGAACGGGCTTGAGAATTATCTTATCACCATAATATGTACATATTATGCATGTATTTATAAATAATATTTTCCGGTAGCACAATTTTTCGATTATGTGGGACAATGCATATCAATCCATAATAGGAACCAGTGTACAAAAAAAAAAATAAAAAAAAATAAACTAATATTTTAAATGGTAAAAACTAAAAGTTCATAATTATATTAATATTTTTATGTATTCATTGTCTTTTGAAATTACGAATTTTTACACGATTAATACCTACAAATAAAAATAAAATTTCATAATTAAAATTACAATAAAATTAATGTTTTTTTTAAGCCATAGGTAATCCGAAATAATCGCTAATCCGAACGACACCTTTCCCCAATCTCGTTCGGATTATCGAGGCTCTACTGTATATACAAGGCGTATAACAGATAGAATTGACTTTAGAATAACTTTTGTTCAAATTAATATTATTATTTTCTTGTTTGTGTGCATTTACATGTACAGTACATTTTTTTATGTTAATTTTTTAGTACTGAAAATAGCAAAAATTTAATTTGATAAAACAATTTTTGAATAAATTCGAAATAGCCTATTTTTGAATCTGATTATAAGAACAATTTGAATGACAAAAAGATTTATCTAGGTCAAGTAGTTTATTTTATAGATTTTTTTTTTTAATTTTGCTTAGTTTTGGAATAACAAATGAAAGTATTATGTGGTTTAAATGTTATCTAAAAAAAAAACAGAAAACAAGTAGTAGAATTAAAAAATAAAAAACTAGCTGGTAGTCGATAAATTGTGTTTATAGTTTATAGCGATGAGGGTGATATCAATACGGAGTTCCACAAGGCAGCCGCGATCTTTTACGACCTATTTTATTCATTTTATACACAAATAACATTAATTGTAACTTATGTATAGGTGGTGAAATTACTAGATTACCTAGATCCAAAAATTTTTACAGTATGGTACTATATTTGAAAAAATGTGTTCTTAACAATGTATGAATAAGAATAATTATAAACTTTATGAAAAAGCTATTGTAAAATAGTATTACTTGAGATTTAATTGAATAACACAATTTGGTAGGTGAGCATATAAAATATTGTAATTAATTACCAATATATACTATATAGGTTATACTATATAAGTAAATACCTACAAACAACTAGTTTACCTTGTCACAAGCAATGCTTAATGGGGTAAATCAAATGATGATACATTATTAAAATTATTTTCTTTAAATTTAAAAAAAAAAATTGAGTTTTATTCAAGATCATAGTATTGTAAATAATATACTGCACACCTACCGGTAAGGTGGCAAAGGACTTATCGGGGTGGAGCGTGTAGAGTAGGTAGGTACACTAGTAACCTACTACAATATTAACATAGGTAAATTATAAATATATCGTTAATTTGAATACAATATTGTCGGGAAATATGACGGTCTTGCCACAATATTCGTGCACAAGAACTTATTATAATAATCGCACATATTAGCATATACGAGGAATACCAGAATACATAATATATTATACCTATTTGGCGTAAAAGTGTGTAGAACTATAGTACTTACGTATATTATTATGTCTATTAAAAACGCAAGTGTATAATATTATTATTATAACAGCAGTGCGCCGATACGACGAGACGTACTCGCGTTGTAACAAAATGTAAAGGACAAATCCCAAAACTGGTTTTCGAATTGAAATTCTGCCAAATCGGTGTGCTGCAGCAGTTACCTATAACGATATTATAATAATATTATCATATAATATAATATTTAGATAGGTACCTCTATACATGTGTAACACACACACACACACACACACACACACACACACACACACACACACACACACACACACACACACACACACACACACACACACACACACACACACACACACACACACACACACACACACACACACTGCTATTTAACTATATATAGTTGAGTCTACACGCATGTGGCTCTGCTGCAGCCCTCGACGCATTGCTATTGACCATTCGCCACTGTAATATTATAATCGAGCATCCGTCGAATATATTATATTAATAATTATAGTATTGGCCGTAGTATAACGCGCAGCACCCATTATAATATTATTACAATGAATAACCGGTTAAGTAATATTTGATCAAAATATATATTATTCTTATTTCCAAACGAGTGTGAAATGGCAAACGGGCATCATACAACTCATAATATAATGGAATAATAATTAATAATAACTATATAATGAAGGGGATACGTATTGTTTGTTCGCAGACCAACGATCATCGATCATATTACAATATATATTTTATACACATGCCTAAATTTAACTGCATATAGCACACGTTTTTAAAATCACAAGACCTGTACAAAATATATTATGTATAATATGTAATCGATGTCATATATACCCATCAGCGTCGTGTTGGTGATGGTGTATGACAAATGTCAAATAGTTAACTCAGGGGGAGGCTTACGTATACCATTGATTAAATTAATTTAATCAATGCTTATACGTATATAAATATAATATTGTATAAATGTTGGAATAAAATAATTATTAAAAAATGTTAAGTTATCATACAACTAGGCGTCCTAGTTGCTGGAAAATCATGATAAATGGGCTATACTAAGAATTAAGGTGTATCACCTAATTTTAAACACTATATTTATTGCCTATGTACACAGTAGCCGTTAATTAAAAATTAATAAATCTGAGTGGCGATTATAAGGTAGGTACCTACTATTCAAAAATGCGAATCACATTTTTATTGTAAACGCGCTTTAACTTTGTGAGCATTTCTACAACTAATGACGATCCACGAACAATTTGTCCAGAATACCGGTGTAAATGAAAAAATAAATTTAAATATTTAAATCTACGTATAACTATAAGGTATGATGTAGGACAGCGAATTTCGATCGATTCAAGCCGGATGTAAATCGTAAATGTCTATCAACAGACTACGATATTTACAACGTGAGCTTGTAAAATGTTTGCTAATTATTTTATTATGCTGCAGCACTACACAACGGCTGAGTTTTCGTTACCAAAAAATGTATAATATTGTGCACATTTCTACCAAAAATTGTTTACCACGTGTATACCTATGACTGCCGAGTATAATATGATAAATTATTATACACCATGATAGTGTAATCAGAAATCTCGTTTGCTTAGAGGCATTTTCCCAAAACTTGCCGCGTACACATTCTAAAAATTAAAAACAAAATCATAATTTATAACTGTTTCGTATTGAAACTATATTTACACGCGTGACCATATAATATACCGGTTTATCGGACCAGAGAGCACTCCGATATTATATTTATATATTATGCCCGTGTTATATTAAAGCAAAACGTATGTGCAGAAACAGAGGTGCCGGGAGATATTAGTCACACCAAATATCGTTCAAGCCGTCCTCATCAAGTAGGTATGTTATTAATGATAAACTAATAACATATTACCATAGATAATATTGTATACTATACTGTATATACCTAATAATATATTGTATTATTATCTATGCCTTAAATGGCTAACTAATATTATGTGTCATTGTTTTCTGAAATTTAAAAAATAACCCGAACGGTCTTGTTATTTTTCTTCTTAATCTTTTTACGCATTGACAGAGATAAATGACAGCTCGACAACAATTTTATAGTCTTAGATGAATATTGTAAATTTATTTTCAGAAAAATAACATCATGTTTCATACTTGAACAACTAAAAATGATATATATTAATGTGATAAAATACAATCAGTATTTTGTTTTAATTTCAGTAAATATTGTGAGGAAGTGGAGAAATTATCTAGTCTTTATTTTTGTTCAATATCACGAAAGACTCCTGCAGCCCCCCTATTAAGTTTGAGATATTTGCACCAATGGCAAATCGAAGAATTAAAAATAATCTGATAAACCCAACGAGGAAATGGCATAATTATAATTCTAACTATTCTCGAAATAAACTCAGTTTTTATATTATATTACAACGTGGCATGTTTCAGACGTGCTGTAAATAAATCTGTAAACTAGCAAAGTGTCATGTCTGCTGCAGAAAGCTCTCTATCCGAAATGTATTGATCAACGATGCAGTGATGCCGAAATAATAATAATATATTTTTCAATTGATCCTTTTTGAACGCGGCGTAAATGCATAGGCAACATAACCAACACATTCGATTCCTATCCGAATAAGACGTTAATGTAGTGGTTCTCATCTAAGGGATCGGAACCGGTCGTAGATCAATCGGTTCAGTAATCAATAAAAGTTTATATATTACCCTTATGCCTTATGGTAATCTATAAGAATCTAATAATGACTAATACCATGTAAGCGTCTTTGTTAAAATTATATTGATGAGTGAGGGAGGGTGAATCTCTAGCCATAAGAAATTAATAACTGTACACCATAGATAGCTCATTTGTACAGCAGGTCTTTAAAATTCATAACGGTAATTTGTGTGGTTATTGGCTAAGGAATAAATCATCTCTCTACTCACTCGAAAATTTACATATCTAACAATTTAAATCATTTATCACGTCTTAACATAGTTTGGTATTTAAAATACAATTTATAATATTTGAGAATGTCAAACATACAAATAAAATAACAATTTAAAATATAAACCTACATCAAACTATGTGTATAATATACCATAATATACCTGACAAAACCATGAAGATAACATTATGATGAATTTATCGTTATTGTTATTACATAGACACTGGTTCAATAATTTCGTTCAAATAGATGCTGATAAATTATTATATTGAGATATGATTAAATATTAAATATCCGTTGTGATTGCAGCAGCAGTTAACATGCCTGGACAACCTCGGGAAAAAGATACGAATATATTAAAAAATAAAATAAAACGCGTACCACATGGTGATTACTATATAATAAGAATTATATAATAAATGACTAAGGCCAGCCGAGTTTTCAATATGGTTAGTATGTTTTATAATATTTTGCGCAGTTATAATTATATTATTACGATCTAGAGCAAATATTATACGGGCGATCACATCACGCATAGGTTCGGTCAATACACTTTTATCGGACATTTTTGTGCGTATAAATAATATTATTATGTTATTTTACGACCGTAATGAGAAGTATAACTGCCTATACCGGTGCACAGCGATTATTTATCTGACAACATATGTGCAACCGAGTGAATTCGCACGTTCCGCATATCCATGCCTATCAGTAGTGGTTGGGTTTCGGATATTGACGTCGAACGGGAGTTATTGACCGCCATGTATTAAACTGTATATAGGCTGAAGTTATTACAAAATTAGTTATTACTATCGAATAATGTATAACGAAATCTTATGTCCATGTATGTGTGCGTGTTGTTTCACCGATTATATAGCGAGGAATTTATAATAATATATTATAAGTACTAGCTGTAGTTTATAGGTACAAGCATTTACCCCGGGGTAAATTCTTGGGGCCTGAGGTGCAGTTTACAGAAAAACCAAAGATTTAAAAGGTGGATATGAAAAATAGTTGACTTTATTCCTTACCGAAACATAAATCATTAAGTATTAGAGTTATTACATAGGCTCACAAGATTCAAACATTAAAATAAAAAATATAAAAGCACAAAGATTAAAAACTTGCAGGTCCGTTCTAACAAATTCAACGTAGATATACATACAACATACTATATTAATAAATTAAATTAAAAAACACACTATTATAGTCAGTGACCGCTGTTTATTGCCCCGAACACAAGATCATGAATATTTGAGTAAGAGCTTTAAGCAGTTAAAATTCAACTTTGCCTGGGAAAAAATGAACAAAATTGAAAATATATAGCGATTTAATACATAGAAATATAAAATACTTATATATCAGAATCTCCCGCGATTGTATTAACTTAAAATCAGTTAATATTGATTAATTAATTATTTATTATATATCTGGTAGAGCTGGCGGTATTTACGGTATACCGGTGACTCACCGGTATTTGGAACTACCGGTATTTGAATATTCCGGTATACCGGTATTTTTCGGTACGGCGAGTAAAGATACGGTATTTATCGAATGTACGGTATTTACCGAAGAGACGGTATTTACCGAAAAATAGCGAATTACCGGTATGTAAATACATACCGAATACCGGTGAGTGAATTTCACATACCACCAGCTCTACCTCAACGTATTAATGAAGTTTGAGACTATTCACGGAACACGGCGATAATATACGATATTTATATGATCTAACAAAATACATGTAGTATTTACTGAATGTATACGGTATTTACCGAAGAGATGGTATAAACCAAAAATACGGTATTTATCGAATGTACGGTATTTACCGAAGAGACGGTAATTATCGAAGAGACGGTATATACCGAAGGAACGGTATTAACCGAAGAGACGGTATTTACCGAAAAATACCGAATTACCGGTATACCGAAAGAAACCGGTATGTAAATACATACCGAATACCGGTGAGTGAATTTCACATACCGCCAGCTCTAATATCTGGTTGATATGCTACGTATTGCTTCCAAAAAAAAGTTTACTGCCGAATATTCCTAGGTTAAACTGTTTTTAGTCTTTGAATGTGCATGTATTGTCGTATTGTCGTATTGATACAGAAAAAAGACACTTGCAACTCGCAAGCATGAGTAGAACAGAATAACATTTAACGGAATACTTCTAAATATATCCAATTCTTCAATATTATGCTTTTGCATATTCACAAATTGGATAAATTTGTGAATTGATTATCTGTCCTTCAAAATATTTTTTTTATATATTTGTACCAAATTTAGACAATTATTATCAATAGCTAGAACGCCTTATAAATCGGAATGGCCAATCATTTTTATCAACTTTCAAAATCATGAATTCATCTTTGCGAAAATTGTACATGAATAACATCAATATTTGAAAATTCGTTTAAGTCCCAATTTGTTGGCTCAAAAATGTTTGACTTTACTTAACATTTCTTTCAGTCGTAGCTCGTGGACAGTATACATATTTTTCAGATTTGATATGTTGAAATCTTTAATAACTACATATATTTTAATTTCATCATGAGTGTCGAAGAAAAAATATAAATAATAAAGATAACAGTATGAAGCGTTCCACGTGTTGGTTGAAAATTAATAGACAATAGACATAGCACCTTAAGTGCTGCACCTAACCAACCTACATAGTGAATACCAGATTTGTTTAACAATTTAAAGAATACAAAAGATAGGTGATATTGACGATATTGTGATAAATATTAAGGTATCTACATGAGTATCAAAAAAAATTAAAAAATACTTACTAGATCCAATTTGCTATTATAACTCATCCTCGTTAAAAGTCGAAGAATTTTTTTTTAATACGCTAATGCATCTTAAAGCTAATGAGTAGAGCTGGATATTTATGACTGAATATATTTTTTTTGTGAGACCAGAATTATACCTGAGTTAAGTATGATACAAATTCGACTCATGAAGTCTAGATTACCTTCTAATATGTTAACTTATTTTGCATATTTGTTATTTTTGTGCGTATAAATGCATATATTGACAATTTCTAGATTATTTTGCTTATATTATATATATTATAAATCATAAATATAATATTAAAAATTGACTATATTATTATCATTTTTCATCGTTAATTTATTTTATTTCAATAAAAAAAAAACATAATTAATCTTATTCAATTTATGAGTAACACGCTCATAAAATTAAGAGATTAGATAAACCAGAGCGCAGTTTCTATGGAAACTGCGACATAGCTGAATTTTTAAGTTTGCATCGATCACTCTGTATTCGTGAAGAGCTCGTTTTTGATCTATAAAAACATATTATCAGATCGTCGAAAATGTTACAAATTTTGATATATCAAAAAATAATTGTTATACAGTGTAATCTTAGTACTTAAGAGTTAAGTGGACGACACACCCGCATGTGTTGTCTCCGTCTTACAAACGTATAACATAGCAAAATCTGTTTAGCGCGGGACAACTTTACTCCCTTTGTATTTATAGTAGAATTACCACAACGTATAGCCGTATAGGGGAGAATATTATCTGTGGCCTGTGCAATAGCGTCGTTGTTTTTTTGATAACATAAGTACACTTAAGTTTTTTCATTTAATTATTAAAAATTATTGGTTAGTGCTAAAAAAAAATAACGACGCTATTGCACGGATAATATTCTCCCCTATACGTTGTGGAATTTTGGTAATTCTACTATAAATACAAAGGGAGTAAAGTTGTCCCACGCTAAACAGATTTTACTATGTTATACGTTTGTAAGACGGAGATAACACTTGCGGGTGTGGCGTCATCTTAAAGAACTAATCCTATATTAAATTAAATTTAAATAGATCGGAAGCTAATTAATCATTTATTTTCTTATTTAATAGCTGTGTATTTTGTAATAAAGTAATTTTAAATACACATTTAAGAGTATAATATATATATACATTTTTTTTCATTCATTTGTTGAAAAAATAGGTATATTTTATAGTTTATGGCATATAATTGTATATTTTAATGCCATTTTGATTGTTAACATCCAAGCTCTACTAATGAGTGACGACAGATGGAAAAATAAAATCACAAAATTGTAAAATTATGTTTGTAACTGTTGTGGATGTCAGAAATATAAAAAATCCAGTGTCAAGTACTTTTAGGTTTAAAATAGTGTATTGTAAAAGTCTAGTACTAAAAACTATATTTAAAAAAATTGTTGAAGGAGAATAACAATTGATCAGTTCTTTAATAAATAAGTTCAATATATAGAGTATTTACTCATAGCTTTAATTACATACATGTAGTCCCTATAAATTCATAATTTAGGGGGGGTGGGGGGGTAGTGGCTGGATTAAGGCGTCGGTTGCGACCCCAGGTCATGGGCGGTATATGCTTCCCGGGCAGTTCATGCTGTCTGGAAAGTGGCCGCCGCCTCCCACCTGAGCAAAGCAGAAGCCTACAGGTGTGCCCATTTAAAAATTCTGCCAAAAAAACACTCGCGTGTTCCTTCCCACCACTGTTAAAAAAGCCTACATTATCACCCCCAATAGCTTATGTTGCCGCGGGTCAACAAATAAAACAAATTTATAATTTATTCATGTCGTCATCACTTTATAAATAATATCTATCATTCACGCACAAGAAACTTTTTCCAGAGTATGCACCTACTTTAGGTCGGTTGTATCAGTTGGTCTTTACTTATCTTATGAAGTTCAAAATATAGATTTCAATTGGTTATTTATTACATTTTGGATGATTTGGACAAATTTTTGTTAACCAATTGAATTCTTATAAAACCATAAATTAATGTTCACATCATAATTCATGATAAAGTGAAATAAACGGAAAAGCCAAACTTAGGGTTAATTTAAATGTTGTTAAATGTGTTTAGGTATAAAGTAACAATATTGGTACTGATTATGGCATTAAATAAACCAAGAATATTATACAATTATTAGACCAATATTATTACAAAGCATCAAAAAATAGTTTTGTCCAAGATATTTTGAAATTGCCTAGAATTAAAATAATTATGTCTGAAAACTAATACTTCAATATTATCTAATAAATACTAAAACATCTTAAGTAGTGATAAGATATGTCAATTGTCTTAAATATAACGGATTCATCTTATTCTCAATTACCTACTGTCCTGCAAAATAATTGTTGCAGGTAAATTATTTATTGTTTTTACTATTAAATTATCCAATCAATCGGGCACTCATTTTTGAAAATTGGTATTTTTTTCACTTGTACCTATTGTTATCCAACTGTATTAGCTATAAATATTGAGTAATTGTAATATAAAATAGTTATCCATCCAACTTAAAATAAGTTATATTAAAAAGTTAAAAAATGATAGTGGAATTATATACAAGTTTAAAAACATCGGAGTTTTAGCTTTTAAATAATTTATAGAAAAGAAAGGATACAAATATCAGAAAATGGAACCTTTCAATATGAGATGAATGAACACTAAGTATTATCTGAATAAGATCTAAAGAGTGACTAGAAAACAATTTAAAATCAATTTTACTGTAATGCTAAGCAAACTTGTAACCACCTTTCAGGTCAGTCAAATATAGTTAATATAATTTTGAAGGCTTTAAAATACCAAATAACCAACGTTAGATAATCTAACTTAGATTATTCAACTATATCCAAACAAAATTTTACTGTTTCAATTTGATTAATTACACAGGATAACTAGGAAAAGACAATAATGTAATAGACTATAAAATTAAAATAGTTGTTTTATTGAACCATCAGTTTTTGAAATACAAAAAAATCCAGTAAAACCTGAAAAATAAAACAATTATTAAAATCATATCAAGTATCTAACTACCAAAAATTTAACATAGATATAACAAGCAGATAAATTAATGGGATATATTTACACCATAATACAAATGTCTGCAAGTTTGCTATAGGTAATTTGTCAATTTTTGTAACAAAATAAACTTATATTTTAAGTGGGGAGTGAATGTATACAAAAATGCATGTATTATAATAAATGTACAAATTTGCCTAATAGAGTCAATATATATTTATACAGACCGTCTCAATCAAATTTAAAATTTCTTTAGCACACCCTTAGGAAGGTTAATGTTATTAAAAAACTAACCCGCTGGAGCCTGCATTAATTTAGATTTTGTTCTAATTTACGTATAGGTTAAATTCTTACATCCCAACCAAACTTACATTAATTGAACATAGCTGATATAATTATCAAAATGTCAAATACATAATTATGGTATAATAACATTTGTAATATAAGTGTACAAATTTGCTATAAATAATTTTTCAACTATTGTACTACTAAAATAAGCATGACAGAAAACAAATATATTAAAAAATACATGGATATAATTAATGTACAAATTTGCCTAATAGAGTCAATACATATTTATACAGACCGTCTCAATCAAATTTATAATTTCTTTAGCACACCCTTAGGAAGGTTAATTTTATTGAAAACTAACCCGCTGGAGCCTGCATTACTTTAGTTTGTGTTCAAATTAATATTCAGATCTAACACTTACATATCAATCTTAGTTGAACAGTCCAAAGCCCATATCATCATCAGATTCATTATCGGATTCTTCTTTCTTTTCTTCTTTCTTGGAGGCTATAATAAATAAAATAAGATATATTTACTATTCCATAATAAAACAAATATAATTAACAATAATGAAACTTACCTTTTTCTTCAGAAGCTGCTGGTGCTGCAGCTGCAGCTCCGGCAGGTGCTGCAACGGCTGCGCCAGTAGGTACGCTTGCTAATTTAGACCTACCTGTACATAGAAAAAAATGAATTTAAAACTGATATTCTGGGAAAAAAGTAACTAAGTTATATTATTTCATGAATACATCTAATTATACATACACGAACTACTAACTATTACTTAAAATTAAAATGATAAATAATGAATTATAAAATAAAATACATATAATTTTGAATAGAAAAATATTACTTCAGATAAAACACTTATCGGCACATATACCGAAGACACTACTAATTTAGTCTCATATCCTGATTCACTCATCTACAATCGCCTTTTCCAAAACCACCTCAACATGCTATCAAAATGGTACAACACATGGAAAATAAAAGAACACACTTAAATATACACACATCACTTTCATCCTCAGACCAAAGGACAGTCCTGAAGTTTCCTTTAATAATTCAGTAATCCCCCACTTAAGGGAAGCTAAATACCTTGGGGCCTGCTGCTTGACAAGAAACTCACCTGGGGCCCCAATCTCAAAAGTAAAAGGAAGCAACTCAACTCTCGCCTACACATTATCAGACCTCTCCTTAAATCTAATACGACTTGTCTAACCGTTTACTTTTATACAAGTCTTCTCTAACCAATATACTGCTTAACTCTCAAATCTTAGAACAATTCAAGTGTTCCAATCCATTTGCTTCCACATGGTCACCAAAACCCCATGATTTGTCACAAATGCCACTCTACATGAAGACCTCAAAGTTCTAACCATCAACCAGACAGAAGACACCATAGGCGTGCGCACGGGCGCAGCGAATGCTGCTCTCGCTGCACCTGACAATTTATATTGGATTTAGTGGGCTGGTAAAAAAATATATGGAATGATATTATAATATAGAACGAATAATTTTAAACATATTATTGAGTTTATAATTTAAAAATATAAAATATGTTCAGCGTTATTCAAATGAAAAATAATATTATTTTATCAATTCAAATCTAAAAATAAATGGGTAATATTGGAGAAATTCGACGTACACTAGATTACAGACACTGCAGAAACAACAACAGTCAACAATGACAATTGCGCATTAACCATCCAACCAGTGCAGCGAATTGGGGGGGGGGGGAACCCCAATTTTTATTAAGGAAATAAGTAGGCTGCTTATTGTTCATTAGGGCCGGTTAAAAATGTATGCTGCACCCGACACAAAATCCTGCGCACGCCTATGGAAGACACTTACTACCAAAGACTCCACTTCAAAATGATAGGCCACCCAAACTCATAGCTCAACTGCAGTCAAAATCTCATCCAGGCAACCCCGCTTGGCGCCTTAATTGAAATTGGTCCAGAAACCTTCTCAAAAACTATTTAAGATTCATGTAAAGCTCTACTATGAGCCTTCTTTTTCACTCCCCATCACTGTCATTCCTCACTCAAATTTACTCATTGTACACATAGTATGGATTGAAATTATTCAATAAATATTATTAATATTATTAAAATAAAATAAAATTACATTCAATATAATATATTAAGATGGCCATCATAATTATATATTAGATATAATGTGATAAGTAAAACTAAATATTATAAAAGAGGAGTACTTAAAAAGTCACTCCAAAAGTCTAGATGTCTTAACAATAAATTTGTTTAATTGTTTTCAATAAATTAAAATAGTAATATTTACCACTTTCAATAACTTCATCAACATTCTTTCCTTTCAGTTCTTTGACAACGAGACTAAGTTTAGCAGAGTCAGATTCAATACCAACGGAACTAAGGATTTTTTCAATTTCATCACTGGTTGGTTCTTTTCCACTGAAGGAAGCTAACAGATATGCAGCCACGTAACGCATTCTATAATATGTTAATAATAAATTACAATTGAGAACATTCATAATATTTAAATAAATAAACACATTTTGTTAATATTGATCATCAAAATATATGGATCAAGAACCCTGTAATCACTAAGTGGACAGGCGGAGTTTCACAGATTACATGACATCCCTCAGCAATTATGCAATTTCAGTTTTATTTATTAAAAATTGTAGAACAACGCTATCAATCTGATACCTTCACAGTTTGATGTGGCCTATCAGCCCTGACAATTTTATGTTTGACACTAGAGAAGCACGCAGTATAAAAGAAGACAGCTGGAGTTTGATCAAGAAATTATAGGGAATTTAATGCAAATTTCACGTTTAAAAATGAATTTAAAATGTAAAAATTTTGCAATTGTTTTGAAACTTTAACCATTCAATTTCACATGTTCTCTCTCTCTCTTGGCCAACATCCAAGTAAGTTTAATGTATTAAGATAAAAAACCCTGTCATTAAACACAAATATATAATAATATGACAAAATATTACATTATAGTGCATCCTACATAATGTAAGCAAGAACAAAAGACCTAAAGGGAAGGGATTTGATCCCCACGTCTCCCTTTGAATACGCCACTGTATAGAGCAGTGGTTCTTAATCTTTCTAGAACCATAGATATTATAGGATATTTGCGGAGCACAAGAACTTAGACAAAAAATATAAAAAACTTAACATTGTTTTTAAATAAAATTATATACATAAATAGTAATAGTAATAGTAATAATACAATTATAAAAAACAATGAAACCGAAAATTAAATTATCCCGATAATTTTTTTATTTATTCGCGCTAATTTAGAAATTTTGGCGAAACACTTTAACAAAGTTCATGGAACACCGGTGTCCTATGGAACTAGAACCATTGGCATAGAGAATAATAAGTATTTTTATTTTATTTACAGTCAGGAAATAATATTCATCAATTGTTATCAGCCGAAAGATGGTATAAATTATTCATCATTAGCAAAATTAAGTCCATAATTAGTAACAAAAAGGTTCATCTTTATTTAGAATATAAAATAAAACTTAATGTACAGATAGGCTTGAAGGCTTGTTGCTACAAAGCAATGTCCCCGGACATCCGTTAATTATACTATTGCAGTAAGTTACCAATTTCTGATCAGATATTTATTTATAAATATTCAATCAGATAAATCTGCCAAATATAAAAATCAATATATCAAATGAATAATGAATGCTTTCCTAATGTATATTATACAGCTACATTAGGTATAAGTACTAAGTGGTATTCTTCTTTTACTTGAAGTAAAATATACAAACAAAACTAAATCATGGGTTTACACAAAACAAGAGTGTACCAACTAAGTTACACTACTTTCACGAATCTCATGACATAATAAAACATGTTTGATTCTAACACGCTTGTTTCGTGTCACCAAAAGTGTAGTTTACTCTTGTGATTCACGCCCCATGTAAACCTAGCTTAATCATATATACTGTAGGCAGAAAATGATACTCATCAAATGTTATCAGCTGAAAGATGGTATAAAATTATTCATCATTAGTAAAATTCAATCCAAAAAAATTTGGAACTAAGTTTCATTTTTTTTTTTTTAAGAATATAAAATAAATCTTAATGTACAGATGGGCTTGAAGGCTTCTTGCTATAAAGCAATGTCCCCGGACATCCGTTTAACATAATATTGCAGTAAGTTACCAATTTCTGATCAGAGATATTTATATAGAAACATTCAATCAGATAAAGCTGCAAATATAAAAATCAATTTGTTTATCAACATATCAAATAGATAAAGATAATTATTAATTATATAAGTATGATATACCTACAATCTACATGATTACATTAAGAGTAAGCAGTTTAGTTGTAATCTTATTTAACATTAATAAAATAACACAATTGAAACTAATGATTTAAATTGCTGTCAGGAAATAAAACTCATCAATTAATATCAGCCGAAAGATGGTATTAAATTATTCATCATTAGCAAAATTCAATCCATAATTTGGAATAAAGTTTCATTTTTTTTTTAAGAATATAAAATAAATATTAATGTACAGATGGGCTTGAAGGCTTCTTGCTATAAAGCAATGTCCCCGGACATCCGTTTAACATAATATTGCAGTAAGTTACCAATTTCTGATCAAAGATATTTATATAGAAACATTCAATCAGATGAATCTGCCAAGTATAAAAATCAATTTGTTTATCAACATATCAAACAGATAAAGATAAATATATAAGTATGATACACCTAAAGGCTAAAACTTACATGACTACATAAGATAAGCAATTTAATTGTAATCTTATTTTACATTAATAAAATAACACAAATCAAACTAATGATTTAAATAGCTGTCAGAAAATAGAACTCATCAATTGATATCAGCCGAAAGATGGTATTAAAATTATTCATCATTAGCAAAAATCAATTCATAATTTAGTACAACTAAGATACATAATATAGTTCATTAAAATACAAACTTTAATTATAAATAAGTAGTAATATACAGATGGGCTTGAAGGCTTGTTGCTACAAAACAATGTCCCCGGACATCCGTTTAATATACTATTGCAGTAAGTTACCAATTTCTGATTAGTGATATTCATATAGAAATATTCAATCAGAGAAGTCTGCTAAATATGCTATTTTCATATTTTCCAAAAGACATGTATGAATACTTATTCCGATTTATAATGAAGCAATATAAAAAAGACAACATTCATGTTGAAACTTATTAAGTTAAATTATGTCATTGTATGAAGGCAACTTTAATTAAGTTAATTAAACGTATAAATCATTAAACAATGTAAATCAATTTTTTCAGTACACACATTAGCATCAGGCTTCAGACCCGAAAGATGGTATTAAAATATTGTGAATCATCATAAGGTATTTGAATTTAATTCAATTGAATGAAAATACTTAAATGAGGTTAAAAGTTGACATCGAAACCTAAACCAGAAAAATGGTAAATAAAAATAGACTCATTGTTAAATAGACAGTACCTATTTAAAACATACATATTTGCATCATGTTTAACTTAGGTGTTACATTTTTTAAATATTGATCTAAATTGAGAATTTATTATACAAACATAATTTGTAAATAGTGTCATCAGAATTCAATTTTTATCATCATAAACTTTCAGGCGAAAGATGGTGATATTTGATCATCACTTACACATTCACATTGAAGGTTAGATTAAATAGCTAGACTTATGAGTGAGAACAGCAGAATTACCTGTTTAATATTATGACTACAAATTTCCAATAAGTGATTATTTATGAATTTATAACATGATTTATAATAATAAAAGATAGCATGATACAATGTAACATAAAAAAATAAGAAATACCATCAATAACAAAACCCAAACTTGCGTGAGTCTTACAAACAAATATCATTACGGACAAGAACACCTATCGTATTAGAAATGATACCGTCGGCAGAATAGTACATTCACAGACTACAGCAGTCCTAAGATTATCGTGGTGATATTTCATTGAAAAAACTACCTATTCATCTTGGGACACAATTCTTGGACGAGTTTAGCATATGCCAAGTGTTTGGAATAAAATTTTTGGTTCTGTCGAATACACAATACATTGTCTAGTTGAGAGGACGCTACACCCACATGTGTTGTCTCCGTCTTACAAGTGCGTAACATTGCAAAAACTGTTTCATGCGGGAAAGAACCGAGAAAGATACAGTTATAACTAAGAAACGAAATTTTCACCACATAAAAAGGAGAATTTTGTCTATGCAATATAGTTTTTATTTTTTCGATATCACTTATACAAAAAAAATTCTTGTTTTATAATACATTAACTTAGTGTTTTTTAAGCATGAAAAACATTTTTGTAGTTCTGATATCAAAAAAATAAAAACGATATTGCACAGACAAAATTCTCCTTTTTATGTGGTGAAAATGTCGTTTCTTAGTTATAACTGTATCTTTCTCGGTTCTTTCCCGCATGAAACAGTTTTTGCAATGTTACGCACTTAAGACGGAGACAACACATGCGGGTGTAGCGTCCTCTTAAGTAAAAAAACTAAGCACAGATATTATGACAACGTAATTCGACAAGAAAAGGTAAAAAAATTTGATTATCATTCACGCGGAATATTTGGGTATAACGCGTTTAAAGACGAATGACGGACAAGTCAAATTTTACGAGGATTGGAACGTCTATGGTGAAGAATATCGGCAATCCAACGGAATAAATTACATTATTAATAAAAATTATAAATAAAACATACTTAAGTCTGTTGGACACGAAACGTGTGCTGACAATGGAAAAATGTTGAAAACGACGAGACCACGAGACTATGAAATTCGTAACTTCGATAAGTGAAAAGTGTACAGGCCACGACGTTCGGTGGCGCAAAAAAAAGATATAGGTTAAAAAAATAAAAGCGACCACGGTGACATCTGTAACCGTATCATGGAGGAGAGTGACGAGTACGCACGGCCCGTCATCTCATTGGCTTATGACATTCCTCCATGCTGTTTGAGGTTATAAACACACGAAAACATCGTTCTTCTTTCACTCGCTTATGAGAGAGACGATCTGAAGTCTCCGTCTCTGATTTCCCGTGTGGCGTTCTCTATATTTCGTTTTCGCGTCGCGCTAGGGTCAACTCAAGAAAATGAGGTAAGTTCACCTTCGATTTTTCCTTTAACACTATAGTTAAATAGTTATACATAGCTATAGTTCATACATTATTTGCTGTAGTAAGTCGACCATTGTCTTATGTCGTTCGTCAACTGCTATGGTCATGACTCGTAACTCGCGCCACATGTGTGTGATCTTCGCTTGTCGCCGTACCACAATTCGCGTTAGTTGTCATTTATGACGAGTCCCTTAATATGTGACTAGCGATCTTAGAGAGTGTCTATATACCATATTATTGTTCACGGCAACAATGGGTTGAAAGATCTAACCCTCCTCCCTCGACCCTCTCGATAAAGCTGTACATTTTTAGTCAATGGGTGACAAGTTATTATCACAAGAACTCTAACCATTAAAAATCACCACTTGTTACAAGAGTATAGACCTAGGCATCTGTAACAGTACACTTGCTGATATGTCCAATGATGCTCCTTAGTCATGCGTTCACCCTGGTTTAAATTTTAGTTCAACATTTTCAGTATCCAATGTTTTTTATCACATAATTTATTTACTTGTGTATCTATATCATACTAGAATGTATTATTACATTTTATTCTTATCTTTACAGTTCGTTGAAGCTTCAAAAAAGGCTTGCCGCTTCGGTAATGCGATGCGGTAAGAAGAAGGTGTGGTTGGATCCAAACGAAATAAATGAAATTGCCAATACCAATTCCAGTCAGTAATTTTAAATCAAAATCATATAATAAATAAATATAGCAATATTTGTTAAATAAATTCTAGGACAAAATATTCGTAAATTGATCAAAGATGGTTTGATCATTAAAAAGCCGGTAGCTGTACATTCTAGAGCTCGTGCACGTAAAAATGCAGAAGCCAGAAGAAAAGGTCGTCATTGTGGTTTTGGTAAAAGAAAGGGAACTGCTAATGCTCGAACACCTCAAAAAGTATGAACTATATTTCTTATTTTTATAATTTACTTTCACTTATCTCATTGTCATTTTCATAGGACCTTTGGGTGAAAAGAATGCGAGTATTAAGGCGGTTACTAAAGAAATATCGTGAAGCCAAGAAAATTGACAACCATCTTTACCATCAGTTATACATGAAGGCTAAGGGTAATGTTTTCAAAAATAAACGTGTATTGATGGAGTTCATTCACAAAAAGAAGGCAGAGAAGGCCCGCGCCAAAATGTTGAGGTATTATAATACTTATAATAATCCTTAACGCATATATTATTGTTTCATATTTTATTTTTTAGTGATCAAGCTGAAGCTAGACGTCAAAAGGTTAAGGAAGCTAGAAAACGTAAGGAAGCAAGATTTTTACAAAATAGGAAGGAACTTTTGGCTGCATACGCACGAGAAGATGAGAAGGCTGCTGCTGCTGCGGGAAAGAAGTAACCTGTTTTGTAAATGTTTTTATTTTCTAATACAATATTTCTGACCTATTGGAGAATTTAACATCTTTTTTTTTCTTGTATACCTTGATGTATCCTTTATACATTATATAAAATGTAATATTTTATTACCATAGGTTTGTTTTTATCTTTTTAGCCAAAAGTATTAATCATAGGGTGATTATTCTTATTTTAACTAAAACTGTCCACTTTTTAAAATAAAATAACTTAAATTGTTTGATATTTTCCTATAAAAACACTGTTTATGAAGTAATTATTATATTATATTATTAAAAGTAATCATTTCTCTTTTACTTATATGTTTATGAGTGTCAACATTGTGAAATAACATGTGGTGTTTCTACTATTAAAAATTGTTGATATACATTCACAACATGAAATCAGTAAACGTATAAAGTATATATTGATAAATTTAATAGAAAGTAATTCATCAAGTTAATTCAAATAAAATTGAACTAAAGGTAGTTTAAGATATATAGCAGAGTAATACTCTATGAGTATAGATACATTTTTAAAAAACAGTGCTACTTAATATATTAATTAATATAAATGATCTGCTCCTGAATATACAATTATAATTGTATGGACATTCTTATTTCATAAAAATATCAGCTAGGTTGGTAAATTATAGTAAAAATTAAATCCTTAGGCTGTAGTTATGGAAGGATTGTTTGTCTAAGTAAAAAAGCGTTAGGTAGATAGTTGACATGGGTTTAAGATTTAAAAAAAAACACCAGACATTTTTTCAGATTAAAGATAAATAGAAGTGTGAATCAAACATTGATGTATAGTTTCTTATATTGTAAGTATGAACTATAGAATAATTATTTTAAAACAGAATATTTATAATTTTAAATTTTTTAGATATAATATTATGTAGTCCTAAATTCTTACATTTATTACCACTGTATCTATTATTTTTACTAATATATTATTGTCCATGTTAACTTTAAAGCAACAAACAGTATTTATTTTTAAAATCAAAATTGTTGATTAATGCTAAATTAATAGTTTTAGTTTATTTTAAAATCATTCAAAATTTAGAATTAGTATGGGGATAACATTTTGCTTCTTTACTCATATCCAAGACTTAATACAATTTTAATATGTTTTAAATTATTTGAGTTAATTAAACTCAAAAACAATAATTTTTTTGAATAAGATTTGATAATCTATAAGTAAGGTTCACATCATTCTTGGTAATAGTAAATCTGATATCTATTATAAATTATAAATTACAAGTTATAATCATTATTTTATCCACTTGTTTTTGACTTATTAATTATTTTATCAGTTATCACATCCATGTTATTTGATCCAACCATAAATTAGTGTCAATGAATGATTCAATTCAGTTTTATTCTGATCTCCCCCCACCAATGGAAAGGTTATATTTAACTAGTTAAGGATTTAATGCCCAAAATACCCTGCGTTTTAAATGAAATATTTTTAAACAGTAAACCTAACTATGCACGTAGATTATTCTTACATTTTCATATTTTTTAAGCTTTTTTCATTGAAACTTACAACATATTTCTAGACAAAATTTGGTAAATTTTATCAGCATTGGCCCTTTTATTTTTGGCTATTGCCTGGTTTAGTATAAATTAAATACACATTTTGGAAAACTGAAAAGTGAAACATTACTTCATATTTATTAATTATATATTCAATTTATTGCTAGTTTTATCACAGATTATAATATGTAGTGTGTATTTTTATTAAGCTATAAAAATATAATATAAACATTCAATTTATAATTTATACATTTTTCTTAATTTATTAAAAAATACAAATATTTTTATTAATATCTACCTAACCAAGGTTATTTTAAACATTAAAAATATACGGTACAATACTTGTAATAATATATGTTAGTATCACAAGTTAACATTTTTAGAATCGAGTTAGTATTAAACAAATATAGCAAACTAATGTCCATTCCTTTTTTAGGATTTTTGTATATAGTTGATTTAAGGAGATTATAATATCCTTATATCTGTAAGTAACTGCTTATATTTATACATCATACATTTTTGTTATTTTTTGCTAAATTAGAAATGTAAATTATTCTCTCATATTTTTTTATGAAATATTTCAGAACACAGTAATAACTTTAATCATCCACATAAAATGATCAAGAACTTTTCCCTTTTAACTAATAACTATGATCCACTGCTAGATTTAACAATCTACCTTTCTTTTAAAACTTACCTCTCAATAGATCTAAGAATGTATTACCTGTTGTATATGATAATCAGAGTTCAATACAAAATGCTGTAACACTGGCTGGGTAATAATCAGGGACGGAGCGAGGGGGGCAATCGGGGCAGTTGCCCTGGGCCCCGCGATTTTAAAATTATAATCAATACCCCGCAGTTCTTAAATTATATTTTATACTGTTCAGAGATTAGTTAGTTTGGATAATATGTAATGTGACTGTTATTTATTTTGCCCGGGGCTCCGCAAATCCTAGCGCCGTTCCTGGTAATAATATTTCAAATTCAATATATACTTTAAATCCAATCCTATCCTAATTAACATCTAACAAATGTTTTTGTACACCACCCTGCAGACCTGACATAATATTACAAAAAACACTTAACATTTTCAGTTTTGCTTTAGCACTATAATTATATATTTTGATACAATTGACTACATTTTTAAATTAAAAAAAAAATTGTTTTTGTTTTATTCATTTTATTTTATTACAACAATTTTATACATGCTTATTAACACATAAAAATAACATATCAGTTACCTACTCTAGATTATCTACGCCTTTTCACTCTTATCAGAAATTTCTTTGTCTAGCCGTTCTTTAGCTCTGTATATTTTTGACTGCAAGTAAAATGAACCACCTACAGATTTGTCATTTATTTTGAATAAATACTCGTATCGTTTCTGGATTTCATCTTGTGTCATATCTAAAAAATACATAAATATAAATAACTAACTTTTTGGTAATAAACAAATAATTTTGAGTTTAAAATTAAATATATTTATAGTAACTAGGTAGGTGTGGGGTGAATGGTAATTTCAGAGGCAATTGCCTCCAAGATTTTCATTAAATAGAAGAATGGGTTGTGGCCAGTAGGTCCTCTAGTAAATGTATTTTGAATTATGATATACTCAATAGGTATTCAATAATGATTTGAAATATCATTAGATATATTTGTAACTTGCCTCTGTAAAATGTTCCGTTTCCTATGCCACTGCAACTGGGTATTGGGTAAAGTTAACACCTAATTGTTTATGGTTGAGTAATATATTATTATATAAAGTAAATACTATTTTAACTCGAATCTTAATATTTTATTACTTTTAAGTTTTGGATGAGTATTATGATTGAGTGTTTTCAAGTAGGCGGTAATGTCAATGAATGACATTGAACTGGCTAAACAAAACATGTGACACAACATGACATAACATTTCATAATCATACCCCTCTACCAAAACTATAAATTCTCCTTACAATTCTACTAGGTAGAATATAAGATAGGTAATCAAAGTTGAAAGTATTTAGTATTGGTGTTATAAATGCTAGCAAAATTAATAATATATTTTAGGGTAAGTGCTGAGAATCATATTGATTGGTTGGGTCAAGATTTGTTATTTTTACCTATAAATCTATTTTCAAGATCTGATCTGAAAATATTAGATTTGTTGATGTTAGATTGTCAGAATTAGTTAAAAAATAGTTTTGGGTGATGTAGAGGAGATAATACATTTTTTAAAGATATCTATTGTAGCTTTCCATAAAGAACTGTCATTATTAGTTAGTATTAGTACGATTTGGATTTTTCAGTCAAAAGTATATGTGCCTACTGTAAAAATGACACTTTATTATTAGGTGCTAGATGAACACCAACTGTTAAACCTAACTGTTCCTTGTTATTTATTCCTTTGAGAATATTAAATTAACTTTGTTTACTATCCCAGGCAAACGGATTGTCTAGAGTCTTAGACTAATCGACTATCACTGCAGAAGTGATCTGTCGACCGTGTTTTGGGCTATGGTAAAAATCGCACTTTTGTCGCACGATGAACCCAAACGAAGGAGCGTACCTTTGACGTTTAATATCTGTTTGGCCTCCTCCAACGTGATGCCAGCCTTGGCATTAGCAGCAGCGTGCGCTGCGCCGGCACGTCCTCCACCGGCCCTGCGAGCTGCCTCCTGGCTTGCGGCGTATTCTTGTTTGAGAGCTTTGGTCAGGGCCTTGCCGACTATTTGAGAACCGATGATTATTATTTGCACAATATACTTGGCCATGGTTCGAACGACGTCCCGGTCCCACAAAAGTCAGAACTGCGGTCTATCGCTATCACCATAGTAGATAAAATATATATTATTAAATATGTTATCTACGGTTATCAGATATAGATAACAGCTCTTATCGGTATTGGGAGATTTAAAGCCGGTTGCCGCCATTTTTTAAAAGGGTGGCTTAACATTAATAACATACGTAGTACAATTTCATATGATTATAATATATAATACATATTATTTTAGATAGGAATACGTATTCATAATTATTTACTTTAAAACATAATATGATCTATAAACTACTATCTTCTATACCCTACATATTTTACCAAATAAGTAGATCCCTTACTTAGCTATACTTACCGAAAAAAATTATCACTAATGATGAGTAGTTAGTGATTGTTTTTCTTCTTGTTATAAAATTGTGAAGGTAAGTTGCAACAATTATATGTAAAAAAAAACTTATTTAAAAAAAATAAAATGATTGTAATACTGAAATATTTCATTTAATGTTTCACAATTTTAAATTTCATTAAATTTTCAAACACTACATAATACATATTATATTATCATACACTACAAATATTGTTTCAATAATATTAAAATACATATAACATTACAATTATAATGATAATATAGCAAGTTTGCTCGTTTTCGCATTGAACATAAAATATAATGTAATTGAAAAAAAATTTTAATCGAAAAACATTTGTGTCCATAATATGTACTATGTATAGTTAAATAATTATAAAGGGATAAAATGATATGTACACAAAAAAAGAAACCAAATATATTATATAAATATAAAACAGGTATACGGAATAATAGAAATCTAAACGCCACGTGAAATCCTTGTTAAAATATATAACAATCTAACAATATAATAAAAGTATTATTATTTTTGAAAAAATAAAAACACCCGAAATCATATATAATGCTGACTGATACAATAAAAACGAATATCGTACTAGCTGGCTAGTAATAAACATCTGAGAGCTTTTCAATTTTCTCTGTATCGCGGGAAGGTTTATTGAATTCTAGTTCACTTGCAATTCTGATGTTTTCAGTATTTATACGTAATCTCACAAAGTTTTATAATACATGAAAATAATGCCGATCGACTCGCAACTTAACTTCAACATCGAAGACCGAATAAACGACATTGTACAAAACGTTTTGGGTGATTTCATCGATTCTGGTATTGTGGAGATGTTAGACGGCATCGTCAGCCAAATCGAGACTACCGATGAAAACGATGTCCATGAAGTCCATGCGGACAAGATCGTAGCAGAAATCTTCGATTCTATGTCACCCGTTGTTCACGGATATGCGTTGTCCAGCGGGGACGCGCCGCCGGTAGAATTCCAGCCCGTCGGATCCACTGCGGCTTCTGAGGACGGACCGCAGGGCAACGCGGTGCAGAACGTGGAAAAAGAGAGCGTGCCAGCCAATAGGGGAGAGGAAGTAATCAACAACTTCGGTGAATTAGTCGGTTGGTTGGATCCGGGAGCAACACCCGTACAACGCGCTCCACGCCGCCGGAACCCATTTTCGGCGTTGTGGAGACGCTTCAGACACTTTGTACGTGAATTGTAGGGTTTCAGAGGCTAAGGGGTTCACTAATCACAAAGTTGAAACACCCCTTGAGGGGAGACATGTGGAAGGAAGATGGCGACGTAAAGTATTTGAAAATCTAGGAAAGAGCGCTTATGGTGCAAGGCAGTACGTCTCCGGCGCACGTTCTTCGGATACGCCCGTGTCGCGCTCGGTCGCCACTGATGCACGAGACCCACTGGCGTCTCGATTGGCGTCCGGCTGCAGTTAAGTCGCGTTGAGCAACGAACTACGATGACGGCGATTAGCGGTACCGACGTGGACATCGATTTCGCCTCGGCACTTCGGCAGTATACCAACGACGATGGCTGCACCACTTATAATACGTCGGCAGCGGCGGAAACTTTGAGATAAGTGATGAGTGATGATCAAAAATTTCTAGTCTGTGTTGATGGTATAGAGAAGATGGCGATAAGAATACACAGTGCCATATCCGGATATCCCTCATGAACATATGCGACATCCCATATATTTTTTATTAAATTAATTATGCTCCACTTCTGGGACTATAGTGGGCTTGATCAATTTCATCACACGATGAAATCAATTAATGTTATAAAGTTAGGCTTCCTTTAGCAAACAATGTTTAATAATAATAATAGAATTACGTTACTATTATACCTCATTATATTTTTTAGATTCTAATGGTTATAATATATAATTATGAATGATTATTCGTCGTATAAAATATTTTTTTTATTTGAAACATGTACCTATATAAATGTATACATTTGTAGCTGTGCATTTAATTGTTATAATATTTGAATTTTGTAAGTCGTAATAAACTTATAAGCTACCTAATCTAATAAAGTAATAACATAAATATAAATTTAATTGGCACAAACGTCATCAATGTTATCGACGTTTTTTCCGAAATGTATGATCGTTGTTTGAAAATTGGAATTAGTCTGTGTTAGTATTTGCTACTATGTACTAGTACTATAAATAATTAATAAAATAATACCCAATGTTTAAAAAAACAGAAAATGAACACTAGGCTTTTTGTAAAATTTGTTGTATAATTGTTTCATTAGCCAATAAAGGCAAAGCTGATTTAATACAAATTTTGTCTTCGTCTAAAAATTCAAAAAAATAATATTATGTATTCCAGTATTAAGTATTTTATACATAATTTAGTAAATAAAACGTCTTGTTAATTAAATAAATATTAACTATGAAATTAGAGTTTTTTTTATTACATTTATGGCTTTATATACTATGTACTCTTTTCTTAAAGACACAATATGTGGTAACCCTAAGTATATAACCCTTCACGATTATCAGATTATTATATTGTATTCGAGGAAATATTTAAATCATAAAACACTAGACGCGAAGAAAACTGCGAAATAAATCATGTAATAACGCATTTTACAGATATGTGTGAGTGTGTGTGTGTGTGAGTGCATGAGTGTGCCGAAATACAAAATGAGTATCGAAATTAATATTATAATACATAATGTAGGTAGTAAGCAGAATATATATATATATATATATATATATATATGTGATAGGTATATAATATTATAATAATTTGTATTAAACATGGAAGCGTGTGTACGACGAGCAAGTCCATAGAAAAATACCTCTAAGGTGTTTTAGTATAATGTAATAAAGAGGGAAACTTGCAATATATATGTATGTATTTACCTCTTTTGTGTATATCGCGTACACACTCCAGATTACTACCTTCTTATATGTATATATGTATACACATGCAAATCCATATAATATGCATATAAGGGTTTGATTATTTATACATTAAATTAACTTACCCTACTTCGACTGAAGACTTTCTAAGTGTTTTATGGACGAAGGAAGGAGAATTAGGTTCAACACTCATTCATTTATAATTCAATATTATATGACAACACAACTGTTAATATTTAGAGATATCTAAAAAGAGTATTTTATTATTTAAGATACAGAAAAACTACATTTAAAATATATTGAACGGCTCACCGCGTATGCCTGTCTCCAATGGCATACGCAGGGAGAGCGTCGTTGTATTTATCTGGCCGATGGTCAAAGGGTATCGTCCGAGCACAGATTGAACGGATTTTGTATAAAAGGACATAACCATATATGACCACAGATGTTTATTATAATATAAACACCCGTGGGGCTGTATTATACAATATAATATATTATGTTGAGGGACATGATGATGACACTCTTTTTAGTATTACCTAGTTGTGAAGAGTGGCTATCATTACTGCAGTGTTGCAGCTATTATAATAATATTTTTTTAATGAATCAGACTAGATTCTAGATTCTAGACTCTAGACAGCGTTAATTCCCAGCCTAGTGTCACCTGCAATGGGTGATTTCTTAATTTAAAATATATTCATGCTACTATTGTAATATCATATACACTTATTGTGCGATGTTGTACAGATTGTGTATTTCAAATTGTAAAATAAAATAAAATAAAAAAATGAATAAGAATTTTTTAATTTTTTATGAAAGTTACATAATGCAGGATAATAAAATTTTTGTAAAATGTCACAACTGCATATCCCTGGCAACCCCCCTCGCAGGCTCAAACGAAATTGGAATCGAGATCTCCTTAACTGATCTAAATCCAACTATAAGTTCTTAGGTGTTACCAGTGACGGCCTGGCCAAGGCAGCTAGGCAGCCATCACTGCCTGGGCCCCAGTCTTTTTTTAAAAAAACTTGAAGAATATCCTATGGATATATTGATAACTGTAACAAAGTTATCCAATGTTAATAGAGATTCTGTATTACTTGAATTGAAACAATTTGCCTCTCATTATTTTAATATTATCCCAAAAAAACATGGCATTGATAGTGATGGCAGGGGCGTCATTTGGGGTGGTGCAGGGTATACATTTGTACTAACATTTTTTATAAACGTCTTCTTTGGCTTGCTAACATGGGCGCCCACAGAAATTTTTCTAGAAGGAGGCAATGTTAGGATTTGAGGATAAATATTATAATTTTACTAGGTGTTTTAAAATAATAACCTTTTTTAGTATACTTGTATACAGTATATTATATTTTATACTTTAAATTTGTTGTATGGTATATAGTAATTTATCTTAAAACATTCAATTTAAAAAAATTTTTGAAAAAGCCAGGGGCGCCTATGCTTGCTAACAATAAATATAAGCGCCGATATACCTAAGTATTATATATTAATATATATATTTTTTTTCCATTTTGAACAAGGTAACACATAAAACAAATTTCAGGTTTAACTGTATTATTTATTTTGAGTGTGCAAGGAGAAAAAATGTATAGGTTAGGTTCGATCAAGTACTGTTAAGGTGCTTTATACCCATAAATTTACTTACCAAATACAACTAGCATTTACAATATAATATAAACTCATAAAAAGTACCCACACTCCACACATAGTTTTTCAAAAATAGTAATAATATTGTGATGTTTTTATACTAATATAGGTGACATATTAAATAAAGTTTTTGTCACCATTTAAACCCCCCCCCCTACCCCCCCCCCCTTTATTCACAGAAAAAAAATTCCATGTGGCCTGGTAATGATTTGAATGGCTTGCAAAATTTTTGTCACCAACAATAAAAAGGTTGAAATAACGCCCCTGACTCCTGAGTGAAGGTGATATTATAGATGAAGTAATGACATCTGATTCAGAAGATGAATTTGACTCAATAAATTGTAATTCCTGTTGGAAATGCATAGCATGTGCTTTTAAAATTGTTACCCAACTATGTTGTCATTCTGGTGAGTACAACGACTTGTATCAAGTTTTTAAATACATAATGCTATTGCCATCAACTCAAGTCACTTGTGAAAGAGTATTTTCTAAGCTAAAAGTAATTAAAACAAAATTAAGATCGTCACTCGATCAGCAGCCTTTAGAACCACTAATGATTATGGCTATAGAAAAAGATATTACTTTAAATGTAGACAAAATAAAACTAATAGATGACATACCAAAATCGTCAAAAGAAATGACAAGACTTTTAATATAATATATTTAAAGTATTTGTTTTATATATATATATATATAGTTTTTATATAAAAGTCAAATACCTACCTGTAAATTTAGAATAAGAGAAAATTTTAACTTTTTTTTAAATTTAAAATGACAAATATAGAGTCTCTTATATATAATGTATTACATCATTTTTCATATTTATGATTTATTTCATTTAATTATAATAAATATATTTTGTAGTATGCGGGCTGGGGCCCTTCCAAATAAAATTCTGCCTGGGCCCTTTAGAACCAGGCCGTTACTGGGTGTTACCAATTGGTGACTTAAAAGTTGTTGTTTTTAAAAAAAAAAATTATGTATACATTCTATATCAAAATTACTAAATGTGATTGTTGTACAGATTGTTTTTGAAAATAAAAATAATAATAATAAAAAAAAAAAAAAATGTCACAAAAAAAAATAAAACTCGAATTACGTATTTTCTTCATTACTTGAACATAGTTGTGACTCTCGTTTTGATTTTGTACCATGTAAATAAAAACAGTGTATGTTTTTAAACGATTTTAAAATTCAATTTATCAATAAATATAAAAAGCAATATTTACTCAAAGTCAAAAAATGATTAAGTCACTTATACTTTAACATCGCAGTTCGCTTTGAAAAACTTCTGGTAGGTAGTGGCTATGTTGATGAGGCTCACACAGTGATTTCAGCTACCATTTCTATCCGAATAATCGCCATCTTTCCCAAACATACACCATATTTATTCATGGACGTCAAGTCAACTTGATTCAATATTAAGGGTGACAATTTGAACATACTCGTCACCAAAAACATAAATATTAACTTTTGAGATATTCAATAGTATTCAGTTTTTTATAGCAAAAATGACGGAAATCCATTAGACGCATTGTTAGATTTTGGTAATTGACTCATGAGTCATGACATTTAATGACGACTACAGTGCAATATACAAAACGCATATTACCTTGATAAAATAATGAAATCTCAATGTACTATTACTAAACTGAAGCGTTCTAATTCCCATATTTTAATTTATTCTACCAATAAATTAATGTTTCATGTATGTAAACTTACTATTTCTACGTATAAAAATCCAATAAACTTATAATATTTAATTGTTTCACTTAAAAAATCAAACATAAAAACATTGTACATGTTGACTATATTTATAAATATTATGAATAATAATTACCATAATAAAGTTACATTTCATCGCAAAAATTAAAGTTAAAAATTCATCTAGATAACTTGTACTAGTTGTACGTAATAAATCGATGGCATTTTTGGGAAAATCATCACGTATTATCAACACCATTAGTTTTGATGACATCATTGTGCAGTAAAAATGTGATTTTATATACCAAACAATTTGCCTCCATAAAAACCATAATAATATTTACGATCATAGGCGTGCGCAAAGTTTCAAGTCGGGGGCAGCGAATATTTTTACCGGCCCATACATGATGGGTATTAAGTTAACATTTTTAAGCTCAAAATCAAAATTTAACCTTTGACCTTTAAATAAAAATATTTTAAACGATATTATCATTGGTTAATCATAGATTATTTTTGCTCAACACCGGTTACCATATCAAAATTAAAAATACATCAAATATCAATAACACATTATTCTTTATTATTATAATACGGTTATATTATTATGTTATGTTATTATTATATAGTTCGGCCCAGACAAATATATATTCAAACCGTCCAGGGGCAGCAAGAGCACACCTTGCTGCCCCTGTCCGCACGCCTATGTTTACGATATACATGGGGCAAAAAATAAAAAATAACGATTAAGAATGTACAACTCAGAACAATATATTATTATAATACAATAAATATAGATACAACACTATTTCTAGAACCTTTAATCTATATTATGCATAGACTACCTATATGGAATAATTGTGAACAATGTATATATATATTGGCTGTACTTACAAATCACAATGAAGTTTATCTTATACAAGTTAAAAAACTTGACCATTGTTTCAAATAGAAGTTGGCTTTAGGGGATTTAGACGATTTAGTATCTCTAAATTCCAAATAATATTCAAAAATTAGTAGGTACATTATTCAATCTAAAAAACAAGGTTATTTGCAACTATGTGGATTTTAGTATACATTAAGTTATTTATATTGATTGGTGGTTTTATGTTTTGGAAAGCCGAAAGGCCGTGCATAGAATTTTTTAAAACTTATATTATGTACATTGTAGCTATTATTCATAATAGGTTATAATTGTATAACTATATATTTATAGTTATGATATTTTATTATAAAAATGTTTTTATTAATATTATATATTATATATTTCTTTATTAATATATTGATGAATTAATTCAAATTTCTACGGAAAAAAGCAAACTATAATAAAATTCAATTTGATGGCGTAAATTTGAAAATAAATAACACATTTCTAAGCAGTTTCAATTTTTGGAATTTTCAAAATAATCATTTAGTAAAATAATATTTGTTTTCAAAAAATTATTAAAATTTAATAAATATTAACCACCAGTTGCGCCTTACGTTTTCGATATTATTTTTAGTTAATACAACATATTACATATCGATTGTTGGTCAGATATAGGTAATAATATTAATTATTAGTTATATATTAGTACTACTACGCTACTACTTGGAAGTGAAATATGATTTATTAAATTGAAATCAATATGGTAAATGTATAAGCACTATAAACATTTACAGTCAAATATGTGGACATTGTGGACATTGGCGTAATCAGGATTTTTCTATGAGGTGACAGGGGTTTACGGTTTAGGTCTATACAATAGGTAGGTATACATAAAACAAATTATTTCAAATTGTATTGTACTCAAATTAAAGCATTTAATATCAAACAATATTTTAATTACATTACAATTTACATCAACCGTAGTCTTCTTGTTTTAGTCGCTAATTTATTTAGGACATCATCAGGGTCTGTTATTATATCACTATGTATATTCATCATTGCCAAACCATTCAACCTATTTTTACATGTGGCGATTCGTAAATATGTTTTCAATCTTTTCAATGTAGAAAAAGATCGTTCACTGCTAGCAGTCGTAACTGGGAGAGTTGCTAAAATCTGTAAAAGTTTGAAAGTAGAAGGAACAATTGATACGTTACCATTTTTGAAGAGCATCGATTACATTTTTTGGTTAATCTTTAGTTACTGTACATTTTTGTTTCCAAATTTTAATTTCGCTCACAGCTGCTAACACACTTGCAGTCTAAATCGCCTTGATACATTTCAACTAGTTGCTTAATTTTTTCTTCATTATGTATACTATTGGATGATGGTAAAATAAAGTTAAAATTTTCAATTATAGATCTGTGAGTTAAAAATCGATAATTTAATTGATTTAAAATATGATCTATAAATGGAATGAATAAAGATATTCTGTAATAATCCTCAGTTTTATCAAATATTATGATAATACATTGTATTCGTGGTCATAATTCATAACCATAAATAATATTTTTAATCGTGGTCATAACCACAGTGTTGTTGAAAACCCGTGCAGATAGTATTAAAAATATAATATAATTATTCGAATAATAATTACCGATGTAGAGTAGGTAGCGAGACTCGGTAACTTAGATCATATATGGTATGAATGAAACTACAGCGTATTATTTTGAAGCCGATGTTAGTGACAAGTCTCTGAATTAGTTGTTCGATATGGGGATACGTAATTATTTTCGTCACATAATTATCCATAGGCCGTACCCAAGGTCAAAATATAACAGTAAAACATGTGAATAAATAGGCGACGAATTACATCGTGCATGCAGATGTCAAACACCAAATTCGGTGACTCGTCGCTATAATATTGGCTTTATTCTTTTATATTGGAATAATACGTTGTGGCTTAATCCATAGTAGGTTTATAATCTAAGCCCGGTGCCGTAAATAGTAACACAAATATTAAATAGTAACACATATATTTTAAATTTATTATAATTTTTTAACTAAAAATAACATCGCTTTTAGTAAATGAGTATTCTATAGACTCTTTTATACAAAAATAAATATTGTACATATATAATATACTACAGTCTACAATACATTATGTGCAGGTACGCTCAAACTTAAAGTCACAGTTATTCGAAATGCATAATTTTTTTTTTGTACATAACTCTCTGGATCAGGGTAATAAATTGGGAATTTAAAAGTTTTCTTTCTTAAAATATATATTTAATATATAGTTATTTGCATATGTCTTATAAAATTGGTGTAAGTACCAGATCGGTTTGATTATTTTATTCATATCCCTTTTGTGCGGGCCGTAGTATATAGTAATAATATATGAGTCCGGCCACCAAACTTTAATTATTACGACACCTAGTTCTAAGAAATATGTTATGTAGGACTAGTTGGTTGTGTGGTGGTGTGATAGCTCGAACAGCAGTGGTCGGGATTGCCGGGCAAATACTGTCGAGCTATGTAGTGTATGTTGTGGATTATGTGTATTTGTGTATGAATGTGTGTATGTATGTAGAAGTGTAGAATAAAACAAATAATAATAAAAATGGTAACAAGGTTTCTGGTAATAAGTTGCTGTTGCTGTATAATACACAATAATAATAATAATATAAATATAACAAAATCACAGCAACACAAATGTATAAAATATGGTATAATAAATAAATCAAGCCCTTATGGCTATAACAGTAAATAATATATTATGGCCCTTCTGGCCCAACAGAAAAAGATATAATACAAAGCTCGGCCCTTATGGCGCGAACAAACCAAATAATAATAATTAATAAACACAGCTATTACTGATGCTCGTGTAAAAATAATTTCTTAATTACAATTAAATAATAATAATTTTGGTACTCACATATATGGTGTGGAACGTAGACTGGCCAGTGTACTTCCTACTACAATAATAATCTCACAACAGTACAAAATAGATATACATATTAAATAATATAATTAACACGGCTCGCTATTATGCAGAGCACACTAATTTACAAGGCATGTATCGCTAAAATAATATTTGAATGAATCACATATATAAAATAATTCACACGGCTCGCTATTTTGCAGAGCACACTATTTTACAATAGATATATAAATAAAATAATAATAAAGGTATACATCATGATATGTGGTGTTTATACCTCACACGCCAGTTTTTCTTTGATCGCTATTAGGCAGAACACACTATTAGAAAAAAAAAGGATTTATGAATGTCTTACGACTTTGATATAATATAAAAATTACACAGACAAAAAAAACTGGGCGTCCGTTGAGACGTTTTGTACGTACTGAATAGTGACTATATTGATTTCGTGTGTGTGCGTGTTATTCATTATCATTTTATAATGTTAATATATTATAATTATACGTATTACATAATATACGTCGCGCATTTATTTTGGCACCGCGATAGTAGGTACGTCGTGCCTTATCTGTTACCGACATTATTTTATATTATTATAATTGTATTTCTTGTTGACGATATGCAAATATAAGCGTCAACACCTTTAAAGATTTAGTTAAGAAAAATGTCTATACATATCATATTATAATAGTACAGTGGGGTGGAGTGGCCGAACGGACTAAGGCGTCTGTTGCCATGCACGCAGTCGCCGGTTCGAACCTCGGTCACGGGCGGCATCGCTCTTTGCGCATTTTCGCGGTGTCTGGAGAGAGAGGCCGCCGCCCCCCAACCGGGCATGGCAGAAACCTACGGGTGCCCATTCAAAATTCTGCCAAAATACCCACGTGTTTAAAACCTACAGTACCTTCCCCTACAGTTCCCCCAGGCTAATGACCTCAGTTGTCGAAGCCTTAACCCTAAAAAAAAAAAAAAAATAGTATAGTATACACATTTAGTTATTCTTTTCATAAACAGTATACATTTTTTTCTGTATTTTGCTTTTTATAGCTAAGCCTGTTAAGAAAATCCAGACGTTAAATAAACGAGCAAGAAGAAAATATCTTGTTGCTATGTTGCATATATTATGAATATTATGATGTAGTTTTAAGATATTGGTAGATACAAATTTCATCATTTTCAAAAATTAATTATATAATATTGTTTTGGACTTTTGGTTTTAATTATAATATTATTATACACCAAAAACTGAAAGTTAATGAATACTATTGATCCACTTTGGATAGGTGTAACTTTCCATGTTAGTCCCTACAAACATAGTGAAACATCTATTAAAAATAGTTCCCATGCTTAGGATCTATAAATAAGAAAAAGCGGGTAAGTGGATGTCGCTCTTCTGTACATTAGGTGGTGGGGTGGACCTCTGACTAGGGTAGGTTAGATTTGAATGCAATGATAGGTATCATTTTATACGAAAAACGATTCTGAACGGAGATGATTTGTCAGTCTAGGATATATTATAGATAATTAAAAATTTTCAAATCTTTGATTTTAAAAGAAAATTTTGTATAAATTTCTAGCTTAAAATAATTTGCGAATACTCGTAATTTTTACGTATTTAGTCAATATTTGAACTTCAAATGCTAATAAAAAAAAATTGTGCCTACGTATTTTTATAATTTTTTAATTACTATAAGAATAACTTATGAGGAACTTTGTATTCAATTTTCAAGTATTTTGATAGGGCCGGAAAAATATTATCAACCCTTCAAAAAAACTTTTCAGAAAAATTGAAAATTTCAGTTGTCTATTAATATCTCAAAAAAAGTCAAAATATTTTGAAAATTAAATCATGTAAAGAAAATGCCAATCTAAATAACTGATAAAATGTTCACGTATCTACGACTTATAATTTTTTAAGTATAACAAATAATATTTAATTTCGTTTGACTCGTTTGAGGATAAATTGTTATCATTACGCGATTTCATAAAAATTTAAAACTCAAACGCTCAAAACATTTTTCCTATAATGACGCTTCAAATTTTCTCTATAGCTATTTGAAGCAAAACTTATGGAAAACTTGGTGTTAAATTTTATAACCTTAGATATAAATACAAACAATATTATAAATTTTGAACTACAAAATAATTTGCAAATATTCATGGTTTTCACGAATTTCTGTCAATATTTTAAATTCAAATGCTAATAAAAATTTAATTTGAATTTCCGGTTGACATTTTTTTTGTGATAAAGATTGACAAATTTGTAAGGAATCTTGTATTAAATTTTCAAATCTTAGATTTAAAAAGAAAATTTTTTATGAATTTCTAGCTTATAATAATTTGCAAATTTTCGTGATTTTTACGTATGTTGTCAAAATTAAAATTTAAATACTTGTAAAAATAAAATGTGACTATACATTTCTTTTATTTTTCAACTGCTATTGTAAAAATATATTATGAGCCTTGTATTAAATTCTCAAATCTTAGAATTAAAAAGAAAAACTTTTATGAATTTCGATCTAAGATAATTTGAACATCGCCGTAATTTTTATGTATTTAGTCAAAATTTGAACTTCAAATGCTAATAAAAAAAAATCGTGCCTTTGTATTTTTGTAATTTTTTAATCACTATAAGAATAACTTATGAGGAACTTTGTATTAAATTTTCAAGTATTTTGATAGGGCCGGAAAAATATTATCAACCCTTCAAAACAATTTCTCAGACAAATTGAAAATTTCAGTTGTCTATAAATACCTCAAAAAAAGTCAAAATATTTTGAAAATTAAATCATGTAAAGAAAATGCTAATCTAAATAACTGGTAAAAATTTCAAGTATCTACGACTTATACTTTTTGAATAATAACAAATGTTTAAAATCGTTTGAGGATATATCGTTATCGTTAGGCTATTTCGAAAAAATTTAAAATTCAAACGCACTTAAAATTTTTCTTATAACGACGCTTCGAATTTTCTCTATAGTTATTTGAAGGAAAACTTATGGAAAACTTAGTGTTATATTTTTAATCCTTAGTTATAAACAGAAAAAATTTTATGATTTTTAAACTTCAAAATTACTTGCAAATTTTCGCGTTTTCGGAATATTTCGTAAAAATTTGAATTATAAACGTTTATAAAAAAAAATTGTGACTAACGATTTTTAATTTTTTTTTAGCTACAATAAGAACAACTTATAAGGAACCTTGTATTAAATTTTCAAGTTTTTTTGGTCGTCCAACATTTTTTTACCGACACTTAAAAAAAAAAATTCTCAAAAAAATTGAAAATTTCAGTGGTCTATAAATAACTAAAAAAAAGTAAAACTTTTTGAAAATTAAACAGTATATATATATATATATATATATCGTAGCAGTAATACTCAATAATTTATATAATAGTAGTATTATAGTTATAAAAATGTAAAGCATATTTCTGTGTAAATTCTTGACGAATTGATCTAACTATATATATAATAATTTATATGTAATAAACATTATAGTACTTAAATAACATTCATGTATTTTAGATACACGATATTTCATGGATAATAATAATAAAAATACAAAAGATCACAAATTCAGCTATAATTCACTGTTTTTTTAACATTTATATTTTTATTATTATGATACTATATGTTTAGTCACAAAAAATATTGTATAGAAACAACACAGAAGTTATTTAAGTATCAACTAACTCCTTAGTCTTAAAGAACATGTTTCATAAATGTAAGTCTCATTTTCTAATATGTGGTTATGTTAAACTCTGCAAATTATTATCATTTTCTAATGCCTATGCGGTGATAATTTATAAAAATCATTGTAACCTATGATTATAAACTAACTATTTCCAATTTTTTTTTTTTAAATAGATTGTTTTATTATTTTTTATTTTGGGAAAAATACTGGACTTTAATACAAGCACTTAAAATTATGATTATCAACATTTGCATTGGGAAATTATATATAATCATATAATATATATATTTATAATTAACAATACATATAATATTTTGTAGTATTTTATTATTAATTATATATATTTAATATATAATATATCATTATATATAATTTCACAATGCCAATGTTGATAATCATAATTTTATTTGCTTGTATTGAAGCCCAGTATTTTTCACAAAATGAAAAATAATAAAACGGCCTATTTAATAAAGAAATATTGGAATAAGTAAATTTATAAACATAGAATACTACAATTTCTACAAATTATATAGATATAAATCTCATAGATAGTGTAAATTAATTGATAGATGTAATTAACAATAAAATAAAGGTATATGAATTATTTCATACACCATATTATAATATATATTTTATTAAGTTTAAATGTACATGATTTTTATAGCTTATAATAACTTATAATATTTATTTAAATTTTTTTTGAAAGAGCTTGTGCAATAATAGTAAAGTATTACATATATTTTACTACAATAATTGGTGGAAGATTTGACGAATCCTAACAAGTATAATTTTTCTCAGTTTTTCACCAGCTATAAAAAATAACATTATAATAATATTTTAATAATAAATTGTTTTTCATAAGTTGTTGTGTTATATTTTAAATTTTAATTCATTATTGAATAAATAACTGTTGTTCTGCATTATATTTCAATGTTCGAAAATTGAAATTAGCTCAAAAATGTCTACTAAGAATGAAAATTTAATGTCCCAAATTGTCTTTGAAATACATCCCAGAGATTCAAATTCATCCGGGAGAACTGTCATGTCAGCGGTTGAAATAGTAATTTGAATATAAATTAATGTCTTTTAAAATATTATGAAAAAATAGTTTGATTCTCAATATATTGATAAAATTATATATTTATTTAGCCATAAACAATTACAATTTTATAATTACAATAAAATACATTAATAATAGTTGATACGTATAACAAGTGAACAAACAAAAAGACCTCGTATCTGGTATACGGAGTTCAATGATATTACAATTGGTTTTATATTAAATAACTTATACAAATAAAAATATGATTTAATTAAATAAACATAAAATAATAAATAGGTACTTAAGAATATATAACATAATATAACAATATATTTAAAAATAAATCTGAAAAATGTCCAGTAGTTAAATTTTGGAATTTCAACAAATATCGGGGACAATGTAAGAACATTTAATTTTGTCCAATCCTCTAGCAATTATTTTAGTAAAAGCAAAAATACGTGGACATTTATTCGTTGCACAAGGTTAATATTAGATTCTGAGCGAAACGAGGATTGATTTTACAATGATTTGTGTTTTTTTTTTGTCTGTCATCATGGCATATTGGAGCAGTAAAAATGTATGTTGATTGCAAAATAAAAAAAATACAAAAAGAACTGTTTTTTTTTTATTATTTTGTTTTGTTTTGTGTCTGCCAAGGCTACAGCCAGAATTATAAACATTAATATTTTTTTTTTTTTTTTTTTTATTCAAAAACAATCTGTACAACAAGCACATTTAGTAATTTTGATATAGAATATATACATAGTTTATTTAAAAAAAAAAACAACAACTTTTAAGGAAGTCACCCATTGGTAACACCTAAGAACTTAAAGTCGGATTTAGATCACTTAAGGAGATCTCGATTCCAATTTCGTTTGAGTCTGCGAGGGGGGTTCCATGGGATATACATTAATATTTACACATTATTATTACTTTTATTTTTTATTTTCCGGGATTGCGGTCTCTGATATTGATGGAGACCTACCGGAAAATCCCAATTTGCCGATGGCCCTATGCCCTATCCACCGTTTAATTGGTTCACGAAGTGTAATTCATTTAAAAACAAACATCGACCAATGATCAATACAAAAAATGTCCTTACAATTTCAATTCAAACACAAATAATATTAACACGATTATAGTAATAAATAAATAATAATATTATTTTTTGTGTCATTGCAGCTTTACAGCGTACAAGCAATTGGGTACATTGAGATTAAAATAAGTGACCGCGAAAAGTTGAAGTGGTAGACAGATAATGTTATGCACCAATTTTATAAATTGTAATGTCATTATCAATAAATTTTAAGTACGTATGTGATTTGTGCCAATATACAGTGTCTGTCTGTCTGTCATATAGAATGACGATGGCACTGACTGACTGACTACGTATTAAATGATACAGATTCGAGAAGAAACAATAAAATAATCGACCAGGGATCAAATAATATCATCTTAGAACAACGATTAAATTTTATAGAAGGTTAGTTTTTCATATAGTTATAATAGATACAACTTACAGAATGGCAAGTCATTATCAAAAAGCTCAATAATAAATTATTGGTTTGATACAAATGCAAATGGACTGTATGTATTTATAGCAATTACTATGTAGATGGCCAGGAACAAAAAAAATAAATTATCTGATTACTTGTCAAGTTACCATTCACTTTACCAACCAATTTTTTCGAATATAATGAGTATAGAGACAGATATTTACTTTTGATGAAAATGCTACATTTTTCTTACAATGCAGAACAAATATCTGAAGATAGACTCTTTTGATTGAACATGGTAAGTGATGAAATAAAAAAATTTTTTAAAAATATTCTCATACCACACAGAAAAAACTTGATTATTGATGAAAGTCTTATGCTGCTATTATGGAAGGGCCGCTTGTCATTTAAGCAATTTATCAAAACAAAAGTCATCGATTTGGTATAAAGCTTTTTGTATTACTTATGTGATGTTCAAACCGATTTCATTTTAGACTTTATTATTTATACTGGTGATTCAACTAAACTATTAAACTGCGATCCTAACTTTGGAAAGTCTGATGCAGTGTAATGACAATGATGAAGCCATACCTAAACAAAGGACATCACCTTTCTATAGACAGTTGGTACTCTAGTCCATCATTAGCTATGAGTTTATAAAAAAAAAAATGTCACTGGAACAGCCAGAAGTAACCGTCGAGGGATCCCCAATTTTTCCAAAAAATTAAAAGCTGGTAAAATGGAACGACAATTTACTAAAACGAATGTTAACGACTAAATGGCATGATCGAAGGGATGTACAATGTACATTGTACATATGCAAAGATTGAAATCTATAGAAGGTTATTTTTTCATATTCGTCTAGGTAGCGGATCGAAGAATCGAATTTCAACCCGAACACGCATTCGTGCCACCAATTAACCACACCAACGTGTTCGGAATTTATGCCCACAGAATCGTCTTCGTCAAAGGTGGTTCCTAGACTACCGCCTCCACCTCCAACACCCTTGACATCTAAAGATTTTAAGTTGTATTTCTATTACGAAATATGTTTGTATTGGCAACATAAATATTCATTAAATGTTGATAAACTATTATGACACGAGATATAATAATAGATACCTATAATATAATTTAAGCCCTTTTATTTTAGGTGTTGAAAGACTTTGAAGAAAAAAAAAACCAACCATTACTTCTATTGAACGAAATGTATGAAGACATAAAGTTCACGGTTACTGTGAAGCAAAATTCTCCTGCATGCATCACTCATCTTATTGGAATGCGTCATTGGCGGAAAGTATTTTAAAGCAGAAGGTAATATTTTTATAACGTAACATTATATCAGGCAGACATTGACATTTTTAACATAAATTATAAATTAATTTCAATATTCCATTTAATTTAAGGTTCACTCAGATATAGTATTGATATTTAAAATTATTTCAACAATAATCAGTTATTATTTATTGCTTTTAATTTTTATTTTGTAGCTCCTTCAAAAAAAGAAGCCAAAAAGAAGATTGCCATCTTGGCATTAAATCATTTTATCCAGTGGTGCCGAAGTCCTAAAAATCTAGTTGGGCGAAAAATATTTCAAGAGGCCCAACATCTTAATATCGAAAAAAATGGCATACCGTTGAGAGGAAAATGGTTAATATGAAGCGGCCCTATCTTAAATTTTCAAAATATGTCGGGCCATGGCCCGACCTTAATATAGGGTTCGGCGCCACTGATTTTATCGGCAATGAAGATTTTAAATAAATATTATTAATTATTATATAAGCTATAAATACTAATATTTAGGCAACTTGTTCTTAAAGGCTACACAGGATGTTTCTTGGAGATCAGACAAACGAAATAACTTTTGTTCTAATCAATATCTTTAAAAATTTCTTTTAAATTTAATTCATAGACACTATTGTGCAACATTTTTAGAATATATTTTTTATTTTTTAATACTGACAATATTATTAAATTGAATAATTAAAAAATTATTTTCGAAATATTCAACATGGCCAATTTGTATTCACCACCAATGATAACAACCGGTATTTCGGTTTACGGATGAAGTTCGAGGGACGGCCAAAGGCTCCTTTTAATTCGACTTAGTTACCCGGGAACGGGTAGAACTTAATGGGTGATTAAATCTAGTATATAATATGATTCGTTATTTAAACAAATTCTCGGCACCACACAATAGGCAGTCACGGTATCTGGAGAGAGAGGCTGCCGTTTCCCACCCGAGCATAGCAGAAACCTACGGGTGACCATTAGAAATTCTGCCAAATAAGTGTTCGAACTAATCCTTCACACCTACTCTTGGACATAGCACCATACGCAAACAAATATATAAACTGTTTGTCTTAAGTCGCTGTGTTATTATTTTAATATGTTTATTCAGTATCGACTAAATAACTATTGAATTGCATTGTATTGCAGAGATAAAATATAATATCGTTTGTACACAACCCCTGGTATAAATTGATTTGAAAGCTTCCTATACATTAATAAATTCATAAAGTGATTTAATTCCAGCTGTAACTAGTCGTCTACATTGTGCAACAAATTAAACCCAATGTATTCTGTATTCCACCCAAATTACTACCGAGGATTCGATAAAGTATACAATTTGTACATAATCCCTTGTTGTTAGAAATGTATACAATTTGACAGTAGCAACGAACATGGCTACGGTAAATACCCCAGAACATTTTTAGGTGATGAGAGGGTGGGTGGGTGTTTAAAAATATAGTAATATAATTAATAATATACCCAAATAAGTTTCCAATCATTAAATGTGTTTGAATATCTAAATTCATCCTAATTTGAACATCAAATGTCTAAACTGTATTTATGTTTATAATATTATTAAATATATTATTATATTATGTTTATACATTTTTTGGGTATAATATGAACTACCTTGTTTTACATTTTCAATTCTTAGCTACAGTAATTGAACATTATAAGCATATTTAACTAAAAAATAATTTTCAAATTTTCGTGATTAAGAAGAATGTTGTTAAAATTTGTTTTATTGTGGATTTTAGTGGAAATTAATCCAACTTCTTTTTTTTTTTCATTTTAACTAAAACTCTTATGAGGAATTTTGTATTTTTACTGAGCATATGTATTTTTATTAACATTATTTGCGTGTATTGATTTAGAACGTTAATTACTTAGTTGTTTTGTACTGTTTTTTTTTAAAAATTATTTTTCAGTAAAAAATCCATATTAGTTCATGTTTTCATACATAATATTTAAAATATTTTTAGGAGATTCCCTACAAGTTTTTCTAGGTTGGTTAGGTGTGGATAATAAAGTCTGCTTGACATTTTTTAGCCTTTTAGGAGTATGTGGTGTCTTATTAGTTATTTATTCATTATACTTAATCTATTCAAGTTATTTTAAAACTACTTCAGGGCCGTCTCAGCCGGCTGCGTCCCTACATCACTGCAACTGCCACTGATTACCTGATCCTGCAAACTATAGTTGTTTCGTTGGCTGGTGGATTCGTCGAAACGTATTTATAGACCTGACATGACATGTACTGTCAAGTTGGGTATTGGAATTGTACGTCTTTGCTGCCACGGACTTTCGATATCCTCATAGACACGTCCTCTCTGGCCGATTGAACCTCTAGCATAAATTACGATACGGATTCCATCTCACATTCTGGATTAGTATCATTATTGCTAAGTTAATCATTTCAATACTGTAACAGGATACTGGACTGCAACTATCGTGGTCGGTGCTGTAGGCAGCTCGGCGATCTCGACTGAATACTAAAGCGTCGATGAGTCTGCAACGAAAGGTTGAAGCGTAAGAAGTTCGTTGCACTCTGTCATAATAGGTATCAAATTCAATCTTCAGTAAGGTCAAAACTAGCGAGACTGCAACTTTCCAAAGCTTTCCGGCGTTAAGTTCAGGTTCAGTGAAAACCTGCATGTGCGGACGGTGAATGCAGGATTTCGACTTATAAGACATCTTTTGTGCTCTAATATTCGACATGATCTGATATAGGTACTGCAGTCAATATAATATTAAACGAAAAGTACGTTATAACTTTTAGACTGTATTATATATAATAAATAACTATCAGCTGTGTTCGTTGTGACTAGTAAATGATGAATGAAACACTATAACGAATTAAATATATTTCAATCACTTTCGTTGCCTATATCAACAAGATTTTTATAGTTTTTTAATAGCCACAATAAGTATTACATTTTTATATATTATTCAATATTATGTTAATTTAAACATTTCAAAAATATGTTTAGAGAAATTATCCAAGTTAGAAAAGATCACTCTACAAGCGTGCTAAATTGTTGGGTATAAAGATGCGTGCAACATAAATAATAACAATTTGAAAATTTCACAAAATATGTATTTCAGTACTTCCTAGGTTCCTTTCAACATTCATTTCAACAAAAGATCATGCGGCCGAAATATTTAGTGCTGCCTTAAGTCATGATAACACTGTATATTGGCACGTACTTACCTAAATATACCTATTGACAGTGAAATTACAAGTAAGTATAATAAAATTGGCACGAAACATCATCTCCATACGACCATACCGCTTCAACTTTTCGCGGCCACCTATACCTTAATGCACCCAAATTACCTGTACACAACGCTAACATTAAACTTAATATCATTATTATTTTTTTTTTTTTTTTAATCGTGCTAATATTACTTTTTATTAAAAAAATATTGGTAACAGCAGTTATTTTCTATTATATTCCAAATGGAAAAACTTACATTATATAGTTGTGCGTTTAAAGATCAAAACCAACGGAGGATACTGTTATTGTTATAGGCGAACAAAATGAACAAAAAGTCAATTTTGAATTTTGATCATGTTTAGATTACTGCGTTGTACAAAACAATGCAGTTTTTACTAAGAATAAATAAATAATACTTGTACCAGTGGCGTCCCTAGACCCTTTCATAGGGGGGGGGGGGGGGGCGAACTTCATACATCACCTATATATTTATATGAAAATACACCAATTACTAGGTTTTTTACCTTTTAATTAATTTTAAGAAAGAAAATAGAGGTCATGGAGGGGGCGACTGCCCAATTCGCCCCCCCCCCCCCTTGAGGACGCCCCTGACTTGTACTATAGCGTTTTCTAACTTACTGATACCAAGATTTTGATTTGAATTATAGAGATTCGTAGAATGAAAATTTGAGAACCAAGTATTATGAGTCAAATTGACTTGAAAAATTCTGTCAATCCAAATCATGTGATAAAAATAGATTATACAGATTATAGTTGATCATGTTTTTTCTTAGAAGTTAAAATAGGTAAGTAATCGTTAATAATTGTATTGATATACATATTTCATTATTAAACTTAACACATAAGTTTTATTTTTGTTGTTTAATTTTAAAATATACAATTGTTATTGTCTTTCACGTGGAGTTGCAGACGATGTCAAAAAAACACCAGCCGTCTATCACAGCTAATATATGTTCTGGCTGATCATCACAGCCATCTCTTCTTCCATCTCAAGTAGAACACTGAAACCTCTATGTTTATTAGCACGCGTATTGATCAACCAACTTCAGCGGCAATAAGAAAAAAATGTTAATAGATACTAAAAGCTATAAAAATAATAAAAAAAATTATAAGTACATGTTATACTTATACAAATATCTTAAAAAATGTTTTCCTTATAATAATAGCAACTTTGCTCTATTTTTTGCCAGTTATAAAATATTTTTTTTAAACTGTATGTTCATTTTTTTTATTTGATACATGTACCTATATAAATGTATACATTTGTAACTGTTTGTTCAATTGTTATAATATTTGAATTTTGTAATTGATTATAAATTTGTTAAATTAATAAAAGATAATTTTTGTATACACGAGCAATTTTAGTTTCTTCTTTTTTCGTATTGTTAAGTGTGGAAATCAAATGTCAATGACTAAAAAATCATTAAAAGGTATATTTTTAACAGAAACCTTGTTTATTATTTATACAGAGTTTAGAGTTTATAAATCCGTCGACATTCAGTATAACTAGGGTTACCATTAGTACTCTTATGAGTTCTTAAAATGTTTGTACTCTCACTTTTTTCATATTGGGAACAATGTACTCTGTTTTTTTATTTCCATTCAATTTCGAAAATACTGAAAGGCCACAAGTCGTAATAAACTTATAAGCTAATCTAATAAAGTAATAACATAAATATAAATTTAATTGGCACAAACGTCATCAATGTTATCGACGTTTTTTCCGAAATGTCTATGGTAATACGGTATACATGTCACATATTGTATGATCGTTGTTTGAAAATTGGAATTAGTCTGTGTTAGTATTTGCTACTATGTACTAGTACTATAAATAATTAATAAAAGAATACCCAATGTTTAAAAAAACAGAAAATGAACACTAGGCTTTTTGTAAAATTTGTTGTATAATTGTTTCATTAGCCAATTAAAGGCAAAGCTGATTTAATACAAATTTTGTCTTCGTCTAAACATTCAAAAAAATAATATTATGTATTCCAGTATTAGCTATTAAGTATTTTATAAATAATTTAGTAAATAAAATGTCTTGTTAATTAAATAAATATTAACTATGAAATTAGAGTTTTTTTATTACATTTATGGCTTTATATACTATGGACTCTTTTCTTAAAGACACAATATGTGGTAACCCTAAGTATATAACACTTCACGATTATCAGATTATTATATTGTATTCAAGGAAATATTTAAATCATAAAACACTAGACGCGAAGAAAACTGCGAAATAAATCATGTAATAACGCATTTTACAGATATGTGTGAGTGTGTGTGTGTGAGTGCGTGAGTGTGCCGAAATAAAAAATGAGTATCGAAATTAATATTATAATACATAATGTAGGTAGTAAGCAGAATATATATATATATATATATATATATATACAGAGGTTAAAGTGGGAAAAAATTCCAGAGGGGACTAATGTTTCCAAAAAGTTTTAAGCGTTCCATATATAATTTTATGTATAATGTCTAATGTATAAAATCCTAATTTGTTAAAGGGGACGCTTTTTAACCGCCGTCAGAGGTAAGGGGACTGAGTCCTCCTGCGTCCCCCCCCACTTTAACCCCTGTATATATATATATATGTGATAGGTATATAATATTATAATAATTTGTATTAAACATGGAAGCGTGTGTACGACGAGCAAGTCCATAGAAAAATACCTCTAAGGTGTTTTAGTATAATCGTAATAAAGAGGGAAACTTGCAATATATATGTATGTATTTACCTCTTTTGTGCATATCGCGTACACACTCCAGATTACTACCTTCTTATATGTATATATGTATACACATGCAAATCCATATAATATGCATATAAGGGTTTGATTATTTATACATTAAATTAACTTACCCTACTTCGACTGAAGACTTTCTAAGTGTTTTATGGACGAAGGAAGGAGAATTAGATTCAACACTCATTAATTTATAATTCAATATTATATGATAGTGCTCTATCCAGACGTGTATAATATGATTATGATTTAAGAATTAAGATGAATAAGTAGATAGAGTGATAGTAACCATTATCATGTCCACACCATGACACTCATTATTATTTCACGATACTAAATACTAAGTATCGCGTTTTACCATCATCGTGTGACCGTGGCTTAACTGGCTTAAGGAATACAAATAATTCAAAAGTTCATCTTAAAACTATAATGTTATACTTTATGAGTGTATAATCCATCAAAATGCATACTTTATTGTGATATCTACCGCATTGAACTATATTATGATAATTATTATTATTTATTAATTATATATATTATATATGATAATATTCATATAGTTCAATACTTTACCCATGAACATTAATGTAATTAACATTAATCTAATGTTCATGACTTTACCACAGAATAACCAGAAGGCTCACTCTTTTAGAATAACACGGGTCTTATGGGGGATAGATTTGCAATACCTGTTGGGATATCAGTGTAGCCTGTATGTAGATAATAACCAATTGTACAACCACAGAATATTATGTGGTCCCGTATTACAACTTATTGGTACAATAAATATTGTACATCATTTTATTGTATAATAATAATTAACAATGTTTAAACTTTAAGTTAAACTAAAAAAAAGTTTAACTATAACTGTTCGAACACAACATCGCCAAGTAAGCAATAAAACATTTTAACTATTAATAGTCACATAAATATTATTTATTTTGTCATGGTGAAACATTAATTACAAATTTTTATAAATACATCAATACATAATACTAAAACAACATTATCCTAAAGAAAAATTATCTTTTTTTTTTTACAAATGTTTTAAAATAGCTAATTTTCTTTTTTTTCTGTTTGTTTCAGACAACATGGTCCTATTAAAAAATTTAATTGCAGTAAAAATCCTAAAACGTATAAATAAATCTATTAAAAATTGTTTGTTAAATAATTCACAAAGATGACTAAATCGTACATTACAAAGTAGATCTTTCATTATGGACCCAATATTATTGTTAGTAGCAATAGAAGGAAAATTTTCAACAAATATATCTTCTAATTTAATTATGTAATTATAAAATTCATCATGAGCATAGAGTAATATAGAGAGGGCATAGTGTATACCGTACGTGTTAAGAAAGTGAAGCCGGGCAATCGGAACAGTACTCACTTAACGAAACTATAAGCCGCAAGATAGCGTGCAAAACCTAACCTCAAATTTATATTTTGTACGTTTTTCATTTAAAAAATTTTATTTTCAAATTTTCAATAACGTTTTTGTGTTTGCTGAATAGTGAATTGACTCATACGGTCAATCGTTCATACTCAATTGACAATTACTCAAATCTTAATTCATTTCATATTTCGCATTTTCGGCTTTCGCGTTCGCCGAATTTTTACTTGTTAGTTGTTGTTTACTTTATCGACTTTGTTGTGCGTCTTTAAATTATTAATTCTATACATTTCAAGTACAGTTTTAATTTGAATTGCAATGCCAAGCTGTAATTTGTGTGGTAGAACACAAAACTCTAAGAGTAAAGAGAAACAAATTACTTTTAATAACTTGGTACAATAAAATTACATTATTTAGAGGACAGTAAATTTTAATTTCAAACCTATAGTTTTTTAAACCACTATTTCTTTAATATATAGGTATATAATATTATGTTATGATTTATGATTATACTAAAAAATAAATTAACACTCTTATAGAACTATTATTATTATTTTAATTACTTTGATATTGTTATTTGTATATTGTATGGTTATTATTATTTTAATTATTTTTATATTGTTATTTGTGTGATTATTATCATTAAATTACCATTTTATTCTAATATTCTAATATTATTTATTGTATTGTACAATTATTATTTTATTGACTGATTAAACATAATATATTATATCAAATACAAAAATTATATACACTTCTTATTTAAAAAAAAAAAAAAAAACCTTTTCATATATCAAACAACCAAACTGTGTATGAGTAAAATACCAGAGTTAAAAGATTGTATACTATAGGAATTTATGATTGATTTAATAGTTTAGTCTCATATTCCACTAACAGCATTGAAAATATATATTGAGTAATGAGTACTATAGATCTATGTAGGTAAGTATTTTATAACAAAATTATTTTGAACTATAGAGTATACACTTTGTGGACAATGGGCACACAGTAGTGTGTAGGTACAATGTACATAATGTCATAATACAATAAAATTATAATACCATTTAACATATATTTATTATATGTATCATGTATTTTGAATCTTAATAATCTTAAAGGTACTCAAAATATCTTTTATCAATGATTAAAGTATTTTTTATAATATAATATTTATTATTATAATAATATAACAATATTTTGATACAATATTCCCATTGTACAATAATAAGTTTCAAAATGCATTAAATAATATAATAAAGAAGACAGTACAATAGTACTTATTGTATGTTGAGGTAACACTGGAAGTACACCTAGTTCGCTTCAAATCTCGATCGTAAGGCCCTCTCTATATTACTCTATGATCATGAGGCATTAATAGCTTACCAAAATTGGAAGAGTCATTTATTTTGCAGAGTAAGATTTATGTATAGTGATAACATCAAAATCGTGTAGATTCAGTTTCAGCAGCAAAAGAGAATTTTCAATTATTTTCGAATCCTGGCTACACTGATATCCCAAACATTTTTCACTAATTTTCGAGTTCTCATTAAGTGAGCCTTCTGGTTATTCTGTGACTTTACCGTTGTTGATGATAACATGGCTGAGCGTGATAAAAATAAATAACAAACCATAAAATGGTATCATGTGACATGTGAGACGTGAGTTGTGAGCACGATTTAAGATATACAGGTTGAATATCGGCCTATAACGAATAGTGCTTTATGATGACTGGGTCACCAACTATCTGAAACAGCTGAGAGCCCAGAATCACTAGCGCTCGTAGTGGTTTAAATGTGTTAATATCATTACCTTAATCACAGTTTCGCATACTAAGCCACGGGTAAAATTTACCGCGTTTTTTTGCATTTCTTTCATGATATTTTAACATGAATTAAAATATAATATTTCATTATTATATAGGTATTTTATACTAATTAATTCATGGCAATATCCCAATATGAATTATGAGATATGTTGAATCCTGATTCTATTCTAGATAAATTATGGTACATTCATAAGGCATAAACATTATTAATTTTGTTAATTGTTATTTAAAAGTCTAGCTTTTTAAAATATCTACTTACAAAATGGTTAAGATGTGTTGTGTTCCTTATTGTAACGAGATTAATAAAAGCAAATTTAGTATTCTAAAAAGAATTTTTTTAAAGTTATTCTACCATATATTTTCCTTGCAATTTACATAAAAATGATATTCTTACTAATATTTATTATGAGAATGAAACAATTTACTTACATGGATAATCAAAACAATAAAAAACAAAACAGAATGAAAAAAAAATCGTCCAAGCTAGTTTCGACTTAACAATATTGTTTTTAACGAGGTATTATGTCATATTCTTAAATACAATATTTTATTATTATTTATAAATTATATTGCATACTTATTGTATCATGTATAATTAAGTTGTACATTTATTAACAGTATTTACCATTATTATGTTTATGTATTTATATTGTATTGTATTTGTATAGGTACTTTATATAAAATAATATATTATTACTTTACTTTAATTTATTGAAAATGGAATTTTATTGTAATATTGAAATTTGTATTTGTATTTGTAAATAAATTTTACTCTCTAATAAAATAGTAGGGATCCGGTTAATTGTTGTATTGAGTTTTACCACGAATCACGATTAAGGTATATCTTAAATCGTGGTTTTACGAGGGCCGGGTCCCGGGTCCGTAATAAAAGAGTAAAAGACCAGCAACCACTTGCCACAGTTATCTGCTAAGATATAGTACAACTGATAGTACGGAATATAAACTATAAACTAATTGTCCACACGGTGCGCTAGTAGTAGAGGGAACAGCTGTTTCAGATAGTTAGTTCACCGGTCAAAATATGGGTGTTTGATACGCAACCTGTATATCTTAAATCGTGGTTGTGAGTATGTGACGGATTAGGGATTGACATTTGACTGGGTCATTCAATAATCATTATTTTAATTTGTCAAACCTCAAACGGTCGACGAAACACGAAACTGACAAGAGTTTCAAGAGTATGGAGTATGGACTACTTACTGACTGCGGGCGTCTCGTTCAGACGTTCTGAATTGCCAGTCGCCATCCGAATGACTGTAGAGCGCTTGAACGTCTTCACGACTTCGTCCGTCGCGCCGTGCTCTTCTCATCTTGTGATTTGCAAATGAATTGTGTTCCTATGATTTTCCATTTGATGTCTTCCCATCGATCGTCACCGAACACTGCCATTTGAGATTTTGTGCCTGATAGTAATAATAAAATTAAAGTTAATTACGAACAACTTGCATTAATTCGTCGCTCTGACATTCTGTTCAGTTCGTAGCTCAAATATCCATTACTACCTATGATATTTTTGTGGGTGGTGTCAATAAATCGAGTACAAGTTCGTTGTAAAACCATTAGTCCAGGTGGCATATCGCATGCTTCATAGTTTTCCTTAATTCATTGGTGTGGACGTGTGGTTCGCTTACCCATTGCCATTAGGATTAGAGCTTACTGCTTGGTTCGTGCTAAGTTGGTAAGTTATTTTACTTCTGATGTTAGTATACTTAATTTCTCTACCCTACCATCCCCCCTAAAAAAAACAGCAACATTGTAATAATAATATAGGTACACATAATAAATAAACCAATACTTTAACAATTATTTATTGAGCATAATAGCAAAACATTAAATCGCTAATATTAGTAAACCCCATATCTTTGGTTTTTCTCGACCTCATCTTTGTACATCATTTTCCTACTTCATTATAAGAGTTATGCTTTTAAAACATACAATAAATTACATGATTATTTAGTTACGTATATTATTATTTTTAAATATATTAATATATATTATATAATAATAATATGTATTAAAAAAAATTATTATGCCCTGTAAATATTTCATTTAAAGATTAGTGAAGTTCATACTTTGTAATTCCAAATTTGGATGATTTCATGTATCTAAAACTCTTAATCTGATTGATATTTTGCAGTAGAAAATATCTTAATACTGATTTTGATTCTGGCTGGTTCAAATAATTTCAATCTATCCTAGGACTTGTTGGTGGTCAAATTATTCAGTCTAACAGTGAATTTTTGTTTCCTGCAATATCTTACTTTATATTTTGATTTTCGGTTAGTTTTAATAATTGACCATGATAATTTTACCTATCATAAAATTATAAATATTTATTGGTACTTACTGTTTTACAAAATCATCATAGGAGTCATATTTTCATTTTTAAAGTCTGTCTTATAATAATATCTACATACCCTAATAAGGGCTCTTTAAAATGTTACTTTTCATAACACCATTTAACTTTAGTCTCTATTATAATATTTCCATATTATAAATTGTAATAGATGTAAATATTTGTTTTTGGCCATTTCATGAACAATATTATACCTTTTATTTTTTACAGGGTACAATTAGAAATAAAAAGTGAATACTAAAAATGGATATCTACAATACATGTCCATGTATGCGTCGTGAAAACCCTAAAGTAAATATTATAACTGTTTGTAAATTGTTTTAATAAATTCTGTTGACTTAACTCTGTCTTTGTTTTTCTAGGACCGTGTATGTTTTTCTAATGGTTGTGATAAACGTACTGTATTTACATTAAGTAAAATGGCATACTATGCTTGTATTGACATTCAAAAAAAAGAGTACAACAGAATTAGAAATGCACCAGAAGTCGACATACAGAACTGTTGTCGCAAAATATTAGATGCCATTAAAAGAAATATTGATTTGCCATATGATCCAAATCATACAGAATGTCTCTATGCATATCGTGAAAACTTTAAGGTAGCATGTTTTGAAGCTGCAAGAGTTGGGCATATGGACTGTTTAAGATTTGCCCATGAAAATGGATTTATATGGACCTCTAAAACATCCAAGATGGCTGCTAAAAATGGAAATCTTGACTGTTTAGAATATGCATACGAGCATGGATGTCCATATGGTGATACAATTTTAAAATACTCTGCCAAAGGTGGACACTTAGAGTGTATGAAGTACTTGTACAAAACTGGATGTAAATTGACCATTTTAGCATGCTCTGCTGCTGCAGAAGGTGGTTTTTTAAAATGTTTAAAGTTTGCTCATGAAATTGGATGTCCATGGGGAACAAAGACGTGCACTAAAGCTGCAGCTGGTGGCTACTTGGATTGCTTAAAATTTGCTCACAGAAATGGAAGTGTTTTAACCTCAAAAACATGTGCTGCGGCAGCAAGAGGTGGACATTTGAAATGTTTAAAATATGCACACCGAAATAGATGTAGTTGGGATGAAGAAACATCTAATAATGCTGCACTTGGTGGACATTTTAAGTGTCTAGTGTATGCACATAAACATGGATGTCTGCTGGGTCTAAATATTTTGGAAAAGGCTGCAATAGGTGGAAGCTTGGAATGTATGAAATACTTATATACATTAGGATGTCAGATAGGAAGATTAACATGTGCCACACCTGCAAAACATGGGAATTTAGAATGTTTAAAATATTGCCATAAAATTGGATGTTTATGGGGAAGAAATGTGTGTACCAAAGCTGCAGCTCGTGGCCACTTAGCATGTCTCATCTATGCCCATGAAAATGGTTGTATTATGACCTGTTCCACATGCACAGCTGCTGCGCGAGATGAACATTTAGATTGTTTGGAATATGGCCGTCGATTTGTAGATTGGTGAAAATAGGATGAAGCATAAATAAATGCTTCAAACTTTTGAATTATGATCATACTATTTGCCTAAAAAATTTTAATGAGTTAAAAATAAAGTAGTATATATTTTATGGATAAATAATACTTAAAATAAAATTATAAACGGGAAATAATAATACTATATTCTAAAGTAAATAAGTAAGTAAAGTATGTATATAATATTATTATTAAAAACATATGTTGTTAGGTTTAAATCTCATTCAGTGTAATAGATGAGTCTGTCTAGCATGAAATAATTTAAGAAAAATCAATGTATAATGTATAAATATGTGACTGTTTAGATATCTTTTAATATAAGCACTTAGTGACTAGTGTTTTTTGCCAACTATATTTTTTAAAATTTGTCTAACTTGCAAAGTGGAGATTATGTATTATACATACTGAGTTTAGCAAATAATATTATTCAATCTATTTAGGATAGTATTTTATTTAACCATCTAAGAAGAAAGACCAATGATGAATCAACTTCATACATTGAAATTATACCGCTGGATTCACCATTCAGTGTAATTCAAACGGGTTTTTTTTCATAAATGTATTTTAAATTGAAAATTCTTGAATTATTTTATTACAATGGACCAAATTATTATTGGAGAAAAATTTCAAAATATAATTTGATCTGGGTGGTTAAAAGAAATCAAACCAGATTTTTATATTTTATAGTTTTTATACAATTGGATCCAAAAATAAATTAACTTTTCAGTTCAAGATAAATCAGATAATAATTCCTTAAAAATAAGTATTAATAATATCTACTATACCTACTCCTTATTAACAGTGTATTTTCAAATATTTTGAAAATAGTACTGAATAATACTTAATAATAATAAATTTAAAATAAAATAAAATTTCAATACGTAAATAAATACCTACGTCTTTAAAACTATTTGTTTGAAATTATTGAGAGAAATTTGATAGTACCTAATTATGTCTGTGAGGTTTAGAGGTACCTAGTTTATATGTCTATACCAGTAAACGTGTTCTGTTCGCAGATGATAGACGATAGAATAAGAGGTGTTAGAGGAGGCGAAGTCCCCCATGTTTTTCAAGTAAATTCCAATATTATAAATTTAAAACTTCTATCTCCTGTGTCTCACTATTTTTACCAATGTCAAAGGGTAAAGACTACTGCCCATAGCCCCATAGGCGTCATTAGCGGGTAGCGAGGGGTAGCAATTGCTACGCTACGAACCAGTACGAAGTACGAGAAATGTATGAAAAAAATACATTTTTCTTGTATTTTTTAATATTACTACTATTTAAAAAAAATGGTATAATGACTAACTTATTTGATTAATTAGTTTAATATTGAAAAGTTTTTTTTTTAGATTTCACGTGGTCAATGGGTGAGGACTAAAACTCAGTAGCTCTGCCCCTCAGGGTTTCCACTGTTGTTAACCCATGACTTTCCTCCAAATGACGCCCCTGTTACTAACTTTTAAATTTGTTCTTAATAATATTTAGGTACGTAAATAAAACGAGGTCTTCGTAAAATTACTAAAATTTCAGTATTTGATGCCTTGCTGCCTTGGCGGTACTTAAATTAAGCCACGTCTACTGGAAAGGGCAATATTAATTTATACTTTTATGGTACGTCTTTGATTATTTTTAATTTTTAAAGCATCTATGGTAAAAATCGCCCTTGAACAGCGATGACTACACATCGACTTCGATGAATCATGAATTACATTTCGATACGGAAGTACATATAGGTACGGAACTGCAGTTTTGCATTTTCAATTTGACATTAATAATTGTACTACCTATTCAGTCATCGATCGTTAATAAATAATCTTCGATTTTAAGTACTGGTAGTTGAGTATCATCGGTATTATTTTATTTTAAACTGTTCTAGTTACCTACCTATTGATATTTTAAAATCGAAGTAAATATAAACATAGGTAATTTATTCTATAAGTTTATGAATTAGTCTACTGGAAAGAGTGTATAATATGGCTGAACGGATTGAACAAGTAACGCCCGAAACCTATCGCGGCGTTAACCATTTGGTGTTAAACGATGGTCATTATTGCGATCGTTCATTTATCGAAGCTACCGTCAACTGTGATCACCTTGAGGTAAGTTTCCGGTTGTTAGCGAAACATAGTTTTTGACCACCGAAATATTTGTTTATAATTAATTATACCTACTTTACATCACTTTTTAATAACAATTCAGACTTCGCAGCTTTAGCATCGTACATTCGTACGGTGTTGAGGGGTGGAGGGAGGAAGAAATGATTTCAACGAAAAAAAATGTAACAAAACCGAATATTCAAATTAATAGCTATTAATTATTATTAATCTCTTCATGAATAAAAATATTTCATATTAAATCATTATAATATTTTTTATAGGAAAATGTTATAAGTTTATAACCATTAATATGCATTTTGAGGTATGGGGAAAGCACACCCCCTAGAATGTTTTATAAGTACACGAGTACACCACTGTATTTAAATATACCCTCGAAGTTACGAATAAGAGTAAAAATCTTTATTCTTAAATACTTAAATATAATTTGTATCTAATATGGTTATTCTGTGGTGTTACGTAGTTATGTTGACCTCCTACCTATTACAATGAATTTAGATAGGTATGCAGGAATTATTTTATTGATATGTAGGTATTATGATTATGTTTTATACACAGCGATCTCTCATCAATTTTGTAATCTCATAATAATTTGAATTAAATCTGCTAATAATGTATTTCGTTATTATATGATTCAATAGAATCGTTTGGAATCGATGAATTTCTTACGAGACGCCGCTTTAAAACTCGGCGCGGAAAATACCCGTAAACACTTAATACCATACCTAACTCATCTGATTATTGCTGAACAATTGTCGGAATTGAAGGATTTAGCTGAGGTTCTCGGTGAATTTGAATATTTTGTGGGAGGACCAAAATATGCTCACATTTTGCTGGTAAGATGTAGGCATCTATTTAAATATGTTAAGGTTATAGGTTAATAAGTTGTCAATGTACAATAAATAAAAGCAGACCTCTTAACCCTCTCCCAGTGGCAAGACCTGAGTCCTTAGGTCAGGGCACTATTCAAGATATTCATACTATTAGGTATCTAAGATTCCTACAATTTTAAACCGTGGATCAGAGAGATGATGAAAAAAAAATTTAAGTTAGGCTTAATGTAATATTACCTACACTACAATCCGTCGATACCTAGGCCCTTACTCATATTTTTTTTGGACAATATCTCACCATTTAGGTAAATGTACAAATCGTATATTAAAAATCAACTACGACGATCTCCACTCGTTTTCCAATATTATTCTCTCAGAAAACTGCGCCTGGAATAATGAGACAAATTCGACATCGTCTCACTTTTTTTCCTATTACTGTATCTACTCGTATTTGGATTTTTCTAAATTCACCTGCCACGCCATATTTAATTTGTGAAGATTGTTGATCTTAGGTTTATAAGCTAGATACCTATTACCTACCTTTAAAGAAAACAATGCCAAATAAAATTGCTGTCTATTATTTTCTATATGGATTTGAGTCATTTGACAATAATTCTATCCACTTTTTAGCTACCCCTGGAAGAATTAACAGGTGCCAAACTTGGTGATGTAAGATTGGCTGCCATCAAATCATTGCAAACATTGGCTGATATTATGGAAGTAATAGATCTGGAGAACTATTTTATACCTTTAATTGCTAGTTTGACAATGAATGATAGATGTGCTAAACGTTGTTCTGTTAGTCATCTTTTCACTACTGTTTATATGCGTGTCAGTCCAAAACATCAAAGTAAATTTACTGTATTTAATATTAAGTTGATGTGATTTTTTTTTATATTACAATTGTTTTACAATAGGTGACTTAATTGACTATCATTGTTTTTTAAGTTTGGACTCATTACCTTCTGTTCGTCAAAATGCAGCTAATAACTTAGTTAATTTCACCGAAGTTGTTCATATGTCTATTTTTGACAGTAAATTAACTCCACGTTTAGAACAATTTAGCGTTGATCAAAATGTAATTTTATCAAAATTCTATAAATTTGAATTAATATATTTTTATTATTAGGAGAACATTAGAATCTCGGCTTTATCAATAGCAATAACAATTTCAAAAAAAATTGATGTATCTTACACTAAACAGACAATTCTTCCTATTGTTTTGAATACAATAAATGACCCTTCAATTGGAGTACGTTCAATACTCATCAAGAACATTGCAAAGGTATAATTTTAGTACTTAACATTAAAATTTATTTTTGCATCAAGTATTTAATCATTACCTACTTTTTAAATAGTTGCTTGTAATTGGCGTAAGTTGCTTAAAGCTTACTGAAAATATAATGAAAGTACTTATTTCATTAACTAAAGACCAACAAACAGAGGTTCGATTACAGTCTGTCCATGTTCTTTATGATTGTACTGTAGTCCTTTATGAAAACTTGACTTACTTAGAAGCTACTAAATTGGTTACCAAATTTTTAATTCCTACTTTATGCAATTTAAGTCAGGATTCTGCTGTGAAATGCAAACTGGAGATACCAGTTGTTTTGGCAAAATTTGGAAAAATAATGCCTAATATAGTGTAAGTTGGCATATATAGTATTATCAATATTTTAATGCAGTAGTTATTAATTAATTATTATGGGTGTACCAAAATGTTTATTTTTTATGTTTTTTTAAATTTTAAACCAATTAAATAAAAAAAAAAAATTAAAAAATAGTAGGTATATTTTATTTTATTTTGAAATATTATTATGCATAACAGGTTTTTGTAAACAAATATTTTAATCTAATTATATTATACATTTAAACAGCTAAAACATAAACAGTTACTTATATAATTTTTGAAAAAATAAACAATAATTTTAGGATGAATTTAACTAATTTCAACGGTCAAAATTTGGAACTCCCAGTGAATAGGTACCTACAACTATTAATTTATAACAGCAAATAGCTCATCACTCATGTATACATGTCAAATGTATATTACACACAAATATGTGTTACAAAAATATCCAATAAAATATTGAAGAATATCATAATTCATAATATTAAGTGTTAGAAAAATGGAATAAATGTATAATTTAATACAAAATATAAACAATAAGTTTTCACGTGAAATTTTAGAACAATTACCTACAGTTTTACAGACATAATGAATATTTAGATTACCTACTTATTTTAGCCAATTATTAATATTTCTATACAATCAATCATATATACCTACTATTTATAGTTATTATTTATAACTACTCATTATTATATACATTTTCTTTTAGTGATAGGAAAATTATTATTGTTGTAAATTTATTATAATTCATAATTCAATGCAATATAATAAAGTAATAATATAGAGTACTTCTTTAAAAAAGGGCAGCTACCTTTGCTTGTCAAACTATGTATACGATTATATATATTTCAGAATTAAAGATTATTTTGTGGACTTGGTTAACGAATTACTTAAAGACCAAAATGTTGATGTATTATTTAATGTTGTGAAATATATGAAAGATATTTTAGGATCACAGTACAATGTAAATATAATCAAATAAATACAGTGTATTTAAAAATGTTATGTGATAATAATTATATTTAGTTATTATTATATTAAATATATTTAGAAAGCACATTTTCTTTTTAATGCCTACTTATCTTACCTCACATAGGTACTTTATTTTTAAAACATATATTTTTTCTCTGAACATTGTAATCTAAATATTCTACTATACCTATTAGGTATTTCAGTATCTGTTTTAAACTTTAAATTTCTTCCAATAATAAACTAAAAATAGGCAATTCAATAATATTACCATAAGAAAATCAAAGTTAATTATATTTTACATTTTATTAAGAGAAAATATAGATTAAGATTGCATTTATTTAAAAAAATAATTTATAAATCTATGTTTAAAATATAATAAGCATATTTGTAAAGAGAAATAGTGCTTGGTTTTTATATAAAGAAAAGCACTTGACGTTAATGACATTTTTGATTTAAAAATTAAACATTTACAAAACATAATTTTTTTAACTAGAACATTTTTTTAAAAAAGCTCACCCTGTTAATTTTTTATCAATAAAATGTTAATTTATATATTTAGAATTTAATTGTACTGCCAGAAGATAGATTAATATGTTGTTTGAAAGCATTCATTATAAGTGATTTTTGGGAAATGCGAAATACTGGTGCAATTTATTTATATATATTGGCAGTTCAAAAGGGTCTCAAATTTTTTGAAGACTATTTAGAAAAGTCATTTTTAATACTGTTAACTGACCCAAGTAAATATTATTTATTTCTATTTTTTTTTTTTTTATGTTGTATTAAATACCTACTTCTGCATAAAAATAAATAAATATTTGCATGATATTTAAGTAGTTGAGTAAAAGTATTAAATATTTTCCAGAATCAATTGTTCAGAAAACTGCGATGGATATATTTAAACAATTAGTAACAGAATTTGGAATGGATTGGGCTCAAACATATATAGTGCCATACCTAATCAAATTATCTTACTCAACAAATACCTATAACAAGATAGCATTTTTATCATTCGCTAAAGTATGTGCAACAATAATGTGTACACAATTAAGAGCATTAAACATATGACAGAATGCAGTGGAATAATGATTTGTTGGATTCTTAATAACAGAATGTTCTATGGTTAGATTTTAGCAATTAGATATTTCCTTAATCTCAAAAAATCTGACTTATGAAATGGATTCATAATAATTAAACTACAAAAACATTGAATTACTAGAATTATTAGAGTTTTTTGAAATCTGTGATCAATAATTGATGTTAAACAAGCTATTTCTTTGTGTTGTATACCATCAATCTAATAAAAATCCAAATGTTCACTATGCTTTAGTCAAAACATTAAATGTAATGATAACCTCAATTTCGGAGTATGATTATATTTATTACAACTGTAATAGTAAATAATTTTGTGTGGTCTATTATTTTACTTCAGCAAAGATTATTATATTAAATGATAAAATGAAATCTACAATAAAAATATTAATCACAGACATTACGCAATGAAACCACTGGCAATGAATTTATGGAAAGAGCATTTTAGTATGTAACCTATTCGATCAATATAATACCATTATTTTTTATAAACTAAATTTTGTGAATTTAATTTCAAAAGTATTCAGCATATCGCAAAATTTGGTCATATTTTTCAAAAAGTATCCTTCAACATTATTCTCACCGCAATTTTCTTTTTTAATTATTATATTGTCTTACACTATTTTGTTATGTATTTAAAAAATATGTTGTTACCATATTAATTGTTTATATTTAACAATATTTTGTTTTAAGTACAAACATAAGTAAAAACAAATAAAAGGATTATTGTTTTTTTATGTGATGATAAATATTTATAAAATTGTTTCATCTCGTTGAATATCAATATTCTATAGATATTTTATAATACCAAACTTTAATTAAAACAAAACAAATGTGTTTTAAACAGTTTTATTAGTAAATTTTGTTTTTTTGGCAATTAAAGTTCAAATAAAAATACTAATTTATGGTTAAATACGTAAAAATGTATACTATTCCTACGTATTAACCCTGTGAACACAAACTGATTTTTAAAAATTTTATTAGATTTTCAGTTTCAAAAACCCTGAAATTTAGTTCTCAGAATAAATTTTTAATTTTACAGAGGATAAAAAAAAATTATGTTTATAAATCAAACAATAAAAGTTGAAAAGCATAATATTATGTGTGTACATATTGCTAGAAAGTTAAAAAGGTTAATTCAGTTTTACAACTATTGGTTTGGGAAGCAAATTTCAAATTTCAATTTATTTATTAAATTAAGTATCATTTTAATATTTTATTTTCATGCTCAAAATATTCTATTCCTTTAAATTAAAAAAATAAATTTGAAATAATTTTTCAAATTTATTTTTTAAACTTATTTTTCTCATATCAGTCTTACATATTTGCTTGGCTTAATACTTCAAAAATACACAGTCACTATGTTATACTGTATTAATTTTTTTCAGTTTTTACTATTCTTTGTTTTTAAGTTTTTCACTAGCCAATCATATATTTGGGCCTCATTATTCTTAACCCAATGTACATTGAGTTGTATCATTTCCAAACTTTGTTCTAAAGCTCTGGTTCCTGAACCAACATCTATGTAACGGAAGAAATCAGATACTTCTTTATAATCATATTCAGTTGAAAAATGAGATGTAACCGCTGTAATTAGACCTCCCAATGTGAATGTTCCATTTCCAAAAAGTGTTTGAAGGTTATCCCAATTGGCTTTTAGATGACGCCATGCCAGCAGCTGACCTTGTGGTCCTTGTGAAGCCACCACACCAAAAACCATTTTAACATCCTGTGTTTTAACTTTTGTGTTATCCAGAGTAGTTGACAAAAGCCTAAAAATTAAATTAAATGCATGATGGAAATGTTTATCTTAACAAAATATTAGACATATTACTTTTGAAGTAACCAAGGATCATTAGAAGCACCAAGTACTGTGAGGAGTAATTGACGTTCGCTTGGCACACGACTTTGATTGTATTTATCCCAACAAAAATTCCACTCTTTGACGTCTCCATACTTAATACCTATTCACAAATATTTTTAATACTTAACCATAATAAAATATAAATCATTGATCTTACCTGCCAAGTAAATTACTTCCCTTAAGTTTGGTGGTATACGTTTGTTTTCATACATCCATTCTTCAAATCTATTTTTTGCTTCTTTTACCACATCTTCTATTCCACATAAAATAGCCGCGGACAAAATCTGAGATCGCATTAATCTGAAAATTCACAATTGAAACATTGAATTTTTTATATGAAATAAATGTTCACTGACAAAGAATATACTCTATCAACACTTCCGTACAGCCATTAGTTTGAAAGTGACCAACTTCTTTTATTTTAAATTATTTATCTGTATTGTGAAAAAATTTAGTTGGGAAATAAATATATTATTATTACTATTAATAATATAATAATTAACAATAATAATAACATTACTGTGCTAAGAAAATAAGTTGGTTCAATAGAGTTCATTTAACCATAATATAAAATTTTAATATTCTAATAAATTTCTCTTCAATAACTAACCATATTTATTTCTTTATATAGACACTTAAAAAATAATAATAATAATATTTATTAAGCCAACAAAACAAACAATATAAAAGTTATAAACAAAACATTAAATCAGGTTTGCAAGCTCATCCAAATAAGCAAAGATATGCTTGTAAACGGATGAGCTGGGTTCATGTTATGAGTAGGTATTATAAAGTATACAAGAAAAGTTAAACATTTAGAGTACTTAAATTATCTTAAAAAGTGGACATTTATGACCAGGATAAAATAGTATTAATGTGTTTCTTATCTTTATTAAAATTATAAAGATTATAAATAGTGAATTCAATGTTCAATTTTTAATTTACAATATTTGTGAAACAAATCTGAGTGGAGATTGGTTTAATGTACTATCCATTTTTTGTATTTATTTATTATGTGCAAAGCTATTGAAAAATGTTGAAAAACCAATTTAACAATCAAAGACTTTGAACACTTGTTGAATTAAGGAATTAATTGATTACCTAGTAATTAGAATCTTGTGCTAATTTTAACTGTGGAGATGTAAAATCATGATTAATGATGAACAAAATTCATGTATAAAATGTAATTAGGCAAAAGAAATTAACATTATCATTGATAACTTTAAAAACTCGCCATTTTTCAAACTATTAATCACTAATAAAAAAAAACTTAATATTTTTAAGCTAATATGACTATTGGTTACTGGATATCAGTTTATTACTATAATACCTGCAAATTATGATATTAACAATAAGCAATAATCTTGTATTAGGTACTTGTCTAAATTTTTAAGTTTTAAATATTAACTCAGTATAAAATATAAATTTATATAAACTATAACACCTATATTATAAAGTATTCAATGTTTATATGGTATATCGTATCTATAGACATTATAAATTATTTTTGAACATTTTAGAATCAACTAAATATTCCCTTATACTTAATATTTACTTAATTGTACTCCAGTAATAAATAATAATAAATACATACTTTTCTAAATGAGTTCCTTGGTCATCCCATCCAACGGATCGGGCCACAGGGCCAAGAAGGCTCTTCGTATAATCCAAAAATAGTTTGTACGGTGACGATTCAGATAAGAATTTGGTCCAATTTTCAAAATGTTCGAGTGCTGTTACCCATGGAACAAAATCTCTTTCTTTGTACAAATACTTGGACAGTTCCAAAGGGACAGTCACGTTGAGTATTCCCGCTCTACATAAAGTGAATATATCATCTATCAAAGAAGCCCGGTCTGCCGCACTGAACACCTCGTGGTTTAATTGAAGTTGTCCAATTATTTCGTTCCACAAACCATCGTCATAATTTACACGGTAAAATCCGGACTGATTGACGTTGGCTTTCAACCACCGTACCTTTGGATCGACCTCGAATCTCACTGTAATTAAAAAATCAAATAACATTATTAATTCAAGACTCAAGATTTTTACCGCTAAAAAGTTATTAAAAATGTATACTTGTATACAAGTTTAAACGTCGAAATAAACATTTATTTTTTTAGACATAATCAATTATTTATCTTCTAATTTGTCATATTTTAATATCTACATATATGAATAATTAATAAAAACTATAAATAAAACATAATTTATAAATTTATAAATTTTGGACATGAACACAAAAACAAAAATTACACACCCTGATAGGGATAATAAGGTTATTGACCAGGCAAAAAAAATTAAATCTTTTTAACATTTATCTATTGTATAACTTTGAAAATATCTAATAAATATGCTTTGAAGGTAGAAAAAACATTAAAATAATTTTTTTTAAAATTTAAATTTACTACACTTTCAAACTTTTTTACCGACTCAGTGACGTTAAAACCTAGTGGGTAAAGTGAATAAACACCAAGGCCCAAAACTGATGAGGGCCCTAGCCTAACCTAAAATACCGTTTTTATGTTAGGTTATAGATCTTGCAACAAAATAACAAATATGAAAATAATAATATTATGATTTAGGTGTTTGAAATAAAATTTCAACTTTAAATAGCGCTTTAAAAATGTTTAAGGCCTCAGGAAATTTTATACTACAGGCCCTAAAACCCTATAGTTACACCACTGAACATCTGAACCTATAATTATTACATAATACAAATTTTGTATTTGTGACTATAATATTACTATGCAATATTTATTATGTTTAAGCTTAACAGCTATGGAATTCGAACCAGGGTTACTAAAATATATTTATTATACAGGGTGTCCCGCGAGGATTTACCCATTGCAATATCTCATGATCATAATAAATATATCATAAATATATTTTTTTTAGTTGACTCGCATAAACAAGAGCTACATGTATTATATTTTTAATTTAATTAAAATTTTTGGTAAAAAAGTTAGGTAGCTATTAAAAAAAAATAAAGATACCTATTTTATAGAGTTTATTTTGCTGAAAATTTTGACTTTTTATTTTCACTAATCTCATGATTTTTAATAATTTTTTTAGCTTATAGATAAAACAGCAAAAAACTGGTTTTTATCTGGGCGGCCCCCCTACGACTAATGATGGGGATATCCTCACGGGACACCTTGTATATAGGTAAGTAGGTATACCAAATTACCAACTAATAACATTATGCAGTACTGCAGTAGTACCCAACACCTATATAAATCATTCAATTAAAAATATGTTTATTTAATTTACTACTAACCATCGGTCATGTTCATCCAGACAACTTCTTGTTCACGATAACTTGTAATGTCTGTGTAAAAGCTAAGCGGTACGTACCACTTGTAATCGTACTGAGACGGTGCGGCTCGATTCTTTACCTTACTGGAGATTTCTGAGGTTAAAAGGAATCGACTTTGCATTGCCGTGAACGAAACAGCGTTGTTTGAAGACGAACTATTTTCTCTGCTTATCTTGATCACCGGGAAACCCATCTGACAGGTCCAAGTATCCATTATGGACTGAAAACAAAATCATTAAAATCGAAACTAAATCGGGTGACTACCTAGTCAGTCACAGCCTATTATGATTCGCTTACTCTGACTTGTACGGTATTTTTTGCGTGTAGGCTAAGCACACTCCACAGGTCTGTAGTGTCTGCATTCCCGTACTTGTGTGTATTCAAGTAATCGTTCAGTCCGCTCCTTAAGGTTTTCAGTCCGAGAAATTTTTCTAACATGTATAAAATCGCAGCTCCCTGTGTATAACGATTTTTAAAAAATTATAATACTACTTAACAAATGCAAATAGTAAATCATTAATTGTAATATAAAATATAAAATATGTAATACAAAAAAAATGAGCATTACTTTGCTGTACGATATGGAATCGAATATGGCCTCGATTTCAACTGGGTCGTGTACACTAACACTGATCGGATGTGAGGTGGACAACGCGTCAAGTTTCAATCCTTGCTGGGTCTTATCTAACACGAATTGATCCATCATCGACCAGCCAGGCATCACGTGGTCAACTCCACGGTATTCCAAGAAACTGGCGAAACCTTCGTTCAACCACAAATCGTTCCACCAACACATCGTCACCAAGTTGCCGAACCATTGGTGTGCTAATTCGTGAGCCACCACCACGGCCACCCACTGATGGGCGACCGCTGAAGTTTCTTTTTCGTCGTAAAGTATAGAAGTCTCCCTGTACGTAATCAAGCCCCAATTTTCCATTGCTCCGGCACCGAAATCCGGTATGGCAATAAGGTCTATATAACATTATGTGAGTTATAATGTAGGTACTATATTGATATTGTGTTATAGGCTGAGCTTATTATAACAACCATTATTATATTATTATAGGTATACCTTGTTTCGGTAGTGGATACGGAACTCCGAAGAAATCCGAATAATGATCCATGACTTTAGTGGCAGTGCTCAGGGCGAACGAAGTCTGGGATAACAATTCAGGCGGAGCGTACACTCTCACAGCAACTCCTTGTAAAGTTTGCGCATGTACGTATTGATAATCACAAACGACAAATGCCACAAGGTAAGTACTCATTTCTACAGATTCTTCGAAGTCGTCGCGCATCTAAAAATCACAAAAATAAATATTTTAATTATTATTCGCTATAAACGCGTGTCGCGTGATGAGCATAATATTTAAAAAGAACATTTATAATATATGTGATCCTACCAGTCCAACTCCCATGTATAGTCCATCGTCCATGGACTCTTTGATCGGCATGTTGAACAGCGCTATGTGGAATCTGTTCCTCAAGATCGACATACGAAACTTAGCTTTGAACTGGGGCTCGTCGAAGCAAGGAAACGCTGAACGAGCGTACGTTGGTTCGAAATGAGTCGTTGCCAAATATCTAAAATTATTATTCATTGTATAGAATATAGATAATGTTCGCTATCAACTCGCGTGGAAGCTATAGAAACATATATTTGCGCTCTAGTCGATGAGGGAGCGAAAGACTTGCCCCCCCCCCCCCCCAAAAAAAAAAAAAACAAAATTCGACTACCAAATTAAATTAAATGCCTTTTATTGTTTTACATATTTTTATTTATATATGATTATTTGCGCCTACAAACTAGTCCGTTAATTTGCAGTAAGTAACTTACCTTCTTTCGCCTTTGCTCGTTGTGTAACTACTTATGTAAAAACCTTCCAACTCTCTGCTCAACCGAGTCGTGTATTTTATAATCAGGGTGTAATTGTGGTCGGCGGACAACGTTTCTTCGAACTCCAATAGTATTTGCTGGCCAGCAGAGTATTCCAACATTCTGGACACTTCGTAAATCTTTTCGTGATTGTCAGCATCCACTACACGCTATTCGATTAAAAAAAAAGTTAAAAACCAATGCGATAATCGTGCGCTGTACTAATTATTATTTAAAAAACTCACTTTTTCAACTATAGTAAGATTTTTACTATGAAAGACTATGTAGTCAGAATCCCGAACGAGTCTAAAGTTAATTAATACTTGACCTATAAAACATATAATCATCCACGTTAAAAACTACAATTAAATGTGGCGATTTAATTAACCATATCGTTCATACCTTTTACGTCTAAGCTGGTTAGATTTGGATGTATTCTAATGTGGTAACTATAGGGTCTAGCAAATGTTGGCAAACGCACGTTGTTCCATGGAAATATGTCGCCGTTGGTAGCGATCGGTATAACTGATCGAGATCTATTGACTCCGTCATCGTCGGGTAAAAACACTGGTTTTTCACCAATACACGGACAATCTGAAAAAAAATCGTAATAAATACAGAATTAATATGTGATTGGTAATATTTTATTATTGGATTTATTATAGAATGTTGTTCTTGTTTGATAATTATATATATATAATATTTTATGTATGGCCGTAAAGTGCCCTATAATCATTATTAAACTAATTTGGACATAGCCAGTTTTCATTGAAATATTCAAATATACATTGGTGGATTCCCTCTTCCTGGATATCTTACAACTATTACATTTTAAAATCATAAATTGTAGGTCAAAAAAATGTTTCCACGCATTACACATAATATTATAACTGTTCCTACATTATTTTATCATTCAGTATATACGGCTCAAGGAAAAATAATTAACATTTGTCATTTAGCATAAAATAATATTTTTAAAATTAGAACATTATAGGTACGATTCTCAAAACAAAGTGATTGTATATTTTTAATATTTTTTATTAAATTGTGCTAAGAACATGTTACAACTACTATGAAGAACCTTGCATTTAATTTTTATCTTTTTTAACCATAAATAAAAATTATATCATAGATAAATTGAAAAAAAATTAAATGTTTGTCTATTTAATTTAATTTTTTTTTCATCTAATTAATAATTTGTCCTCCCATCTAATAGCTACAACCGTTCATGCGGACAGAAAGTTCGAAAATTTAATGTATCGATGTTAAAGATAGGGACGATTGTTTTATTAGCATTTGAATTTCAAAGTTGACAAATTTCATCAAAACTATCAAAATTTGCTAACTATATTTATAACTTGTAGTTTACAAAATAATAATAATAATTGTTATAATCGTGTTTTGCCCAGTTATACTTAAAGACCTTTATTAACAGGTAATATGTATGTAGTATACATATATATAGATATAAACGATGAACTAACGAAAAACAACAAATCGTTAAACTCTGACAATAAAAAAATAAATACACTTGTTACGGAACATGCAACAGCGATATTAAATTACTATTTATTTTAAACGGTACTACGTAATAGGTAACATTTACCCACGTGCATGTCTACTGAAAATTATTGACTTAGTTTGCAAACCAAGTAACACAGCGCTGTTTCGACTACTTAATTATAGGGTATGATCAATTGAAACCAATTTCAAGGGGTGGTTGGTTTTCCAAGTGCGCACCAATAATATCATGTAAAATCTAAATATATATATACGCATGATGTTATATTGTACCTATCATATATATAAGCATAGGTAGGTACTATCTGCGTCGTCGCGTGCTAGTTTAATGTTATTATAATATAATGCATACAGGATAAATCTTTTTTTGTAACGAGAAACTATATCTCACCGTTTTGAGGTCCGGCGTAAGCGATGAGCACCGAACACAGAAACATGAGGAACAGAGTAGTGCCGGCCATGATCAACGCTGTTCTCCGAGAACACGCCGTGACGGCCGTGTGCTCGTATATCCCAGACTTGTGCATCATGTCCTGATTATCTCCTGGTAAAAAAGAAAAATTCAAAAAATAATATTTTATTATAACATGAAAACAATTTTCCGCGTAATAGCTATAATTTATCATAGGCTTATTCGGACGACATTCACGTATCGTTGTTCTTGTTTATGTGTGTGTGAGCGCGTATTTTGTACATTCGATTAAATAATATTTCATATTATACTCACTGTAATGGTTAATGGCTGTCAAAAAGGCAACGTCTTCGACTTCCGGTTCCACCATCGCGGTACCGTCGATGTCGATGTGTGACGTACTATCGTTTTCCCAGTGGATTTTTATTCGTTTTCCGCACTACTAAAAAACCGACGGGAAAGTCGGAAAGACGCTGCTGATGTACACTGCTGCGAACAGCATATTATCCTATTGACGTTTTTAACCCTCCCAGTGCACATGCGCTCAGCGGCCGCCCACCACACGCACGACCCTCCGGTGAAAGGGTCGCGCCGACGCCGCGAGGGGGATGATGATGACCGGACTTGCATCTGCCGCACACGCCAACAATTATATTAGGCACTGTAGTGCGACGAAGTAAGCGTATTCTCGATTTATATATATGTATAAAAAAAAGTATGTTGTTCGTTATAAGTACGCGTTATATTGCTGTTAACTATACTGCGGATGGCGATCCGTCTGATAAACTTTCAAAAATTCCATTCGATTTCTTATTCGTCAGTTGACATTTTTCAATTAATTTTGTTTTACACAATCCATATTATAATACAATAATTAATATTCATTATTCGTACCTAAAATTGAAAATAATAAGTAATAATTATAAAAGGACTATAGCTAAGCACTCACTGCAATTTAACTGCTTGTATTTTTTCTACGGGTCTTCCGGACTTGAACGTCATTTATTTAAGAATCAGGTTTTTTAAATCACGACTTTCTTTAACCGGGGCAATATCGTTTATCAGGTCATACGTATTTGATGATTTGACATTAATACATGATTAACATTACACATAATTATTATTATTAATTCGACATTGTATTATGCTGATAGTTGATTATTGAATATTGTTCGTTAAAATATCAATATGGGTTAAAATGTTTCCTATACCTTATGCCTTATGATAGGTACCTGCAATTTTAATACTTTATGCTAATTATTAAAATGTTTAGTCCTAATAATATAAAGTGTAATAACTAATAACCAATATTAAAAAATCAGGTAGAATTTGCTTTTAATTTTTAAAACTGTATCATTAAATAAATAACACTTAAATACTTAAAAACGTATATTTTATTCTTAGTTTTTATAAAGTTTTTGTCTGTTATAATAAATTTACTAAAAAAATACATTTACACATAAATATTACATTTCATGTAGCCCCTCTTCCTTATATTTGACAGAGAAAATACAACCATTGTTTGATTCTTAAAAGGCAACCTATATTCTTATTTTCAATAATATATGAAACAGAACTTTTTTATGTATAAACATCAACTACAAATCTATGTTTAAACGTCAAATTTATGATTTACAACATACAATTTATAACTTATAAGTTACAATGTATAGTAAATGACCAAATTATGAAATAATTCAATACATTTTATACAACAAAATTTTCATCAAAATATTATGCTTTAGTTTAGATTAGTATTTTTATTAAAAATATTCATCAACACAATTCACACAAAACACAATATGTATTTATGATGAAATATAGTTGTAAGAGGCGTAAAAAGAATATCATTTATTGTTGTTAAGCTTTATAGATTTATAGTTTTGATTTTGAAAACATAAAATATAGGTAGACATTTAAGAATCATAAATTGAATATGGTTTGACAAATAAATATAAAGAAAAAAAAAATAGCATTACAAAATATTTAATATTACATAATAACTCAGTAAATAGGTTTTAAAATAATTAGTTTTATTGATAAGAGAATCACCCTGTACAATACTATTAAAATGATTCAGTTTAAAAAGTATTTTAAATTAAAATTTAATGTAAAAAATAATCATAAAACAAACATAATATTATGTTACAAAATAAAGTAAGTAAAATAATAGTTTAGCATAAATAAAGAAGAAAATATGTTTTTAGTTGCACTTTAAATTAAAAATTACTTATAAAATATGGGACTAAATTAACATTCATCATTTTTGTTTTCAATGGTAATTTTTATATTAAATTCACATAAGCTATACAAATTAAGATAACATTTATGGAAAAAAAATGTAATTAACAGTCATGTTGCACTTTCACGATATACTGCACTTACTATTTTCTTGAACATTATTCCCATTTGCCTTTTCAATTTCCATTAACATAGTGTGAAATATATCAGCTACACACTAAAATTTAAAAAAAAAAAAATACGTTTTTAACATAAAGTGATACTTATTAGCTACTATATGTATATGTTTAATGTTAATTAATATCTTGTTTTTTAATACTTACGTACAATCTGATGAAAATAAAATTGGATGGAAAACATTACAAATTTTGCATAGGATTAGGAAATAAATTAATCACAAAATAAATATATAAAATAAAATAATAAAGGAAATTAACTACTAACTTTTTTTGATGTTACCTCATTCTGCTTGGCTGAAGCTTCAAGAAATACAGCTTTCCAAGAATCTGCTAACTTACGTCCTTCCTCTTGTGTAACAACACGGTCCATATGTAAATCTTTTTTATTCCCTACCAATACTACGGGAACACTATCAAAAAAAGCATAAATAAAAATCTAATAGTATTAATATTACTCATTAGTGATCACCGGGTCTTAGAACTTCGTAAACTTGCTTATTTTGTTGGAAGTGACCAATTCAAATCTGATTTAATAGCAATTTGTTTCATTTTACACACAAACAAAGTACCAATATTTTTATGCTTAATATATTATTGAATTTAAACGATTTTGCATATTTAATGATTATAAGCTTATTAATGCATATAATGTTTATAGTTTAATATAAATAACTAATAACCAAATGTTCAATACAACACAAATTACAGAATATTAATTGTAACTTTATTATGATCGGCAGTCTTATTTAATATTTTTTCAATAAAAAAACATTAATTTTTACCTATAGCTTATGGTTTTTATACTTTCGAAGAAAGTATAGATACTTTATAATTTGGTACTGTTGATAACATTTTAGTTATTGTAAAAATATTTTTAAAAAAGCACAATCACATACACAAATCATCAAAAAAATAACACACTAGATAGACTTTTTATCTCTAGAATCAATCATAACCTGTTGGAATACCGAGATAGTTGTACTTTGGTTTTGTAAATACTATAAATGAATTTGTGATATATAAATATGTTAGATTCCAGTGATGCTTTAATTATTAAATTTCAAAAGAGACTTCTTTCCAAATGTATTCTTCTATAAATATATTTTATAAAAACAAAAAATGTATAATATCATACTGTAGGTTTGGGAATTTTTTTATTGTATACATTTGCACATATTTCATTGTTTTTAAGTGCAAAAAATTTAGAGCCCTGGTGATCACTAACCATAAAACTACTTACTGTACTTTGCCAGTCATGTCTAATAATTTATCATAAATTATTTGAATGATTTCAAAAGATTTTGGGGACGTAATACTATAGACCAAAACATATCCATGAATGTCCATAGAATATTGTGTCGGCAATATGGAGTACTCGTCTTGTCCAGCAGTATCGACTAATTTTAAGTCATATTCTTGATTGTTAACTTTGGTCGTTTTCACAAATGCTGTGGATATTAAAGAATTTTCAATATATGTATTTTACTAATTGAAAATGTTCTGTATATTACAAACAGACTTACTGTTTTCAATTGTCGGATCGTAAGAATCTACAAATTGACCTTCAACAAACTGAATGCTCAACGACGACTTGCCTGAAAAGTCAAATAAACTTGATTTTTATTAACAATAACTGAGTAAATTTTTGTCTGGAATCGTTCGCTATATTAACCAACAGTTTGGACGAAAAATAATTATTTCTGATGTAGATATTTGTTTAATTATTTCACTTACCGACTGAACGGTAGCCCATAATGGCGATTTTTCTTTGTTTCGGCGGCATTTTTATTTTTTCAGACTGTGATCACTTCATTCATTCGTGAACCAACAGTTATTACTTATTAGTTATTACCCATGTTATATCATATCGGGTTATGTAACTTGGTGAATATTATGCGATTAATGATTATGCCTGATGATATGGTAAGTATTTACGCATACTACACGGCTTTGTAGTATTAGTAACAACATGTTAACCGAGTCACAGAGACAAAAATTCGTTCACAAAACACATTGCAGACGTTTCATGGAAAAAAAACTGATTCGTGGTTATTTTTCTTTTCAGAAAACAAACCTGCGGTTCTTTGAATTCCTTACAAGTTACAAGTTACAATACTATTGAGTATAAGGTCTATGTCTATGGTTACAATACATTTTACCACTTTGATACGTTGATATTATTATTATTATTTAGTATTAGTATTTACCTTATAAATTCAGTATACCCGAGTCCCGAATATACGCCACCGCCCACCACTCGGCACTCACCAGTCACCATATATTATCTTTAAGAGGACGTGATACCCGCATGTGTTGTCTCCGTCTTACAAATGCGTAACATGGTACATTTTTCGCTCAGGAGAACACGTGTAGCTCCGTTAACTTAAAAATTAGAGTGAACTGACCTCTTATAAAATTTAAAGGTAAGATTATTATCTAGACAACCTCATATGCTTTTTATTTTATATCAAATTTAAAGCGAGTTATGAGTATTTTAAAATTGTAAATTTTTTGTGCATCTTAAAATACTCATAACTTCCTTTAAAATTTAAATATAATAAAAAGCATATGAGGTTGACTAGATAACAATCATACCTTTAAATTTTATGAGAGGTCAATTCACTCTAATTTTTAAGCAAACGGAGCTACATGTGTTCTGCTGAACGTAAAATTTACCATATAATGCACTTGTAAGACAGAGACAACACATGCGGGTATCACGTCCTCTTGATCGTTTTATACAATGTTCGAATGGTTCGATCACAGGACAGGTGTCCATATTATACAATATATCTACCCATGTAAAATAACCTTGATCTGTTATCTGCAAATGCATTGAAAAGATTCCCAAACGACCAGAAGTCCTACCCTCAACACTGTGTCGCTGAATATCTAATAGCAAAAATTTCGAATACATATTTATGTACCTACTATATTTTAAATTTTAATGTGTGTAAAACAGCAACATACTATTAAGAAAAAAAAAATTGTCATAACTACTTTAAAATGATTTTTCTGAAACTCGTAATTAGACTTGAGGACAACACTGGTCTATGTCATGTGAAAACAGTACAGCCTCCATGTGGTGATGCACAAAACAAAATAAGGACAACACTTTAATGAATTCATTATTAAAGGAAAAATGTGGGTTAGCATGCTCAATGGTTCACTCTGTATTCATGCACGTATACAAGGGATGGGTGGTTTTGGAGTTCAAACTTCTCCTAATGTCCTAATATATTTTTTTGCGTACGCGCCTGCCCGTGTATCATAATTTTTATATTTTTGTACAAACATAATATTATAATATATTTTATCGAATGCCGCACATATACATGGAAAGAAAATATGTTTAACTATCATAAATTATAAATTCATAACATTCATAACTATCAAAATTACAATCCAGAATAGAATAAGTCCGGTTGGATTACATGCCAATAACTGGAAATTTATATATATATATATAGACGCCAAAGGCCTCAAAAAGGCTACAAAACGTTAAAACTTCAATACATAAAACGGGCCACCCGAGCAGTGGCGTATTATTTTACGTAAATATTCCATCCTATTTCCTTTTCCCCTAATAAATGTATTATTTACATACGAAAAATGTGAAAAACTTATTTTAATTTATACTTAACCATATCTCCCTTTCACAATCATAGTAAAAACAATAAGTAAATTTGTTATTACAAATTTACAATAAGAAAATACTTGATGACGCGATGGAAAGTGTAGAAAGGACGAGATTTGGACGCTGACCAATAGCGATCTCTCGGTGGCCCGAGTATATATTCTAAGGAATATAGTATTTTTATACAAATAAATATAAAATGTGAATACATCCCAAATGCCACCATTACCGAACATTCTGTATACTTATGTTAAATAACAATAATAATAAAAATTTATTAATATATATTTAGAATAACTGTGGTTTGCAGGGGCGGACTGGGCCGGCGGGATACCGGGAACTTTCCCGGTGGGCCACTGCTCAAAAATAATTTGTTATTCTTATATAGGTACTTAATACTTATACAAGATGTTAGAACACTATAATAATGAGTTAAAATATAAATTATAAATATTTTTTTTTTTCATATAATAACACGCAAGTGTAAAAATACAAAATTGTTTATATTTGGTGTTTAAAAATAGATTTTAGGTTTCGAATTGACTGATAATCCTCCACTCCACCCTACCTGAATCACGAACAATTATTATTTATAACGTCTATTAATAATGTTGATTATAACCACGGCTAGTCTTCATCGTGAATTTAGTATTTACATTTTACAATATATTAGTATACTGTATAGTGTTATGTTCGATGATATTATATTATAATGTTGTGAGACTTTTACTTGTTTTTATTTTATTTTATTGTTGAATGTTTTGTATTTTTTGGTGATTTTTAATACACCTGTCTATTGAGTATTGGTTGTTGTCTGTTAAAAATGGAAAACAAAAGAAAGGGTGGTGCCGAAAAAATAAGAGAGAAAAAAATGAAACTATCAAAAAAAGTCAAGTGAGAACTGTGTAAAGATTAATCAATGTTTTACACCAATTGTGACTCCTCTATGTTATAGTGACTCTGGTAAGTATAAATTTGATTTCAAAGCTAGGTATGTCATGAAATTGCATACTTTTTTATTTAAAACCCATGTATTTCTATATTTTAAGTAAGATGGTGAAAATAAAAATAGGAAATTATTTTTATACGACTTATGAGTGTATGAGTATGACCAAGAATTTTAATAATTGATGTATTATTTTAGTTATGCAAGAAAATATTAGCAATCAACCACTATTAGGCATTGGAAATGTGAGTATCTACCTATTTTACCTAGAATAATTATTTACCCAGAATTCTTTAAAAATAATATGTATATAGTTTATAACCAAAAGAAATTTAATTCAGCCATAATAGTTATTAAACTACAATATAAGTGTCAAAATACTTCATATTTTTACATTAGCTATTAAATATGTTATGATTAAATTATTTTCATAAATATATTATATAAGCATTAATTGTGAAATACTTGCTTAATATTAAACAAAACTAAAATAACCTATTAAAACTATTTTGGTAAGTTTAGTTTACACATATAATTATTGTTAATATTTAACAAATAAAACAAAGTGAAAAAATACTAATGGGCAAAATGGGCTGTAAAAAAGACGAGGGAAAGTAATATGGTTATGACAGAGGTAACTAGGATATGACCAGTTTTGCTGAACCTTAGGTTAGAATAGGGAGATTTTGAAGATTTATGATTCGGCCGGTTCATATTGACCACTTTCCTCTTCACGGAACTCCATTTTTGACAATATTAAGATAATAGGTCTCTTGAAATTTTATTCGCCCTACTAGATTTTAGGATTTCGGTGCTATGATTTATAGCTAGTTTTTTTTATTCATAAATTAGTCATTTTTGAATAATAATTTTTTTTCATAAATAAGTGATTTTTCAGTAAAAGTCTCATAAGTCAGTTGCTGAAAATAGCGTACATTCAAAATATATTTTTATAAGAAACTTAGAATATTGAAAAAAACGACATCATCACGAAAATTTTCAAATTAATTTGCGAGTTGAAAATATAATATTTCTCTTTATATTTAAAACGTAATATCAAATATTAGATATCTTAAAAGCTCATATTTAAAACTATTGTCAACATTAATATACATTTATTGACAGTCGACATTCATAAAAAATACATTTTCGAAAATTCTATATGATTCTTAAAGCATTAAATTTAGTTTGCATTATCTAAACATACGATTATTTTCAAAGTATATCTATATAATGGTACTTAATAATATTTGTTTTTTTAAGAACTTCACTTGAAAAGGGTTATCAGTGTATAGTTGTCAAAGTCTAGGATTTCGGTGGCATATTCTTCATTATTTTATTTCTAATGCTAACTTAGAGGTCAAATTTTTGAACAAGTCAAGATCATCAATTTCTAAATTTACTCAGAAACAATATTTTTAAAAACTAATTGTCATACAAATGATTCTCACTATACTCAATTATGCATAGTTTTTAGTTAATATTTCTTTTGTTGTAGTTTATACGAAAACCGTGACTTTCACAAACCTTCTACAATCATACGTTTTAGTTATAAACATTCATAAGTACGAATGATTGGATAAAGTTATAATTTAACCATCAACCTTTAAAGTGTTCATATACAATAGATGTTACAAAACAGTAATTAGAAAAATTAAATAAAATTCTTTATTAGAATTTCATATCAGAATTTTCCAATTTTTATATACGAAGTACACTATATTACTGTAAACAAAACCTGTATAATAAAGACAAAATTTTCAAAAAACACATACATTAATTCTAAAATAGTTTGACGCGTTTATAAATAATACATAGGTAATATCATAAAAAAATACCAATTAAATAACACGAAAAATCGTTTATTCGTGTAAACGTACATTGAACTCCTATATACAAGTAATGTGGTATAGACATTTTAATATTTAGAGATATATTTGTTTTACTAAGACTCGTCCACAAAAATATCATCTGTTAATAATAAAATGGCTATAATGCATTAATTATAGAAATTCTATACACATTTATACGAATAACTAATTATTTTTATGTATTGTAAATAAACGGGTCAAACTGGAATATATGTATGAGATTTGTGAAAATATTGTCTATATTATACAGGTTTTGTTTACAGTAATATAATGTACTTCGTATACAAAAATTGGAAAATTTTGATATGAAATTCTGATTAAGAATTTAATTTTTTTTTCTAATTACTGTTTTGTAACATCTATTGTATATGAACACTTTAAAAGTGTATGATTAAATTATAACTTTATCCAATCATTCGTACTTATGAATGTTTATAACTAAAACGAAGGTTTGTGAAAGTCACGGTTTTCGTATAAACTACAACAAAAGAAATATTAACTAAAAACTATGCATAACTGAGTATAATGAGAACCATTTGTATGAAAATTAGTTTTTAAAAACATTGTTCTTGAGTAAATTTAGAAATTGATGATTTGACTTACTAAACAATTTTTATACTAAGATAATAGTGAAAATAAATCGATGAAGAATATGCCACCATCTAGACAAATATACACAGATACAAAACTTTTTCAAGTGAAGTTCCTATAAAAACAAATTTTATTTTTAAGTACCATAATATAAATTCTTTGATAATAGTCGTATGTATAGATAATGTAAAATAAATATAATGATTTAAAACTCAGATAGAATTTTGGAAAATATATATTTTATGACACGTCAACTGTCAAAACATTTGAATTGTTTGGTTTAATGTAGAAAATATATATATATATATGAGGTTTTAAGGTATCTAATATTAAATATTAAAATTTTAGAAGCAAAAAGAAATAAAGAAATATTTTATTTTCAACTCAAATTAATATGAAAATTGTTGTGAATAATATGGTGATTTTTTAAAAATCTAACTTGTCCATATGAATATATTTTGAATAAATTTAAAATATACATTGAATCATATATTATGTTGTAAAATAATTAACATTTACTAGAGCCACAACAAATCATAAGCAGGAAGAACTTCTTGGTCCTACTCCACAGTGATTTACGTGGTCTTGCTATAACCGGGGTTATCGTCGGCTCCTTTGCAGCACCATCAATACAACCGACATCTGTTATCAGTTTCAAGGAACTCACCGATTCAGACGGTTTTAACAAGCCGCCTACAGTCTCGACCTTACCACACTTTATAGAAATATTGGACATCGATACTGCTCGACTGCAAGTGATCGAATCCTCGAGAACATCGATTTCAGACGTTGGCTGAAGCAACGGCTTGGACGAGATAAGTTCCATTTCGCAATTTTCTGAAATGGTAGGCGTTATTTTTTCCGTATCCGACAATAAATTATAGTAACAAAATGTCATACTTTCATCGAATATCGGAATTAGTTCTGCTGGCGGTTCGTCTGCAGTTGAGACTGAATCCTTCTGCGTCGTCCGCGAGTCACTAGACAGTGTATTAATCTCGATATCCTCGGGGCAGTCCTCGGTGACAGAAGATGTATGAATCACTGGCATATTTGGCATTGAATTACATAAATCCGCGGGCCCATGACTTTCCAGTTCTGTTAGCTGATTTGTACGGATATTATAGAAAATCTGCAACATAAGATCGGTCGTGGATAGCACTAGCGGATCGATGGCTGAAGACCTCTCCGTCTCTGACACTGAGCTAAGTCTTTCGGGCGTCTGCAAATCATCTGAACTTTCCAAAATGTTCTGTTGTTTTCCTTGAAGATCGATGGAAACTTCATGCATCTGATCATTTTCGGACGATGCGTTTTCATTATAATCGCCTCCCGACATATTCAATTCGCTGTTAGACGGGTTCGTTAAATATTACGTTTATTTGTGATTAATTAAATTAAATAAACACTTAATGTAATACGATAATTGTATAGACACAAAAATACGAATATACTAAAAAACTTTTAATTAGAAATTAACACAATAATATATAATATGTGACTGTTTCAACTAGAATATTATGAATGAAAAAAAAATATGAATGTATTTATATCAACACTCATTTTTACCATGGCAATAAGATTATTATTTATTATAATAGTAAATACTAAAACTCTTATACATTTTAACATTATTTATATTTTCTTATCTAATTGAACCAAACTTAATTTTCTTATCTCTTTGGTAAGTTTGGTTCAATTAGATAAGAAAATATAAATAATGTTAAAATGTATAAGAGTTTTAGTATTTACTATTATAATAAATAATAATCTTATTGCCATGGTAAAAATGAGTGTTGATATAAATACATTCATATTTTTTTTTCATTCATAATATTCTAGTTGAAACAGTCACATATTATATATTATTGTGTTAATTTCTAATTAAAAGTTTTTTAGTATATTCGTATTTTTGTGTCTATACAATTATCGTATTACATTAAGTGTTTATTTAATTTAATTAATCACAAATAAACGTAATATTTAACGAACCCGTCTAACAGCGAATTGAATATGTCGGGAGGCGATTATAATGAAAACGCATCGTCCGAAAATGATCAGATGCATGAAGTTTCCATCGATCTTCAAGGAAAACAACAGAACATTTTGGAAAGTTCAGATGATTTGCAGACGCCCGAAAGACTTAGCTCAGTGTCAGAGACGGAGAGGTCTTCAGCCATCGATCCGCTAGTGCTATCCACGACCGATCTTATGTTGCAGATTTTCTATAATATCCGTACAAATCAGCTAACAGAACTGGAAAGTCATGGGCCCGCGGATTTATGTAATTCAATGCCAAATATGCCAGTGATTCATACATCTTCTGTCACCGAGGACTGCCCCGAGGATATCGAGATTAATACACTGTCTAGTGACTCGCGGACGACGCAGAAGGATTCAGTCTCAACTGCAGACGAACCGCCAGCAGAACTAATTCCGATATTCGATGAAAGTATGACATTTTGTTACTATAATTTATTGTCGGATACGGAAAAAATAACGCCTACCATTTCAGAAAATTGCGAAATGGAACTTATCTCGTCCAAGCCGTTGCTTCAGCCAACGTCTGAAATCGATGTTCTCGAGGATTCGATCCCTTGCAGTCGAGCAGTATCGATGTCCAATATTTCTATAAAGTGTGGTAAGGTCGAGACTGTAGGCGGCTTGTTAAAACCGTCTGAATCGGTGAGTTCCTTGAAACTGATAACAGATGTCGGTTGTATTGATGGTGCTGCAAAGGAGCCGACGATAACCCCGGTTATAGCAAGACCACGTAAATCACTGTGGAGTAGGACCAAGAAGTTCTTCCTGCTTATGATTTGTTGTGGCTCTAGTAAATGTTAATTATTTTACAACATAATATATGATTCAATGTATATTTTAAATTTATTCAAAATATATTCATATGGACAAGTTAGATTTTTAAAAAATCACCATATTATTCACAACAATTTTCATATTAATTTGAGTTGAAAATAAAATATTTCTTTATTTCTTTTTGCTTCTAAAATTTTAATATTTAATATTAGATACCTTAAAACCTCATATATATATATATATTTTCTACATTAAACCAAACAATTCAAATGTTTTGACAGTTGACGTGTCATAAAATATATATTTTCCAAAATTCTATCTGAGTTTTAAATCATTATATTTATTTTACATTATCTATACATACGACTATTATCAAAGAATTTATATTATGGTACTTAAAAATAAAATTTGTTTTTATAGGAACTTCACTTGAAAAAGTTTTGTATCTGTGTATATTTGTCTAGATGGTGGCATATTCTTCATCGATTTATTTTCACTATTATCTTAGTATAAAAATTGTTTAGTAAGTCAAATCATCAATTTCTAAATTTACTCAAGAACAATGTTTTTAAAAACTAATTTTCATACAAATGGTTCTCATTATACTCAGTTATGCATAGTTTTTAGTTAATATTTCTTTTGTTGTAGTTTATACGAAAACCGTGACTTTCACAAACCTTCGTTTTAGTTATAAACATTCATAAGTACGAATGATTGGATAAAGTTATAATTTAATCATACACTTTTAAAGTGTTCATATACAATAGATGTTACAAAACAGTAATTAGAAAAAAAAATTAAATTCTTAATCAGAATTTCATATCAAAATTTTCCAATTTTTGTATACGAAGTACATTATATTACTGTAAACAAAACCTGTATAATATAGACAATATTTTCACAAATCTCATACATATATTCCAGTTTGACCCGTTTATTTACAATACATAAAAATAATTAGTTATTCGTATAAATGTGTATAGAATTTCTATAATTAATGCATTATAGCCATTTTATTATTAACAGATGATATTTTTGTGGACGAGTCTTAGTAAAACAAATATATCTCTAAATATTAAAATGTCTATACCACATTACTTGTATATAGGAGTTCAATGTACGTTTACACGAATAAACGATTTTTCGTGTTATTTAATTGGTATTTTTTTATGATATTACCTATGTATTATTTATAAACGCGTCAAACTATTTTAGAATTAATGTATGTGTTTTTTGAAAATTTTGTCTTTATTATACAGGTTTTGTTTACAGTAATATAGTGTACTTCGTATATAAAAATTGGAAAATTCTGATATGAAATTCTAATAAAGAATTTTATTTAATTTTTCTAATTACTGTTTTGTAACATCTATTGTATATGAACACTTTAAAGGTTGATGGTTAAATTATAACTTTATCCAATCATTCGTACTTATGAATGTTTATAACTAAAACGTATGATTGTAGAAGGTTTGTGAAAGTCACGGTTTTCGTATAAACTACAACAAAAGAAATATTAACTAAAAACTATGCATAATTGAGTATAGTGAGAATCATTTGTATGACAATTAGTTTTTAAAAATATTGTTTCTGAGTAAATTTAGAAATTGATGATCTTGACTTGTTCAAAAATTTGACCTCTAAGTTAGCATTAGAAATAAAATAATGAAGAATATGCCACCGAAATCCTAGACTTTGACAACTATACACTGATAACCCTTTTCAAGTGAAGTTCTTAAAAAAACAAATATTATTAAGTACCATTATATAGATATACTTTGAAAATAATCGTATGTTTAGATAATGCAAACTAAATTTAATGCTTTAAGAATCATATAGAATTTTCGAAAATGTATTTTTTATGAATGTCGACTGTCAATAAATGTATATTAATGTTGACAATAGTTTTAAATATGAGCTTTTAAGATATCTAATATTTGATATTACGTTTTAAATATAAAGAGAAATATTATATTTTCAACTCGCAAATTAATTTGAAAATTTTCGTGATGATGTCGTTTTTTTCAATATTCTAAGTTTCTTATAAAAATATATTTTGAATGTACGCTATTTTCAGCAACTGACTTATGAGACTTTTACTGAAAAATCACTTATTTATGAAAAAAAATTATTATTCAAAAATGACTAATTTATGAATAAAAAAAACTAGCTATAAATCATAGCACCGAAATCCTAAAATCTAGTAGGGCGAATAAAATTTCAAGAGACCTATTATCTTAATATTGTCAAAAATGGAGTTCCGTGAAGAGGAAAGTGGTCAATATGAACCGGCCGAATCATAAATCTTCAAAATCTCCCTATTCTAACCTAAGGTTCAGCAAAACTGGTCATATCCTAGTTACCTCTGTCATAACCATATTACTTTCCCTCGTCTTTTTTACAGCCCATTTTGCCCATTAGTATTTTTTCACTTTGTTTTATTTGTTAAATTAAAACTTTTAAATTACACCTCCATACAAAGTTGTCAACTCGCTACCTACAACACCTGCGTCGCAGAACTCCATCGAGTAGGTTCAGTGTATCAATGGTTCGCGTAGTGAGCTAAACGCTCACACATGAGACCCATAGTGGAGCTGAAGGATTTCGATGCATTGTTTGTGGTGTGAACTCGTCATTTTTGAATGACTTATGAGTATGTAAATTAAAAATATTTGAAAATTGCAAATGAGTTCCGTAATTCGTTTAAAAATTTAAATATTGTAAAATACCCACGAGAGAAACCATATAATCTTCTTAGCTAAAATTCAATAAAGGATCAGTTCGCTCTAATATCAAAATTAGCAATACACAATTGAAACTAGTGAACAAAGATTTGATATATAGTACGTGAATAAAACGGAGAGAACACATGCGGTTGCAACATTCTCTCAATGAAATAAGGCTGTTAGGGCCGGAAGCATATTATAATAATAATATGCGCACCCCGGACACCTTTGTTGCTCACCACTAACACCTATAGGTCTTATATATACGAGGACTAGCTGGGTGTGTAGTGCTGTAATAGCTCGAACAGCTGTGGTCGGGATTGCCGGGCAAATATTGTCGAGCTGCGTAATGCGTGTAGTGTATTTACGTGTATTATGTGTGTATATATGTGGGTGTGTGTACAGTGAATTAAAAAAAAAGAAGAAGTGGTAACGCGATTGTTGGTAAATAATAAGTTGCTGTATAATAAACTGGAAACGTAGAAATAAATATAAAATTCACAATAGTATAATAAAAATAAAGTATAATTCACGGTAGCTATTTGAGCTGCGTGAGTATACTGTAGGGGGTAGCCCTTCTGGCTCAACAGAATAATATTAATATAAAACAATCCGTGCAAATTAATCTGCGGTCCTTATGACCAAACTAATATAATATTTTGCAAATTTGCAGTAGCAAATATAAATGTCAAAATACTATGTGTCCTTCTGGCACATCAGAATAATACAAAATATAAAGCCCTTATAGCGCATTGGAATTTAACAATAAATAATAATATAAGTTCTGTACGGCACTCGTGGCACGATATAATATATAATAATAAGTATAACGAATATAATAATAATAATATAAAATAAATAACTCACAGTTTTTCGGTGCACTGCTGGCCAGCCGCTGCCTAGCTATATAATTTTACATTAAAAAACAAAGAATGATGTTTACACATAAATATAATAACATCGGTGATTGGCACCGCGAAATTCACAATAATAATAATATAGCGTCGCGCCGGCGATTTAATATAATACTTCAATTCGTAGCAAAGTTATTAGGCCCTTTGTCACTAATATAACATTGTAAACCTGAACCTCAAACTTTTTTTCAGCATTTAGAATAGGTGTATCTGAGGATTTTTCATCATACATTTTTTTCTTACACCGACTTCTGACTTCGGGAAACTTTATTTCAATTAAAACATCTACATCACATTCTTCAAATTTACTATTCACTAGTTCAATAAAATGATCAGTTCTTTTTTTTACATTTTGCATATTTCTTTGTAATTTTTTCAATTGTACTAAAGAACCATCAACCAATTCTTGCGACATAATCAAATCCATACCTTTTGTTTGTTGTTTGTAAATACCTGGAGAGAGGACCAACAATCTCAAAAATATGCACATAAATAAATGCTGTTAATATAGTTTGATATTCTAAAAATGATCCTTTCAGAATTTTAGCTTTTACACGAACTTCCGGCGTAAATGAATCTAATGTTTGTATAGTGTCTAAAGCTAAAATCATTTATACGTACAAATGTCCTTGATCTACAAAAATATGATGCAAAGCTTTCTCTTTAGACCACCAACGAGTGTTTCCAATAGTCACAAGTCTTCTTAAATCTTTCTCACCAATTGTTTTTTTCCATACATTCATTCTCTTGAATGATTCTTTAAAAAAACTGCAACATCATTCAATAACACAAATAAAGAAGCAGCTTGTAATGGTGATTTTGTTGCTTCAATAATATGGCTATAACACCATACATGAATTTGACCTGGTGAAGATTTTGAAAGCCAGGACGAAAAGCCATTAAAACGCCCTTGTATGTTGGCTGTTCCATCTGTGGCGTTTCCAATGCAGTTTCTTACATCAAGTCCATTGCTGTTAAGTACATCTTGGAGCATTTCATAGAAACTTTTTCCTGTTGATTCTTTCATTGTTATAATGGAAATTAGTTTTTCATTTACTCCTTTTGAATTCACATATCTTATTATTACAGAACACTGATCTTGAACAGATACATCCTGTGTAGTATCCAGTTGTACAGAAAACATTTTAGCTTCTTGTATTTGAGAAGAAATTGACCTTTTCATAAGAACACTAATAGCATCAATAATCAAATTAACCGTTGTTTTTGAAATGAACGTCAAAGATGAGCCTCTTCCTTTTACTTTTGTAGATTTATGCCTTGCAGCTTTTTCTTGAGCGCTTTTGGTTATTTTATCAACATGCTCGTTTAATGTCACATCATATTTTTTTAAGAGAAGTTGAATTTCTAAAAAGTTTCCATTATTTTTTAAATTACATACCATTTTCTCTCTCAGTCTGTGTAGGTTCGATATACAGGTTGTGTGTTGGATAATTATATGCACCCCCTCAAATGAAATCTTGTATCTAAATGTGATATTTATTAACTGTTCCGTTACTAATAATATTAAACTTTAAGCGTTATATTACGTAATATGTGTTGTCGTGTTGATAATTTCTAAAATATCATGAAAACATGCTATACATTGAGTGTGTAGTATACTATAAAACATATTACTCCTCATCACACCTTTTAGAGAATGAGTGATATGCTCAGTTTCTTAACACTTTAGTATGAAATTTAAATCACATTACCACATTATAATAATAATAATAATAATATTAGGATAACATTTTAATCGTTTCTCAAATATCCGTCATAAAGCTATTATTACTTTCCAGTTTCCACACAGTTAATTATATCTAATTTCCGATAGGGTGTGAGCAATTACCTACATTGAAAGATATTTTAAATAAAATATTTTATTCTTTTAAATAAAACATAATATTTTTCGGTGAAATGTTTCTGAAAAACAGAAAAAAACTTCAAGTGCGAGATCCGTCACCGTCAATCGATTGCACGACGTATGTGTTGGATTTCGATGAACGTAAGTTTTTAAATGTGGGTATCGTCGCCAGTTCTGAATTCAACCTCGTGGTAGGGTGGTATAATGGAGAGGGTTACGGCATTATGATTCGTCTACTAACATCTGAGCGGTATATAGATATTAGATATGAACTCTTAAATCGAATATACTCGATAATGGAGAAAATATTATCCATAATACCCGAGTCACACCCCTCACCCTCAATACCCCCCCCTTTGAAACGGTCTCGTGGAATTAGTGATCTCATCTCAATAGGAGATTCAACGTATGAAGTGGATCCTATATTACCTATCTCGATAATGTTAATGACAGACATCGATAATGGAGCGAATGGAAATGGTGTGGTAAAAGCACGAACCCTCGTTAGAAAAAAACGTAGTAAGGGTCGTGACGTGATCTCTATCGAGTCTAGAACACACCCCGAGTGCTGTGTATTACTGAATCGTGAAGATTTACTGAGCCTTCAAAAGTTGGAGTATTGTATACGTGACTCCGTCACACGTAAAACTTTGATTACTCTACCGGCGATCGTAATGCAGGCAAGCTGTATGGTTATTTATCTGAAAACAACTTATGGGCGACACCCGAGAATGTAGGAGGAGACCAAGTCCGCATGTATCGAGAATATTTATGAGGACTTCATACATTCAATCACTTGGGGGTGAAGGATGTACTGATCCGGGGTATGCCAATGAGATAAAGACGCTGTCGGCAGGCGCATTAGCACACCTATGGTATGGACAGGACGTGTGTGGGCGATATGGTATGGGTGATGGTGAGCGGACAGCACCGCCGTCGACGTCTACATCATTACATCAATATGTGATAGTGGTATGATATATTATGCATTTATAGTAATATAATATATATTCAAAAATAACTATTTATGGAATAATATTTATATTTTATTTATTTATTTAATTATTTCCCTTAGATCCCTGAGCCACTCGCAACAGAAATGATCGAAAATGATATAAAATAAATATTATAAAATCATATTCATCGCCTGCAGCTCCATCATCTCCAAAGATTGGAGAACCAGGGTGTTCTAACATGACATCACCACAGAGACCTATGTCGCCCTCATCATTCCTAGCAGGCTACGATTTCTATTAACTTCTATTAACATGAAGATAAAAAAATTTTTAAAGCTTTAAATTGTAAATAAAATATATATGTATATATATTCAAATAAGAACGTTATTTATCAAGTCCTATTCAGTACCCTTACCGTATGAGTCCTTCGAAAATGTTGATAGAAACTACTTAGCAAAAAATATAAAATAATATACACTCATTAAGTAAATATGTTAATAATATTATTGCTCAAACAACCTGGCTAATAACAAATATTAGGAACATGGCAACCTGTGCATTATTATTATATAATATATAAGTAAATAACAATTCAATTCAATTATTTAGCTAGTCGTTAAATAGAAATGGACATAAACAAATCCTGTTACATTACAGTAAATTTCAAAAAAAAAAAAATATTTATTTAAAAATACTAAATGTCGGGTTAATTATAATAATAGGTATATTGCTAACAATAATACGGTTTATACATTTTGAAGATAATACCTAATCGTAAATCGCAACGGATTCTGGTAAGTCACAACTGAAAATGTATTTCAAAAGTCTGTAAGACAAACTTCCAGGCCCGTAGCAGTTGCACAAACAATCAGGGGCGGACTGGCAGGGCGGGTAAGTGGCCTTACCCACCCAGGCCCTCTAGACATTTTATGTTTGGGCCTCGAGCTATATTATTTGTTATGTTTAATAATTTTTCAATTCCACACAGTAATCATTCCCACGAAAACGAAGACTACAATAGTACAATATTACAATAGATACTATATTTACAAAAATTAAGTAACTGGAACAATCAGAATGCAGCTGCGAAGGCTATGAAAGTTATTTTAGATTCATTTTTGGAATATGTGTAATTTATTAATTTTTTAAACCAATAATAGTAATTAGTATTAAAAATAGTGTTTAAATTAAAAACAATACATTTATTTTTGAAAATTTTTTTTTTATTTGTATTGAAAAAGATTTAAGATTTAAATATTGAAGTAAGTTGTTTTTTTATTATGTGGAACTTGGTTGTGTAAAAAAATTTTTTGTATTCATTTTATTTGTATAATTAAGTTTACAAATTTTAATATTGGAGTAATTGGTTTTATTTTATTATGTTAAATGTAGTTGAGTATAAACCTACAGAATTTTTTTCATTTTGTTGTAGGTAAGTTCCTTAAAAAGTTATTTTATTTAAAATAAACATTGTAAAATGAGTCTCTTGTCTGGTAGTTTTAAAACGTATACCCACCTGGGCCTCAGTCCGCCTCTGGTTTTAATTATTGTCGTATATGTACTTTTCAATCCATATACATCTACCTTTGATTAAGTAACAAAAATACCTTGAATTAACCGGTTTTAGTTTTGTTATCAAAGGTAGATAGAAATGCGAAATATAGTACCTTTGTCCTCAACGATCATAAATTAATCAATTTCAGATCCGACTCAAACGTACAAGGTGACACCCAATATAAGCAACGACGTAATAACTTAAAACCCTTTATTTAAACTACTTAAACGTACACACATAACAAAAACTGTTTTCTTTTCTCCCTCTCTATTTATAGTAAAATAAATTGCCGTCCCGGTTGAACCTCTCCGTTTTTAAATTAGTAAAATACGAGAAAATCTAATATTCAATGTTTTTTTTTTTTTCATAGGGATGGAAAGACGAAGGCTGCAACGAAACTAACGATACTATTCGATTGAAAATCTGACCACATATCTAGCAAACTTAAAATATTATACAGGGTGTTTATCTTGTCGTACTGTACTACGATATATATAAAACTGATAAAAATAACGACCTTCCGCTTCCGAGTCGTCTTACTGTGTTGGTGTAATACACACTCCTACACAACCACGTGACGACGTGTCGACCTAAATAATTTTAACTCTTATAAATCACGCATACGTGTATTACAGTATTCCAACATGATATAATATTATTATATTTTATATTATTATTAACCTAACCACCAGTATACAATATTTCTTTGTATAATATAATATATTATGTTTAATAATTAAATATATTTTCACTTGGGTATATATTATCTTATTTTAATAATTATCATAGCAGAGACTGTTAGCGCTTCAACAGTCATTAAAGGATAATTAAAAGACCTGACATGGACTAGGCATGGATAGGAGGAGGGGAGGGTCAAGGCCGGGCACGTTCATGATAGCTTAGAACTATAGGCGGTGTAATGGGATATGCGGTATATACGGAATTTGCGGAGATACAGAACCTACCAAAACATACTACTCTCGTTAGGCGCCCGTTTTGCCGGAGTAACAAGTATACGAGTACAACATTTACTATACATTTACTATTTCGAATACCCGCAATTAGTATGTAGTAGTTACTATAGATAGACTACCTCACCAATAGTTATAAGTAGTTACTATGTCATGAGACATGACCCACATTCATGATACGTATTTTTATTTTATTGGAAAATTTTAGTTTATATTTTTCTTTTACAAAAAAATACTATTTCGTAATACAATAAATATGTATTGCATAATTTACAAATTTTTGAATTACAGGATGTTGAATACCTGTACATTTGTTAACTCCGTCTTACAAATGCAAATTGTACATCGCAAATTGTAAGCTCAGAAGATCATGTTTAGTTTAGTTAGATAAAAAATTAAAATGAATTGACCCCTTTAATAGTTTGAAGGAAAAATTTTTTATTGTATTTTAATTATAAACAGAGTTTTGGGTATTTTAAGATGTATAAACTAATTTACAATTACACCTTATCCCCGCGAGTACGCCCTTGTCGAAGACTAAGATAATATTTTCTCCTAGCTGTAGCAACAGCTATTTTTCCCATCTGCTTTGACAGTTAATATTAGTCATATCACTTATATTAGGTATAAAAACAAAATAACAATAATTTGAGAAAAACAGTATAAATGTATTATATATATATCACCCATAGAAATGGGATAGTTGTCTTAACTACAAACCATGTTCTCAAGCATTATAATTGAAGTAAACTGCATTTGTTAGTTAAATCAACTGCAATAGAGCATTGATATAAATATAAAATTTCAACTATTTGAAGGTATTGAAATAACTCATTAAAATTGTTATTTTGAGAATTCAGGTTATTCAATTTAACATGTTTTGAGGATTATAATGAATACAATTTAATGAGTTATTCTGAATTATTCTTACTCTGAAAATAAATATCAATGAACGTTGTTGTGACTAGCCATCTAGTTGATTTGATTGCTATGGTTTGAAGTTATTTTTACTATTTTATGTTTATCAATATTATTATTATATTATATTATTTTAATACCTTTATATTTTTCAATCGATATCACAAACCCGACAACAATTAGGTCAAATATAGCCATATAAGTATGAGAATATCACATGTTTATGTGTTGGTATCGAATGTATCGATATTATCAACCGATTGCCATACGGTTGAAAAGTCTAAAAATATATGTTAACATGGATCTGACAAACAAGCCCCCGAAAATATGATCAATAATTATCTACCTATGTTCATTACTCATTATTGAATTACCTGCATCATTTTTTTTTATAATATCTTATAATTTACACGGATAAATTGTTGATATTTTTCTATTTAGACAACAGTGTTTCTACAATCATCATCAAGTTAGGTAGTAGCTCAGTAGGACAGTAGGTTAGGCGTTAGGTTAGGAAACAGAAGGTAAATCCCAAATGATGTTCAAATCCCCTTCACCGATACGAAAATTTTTTGCATTTTAAATGTGTAAAACAAAATTGATTATAACTCCTTAAAATAGTTGAGATAACATTAATGATGTAGTTATACTGATAATTATTAGGAAGTAAATTAGAACTGAAACTCGAGTTGTATTAACTAACCAGATAGTTGAATTAACATATAATGATGTAGTTGTAACGATATTTTTATGAAATTAATTTAAACTACAACTTTAAGTTGTATTAACTAACATAGATAAGTTAAACCAAGTGGTTATTATTAACTACATAGTGTAGTCAAATCAATACTTTTTCATCCTTAATAAGCGAAATCTAACGCTCGAATGTGCACGGAATTGACTTATTTGGTGATCAAAACAACTCCACAGTTTTATGTGTGATATATATATATATATTATTATATATTAAGACTTCATGACTCCATGGAATATACTGTATAGTGCCGTATTATATATTATTATATATAAAAATATAATATTCATCTTAGTCCTATGTCCAGTAAATACATCTATTGCTATTGGTACATATATTACTTAGGTACTTAGGTCTTAGACATCTAGGTATAGACAGGTAGGTTGTCTATAGTGAATTAAACGATAAATAATTAGAAACTATTCAATATTATTGTCGATAGGTGGCTAGGTATACGAGGCACGTACACAGGGGAGGGTTTGGTGTTCAAACACCTCCCGAAATGTTTGGTTTTTGTATGGTTATTTACTCATTCTATTTTAATGTTAATTGTCATATTATACTTTTATAGACAGGTATAATATTACATTGTGTTTCTGAAAAACCGGCGAAGGCAAAATAAAAATGTTCTACTTTTCAATAACTGATTTTAAAAAACACCCCCTAAACTTTTTTCTGCGTACGTCACTGAGGTATAAATTGTATTTATATATTTTAAATATATTATGTATTATATAGTCGTCGAACGACGTTACGTATTATTGATTTTATTCGTTTTAATTGTCCTCGTGAAAAGATTGTTAATTAATATTTAATTTTTAAAACGATTTGCTACTTTTAACTTATAACTAACTAAAAAATATATAATATATTTATTTAAACACTAATGCTGAAGTTCAATAGGTTATATTGGTACGTATATCATTAATTTTAATTAGTTTTAAGGTATAACTTAATAGTTGTTATTTTCAACAAATATATAATTTAGTTATAATGGTTAACGTAACTGCGTAAGCGTAACAGATTAACTCGAACTTCGATTAAGAACCAATGAAATATTAATATTCAAATACAACATTAACAAATAACAAATGTAAACATGAATTTATGAACATATGTTGTAGAAAAATTGTTCACTCAGGTTTAAAGAAGTTTATTTATTCATTATAGACATACCTATACAGGTTACTTTTTTAACTACATAATATTTAGCGGTAAAATAACAATTAATATAATATAGTAGGACACCAGGACATTATTTTGTCATATATAACGATTACAAAAGTACTTATATTAAAACAATAACTAAACATTAGGACAAACCATCATCAAATGAAAGAGGTTCTCATTGGTGACTGGTGAGTAACATATTGCGTTAAAACATTTGCGAGGTTTATTTTGTAAATAATTGGTGCTGTCGCTAAGAATATGGAAAGTTTTTTGAGATCAAGATCGACGTGGCATGATAGTGATTTTCAGAAACACACAATTATGTTAATTTATCACTCACACATAGACACAGCCCATGCCAAATGAATTTGAGAAATTAAGAAATAAAATCGTGTGTAAGGATCTACCTAACAAATTATTAGGAATGATATTGTGAACATTTTCCAACATTCAGAAGAAAATATCTTGCTTGGAATAATAATGTAGTGACATTCGAAAAGGTCGACTGCAAAATCTAGGTATCACAAAAATCTATACCCAAATCATTGAATAATAACTCCTACTTTTTGTTTGGTACAATCATGGACATTTAAGTCGGATTTGTAAAAATTATACGGAACTCGTCTATGATGTTGGTTCATAAGTCAGGGGCGCGCGGGCGTATAGTTACCTAAAACAACTAACGTTATCACCTTAGATGATGACAAACATTTCAACAGCTGTTGACAGGAACTATAATACATTATACCTAAACACTGACATCCGAGCATCCGACATTTGTGAACCAACCAAACTACCAAATGCTATTTTGCATTTAACCGTGGAATTCTACAGATTACAACGCGACGTTGTTTTTAGCTACAAGTCGAGGACGAAGGAGTGTTTTTGGTTATCGGGATAAATGATAACGGTTGATGACACGTAACGAAGAAAGTATAAACGACGTCCGAAATTATCTACAAAAACGAAATAACATTTTTTATATTATCGTTATTGTTATTTCAATGTACAAAAAAAAGGTTTCAAAGTAAATTGTTTAATAAATGTTTATCACCACAAAAATACTCCGCCAAACTTTGTGTAAAAAAAACGCTAAGAAAAAAATAAAATTCTAAAGATTTTGAATAATATCTACTGTTATATTCTCAATACTCATTATGCAACAGTATTTTAAAATTTTTAATTGAAGTCGCTCAGGTTATTTGCCACACTGCTGAGTGCCTGCCCATGGGCAGGAAGAAGAAATTATAGTTTTTTATGTTTTTTTTTTTTTTAATTTTTCATGCATAAATTATAATTTCTTGTCACCAACCATTATTACATACCAGATTTACTAATTATACTTATTATTATAAAAATCGTAAATTGTTATGTATAAAAAAAATGTTTAATGTAATCACCAAGTGCAAATTATGCAGACGCCAGACTCCATCGATTGGCTAAATTAAAAGTACCTTCAATTGTACCAGATATTAATACAGATGAGTGTGCATCATTCGGACTCACTAGTTGTACAGGGAATACATTGAAAATAAGTGCTCTAAATCTTGTGAATTCTGCCATTTATGTACATGGTTTGAAATTTGAAGCTTTTTTTAAATATTTCAAGCAACTCAAAATTATATTATTAATAAAAAGAACAAAAGTAGCAAGTTAAAAAAAACAATTTTTGATATATTAATCATATTATGTAAGACATAGATTAACATGATTTTCTTGTTAGAAAAAGAAAATATAGTTAATGTAGAATTAATTACAATTTACATAATATATCTATATTTAAGATAAAAATATAATCGGTGCGCTTGACATTTATGCACATACCTATTTTTTCATGATACCTTTTATCGCTATGTATCAACTTTGAATCTTGAGAAGTACTTTAATTTTTAAATGATCCTGAATTAAATTATATATTATTTGCATACTTAAGATTTAATAAATATGATATACATATACTTACAATATAAATTTTAACTTTAATAATCTATTATCGGTTGAGAAGAGTATATTGTATAACTTCTATTCATATTTCTTAATTTTATCTAATCCTTAAATTAATCATTATTAAAAATTTATAATTTGAATTACCTACATATTATTTGTATAATCTATAGGTACATAAAAAAATATCACTTTTTTATGTATATAAATATGAATATATTTATTTTCTTAACTTTATATTATATAATTGTTGATTTACTATAATTATTTTGTTTGAAAGACCAAGTTACATTCAAATACATTGTATTTTAATTTAAATTAAGCACCAACAAATTGTACAAAACATAGATGATATTAAGTTAAATAATAATGAAGTCCCTAAGTGGTAGAAAACAGTATTTTTACATTTAAGAATAAATAATTAGTGAATATTTACATAGGTAACTTAGAAAAAATCAAAATTAAAAAAAAAAAAAACCGAATTACAAATGAAATGATAAATTATATGAACATTTAACAACACACATGTAACTATTAATTATATAATTCAAATAAATAAGTAATTGAAATGGATTTTATATTTTCATGATATACTGCATTTATTATTTTCTTGAACAGTATTTCCGTTTGCTTTTTCAATTTCCATTAGTATAGTATGAAATATATCAGCTACACACTAAAATATTAATAAAAAACACAACTCTTTTACATATAAGTTTTTATATTAACATTTTTCACTTATTTTATATTGCCTACAAATATGATGAATATACCTAGATAGATAAAAAGGAATTGACCTTTGGGTCTTGATATAATTGATTGAATCGAGTGGGGGACAGAGCTCACTAGTTTTAAAACAGTGATATATATTTTGTTATGTATTTACAGTATATTTCCTTAAAATATTGAATGAGGGAGAAATTTAATGGAAAATAGTAGATAAATAAATTAATAAAAGAATAAAGGAAATTAACTACTAACTTTTTTTGATGTTACCTCATTCTGCTTGGCTGAAGCTTCAAGAAATACGGCTTTCCAAGAATCTGCTAATTTCCGTCCTTCCTCTTGTGTAACAACACGGTTCATATGCAAGTCTTTTTTATTGCCTACCAATACTACAGGAACACTATGGGAAAAAAAAGATAAATAATAAACCCAAAGTTTTAATGATTATTCATAAATGATAGCTAGCTCCTAGCTATAAAACAACTTACTGTACTTTACCAGTCATATCTAATAATTTATCATAAATTATCTGAATGATTTCAAAAGATTTTGGTGATGTAATACTATAGACTAAAACATATCCATGAATGTCCATTGAATATTGTGTAGGTAATATTGAGTACTCGTCTTGTCCAGCTGTATCGACTAATTTCAGGTCATATTCTTGATTGTTAACTTTGGTTGTTTTCATAAAAGCTATGGAAATCAATTAAATAGTATACAATTATTTACTAATTGATACAATTCAAAGCATTATATTTTCAAATCATTATTTACATCATATCACTAATTCATTTTAGAATTTTAGAATATATACAATATAATATACACTTACTGTTTTCAATTGTTGGATCATAGGAGTCGACAAACTGTCCCTCAACAAACTGTATACTCAATGACGATTTACCTAAAAAAAAAATAGTCAATTTAAAAATAGTTTTATTTCATTTGGTATTCAGTATATAAGTTGTATTATGTTTTGTCTACATACCGACTGATCGATAGCCCATAATAGCAATTTTTCTCTGTTTCGACGGCATTTTTATTAGTAAGGGATCACTTCATTGAAAATCTTATAACAGATTAAACTGTAATGTTTTATTAATTCACCAACTGTTAACTATTAATTAATAGTTTATTACCTCAATTCAAAACAATAATAAATTATACTAATACAATCACACAGAATACGTCTTGTTCGACTTTATGATAATAATATTCAACATTGATAATAGAAATATAGAATATAAGTAGGTAATTACGTTTTATTTTTATTTTTTTTAGCTTTGGTTTCTGTCACGTCCGTGGTTTCTGTATTCTATTTATCAGTAAATGTTTTAGGTTATGTTTGTGTTCAAAAATATTCACTATTCAGCCTTGATTTTGATAATCTGAGAATAATAGATTTTATAAATTATTAAATTATCATTTATAATAATAATTATATTGAATAGTTATTCTCAGCATGCATACTTGGTGAACAAATGTTATTAATATTATATCTATATTATATTAATAAAATAATATACCTACTTATTATCTTTATGGATATTTTAGCCTGTAATCATATAGAATATAGACTATAGCCTAATGCCTATAGACTATAGTTGTACCTGTAGTGCACTGTATGATTGTAGCCTGTAGGAGGTTATGTCTTATGCTTATAAGTTATAAACACTGTTGATTACTTGTTAAACTTTGTTCAGTACTAAAATCGTTCTGTAGTAAACTGGTCAATATAATATTTTATTATCTATTGAAGTGGATACCTATTAGTTACGTCTAGTATCATTGATTATAGAATATTCTATATATCTATTATCTATATATCTATTCTATAATCAATGCTAGTATTATCACGTAGATAGCTTAGCTACTTACCTATTTTTTATGCCTACGTCTTGTGATTATTAATAGCAGAGACGGATTTACACAATTGCCGCCCCTAGACAAATTTTTTTTGCCGCCCCATTACGACTTAGTAAAAAAACAAAATAACGAAATATGTAATCTATGGTTAGTATTTAGATAATAGATAATATACGTTCCGGCAGTCGTTCGATTATTTACTTGGATGTTTAGTGTTATGTATTAGTATTATAAAATAATGAAGAAATTATATTAACAAGAATATAATGTTATACAAATATTAAACATTTTCATTTTCCATCCTTCAAAGTAATCACCGTACATAAGAAAATCAAAAAAAAACATAGAGTATACTTTCAATAAAATATTGGCCTAAAATTGCCGCCCCTAAAAATTTGCCGCCCTAGGCAACTGCCTACTTTGCCTGACGCCAAATCTGCCACTGATTAATAGGTACCTAGTAACTATTTAAAATAAAATAAAATAATTCTGAGCTTACAATCGATTATAGTTACTAGCCAAACATCATGATGCAGACAAGTGTCAGATACCCACTTTATATTATTTTAAGATAATCTTTATTACACCATTATTGATTAAAATATATATAATATTAAAGTTTGTTAAAATATATTTTGTACAATTATACTTAAAATAATATACATTATTCTATATGTACCTATATATTTGCTTATAATTAAAATATAATTTTTTTTTTACGTATAATACATCTAAAATTATAAAATATCTTAGTATGTATTTTATGCATTACTTATTAGTAACAGCTTTATACATAGGTAATGTGTGTTAGATACGATACTCACATCATGCATGATATATGGTAGGATATTAACGGATGAGATAAATTATTGGTGGTTGATGATTACCAGGAAGTATACTGAAGTCATATAACAGTTGACTGCTCAGATTTTGAAAGGGAAATGTTATGAATTTTTAATTATTCTAGGACCATGTTATATAGTGGTAAATATGTATGCTTTCATTGCTTTATCATATATTTTAAATGACAAAAATAAGCAAAAGGGTGGCGGATATTACAGTGCTATGACAACATTGATCTATGTATTTCCATCAAAGGTCTTCATAAGTGCAGGTTTTTCCCTTCAATTCTCCCAATGGTCATACCATTTACAATTAATTTCAGCAAGCATGTTTGATTTTGATACCAATTTTCTAAATGTCATACTCATGGAGGGGGGATTTAACTGACTGAAGCCCCCTCCCCCACAGTTGCTCGTATTATTATTATTTTTTTGTTTTATATCTATCAAGTCTCAAGCTTAAACTTTCAACTGTAAAGTCTGGTGTATATGTTCGTTCTTTCTGCTAGGTTACTACAAGTGGTTGAATGCAAAGAATGCGTGCGGCTGCCGGCTACACAGCGGTGCCTCAAGACTACAAAATTTGATCCCATATATTATATCTTATTACCTACATCATCAAAAAAAAAAAAAATTATTATACCCTCAACATATTTTATAAATACCACAAAAACGGCGTTATTGAAAATATATAATATAGTAATAATGTGTTTTTAACTAGTATTTAACTAAATACCTAATATCCTTAGAAATACTACCTATAAAAAAACTAAAATCCAAAAAAGCTAAAACTTATTGGATAAATTAACTCTTCGTATAATTGTATAAGCTATAAGTTATTATTAGATTCACTGTTTCACGTCGGACGCATAAACCTATGACAAATTCACAAATTATATAAACACCGTTAATGATTTTACATTATTTTATTTATTTATTCTCCGATGTCTAGGTAATCGAAGAGAAAAAGAAGGACAGTCGTTAATAGAATAATCGGACGAGTTAGAAACTAATGTATTATTCTAATTCTAAATTATCAAATCTTTCTTTCTTCGAGGTACTCCGAGGTAAAATATTTACGGTCACTTGAAAAAGTAAGGTAACATTTCATTTTTTAAATTATAATATTATGTAAACTTATATGGTGAATAACTTATGTATACTTATACGGTCCCTATCACCTCTCTGCAGCTGTACAGTAATCGGTATACCATATACCGCATACCTCATTATTGTTTAAGTAATTTAAAGGTGGGTTTCCACTATACGCGTGTGTGCCGAGTGTACGTAAAATGTTCATAGCAAAGAATTTGCGTGAATGGGTGAATGTGTGTAGTGGAAACCCACCTTGATTCGGGTTACTGCTATTATCACGTTCGCTCAAATCCTTTGCTGTGATTGGTTGGTTAGATTATGTTACCACATACCTATAGTTTATATAGTTATTAACCACGTTACCGCGTATTGTTGGACAAACATGCACAATGTGGGTACCTAAATATTGTGTTAATTTTAAATTAAATTATACAAATCATTCTTAGGATGGGATCGGATGCGAGATGAACCATATACAAACTGTGTGAAAAATATGAACGAGGTGTCAAACTGAAAATCCAATACTGTAAGATTTAATACCGTGTTTGAACAACACATACCGTCATATTAAAATAAATATTACAAAATATTATGTTAATACAGATAATTAATTAATTAATCAGCTACACTGGAACACTGTCTTCATTTATGACAATTTCGTTACCAACTTTGGTTACCTGCAACCTGTTTTGTAAAGGTAGGTTTCCAATAAACGCGTACGTCATGTACAATGTATAAGTATAATACGTAAAATGCTAAGCGATGTCCAACAACACGGTAACGTGGTTAATCATGTGGTAACCTCACCAACCAATCAGATAAAAGGATTTCCACGTACGTGTGTATTGAAAATCCGACTTTTTCCTCGTATCGGTGATACACAACGAAATTATTAACTAAACGCTAAAGTATAAAAGTACTTAACAGTCAATTCACGGAAAACTGAGACTTCACCAGTCGTCACTATCTTAATGTTTCGAACATTTTTTTGTATGATTACAATTTATTTTGCCCTCCAAAATCTATAGCGCCATCCTCGCATGTGTATGTGTAATCTATAATAATATGACAATTGACAGTTTTTTGTTTTTACGATGGATTTTCAAAGAGAACTTCAGAAGCAATTACTTAGAGAATTACTAGACGAATTGGAAAATAATGTATTATTTGAAATTGTCAGATCCATTATTGAATGAGGCAGAATAACTGTGGAGAACAGAGGAGGTAAGGATACAAATTAAAATTATAATATGTAATGTAGAGATGTTACGAACCATAATATTTAAGGTCGAACCGAACTTTTCTTTAAATTAACGAACTCGAACAGATCCGAACCTACACACTTTTAATTGAACCCGAACCGAACCGAACTCTTCAAATATTTTATCGAACTCGAACCGAACATTAAAAGTTAAATTGGATATTATTTTATTTAATATTTATTTATTTATTTATCATTTAGCCACCATACTTCAAAATTATTGAATAAAGATTTTACTACTATTTACTTAAATACTTTAAATACTTTAATAGTTAATAATTATTATGCATGAGATTTTTAATTTTTAATTATTAATATGATGATAACTGGTGAGAAAAAGCGAAAAACATCAATATTCAAAACAAGCAAACATTAAACAACTAATGTTAATATATTAATTATTAATCATTTAATAATAATTTATAATTTTAGCCGTTACTCCATCGACTTTTATTTTTATTTCTCTGGTTCGATTATTGAAGGGAACTATTAGATATTTGGTTCGGTTCGATTATTTTGAATTTCCAGTTCAGTTTTCGAACCGAACCGAACACTCATAGTTGGGTTCGGTTCGGTTCGAAAATCGAACAGTTCGTAACATCTCTAATGTAATGTTGTATCATTGATCATAAGTTTTTGTTATTGGAAATTAAAAAAAAAGTTAAGCGATAATCTACAGTAATTTTTATGAATTTCTTAAGTTAGAATTTTGACAAAATTCATATAAAAATCACGATAATTGTTAATAAAAAAAGTCTAGAAAGTCAAATTAATTATTTATGAGCATTTGAAGTTACATTTTTTTTGACATTGGAAAACCTGTAAATTAACGAATTCTCATCGAATTATTTTTTTATAATTCAAAAACAAATAACTAGATATTTAAAATGTTCACCAAATTTGTTGTTAGAATAATAAAGTGACGCTCGCGGCTAGCAGTACCATATCATTGTATCACCGCCGCGCAGTCTTAAGCCAACCGCTTTAATGTTTAGGTTAATCTTATTTAAAATAGGGTGTTATAATACGCCAATATGGATATTTAGCAAAATTTTCAAGTATTTATAGTTATTTATTAATGTGTTAAAAACAAAATTAATTTTGTCAAAAGCTAGTTTTCCGTAAAAATTCCTGCAGTTTATCTTTAATTCCCGGTTTTTTCAGTGAGGTACTTATATGGAAAAGTACTGGGAATTATTACTTTTGAGTTTTGACGTCTCAAAGATTATATACTTATTTTATCCATCTATTATTACATAGATTCGATTTTCTTCATGAAATCGCTCTAAAAGTTGAAAATAAAAGCAATTTTAATGCTCTAAAAGGTGACGACAGTTAAAACAATAATAAAACAGAATTTTCTGTACCATTGAATATTTCCATATTTGCATTCACTTAGAATTTTAAATGAGAACAACGTTAGCATATAATTTATGTACATTCAAATAAAGCACATATTAAATAGGTTTACACATATATAATAAATAATTAAAAATTATATAATATTAAAAATATATGATAAAAACTCAAAATACTGATCATCGAGGCCGCAACTTGGGAGGGGGGCCCAGGACCCCCCTCTCCACGAAATTTTTAAAAGTAAAAACATTTTAGTGGTTATAGGTAATTAGGAGTGTTCAGTAACTAATATTCTAATATCTATATTTAAAAATGTTTGACCCACCCCGAAATTTTTTTCAGTTACAGCCTTGCTTGACCATAATTTATCAATCGATGTACTTAAAGAATTGAGATAATTTGATCATTGATCACATCGTGCAACGAAGTTTCGTCGGTTGAGTTTAAAATTGACGCGCATCCGGATTGCATTGCGACGCCACGCTATTGTCAATTTTACAGCTATTTAGCAGGTACTTATTTATATAATTATAATGTTTTATGTAGTGGTTTTATAAATAACGATTAAATTATTTAACGAATTCTTATACCGGAAAATAATCATTTCAGTGTGCTTATAAGTTATGAGCTATATTTTTTTGTTGTGCGTACCCACTACTCCTGTATACAAGTTTAGAATCATCTATATATATCTTTATGAACTCCTAAATACATACAGGATACTATATTCTTTATAAATTATCATAAATTCATAATAGTATTTCTTCATGTAGTCAGTATACTGTAATATCGTATATTGTATTTCATTATAAAAATCATTTGTCTTTCACTCTCGGTGTAACTCATAAATACCTATATAATTTTTGCATCTGGTTGACGTTATATTATTGACACCTCACATCCTTATCTGTCCATCATAAAAATTAGATATTATATAATTATGACATATTATTAGTACTCACTGGGATACATACTTAGGGTACCACTGAACCTTTTATAGGTACACTTTTACCCATAATTGTGTTACATAAATACATAATAGAAATTGATTTCTTCACCCGCAGTATATACATGATGTATACTATAACCAAATTTAATGCAAAAGTCTATTTCCATATTATTTAAGTATTATAGTGATGAGCAAGATGCACTCAACTGTTCAAGTCGTAAAGATTCGTTCAGTCGTACCCAGCACCTATATTTTTCTACTATAACAAGTTCATGTAATTACATATTAAAACAATAGTCAATTTTACTAAGAATCTTACTATAAATATATATATATATACTAATATACTTTATCTATACGGTTTTGCTAATATTTCATAATATCATCATCCCTGTAAGTTTTAGTGCGTGTTTCGAGTTTAATAGGAAGGTACCAAAAAATACGTATATTACCTATATAATATTATGCATTGTTCGACTAATTTTTCAAAACCTACCTAACCCAACGAACCCTGCAGGTTTGCATATGACATTTGTCGTGATTTATATTTATATAGAACTATATTATATAAGATATAAAACAATATTTATATTATATTATATTATCTTATACCTGCACACAGTTTTGCATAGGTACTGTAGAGGAATACTCTGCTGCAGGACACGGACGACGGGATGAATTTAATATTATATATATAGTGGGAGTGACCGATGGGAGTGTCTGCGAACGTCCGTTGGTGGGAGACTCCGAAACGCTCTCGCCTCTCGTCGGCGGGCGCGTCGGGCTACACGTCGTCGCGCGACCGTCCGTGGACCGTTCGTCCTCGCAGGAGCAGCGGTAGTAGTAGTAGTAGTTGGCTCACATCCGCGGTCCGGACGCGCACGATGCGATCGAAACACATCAAAGTCGGGCGCGCTATCACCCCGCGGTAGAAAAAAAAAAACCAATCGAAATAACTACACTGCAAATCCGACATCTACGGGACAACTGCATAATAATTATAATTATATTATTAAATATATTTTCGTTAGCCCAAGACGGCTTGGCCGGTTTTAAATAATATCATAATATTGTGACAGTTAAAAAAACCGTCGCGAGTTTTACCGCCACCGCCGCCGAGATATGCGCCTGGTGCGGATGACGTCGGACCACAGCAAGAAGAGGCGCCGCGGCCCGTCTTCGGCGGACCAGCACGGCGCGGCCACAGCCTCGTCATCGTCGTCGTCGTCCTCGCCACCGTCCGAAGACCTGTGGTGGACCGAGGCCGCCGTCAACGAGGTAACCGCCGAGCACCCGGGCGAGCTGGTCCGCACCGGGTGCCCGTACATGCTGTGCAGTGCCCTGCCTACGCACTGGCGGTCAAATAAGACGCTGCCCGGTGCATTCAAGGTGGTCATACTGTCCGAGGTACCGGATGGCACAGCCGTCACGCTCAAGGCCGGCAACGACGAGAACTGTTCGGCCGAGCTGCGCAACTGTTCCGCCCTGGTCAAGAACCAAATTGCCAAGTTCAACGATTTGAGGTTCGTCGGACGCAGCGGACGAGGTAAAGCAAGCATATTTTAAGCATAATAAACATATTGATTTATTAAATTATTATATTCACGAAGCATAATAATTCTGTAGTTATGATGCAAGGGACATACTGAAAAACTTCATTGAGACAATCAATTGGCCTTTGTACTCAACGATAAGTGTATTGGGGGGGGGGGGGTGAAATCCTTCCTAAGTGATGAAAAATTAATTTTTCAGTCAATTTACTACTATTAAAATATTATACAGCAGTATTGCAGTAATATAGGTTGTTTATATACAAGTAGATATATGATCCAATAATATATTATACAATATTACATCATGTTAAATTATTTAACGGCTCTGGTTTTTATCTTTAAAGCCGGTCTTCTTACTTGTATCAAACTTTATTTAAATAAGAAAAAGCTAAATTAAGTCAAATAAAAGTTATAAAATTACGTATACATTGGTTTTTTTTTTGTTTGTTTCTACTGTCTACCAGTAAATTTTGGAGCAAACATTTTATGTTTATTTTCAATCTCGAGAGTTTTTATTTATTTTTTTGTAAAAAATTTGATCTACAAAAAAAATAGTTAGTATAGTTGGTAGTAATTTACGAAGAAAAGTAGAAAATTCCCAGTAAACTACCTAGTACCTTTCATAGTAATTGAATACCGACAATTTTAGTTGTAAATTGTAATTATAAATACGTTAATAGTTTCAAGTACAAACTTGAAACTATTTAAAATTGCGTATTTTGTTGTTTTATATACACAATAGAATTGTTTATGTATTTAGACAACAATTTTTATTTGATCAATACATTTTTTTTTAAATTAACTCAAGAAAAATATATTTAACATATTTTTAACATATATTTACAGCATTCTGTAGTATGCTAGTATAGGCTATAATAAGATATTAATTATAATATATCATATTGTGATGTCTTTGGCAAAAAAAATTCAACCTACCAAGTTGTACGAATAAATGTAGCTTCCTAACTTAAAGCCTGTAACCATACAACAGAGCGAGTCTGCTAATTTAACAAAATATATATTTTGGTATAGAGGCATTTAATTTTCAGTTCCTTCTGTCTCTGCATATGGGTCAAATATTCGGAAGTCTCTTGATATTGTCTTTTATACGTAAATAGTTTTTTTTGTAAGCAAATTTTTCCATATTCGCATGGTGAAGTCTTTGCGTTTGTTTGAATTTATTATGTTTGTTTTCGGACTTTTCGAGTTCCTATTCTATAGTTTTTTTTTTTTTTAAGGAAACTTTTTTAACAATATTAGTTTCGACAATTGTTTAGTTTATTATACAGATACGGATTCTATACGGTGATTAATAGACTATCCTTATATAAGCTCTTTTTTCTTCAAACCATATTACCTATAGGTAACTATCACGCGTAGGAGTAGATTCTTATAATATATAATATTTGATCATACTAAATTTGTCCTACTGTATTTGATTATAATTAAGCATGGAGCAGCCCCTATTTTTGTGTGTAATATGAATTAAAAGAAAGTGGTTTCCCCGTCACAAACTTGATTAATTGATATTTATTGAAAAAACTTATAGAATCACTTTATATTATTATACGTTTGACGGATTAAAATAAACATATTATACTGTCATTGTGATGACTGATTATAAATTGTACTTGATTGTATTTGATTTTGACGCTTGTTTTTAGTGTATGTTCTACATTAGTTGTATTTGAGATGTGTGTCAAACATTTCAGCAGGTAAATAGGCAAAATTGTAAATTTGTTCAACTTAAGCATGGCAAATAGGCACTGAAAAAAATACAAATTATACGGATACTTAAATACTAATTTACAACTAACATAAAATAGAATTTTTAGAATGCAACCTTTAGGTTAATTTTAAGTTGAGACATGGAATTTTCTTGTTATAGATTAATTTTTATGAGAATTTCATGTTTACCTAGTGATGTGGTGTAACTATAAATATTAAATAACATACCTATTACTTTTAGGTACTTAAAATATAGATACTTTCAAAAGGTATTTAAAGTACTACGTTAAAGACTCAAAGTACTTTTTATTTAAATATTTAAAATTTGTATCTGAGTACTTAAAAAGTATTTAAATAATTGAATACTTTTATTCAAGTTGGTACTTTACAAGACTAGTGTTATTGTGTTAGAAATATAGGTTCACTGAAAATGTTATAATTCTAGTATAGTGCTATTTGAGAACTGAAAATCAAATTAATAATTTTTTAAAATTCAAATATGTACCCAATTCAACAAAAGGTGTATATTTACTATACCAAATTTTCCACGAACTCTATCACTAAAAATGTAACTAAATACCTTCATATTGAACAACAGCTGTTGATAAGACAAATTTTGTGAGGAATTGGAAACATTAAGCATCACGTGTAAGTTCACAATTTTCGTGCAAGTGTTAGTGTAAATTATAGATTTCTATTTTTAAAATGTGATAGATTTTCGAACAATTTCTGTAAACATAATACTTATCTCGTAAAAGTATTTATATATTATGGATTTTCTCCATAACCTGAACACATTGTTTGAACTCTTATTCTTTATCGGTAATTACTTAATCTTATATAACATAATAAAACGATAATAATTGTTTATATACCTTATGAAAAATTTATTTGTCATATAAGTTAGTAAAAAAAAAAAAAAAAAAAAATAGAATAATAATTAATAACAAAATAATACTTTTAAATCCCTGCCATATTGGTAAAATAGTTAATGCAGAAGGTACATATAATATCTAGGTATATATATATAGTATCTATAGATACTATTTACCAATATATTATGCTGAAGTGCAGTGCAGTGCATATTGTCTTTTTTGAACTTGCTTGGGACATATTATTTGTGTGGTTTTCGAGATATCAGTTCGGATGTCTCGTTCTATTTCTACATACCTACATAATATTATATATTATAATGCTGCAGGTAATTAAACTGTGGCCTGAAACTTCTAACCTGATGCCGTTTAACGTCTTTTGAAGGACCAAGACAAAGGACAAAGAGTCTTTGTTGTTGTGCTTTTTCACCGACACATCACTGTGTGCAAGCGTTTTCAGGTGGCGGGGAGATGTTATTTTATTTTTTATTTTAAAACTATAATATAGGTACGTTATGATTCTTTTATTTTCTATCAGAAGATGCAAAAACAAAAAAATCAATTTGCAATAACTGTCACCCTAAATCTCTTTTACTATCATTTATGTACAATTACTCGGTCACATTTCGACACTATATTATAATATTAATTTACGCCGCTCTTTGATGGCTGCACTCATCTTCCTTTGCCGGACACGTGCAATTACTTTGACGACAGTAACTGCTGAGGGGGAAAGGTGGAAAAAAACTCGCCCATTGATGTATTGCGCGTTTGACAGGATTTTGTGGTTGCAATCTGCGCAGGCCCATCGCGATTTATACCGCACATGTATTATATTATATATGTATATACAACAGTAATAACTAATAACCAGCTATAAAATATATTATACTGTTATATTATTGACGTTTCTACAAAACACATGCATATAAAATTAAATTTAAAAAAAAGAGTTAATGATTATATCCTCCTTAATAGTTAATAGGTACCTATACCTAATTAGTGGACGCCAGCTTACAGTATTTACCTATACTGCTACGAATTACGATTATAATATTCTATATGCAACACTCTGTAACGACTGTAACATAATATAGACATTGCATATAAATATATATTATAAATATGTATATATATACAAATGTATGTATATGAAAACAAAAGCTGGTGTTGAAGTTAAACGCGTATTCAATTATTTGATGTTCAAAGCAATACTTACTTCGTATGTGGGTATGTAGTAAGTATTATATACGTGTATAATAGTCCTGCAGTTGCAGAATACGTAACACAAATCGTGGCTTGCGCATGAATTCTTATTATACCAATATGATTCATTCATTATCCTTCTCGATCCTGAAATTAATTAATTAAACTGCAAATTACGTGTCCCGGTGAGTAAATCGTCATATTGCGTTGTAAACTGGGCTTTTCTCGTTTTCTACTGCTGTAATGGCACGCGCGTGAATTCGAATATTCGGGATACCTACCTAACTACCTACATACTAGAACTAGCGATATGATACTATGATAGTAGGTAGTTTAATTACTCAAAATGTATGTACTCTAAACGTTTAATGCTATATTTATATTTTAGTTAACTAAAGCGTGTGTGTTTTAATAATACCTACACTGTTTGGATATGATAGTTTTGACGAATTATTTTCGTTTTATTATATTTTTAATTCTAAGAATTAGGTTCTAAGTAAAAACACCGAAAACTATAAGGATGTTGACAATGTTTTATGTTATTAAATACTTAATAGTACAATAAATAGTTATACTGTTTTAGATTTTGGTTAAATCCATATAGTAACACTAGTAACAGACTTTTGTATTATGGTTTTACATTACAACAATATTTTCTTTTATTCATTAAATTTTTAATACCTATATCAAAAACATATATAGAATTCATATTATATAAAATTGATTTCTTATCCAATTGATATATAATGAGAAGGAAATTTTTTTTTGGTTAGTAATTTTCTTGAGCAGAAAAGGTTAGTTTAGAAAAGATAAAAAAAATATTGGAAAGAAACAACCGTGAAAATGTCATTAAGTGTAGTTTTAATAAAGTTCTGATGGTAACTCACAATAGTTTTTGCATGTTATGATTACTTATTTATCACTTATTTCAAAATTAAAGAAATAATAATAAATATAACACTTTTCTATATTTTTTGCCAAAGCAAGGTAGCAAAAAAACCCTTATTGGAGGCTTTATTTTTTGAAACTTTTTTCTGGAAAGAAAACATAAATAAAACAAATTACATTTTATTAATATTTTACAATAAAGTAAACAATGCACAATGCTTGTGACGGTGGTAGGTGATTTATGCCTATTCGGTCTCTGTATCTGGTCCAAGTTTATTCAATCAAAAACTGTTTAAAATAAATACACAGGTAATATAAAGTTTTTATGTATGCTATTGTTGTAATAGAACTAATACAAGATAACTAACATAAAAGTATGTATATATATTATACAGTTGTTACAGTTTTAATAAACAACACAGTTCTAACTAGTACCTATGTAGAATTTAAAAATCTTCATTCTGTTAATTATCTAAAGGCTAACAAATAATAATGTATAATAATCGATGGTGACGCGAAGCGGACTTGATTATTCGTTTTCTGGCGCCGTTTCTAATATATAAATATACTTTTAAATTTTTAATAGTATTGCTCCATTATGAAGAATTGTGTGTGTCATATATGTAAGTTGTATGCTGAATGAGTCATAAATATCACGGCCATATAAAATTCAAAGCTATAAAAAATGAATTATTTGTATTTTTAGTATATATATATATATAGTATATACATATTATATGTATAACATGTTTATTTTATACTATACAATAACCATATTTGTAAATTTATTATGTCGTATTGTAAATACCTAGTCATATTATGAAGATTAGGTTTGAAGTAGGTATACGATTTGGTTATATTTGAAACGCAAAACTCATTTTCTCTTTTTTTAATTTAATTTTTAAAGTTTTCCTTTTATATCTAATATCTTGTCACCTGAACTTAATGATAGGGACATACAATAATACCTAAATATAACAATGAAATTAGATAGATTTGTACAGTATACATTTACAGCCTACAATATTATAATTATGAACATATGGTATGGTTTGAACTTTTAGTATTAACAATATGTGAAAAGTGAGATTTACTCATACATAACATGATCGAACACCTCCAATTTAAGGATATTTACGGCAGGATTATAAATTCATATAATATGTATATTTATTTTCTCAACTAAATTTCATTTTTTTGAAAATTGATATTTTGAAAAATCAAATTATTATAAAATGAATTTTGAAAGAAAAAAGTTTTTTCATTTTTGTTTTTTCTTGTATATAATATGATATTATTTTAGGGTGTTTTTTATTAATATGAAGTTAATAATGTATTCAGTTAATAAACTAAAATAAACCTAAAACTTACAGGTAGATACTATAGGTACTAAGTAGGTACCTACTAAAAGTAAATCGATTTTTGAAAACTAATAATTATTTAATAATCTGGCCTTGATAAATATTGATACCAAAATATATTTTTAATGACAGTTTATTTTACTCTATAACATTGTATATTTCTATTTAGGGAAAAGTTTTACGATCACAATTACCGTTTCGACGTGTCCACCTCAAGTAGCGACGTATAATAAAGCAATCAAAGTTACCGTAGATGGACCTCGAGAACCACGATCCAAATCTCGTAAGTATTTCAATATTAAATCGTAAAATTAATTCTAATGATACTTGAAACATAAATTATTTATAATTTTAAGCTCTAGTTATGACTCGTGGTATATTCTTAATGGTACTTTAACCTTTTCTTCGTGTTTTTTTTTTTTAAATTTAAATTGCGGAAATTGAATGTTTTAGAAGATAACATATGTTTGTTTGTAATACAATAGTATAATATAAACAAAAATATTATCTATATAAAGAGTTTTTATACTCCTGCAGTCCTAACTTCCCTCAATTACGTTCAGTTTAATTTCATTAAATTCCATTTATATGTGTGTCTACATTTTATTGATATCGGTAGGTATAACAATAACACCAAAAAGCGTGACTTTGTTGTGAATAGGCTCCGGAAAACCATGTGGCAAACCTCCTGGTAGTTTTTGTAACTGTAAATAGACTCAATTATTATTATTATATATATAATTATTTAAACACGCAGGCCAATTTTAGTCGCTTTACTTTTGAACGTGATCTGTGAATTTACAATAAAAGAACAAAATTGAAAAAAATGTAATAATAATAAAAATAACTTTAATCGATAGGACAAATATGACAATCAAATATTTTTGTGTATGTGAATATGTTTTTTTTGGTCCATGAGAACCAATATTATATTTTTATCAGTTAACGATAAATATTTTTTTTGCATTTCGGCAAAATTATATTGTGCGTTTTCCTATCGTTGTACAATATATTATATTTTATCTCGACCGCTAACATCCGTGGGAACCTCTAATGGTAAATTAAAATAAGACTAATATTTTCTAAACTTTTACTAAATTCAGTTATCATTTGTTCATATATGTACTAAAATAGTATAAAATTTTATCTGCAAAGATGAGTTAATATTATTATTGACCTTAAAACATAATATATGCTCGTTAATAATGATTTAATTATTATTAAATTAAAATATTAAAGGATGAGAATAATATATTAATAAAGAGTTAATTAAATATAATGTCAGTTAAAAGTTTTTACAATATCGAGTTTGTTAAATGTTTAAATTGAGGAGTACGATTCATTGAACTTCAATGTTTAAGATCTGATAATCATAAATTATATATTTTAAACACCCAATTAGTGAATGCTAAAAAAATCAGCCCCCTCCTCCCAGTTGACAAATTCTTTTGACCACCACTAAGTACGTGAGTATGATAGAAATTAAACAATTCTTATTTGTTAGTATTTTTATTGTATATACGATATAGAAACCCTTAAGTGTAGAATAGTAGATAATATATACTAACGAATAATTAAACATTTAAAATACTTGTAGGAACATAAATAATCAGTTACATATTTTTATATAATCAACTGCAGTTATAAAATGTCCATATTTATATTGGAAATGTTGTGCTTTTTGTTTTTCCTGTGCACCAAGGTCCACCTCATCAGTTTCGTGGATTGGGCCTCGGCCAGAGGCCCTTTATGGAAAATGCATCGTTTTCTAATCATTTACGGGAGTTGGATACATATCGCCGAGTGAAGACCGAAGAATCACCCATCCTCGAGCAGTCGTATCGGTCAACGAATAACCAAGGTAAGGCATATTATGTTTTAATATTGATTTTATTCTGGTTAAAAAAATGCATCAAAAGTACGCCGCTCGTATGTAATACATAAAGTGAACCCGATGACGACCGCACTATGTATACACAGGGCTGACCGCAGCTCTGAGGTACACCGCAGAATTTAAGGAGCTGCCGGTAGCTTTTTTCAAACATGATTAACCATGGTTCTGGTTTACCTAAAATGTGTAGAACAACTGTGCATTGTATACTAATGAATGAATCAAAGTAATCAAACGTTAGAATGAATGAAACTGTTTGTCCACAGAAAGAAAAAAAGTTTATGTATTTCAAAACCACTTGTTTCTGTATCAATCATACTATTGTAAAGATTTATATTTTTAACTTTACCGGGATGATCATCATTATTCATTGATCAGTGAGCACACATATTGAACAATTGTAATTTTATTAAACGTTAAGGTTCAACTATTGTGGTGTAAATGGACAGCACATATATCAAAGTTTACTTTCTTTTAGCCAACAAATTTACTTTTTTATTTTTTAATGGTTACTCTTAATTTAAGTTAAATACAAATTATAACATCTCAAATCTAATGAATTTTTTTTTAAATTTTAGCCTCAAGTTGGTTTTTATTGAGTGCTTATAATTATTATAGTAAAGATAAATTTTTGAAGAACTCACGTGATTCAGTTTATTTAGAACAGTTGATCACTATGCAATTGGTTATAAGATTTTTAATGCATTATACCTACGTGATCTATGTTACATGCAAGAAGGCACTTTGATAATAAGGTACGATTGATTCAGTGTCTCAGTGATTCAGATTAGTGTGTCCTAGTCCTATTCTCACTCAAATGGTTATTACTTATTAATACCTTTATTACTTTAATGTCAGTCATAAGAATTGCATGGTGTTTTTTATATTGCATACAATATTAGAAGGTTAAAGTATAAATTTCCACTAAAAATTAAATATTTAAAAATTAAAATTAAAGTATTTAACAACATTAGTAGGTACTTATGAAGTCCACAAAATTAAAATCACGTAATTGAAAATTATAGCAATGATTTATATTTATGTATAATATATATTATGGAAGCACCAATTTATACCTATTACTGTCATATTATTTGGGGACATAATGTTATAAATTGGATGATACATATATCGTAAGACACTTATTAATTCAAATACTATTAATATTTTTGGAAATATTTCTCCAGTATAATTTAAGTAGTTAAAAATCACTTATTTTTTATTAGTTTTATCGTTATCATAAAAAAAAATTAACGACACCATGCATTTTAATTTTTTATTCCTAAGTAGAATATTTTTAGATAACATAAAAATCGAATTCTATACAAGTAGTTTATGATTTATAAATATTTCAACTTTAAAGCTTAGACGAGTTGAGCGGAGAGCTATAGCGATAATTGCAAAATGTTGATCCACTACTCTATTCGTCTAAACTGTAAATACTTATAAGTAGTTATAGTAATAACAATTTAACTACATGTCCGAAATTTGATTTTGATAGATCGTAATACTCCAAATAATAATCAGCTGCGGAAATACTATGAAATTAAAAATATAAATCGTCATTCAAAAGACTATTAAAAACTTAAAAATTATAATAATAAAATAAAATAAAATTATCAACAATATTTTCAAAAAGTTTTACTTTTCTGGAAAGTGATTGTCTTGTATTAAATGGATTACCTCAAATACATGCTTAAATAAGTTCCCACTAAGACAAAACATTCTTGATTAGTTAAAAAAAATGATTTATTGTTTATGAAATAAGAAGCGAGTAAAATATTTTCTTTTCGGGAATGACTTGAAAACTAGCGCTAATTTATAAATCTTATCATGCGCCATTCACAGAGGTTATGATTTTCTGTCTATTAAAATATGTTATTACGTAGGTATAGTATACGGTTATGCGTTTGTAATAAACTAAATAGTACATGATTGATTTTCAAATTTTATTCTTTTAACCAATAAGATCGACTCTAGAATAAACGTAATTCGCGGTTCTTAATATTTTTAATGTTTTCATGTTGTATATTATTTGATTGTATGTTTTCAGTAAAAATTAAGTGTATTGACAAAATTATTGCTACCGTTTAAAATAATTATCTTTGTAAATGATTGTTAGTTGTCAAAATTTTCTCACGCTTACGAGTTATATATATATTTTTTGTGAGAGGTTATAAATTTGACACTGAAATCTAAGGCCCCTATAGACACCCTATTGAACACCGGAAAATGCGGTTTGACCCAATGGACCTCGTGGTGTTTGAAGTGCGTGTGCGTGTATGTTTATTATTGATAAAAAAAATAAGTCAATACGAAATATTACACCGTCTGTGACCAAGTTAACGTGCCCACTGTTGTGTGCTCTGTAAAATGATATCAAATACTTATTAAAGATCATAAATATTGTAAACATAGAATAATACGGGGTTTAAAATGATCCTATATACCTATTAGATGTAAGATGTAGTTATGAGTATATGTAAGTATGTATAACAGCCATATATAATATCCAACAGGTGATATACCATATATCTATAATCTATGTATAATAAATCTTGGCACTGCAAATTATATACCTATACAGTATACATGTACTTATTACGCCGAACATTAACGAGTTTGGTTATTTTTTATTTTGTTTAGGTAACGTCATTAAAATAGGATAAAGAGTGAGATGAAAATATTTAGACTCCGTTAACAATGTTTTCGACTATAGTCTGACAATAATAATTGGTACCTTGACGAATGCCGGATCCTTGGGAATCATATTGTTTCCGTAGGTACATATATAGTCGTTAAAGTCTCCACTCAGTTATTTGATTATTATTTTTTATTTTCTCGGCGTTATACACAATACACAAACAAATACTTACAAAATCGTATATAATGTACATACAGGGTTGATGGGGTTTCGGTAAAATTCAATAACATTCGTAATCCCCCGGCCCGTCCTCCATAATCATACGTTACTACAGTATAGACATAAATCATGTGTTGGAAACGGTGATAGAATCGTGACTAGGCTACCGATATGGCGATATATGTTGTATTCTTACTAGGTATAATATTATACTGATTCAGTTTTTTTACATGTGTTACGCACGTATACGAGAATAAATCATTGATTAAATATTTAATATAAATATTAGAGTATAAAAATATATCTATTTAAAATTTCACGCGGTGTTTTTATCTGAAACATTCGTGATAATAGTTCGTAAAATGTCTTATTTCACACACCATAGTGCTATTATGATTGAATATAGTTAACAACTGTTGCAGTGAAGAAAGAAATGAAAGCTGGGTTAACAAAATTATTACTATATTTTTTTTTATCACGTGGATGAATTCCCATATTGTTCAACTGTATAGAATGAAATAAACCGTGAAAAGTGGTTAAATCTACGTGTCACCGTTCTACGTGGGTAATTATTTGTGAATTTCAATATTGTGCAACTTGTCAAAAACGTCACTGACAAGTGTACTAAAATGTATATCATGTTTTTGGTACATATACAGTTTTTTAAATACTTAAATTATAATCCTTGGTCAAAAAGGATATCATTATTCTTGTTTAAAATTTAAATGCGTTCTTGAAAATTCCTGTAAACTACATATTATAATTATTCAATAAAATCTTATATAGGTTATATATTTATATATTAGTTTTTAATATTGTTAATCATACATTTTATTACCACTCTTCAACCATTAGCCATCGTTTATAGGTTATATTGGAATTAAATATTGTATTTTACACTTTAATTGCATATAGATGGCCGTTGGGTATTAAAATTAATGTTTATGCAGAATAATAATTGCAATGACAAGTGAATAATAATATTATAATATTCAATATACCTAATATAATATACTCTCTCTCTCTCTCTTCAGTCTTAATCCTTAGATTGGTTTGCTGCAGTCGTCCATGCATCCCTATCGTTACTCAATTCCTTTAGTTCCTTATGACTATTCATACACGCATTTTTTATATGCTGAGCTCGAAATGTTTCATTTAATTTTAGGCAATACTAAAAATAAACCCGTGCATGTTCAGTTAGTCATATACATATTATTATCATCATTATGAATTTGCCGTGCTAATATATGATATAATAATTATTCGCGCAATTGTTTGTGGTCGGTTTCTCTAACCCATATTATGAATTATGATATATCTAATTCACATTATCATCACAGCAGTAGCGTGATAAAATAAAAAACGAAAACGAATGTGCGTTTCGATATCAAACTTCAACGTATAGTCTATAGAGACAAGTGTTTTTTGTTTCGTATATTTTTATTTTTAAACTATATAGAGTTTATTATTATAACGGTAAAAACCACAAGATCACCGGCACGCAGTATGTATATATCATTACGAAAAAAGCTAATAACTTATAGATTTTTTTTATTCATTTCATTATCGCACTAGCTCTGAGAGGGAAAGTATTTACTATCTATTATACATACTTTTTGATAAAACATTTATTTTCAATAAACCTTTCCCAATTCTGCTGTATAGCGACTCACCGGGATTTCTTCGTTTTTGCACAATACTTTTAAACTGCAACACGCGTATAGGACAGTATTGTTACGTAAATCTACTAATCTGTGTATGTCACATGACGCGTATTACATATAATAATAATATTATGAGTATGTATCGACTATCAAGTATTGAATACTATTTATGAATTATTGTTCTCATACCTAAAACAATTAATGCTATTGAATATTTGAATTGGTTTCCGTTTTATTTCATGCAACGAACGCCCACGCTTGTTAGCACTAGGATTTTTCTAGACATATTTTATTAATATTTTTTTTTATACAAATTACTAATCACTGATAGTTTAATTACTAATAATATACCTGGACCCAACCGGAATCAATCATACGAGTGTAGGTATACGGTACATATAGGATCGAATCAGACACGCGTATTTCAAGCTTTACACACTATATTATAATATAAATTATAATATTAGTAATATTACATACTTACATCATTACCCAGCTACTGATAGAGGGAACTTTTATTATTTAAATTCATTTAAAAAATTTCTTACAGCAATTCATTCAACTGTTGAATATTGTGATTTATCTCAAATAAAGTATATACATACCTATTCAGTTTTTTCTGCAAAACGTTTATGTCTTAGAACATGCGAAGGTTTTTATTCAAAAAGTGTTATTATACCAATGTGCATATTTCGTCATAATTTACTATTTGTTACATTTATTTTGAATCTATTATATTCGTGCATTAAAATAAATCGTACTTTTTATTGGTTGCGGTATATACACAGTGTACGTTGGTTTTAATACTTAGGTACATTCCAATATGAACCTACTCAATTTGTCCAATTTTCACTGACGTTTCGATCGAATCTTGGTATAACGCCATGGGTGCCCATTGGGGGGGGGGGGGCAAGACAGGCAGTGCCGTAGCTAGAAATATAATGGCCCCAGTGCAAATTTAATCTGTGGCCCCTTTAAAAGCGCTCATCGGGTGTGAATGTAGGGGTGCTGATATAATTGATGGTACACAGATTCGTGGGAGGCTTAGCCCCCCACAATCCACAACTCCACTAATAATATAATAAACAGCATTGCTATAATTTTAAATTTGTACTTATTTATATTCTGACTTTTTAATTATAATACAAATATAATTAATTAAAATTTTAATAAATTTTTCTTCAATACTTTGTATAGACAAATTAATAACTAATAATAAAGTTGAACTATACTGTACATAATATATTATGTATTCAAAACATTTAAAAATAATTATATTATTACATGTTATTATATGGGAACTGGGAGTACTAATTTGAAGCCTGGCGGTGCTATATTATATTAAAATAACAAAGTGTTAACGGCATTATCATTATATCATGATCTTATTAAAAAAATTGTAATTAGTATAGATTCTTAATTCTTATATTATTTTATTTAAGTACCTATGGGTCTCATATTAAAAATTGCTACGCGGGGCCCCGGTGCAATGAATCGCCCACACCACGGTTTCTACGGCACTGAAGACAGGGCACTTTAACCCCCTCTGAAAAAAATATGAATTTGTTGCTCAATAAATATTACCACAATATTACCTTATTACCGAGGCAAATTATTTGTTGAAATCACTTTTAAGATTATTTTGAACCCCTCCCCCCTAAAATTTTAACTATGGGCGCCCATGTATAACGCTCGACGATATAAGTCGTCGTAAATCGTGATACTTTGTCTCGGATATATACACTTATACTACTCATACTATGTAACATTGCATTTATCTATTACCTTTTACATAGAGTACGTAGTGCAGGCATAGTGTTCGACATTCGTACCATGAGCTGATTCTATTCTACTTACAAAAACGGATATATATTATATATCTAAATATACCTATTATAATGAAATACGATACCAGCTGCAATATTATTTTTATATATTATTATATGTTCATTATATATCTATCTATATTCTATATATTATAATATATACATACAATAACGCACTGCAGCAATAAGCTCGATAAATTGCAGCGTGCAGTGCACACGTGTCCGCGTGTATATATACCTATATAATACTATACATTACTACCTATATACTTAGTACTTTTTTACGAAATCATAAATCGTTTTCCTCGAAACGTATAATTCATCCGTACCTCTCTATATATACGATACATAATATTATATAAATGTGATATTTGGTCGTGAAGTCGTGAAGCAATCAACGACGCGGAGAGGAGTCATTGCGCCTTATAATACCGACGGGCCGTGTATAGGTGTATCTATACCTACCAATATATACATACCGTATCCGTCTGCCCCGCGTCTGAATATAATACGCGTACACGCCGATCCGTCGTGTATATAATGATAATATTATATTATATTCAAATAACAGACGCGTGATTATGTGTAGCGATAATTTGTGATCTTGTATATTATATACAAATGACTCGGACGATGGTCCGCCGAGATTCGTGTGTGATTGCCGGTTTCGACGATGGTAGTCTAATAAGATCCGGCGAGCACGTCTTCTGTAACATCGCATGTTACCTGGTATACCTGCAGTATAAATATTTATATATATATATATATATGGACTATACATATATACTTGCCTAAGTATATATCATATGTATGTATGTGTATACTTTACGTCGAGTTGCTCTCTCTCTCTCTCTCTCACTCACTCACTCTCTCGCACACTCTCCGATTTGTTTTTGTTTCTTCTGCTTGTACACTGGAGCAGCAGCAGCAGCAGTGTGCTGGGTGTATTATTATTCGATGTTGTTTTTTTCTTTCGTCTTCTAATTTTGCTCCATGATTTCTTGGTGTCTTGCTTCTATGGATCTCGACGGACCGTGAACGCGTTATGGATTCCCTACCCTTTACCGCCTCCCTAACCGTTCGTTTACGGATCAATGATTATTAGAAACAAAACGCGTCTTTTTTTTCGTTCGTTCGGTTATTTTTTTCATTTCCAATGTCGATGTGACTTCCACAGACCGGCTTTAAAGTAGGCACTTCCGGTAATGCGTCTCGTCGTAGTCTGTAAACTGTACACATTATTATTATAATAATATATTATATACACCGGCTACGGTGAACTGCAGCCAGCAGGGTGTTCGCGCGTTCCAAATCTCCACCGTCCGTGTAAATCATATTGTAAATTGTAATGTATACATATACATATACTATATAAGTACCTTACCTATACCTATTCTGACGCGCACACCGTCTTCATCGTCGTCGTGGCGATGGTAAACGGTAACAATATTATATTATTTTCGTCTGCTGAATAGAGGACACCTCTATTTCATGTTTTGACGATTATAGTATTAGTATAATTACCTATTTATAATTTCGGTTTAAAATTTCGATTTAAATTTTATAAGTCATAGTTTATAAGGACTAATAGTTTGAATTGAAAAACTTGTACGATAACCAGCATACATAAACATAATGTCGATATTCCGTTAATCACCTACAGCTGGAGGCAGCTGGCCGCAAGTCTATAAATTGTATAACAAAATAAAACGTCGGCCAAAAAAAAAAATAGTACCTAATGTATATTTTGGGTCAATGGTGATATTATATTGATACTAAAAAATTCTTAATCTTGAATATGGTTTTTTAGTTAGTTTGGTTGTATTTATAGGTATTATACGTATACATATTTGATAAAGAAATAACTTTGCAGAGTAATTTTAGTAATTTTAGACATATTTTCGCATCAAAAGTCAATATTAACGATCTAATAATATGATAATTCTATAATTCTCATTAATTGTGATATAAATATATAATATATAAATATCTACCTGTAGTAGGTAATTTTATTATAGGTACCTTATACAGCATAATTAATTGGTTTCTTAAACGATAAATGTACTTACTTAGCATTGTTATATAAGTTTATGTTACTTGTATTTGTAGGTACAGGGTACTTATATAATACTTATAATCTTTTTTTCAGTAGCGTATTTCAGCCAAGGCCCTCAAAGATGCGTCCAAATTGGTGGAGGGGCACAAAAAACCTCTATTTAATTATAAGTCTTAGTATTATTATTAGGTAAACTCAACTTATAACTTTAAATTGTTAGATACCTACAACACACAAATATATTAAATGTGTATTATGATAAATATTTCACTATTTTGATGCTTTTTTTAATTAGATTATTAAATTAAAAATATATAAAATATTTCCAAATCTCTGAGATGACTAGTGTATGTAAATTTTTTTTCAAAAGTTAAATTATTGATTCGGAGATCAGAATTCCTATTAAACGAATAATATGTATATCTAATAATGTGAGGTTTAAATAGTGTAGATATGAGGCAGATGTGTATACGATTACAATAATACGGTGAGACACTTAATATTCAATGATCTATCAAATATATTAGTTATATATTGAGTTAATATTTTCATTTGCATCATGTAATGTAGCTTACTTAATAAGGACTATTCGTTTTCCTCTATATTTACCGAAAAGATAATATTGCGTATTGCGTTTCCATTTTTTTTTTAACACGCCATAATATTACTAATATATTGTATAAGGTAAATATTTTATAGGCATGGTATGACTGTTATGGTTTATTATCACTTTATGAGTGCGGTAAAAAGTTAAAACATTGATTTACGTACGATATAAGCCAATTGAAAAATCTCCGGAATTTTCTTATATATACCTATAAATGAAAACACGTGGCGTTTCTGTAAAAATTGTACCTACACGCAATATCTGCAGGATCCGTGTACATAATTAAATAACAATTAATTGTTGTGCGCGCGAGTGTGTCTTTGACAAAAAGTTGACGGATCTTATACATACGGAAACTCGTCCGCGGCGAAGGGTTGTATATATAAGGGATGATATGTATTATATATATATATATATATATATTATATATATAATATGTTGTAGCCGGGTGTGGATGGCCGGGCGAGGATGCTGATGCTTTTCCACCGATTTAATAACGTTTTCCGACGTACAACAATACTTAACCCTCAGCTCGCACACCCCAGGAAATAATAATAATTTTCTCTGGAATGCGTATTACATGTATATATAATTTGAGCTGCATCGTCATACATTTGAAGTTAATAAACAATATCAGCTATACGCTGGCAAAACACTGCTGACAAAATGTCTTAAACGTTAGGTTTTAAATCGTCTCTTATACTAATACTTTATTCAATAGGAATGTTAATGTTGAACTGTAAAATAATACAAATCTTTATGTTTAAAATTAAATTAATTTCACCATCAATAGTTTACCTATAATTAAAATAATCGTATTGAAAAATATTGAGAAAATTATAAAAGAACTGGTAAACAGAAAATTGGTACGGTTATTGTGTTTTGAACAAAAGAAATTAAATAGGCGGAATATTGGTACTATAAAATATTTTATTTTCAGTGGTTCAAAAAATTAAATTAAAATAAATATATGTTCAAAAAATTAAATTAAAATAAATATATGTTCACAATTAATAGTAATATGATAGTCAAAAAATGTGTCCGAAATTTAATAATTCATAATAATTCAAAATTAAATATAAATTCATAATAGTTCACAATAATTCACAATAGTTTATAATAGTTCAAAATTAAATAAAAATTCACAATAGTTTCCCTATGGTATTTAAAAAAATTTCCATTGTAATTTCATTATTTACGTAACTGGTAATAGTTTCATGAAGTTTATATTGAAGTGAAGCATATTTTTTATCTTTTTTTCGACATTTTAAATTATTAAGTTGTTCATGCCGTATACTTTCAATTCGTAGATTCATCTTTGTATTTCATAGTTTAAGAAACCCTGGTTTTTAACGACCGTACCAATATTCCACGTTCAAAACAAGCGTACCAATTTTCCGACAATCAAAAGAACTCAGTCCCTTTATCTTTTTTTTTTTACATTAGATATGCAATTAAATTTTATCGGATGTAACTACCTTCACTTTCAAGCATCGTATTTAATATATATCATAATGACACACTAAAATTAGGATTATACATCCTTCATTTTCGTGTCCCTTGCACATTTCATCTCTATATGATATTTTTACCCAAAAAATAAAAAATGTTAAAATACAAATTGTACAGTAATTATTTGTCGTTTTAAGCTTATTTATTGTTATTATTATTATCGCTTAAGTCTCCAAGCTATAAAACTTCGCCATCAGTGGTGTCAATGCACCGTGAACGTGGTATTATATATCTATTCCTATAATATAAGGTATCGACTGACGGTCGAAAACAAGAATAAATTACAGTAATATACTATTATACTGGACTGTTAAAAATTGAGAATATCATCATTACCATCAACGTGATGTAGGCTGATGTATATAACATACACAGAAATTACATTTAAATGTTTCATTTATTACGGTATCTAACGGACTTTCGACAGGATATTATTAAAATAAATGTATAGAATTTCCACGTTTCATTTAACGACAATCGTTGAATAAAATCGATCTGCATTGCAACTGATGATGATTTGATATAAAACTGTACTGAGGTGATGAGGAATATTCCAATTAAAATAATAATTCTCTAAAATGACGCCAATAGAACAATGTCACCAATCATTTGTACAGTCATAATATATTTATCTTTTCAGTATAGATCTTATATTATAGTGATGTAAATTTATTTGGCGTAAAACGTAATTTTATTATTCTTACCATTTCATTTAAATTTCGTCTTTATAATCATATAATCAGTCACCACATTTTTTAAAAATTTCTTTATTGTAAATTTGAGTAACAATCTATCTGTAAATACTGTGTGTAATATATTATTATAATACAATTATTATAACATCCACACCCATAACACTGCTTGTCATCTCTGAACCTAAAATATATGTGAATATGACACCATGACGCTATTCATGTGCATGTTCACACAATAGAAATTGTATGTACAATTATGAATGCCGATTAGTATTAGTGCTGTGTGTTTTTGTTTTTTATGTTTATTTTATTGTCATTTTATATCTTGACACTGTGTGATAGTGATGACTATTGGCTTCATTAAATCGTGACATATTGGACGTCTGTATATTGAAATACGTAATTTTAAATTTTCATAAAAATCAAGATTTTGCTATTGTATTTTCTTTTTAAATTAATAAGCACATCAATATAAATTAGAATTTGTGAAGCTTAAATGATAAGTAGTTATTATTCACATGATTTTATAATTTGAAAAAAAAACTGTTCCATATATAGTGGTTGATAATTATTCGTTTTGTTACAGTACAATATTATAGATAGAGGAAGTATATTATATAGATACACGTGTTAATTACTAATCAAACCATTTGGTTTGTAAGTTTATACTAAAAACCAATACCTCATTTCATTTTAACAAACAGTATTTAATATAATATCACTAAAAAAAACTTTTCATTACACCACATGTAAACCTTCTACGATGGATTTTTAGTTAAATTAGCCAGACCACAAACAATATTCGCTATCGAGAGATATTATCGTTATATGAGAATAGTATAAAAAATTATCATACATTTTTATTTTTTATTTTTTTCTGTTACAATTGCTTACATATTTTTAAATAAATTGCAGTGATTGCACACTTATTTAAAATCATACGTATTTAGTACCTAACTTATAAGAAATAGTAAAATTTAATTTTTTACTGAAATTTATTCCGTGTATCTAACAATTTTTCTTCTAATGATTGATATTAGTTTCACACATACACTCACATATATATATATATATAAATAGGAAGGATATTATCAATAGTATAGGATATGCCGGATATGGATGTCTTAAATTTTAAACGTATCGAAGAAAAAATGTAAAAATTATTATTTTACTCCGAGGACTGAGGAGTATAATTATATAATTATGATGCATCTAAATTATAGTGATATTATGTTACTGAAGGGATTTGCTGATCCTGGGAACGGTGAATATTTCTGAATATAAGTCTTACGCGTGTACGGAAATGGAGAATATTTCTTCGAATAAATGATTTAATGTAAATTTTATTACTTTAACATTATTCTACATAATATAGGTACCCTAAGATCCGATTTTTTAGTCTAGCATAGACTAAAACTAAACAAGTTTGAGTAGGTTATTACTTTATTAGATTCCTTCTTTTTTTTCTTTACCTACAGAAATAAAGCCCTAAAGTACGCATACCAAAAGGCGCAGTAATACCTCCCTTACACATAATTTCGCCTTAAATAAGTATTTGGGGGACTCTGTTCCCTTCCACTCTTCTTCCCATTTTAACAACTGACATGTAGTAGACAGTAGTATTAATACTATATTATAGGTAACCATTGTCATGTAGGTATTGCTATAATATGTCTTAAATGGTTTTCAGGCGGTAATAAGAATACAACATGATTATAATTATTTATAAGTTATATAGCTTAGTAAATTATACATAGCAAGTATCTATATTATACATCAAGTTTCTTAGAATTTACTCGCCGTTAGCCCGTCACGGGCGTCATTCATTTGGGCGAATAACCCAAAATTTACCTGAGTAGAGCTGTATCATTTGGGCGAGAAATTAACCGATCGTTTAGATGAATTTATAAATTATTGAATTAATAATAGGGAAGTAACATGTTATATTTAACATATAATAAATACGATCATATTAAATATGAGTTAAAATTAAAAAAACTAGTTAGGTACTATTTTTAATAAAATATTATGACAATATGACAATTTATATGAGAATATATAATGGATATGAGGTACCATACTAATAACAAATTATAAGATAATAAATTATATATGACAATTACAACATAACACATTTTTAACCATATACCAATTAGAATTAACTGAGAGTCCTAAGTCTCTAAAAATGGGAAGGAAAACGTATATTATATAGTCTATAAATTATAATCAATATGATGACTAAATATAATATTGTGATAATTAGTCATAATTTTATAAATTATTTTTTAGGAATAATATTATATAACAATTTTTTTTTTTAATAACTCGGCTCGCCCAAACGATGTATTAGATAAATTAGAGGTGTGTGTACATTTCGCCCAAATGATGTATATAAATTCGCCCAAATGATTTATATAAATTCGCCCAAACGATATGTTATTTTGGGTTATTCGCCCAAATGAAAGCCGCCCCCCGTCACTGCAAGGACGCTCATCCGTTTCGTACATAATATATATAATATTATTAAATGGACATATGCACGTTTAGTTTTTGCGTATCATTATTACTACCAAATTCAATACTATCATGCATATTATTATTTATTATATAACATGGAAATTCCGCTGTTCGTCTCCGTCATATTATGATTCGTATCGTCACGTATGGTGTCATCGGGTGTTTCGAAAACGACTACAATATTTAGTACCTATTTACAATATAATATCGAGAAAATTAAAGGGCGTTCGAACGGTGACCAGTTTGTGTGACGCGTGCAGTCACATATATATATATATATATTTACAGTGGCTGGACGCCTAAGGGTTGTCGGGGTATATATTTTGTATAGGTATATATATATATACAATGTCATGGATCACACAGTTTTGATATATATATATATATTATATAGTAGCCGGAGCAGTATTAATTAATAACGTTGTCAGAGACACACATACTCCTTTCGGTGGTGGATCGTGGTTGGGGGGTAGGTGGTGCAGTATCGCTACGCAGCGGCGGTGGCCTTGGGGGTGGGAATTATTGCGAGAGTCGGTCTCCGCGTGTATCACATGGTTGCGCGCAACCTGTGACAATCGCCCGCCGCCGCGGCTAACGTAACGTCATGACGTGTGCGTGCGTGTGCGGCTCCTGACGTTTCGACGGCGGCGTCGCGTAAATTAACACCACTGTCAACAACCGAAACTTATTAATAACTTTTCGATTTGCCCGGGCCGCCCGCCGGATTAATAGGGGGCGCGGCGTCCCCCGAAGTGTCAAAAGGGCGCGCGTTTTCAAAACTTCGAATTTTCGCCGTAATAATATTTTAATAATAATAATAATAATAATAGTAATATTATAATGTTGTTCCTCCCTTTTTTTACGTCGTAGCATTAAACTTTTATCGGGACCGTGAAATGTTATCGATCGACAATAATACACGAGGAGCACGCGTACTTCGGTATTTTATAAATAGGCACGATTTGTAATTTTGGTATATATAGCTGCTTAAGTGTTTTCATTAAGAGGACGCTACACCCGCATGACGTGATGTCTCCGTCTTACAAGTGCGTAACATTGTAAAAACTGTTTCACGCGATAAAGAACCGAGAAAAATACAGTTATAACTAAGAAACGAAATTTTCACCACATAAAAAGGAGAATTTTGTCTGTGCAATATCGTTTTTATTTTTTCGATATCACTTAAGCAAAAAAAAAATTCTTATTGTTTTATAAATACATTAATTTTGTGTTTTTTAAGCATGAATAACTTTTTTGTAGTTCTGATATCAAAAAAAATAAAAACGATATTGCACAGACAAAATTCTCCTTTTTATGTGGTGAAAATGTCGTTTGTTAGTTATAACTGTATCTTTCTCGGTTCTTTCCCGCATGAAACATGTTTTTGCAATGTTACGCACTTGTAAGACGGAGACAACACATGCGGGTATAGCGTCCTCTTAAGTATAGGTAATGCAAAATATTCACACTTTACCTACGCTATTTATTCATTTATAAACGGTATAGTACGCTTGGGTATGAATACGGAAACAATTTAGATGTTTTTGAAATGCAACACTATGAATAATTTACTAAAAAAGAAACCATCACTCTCCGCCCTCACTTCGGCTTCCCATTCTCATAAGTTCGGCGCCGATATCACTAAGTACTTGCGACGTTTTCTGCTTGTTAATACCTTACTTCTTATTTTTATTTCTTCAAACCTTTGCTATATTATTAAATATTAACTCAAAATTGATATCATAAAGTTTCTACCCATACATCTAACTTCTTCGTTTATGGAATTTGCTATATGAAGTAATTTGTAAAGACAAGGTTAGGTTAGGTTAGCTGCATCCTATAAGTACCTACTTCTTTATATCATTACAACAAATCATGAAAATAGAAAATCACCATCAGTAACGGCATGCCGTATACCCGAACCCGTGGTAACTGACAAATAATATTGTAAATTATAAAAACTAACGTTGTTAAAGCTGTTATAGGCCAAATTCATTTTTAGTGATCATTATAATAATCAATAATAAAGAATCGCTCGTGGTATAAAACTCGCGTTATATGACCCAATAATGTTGTGTAAAAAATATTAGTATTAAAATATATTTTTTATTATCAGACTCCCCTATTTATACGATTATACGAAATACAATTTTACTAAAAATGTTTACACCTATTTTTGATAGAATTAGTATAAATACTATTACCTACTGTAATTTAGAAAATGATCGATTGCTTGTCATTCAGAATTCATTAATTTTTGTTAGTGCTTGGGTATATGGTAAAGACCTATAGCTGCATTATACTCGTATATTACATGTTTTTAGTGTTTTTACACTCTCTTGTTGTTAAGTACCTCATAGTATGAATTAAAATAAAATAACTAAAATCATTTAATGATAGATTTGTTGAAGTTATTCATTAAAATATACAATTTCTTCCAATTTTTTACTTCAAATGTCTACCTACCTATAGAAACTAATGAAATAGAAAAAAGTTCATAGATCTTTTTGATATTTTTAGATTTCTATAAGTGCAATTTTTATTCATGAAAAACTTTATATTATATTTTCAAGTCTTTTCTACTAAAACTTAAATTTTCAACTACAAAGTAATTTATATATCAATAAAGATTTTTTTAAATTTTATATCCTACTTAGTTATGTATTAGATTTTATGATTATATCGTGGAAAATTCGTTCATACATAGGAACAATATCGTATATATTATCTGGAATAGGACATATGAAACTAGTTTGACAGCAGTTAATAGAATTCTGTGAAAAATACGTTTCTGTATCTCATATTACTCAAAGTTTTAATTTTCATTATAATTATATTCTAAACGGAATATCTGAGTTGTTTATATTTTTTAATTCACATTTTATTTTACAACAATTATTATACCAGCCTGTACTTACAACTTAAACCTATATTATAATTTATAGATCACGAAAAATTACTTCTTTATTTGATTATATACAAGTCTCACTCCTAAATATCATAAACTGCAATACAACTTCAACACAAATATTTTACTGTAGTATTGTAGTGCTATTAATTATTATATTGTAGTCAATTCAAGGCTCATCGTGAATCGTTCGTGAAATTTTCTGACAATATTTTTAACTCTGAATAATAAATAAACTTAATCAATATAAAATCTGGTCTCGCTTTATATACAGACCATCATTCGTATATACCAAACAGCTGTACCATTGTATATCTATAATAAGTCTATAAATACCTATGGAAATTGTACATGTGACATAAGACATCTTTAATGTATTATTGAATTTTCCAAATTTTCACATTTGTAGGAAGTATATATTTATAACTCTGGTTTAATACTTTACTTATCATTTTCTTTTCATATATCCTACGAAAACCATCACACACATATTATAAGTTGGTACTAGGCATATAAAATAGAACATAAACTTTTGAACTTTTCAGTGGTTTATAACGATATATATATATATATATATATATATATATATATGGGTGCGCATATTAATAATAATTGATAAACTCATTTAAGTTAAAAATAGGTATTTTATTTTTTAGAAATTGAGTAAATATGATGGTTACGTTTATATAGGTTTAAACGTTCTGAATACATAGGTACATCAATGAAGTTAACTATAGTCTATACTTTATAATAAACATTTAATGTATTATTAAATAAAATACATTTTACCCATAAAACAGTTTGAACTTAATATAATACGGTATTACGGTTTAATAGTAAAATACGGATTACAGAGGACAAATACAAATTGGTAATAAAAATTCAAAAAATGTTGCAATATTCTTAAGTCAAATGGCAAATAAAATTCTGAATTTAAGTAAGGCCATCAAAGACTCGAGTCAATCTATCAATTTGTCATCTTTAACTTATACTAATTTATTTATGTCCCTAATCTATCGAGTATTGTTTATATGTGCTAAATTAAAATACGTATGTTGCCATTCATATAGTAACTGATATGAAAAAAACTGTTAGGTAAATATTGTTTTCGCTGGTGTTTTATATAGATAGTTCGGTGGTGGATGATTATAAACTTACATGTTCATGTATATTATTATTATTATGTTTGCCATCGCTGCGTTTTCCCGCGTGCTCACCGGCAGAACGATCACGTTCTGTCTAGAAAGTGGCCCTTTATATTGCGGTTGGGCGCCCATCAACCGTAACAGACCAATCGACTGCTTCCAATATTATTATTATTATATTATCACACTATCATAACGCATACTATTATATTATAGTATATATGTGTATACTACGGGTAGAGTAGCGGCTAGTAGTAAGACTACCTCATCTATGTATATGTAATATAGTACATATAGTAGGTATATACAATTTATACTGTAGGTATATAATGATGATAATTTTTATTATTGTATTTCTTTTCTGTTGGAACAATATTATAATAATACGCACCAGAAATGATAATATATTATACACGTCTGTCGACCGGAAATCGATATTGTATATTATACACACACCTTTTGCGTGTGTAGTATTATAATATGTACCTACATACACGATACATGCGCTTCTATATCGTATAATAGTGAATACGAGTATACCTATATTATGGCTATTTCTGTACCTCCATAATTCCATATGGCCTAATACTAGCATTATGAAAATAAATTGCACCTAGAAATCAGTGCCGGTGTTGCTAGTTTTTGTAAGGCCTTTAAATATGCGAAAAAAGTACAATAATTAAAGTCATGGAAGTATGTGTGTAGGTGCTTCAATTATTTTATACCGTGAATTATAGACGAACCAGAAATATGGCGTTTTATTTAACTTTTAAAATCTTAACTTTGAGAAACTTCAGGGTCCCGCGTTGGTGGCTAAAAATATATTATACTGTCTATTAGAACCTTAACCATTAAATCTTAAGAGTTAAGTATGATGTGAAATATGCACCAATGTTATTTTGCCACTGTTAAAATAAAATAAGAGCATTCGACTATGCGAGGCGTGGAGCTCTGTCTGAGATGAAATTTATTTGTATCTTATTAAATACTTTATAATATAATAATTATAAACCAACAGTATATTTTGTGTGTCAAACTGCTAGTGATCACTGATCAATGATCGTTATCAGGAATTAAAATACAAAATTGAAAATAAATTATTACGCTTATAACTTGCTATAACTGTGGAAACTGGTAAAATATTTTATATCAGATTATAATATAATGTCATCATTATAATTAACGTTATATTTTTCTACAAATATAGGGATTATCGTGATTTCTTTTGTGAATTACACGTTGATATAACAGTATTTAGTATATTATATATATATATTGGGGAATGTTGATACTAATCAGATTCAGGATTGTAGGTCTTCAATTTAATTGGAGTTCATTTTTGTGTCAGGAAAGGCTGTTATATTTTTGTGATTCGCTTTAACAATACAACATAACTATAATATTATATTATTATATTATTATAATAATAAGTTGGTCTTGTCCAACATCACTCATGGCGTGAATATCCAGTTGATATTGATTAAACGACGATTACCTATGTATATATTGTGGGTAATAATGTAAATTACCGGCGGTGAAAATCGTTATTATTTCCGTTTAACTTAATTTACTGTAACATATCTACATCGATAATATGACTCAATATATGACTTGTGATATTTAGTACTGTATTTCATAATATTACATTGGCACCTGTGTTTATGGACATAGATAATATCATTATATTGAGGTCAATATGATGGTCCTGTTCAGTTCTTCGTCACGCGAAAACCCCGCGCGCAGCACACAAGACGGATGAATGGGCGACGTAAGAATATAAAACCCGTTTTTGTTTTTTTTTCTGTTTTTTTGTTTTTGAGTCATCCCGGCGCTGACGACTATATTACACATATTAATAATATTATAATCATCGTCGTGTATACATTTACACGCATAATGTTATGCGGACGTTACGCAACCCCCAGTAGGTGTGTAGTAGGTATATACAATACGTGTATATTATTATATACTGCACTATACGCACACTTGGACAGCGCCAGTCACTCGCAGTCGCCGACGACCACCGCCGTTGCCTTTAATGCCCCTTCTCCCCTTATCCGTTATAACTTCCAGCGCGTTGGAGATACGTTACGTACGGATTAATTAACGCGATGGAATATTATATTTGATATTATAATACGATGGAAAAAAAACATCAACATACATACAGGTATATGAACATCCCGCGAAAGTGACGGAGCCACGGAGGGAGACGGACACGCGTGGAATATGAGAACGGTTCATATATATACACACAGGTATAATATTTATACCAACTGGATAATATTGAATGAATAATGAATATTTACATATAGTGAACTGCAAGCAGGCCACGCAGGCAATCGTTATAAATAATTGCAGTGTGTATTAATACGCATATATATATATAATGCATATGTGTGTATGTGTGTGTAGTGTGTGTATTAAGGAGGTAATGAAGTTTACGAAATATGAACGATTTTTTTATGACTTTCTATGTATATATAATATGTTTGTAATGTGTACATAGGTATGCACAACTTTTTTGCGGCACACGCGGTGTATAATGCATATATAGCGAATCGAATGACATGTGTGTGTAGGTGTAAGTAGTACCTATTATAATTTTTTTTTGATTTTTTTCATTCAAGGCTCGACTCGGTTAAAACCCAATGAATCGAAGAAAATTTAATGAAACGACAGTCTCTTTTAAAAAATGCCCCTCCCTCTTTCAACGTAATAATGAATGATATAGTTTATTATATACCTGGTATATATATAAATGCGTTTGCAATATTATTATGCACATACAGTATATACTAATATATTATTATACTGACCAACCACTCGTGTGTTGTTCCGGAACTCTGGTCATTGGTAAAATAATTCGTCTTTCCGTTCGTATAGACGACATATCTTTTTTATTTTACAATATCAATATTTAATACAACACAATATAAGTAATATGTAAAGATGGTTTTGTATGAATACTGCACGCGATTATCTCGACATCTGAGAAGATAGTCTGAAATTAGGGCAACCTCGTCCTAGAATCATGTTTTGGACAAAACACCAAATGAGAAATATTGATTAAAAGAGGGAAAAGTCATGGTAAAAAAAAGCGGGTAAGTCGTGGATGTCGCTCTGCTGTACAGTAGGTTACTGTAATGGATGGGATTAAATTTGAATGCAATGATAGGTATCATTGTATACGAAAAACGATTCTGAACGGAGATGATTTGTCAGTCTAGGAGATATTATATTTAAATATTGTCATATATTCTATTTTGAAACCAATATTTTATTTTTCAATTAAGACGCATTTTGCATAAGGCACGGTTAATCAATTAGTGTAGTTATCATATAGTTATCATAATTCATAATACCTTATATTATCATAGATATACATATACCTGGTTTGAGGATAAATCGTTATCATTACGCGATTTCATAAAAATTTAAAACTCAAACGCTCAAAACATTTTTCCTATAATGACTAATATGTTGAATTTTATAACCTTAGATAAAAATACAAACAATATTATGAATTTTGAACTACAAAATAATTCGCAAATATTCATGGTTTTGACGAATTTTTGTCAATATTTGAAATTCAAATGCTTATAAAAATTTAATTTGCATTTCCGGTGGACATTTTTTTTGTGATAAAGATTGAAAAACTTGTAAGGAATCTCATCTTAAATTTTTAAATCTAAATTTAAAAAAGAAAATTTTTTATTAATTTTTAGCTTAAAATAATTTGTGAATTTTTGTGTTTTGTACGTATTTTGTCAAAATCCAAACTTTGAATGCTTATAAAAAGAAATTGTAACTATAAATTTCTTTTATTTTTCAACTGCTATTGTAATAATATGTTAAGAGCCTTGTATTAAATTTTAAAGATTTTCTACCTAAAAAATAAATTTTTATCGATTTTAATTTTAAAAAAAACTAATAATGATTGAAAATTGCATATATAGTTCATCTTAAGTCAAATTTTTTTTTTAATTTCATGGTTGATAGAACATAGGTACTTATATAAACATTCGGTGAAAATTTCATGTATCAATGGTCATTCGTTTTAAAGTTACATAAAAAATCAAAATCGATTTTGTCGAAAACTGATTGTACGTAAAATTTCCTGTTCTTCCGTTAATTTTTAGTTTGTTTATCCCGATTATTTAGAAAAATATTAAAAATTTTTTTCTTTTGATCTCCCAAAGTATCAACTAGATTCACTTTCTGATTTAACAAGGTACAGAAGTTAAAAGTCGAAGCATTTTTACTGCCCCAAAACGTAATGACAAACACAAAAAAAAAATATTCATGGTTTTGACGAATTTTTGTCAATATTTGAACTTCAAATGCTAATAAAAAAAAATTGTGGCTATGTATTCTTATAATTTTTTATTCACTATAAGAATAACTTATGAAATTAACTAACTAACTTATTAAATTTTCTAGTATTTTGATTGGGCCAAAAAAATTTTATCGACACTTCAAAAAAATGTTTTCAGACAAATTGAAAATTTTAGTCGTCTATAAATATCTCAAAAAAAGTCAAAAATTTCTGATAACTAAACTGTATATAGAGAACACTAACATAAACATTTGGTAAAAATTTCAAGTATTTGCAGTGATTAGTTTTTGAATTACAACCATATAAAAAAATCGATTTGGTCGAAAACTGATCTTGCGTAAAAATTCCCGTTTGTCTGTCATTTTTTTTTTTGTTTTTCTTGATTTTTTTGAAAACTGTTGGAAAATGTTTACTTTTGATATAATGCACCAAGGATCTTCAATTTTCATCGGAAACCACCCCCAAAGTTTGAAATCGAAGCATTATTTCGACTAGTTATGTTGTACACAGACACAAAAAAAAAAACAAAAAAAAAACCACACACATCATTGTAAGATCAATACATTCATCACTTCATTCAGAATCTAAAAGTAAAAATGTTATAGTGCATTTAGTTATATACAGTATTGTGATGTACCTATTCTTCATGATACAATCTACAATTAATTTTTATTTTAAAATATACTCTAAAACGATAATACTGAAATATTGAAACACTGAAGAATGGAGATAAATTTGTATTACTGAAAATATCTATTGGCTATTTGATAAATGACAGTTTATATCTTAATCTTAAAAAGGTTCTAAGCCTCTAAGGGAACTTCGACAGCAAAATGTCATAAATTGAATAAAATAAAACATCAAACAACACACACTTGTTGAAATCAATTTAATTCATATAATACATTTAGATTGTATAAACTATAATCATAGAGATGATATTTTTAAACGTAAAATAATCACACAATCTACTTATTATTTCAAAAAATATTAGCATTTTGCTTTAGTAAAGAGTCGATAACTTTAAGTTAATGTTTCACTGTCTTACTTCCTCTTGAGTATATGTAAAGGTCTTAAAGGCTATTATTTATTATATATATATATGTATATAATATTAATTATTATCATGTCAATAACAACTTTTTATAAATTATTTTAGATTACAAATATAATATAACGATTAACTGATCGTTTTTTCGAATGTTAGTTAGTAATTATTTTATTCCTATTTATATGGAACCAAATGCCCGAATGTCTTTATATGTATTTGTGTGTCATCGTGTATGTATACTGTATATATTTATATTATATCAGTAGTTATTTAAAATAACTTTATTCAATTTAAAGAGAATAATTTATATTGCACTGATCATAGATGAATCTATATGAAACAAGCAACACTTAATAATCAATTTATCTAAAAATCCAAATTTTAATTTTTTTATAATTCTTAATTTCATACTCATAATCCGTAGATGTAGAATGTAGATATAAGCAGTATAACACTTAATTGTAAATAAATAAATAAATATTATAAGATTATTAAATAATTCTTTTTAGAAACCTACAATCTAGGTGGAATATTCTATAAGGTACACAATTAAAGGTTGTATTCTGTTTATAATTAAAATTTTAAATATCAGAAATCGAATAAGATCCGTTTAGTTCCGACCAACGCTCTTATATAAACTCATGACATGGTCATAGTTTATACTATACATTTGCAAACTTGTTTTGAAATAAACTGCAGCTTAAATGATTAATCTGTTATTGATGACTGTTGCCCCAGTTAACAGTTAACTATATCATGAAATATAATGTTAGCCTACATAATGTTCAATTTCACGTATGAGCTTATAAAACACGTTGAGCACTGTTGTATAATATTATTATTATTATATACTACCGTATAATAAGTGTATATTTTTAGCTATTAGTGTCAAGTGTTTTTGGGTACACGTATGGGTATTCGTAATCGTACGTTCTGCCCAAAATATTTTACATTTTACAAATAATAACGTATTGAGATGCATATTTTTTTCTTATTGCCGTGTACATTTTATATACCTGTGTGTATATCCTATTATATTATGTTTTTCATCCGAGGTATAATTTCGGTTAATTACGGGTCACGGACAAAATATTATTATATAGCCATAGCCAATTACCCGAAGTCCCGAACTGTGAGGAAAAAAAAAATAAAAAAAAAATAAATGATACATGGTTTATAGTGATTCATCGAACTGTGTTGTATATATATATATATATGTTGCGAGCCGTCTAATTGACGGAGTGAGTGATATTCGGCATCATCGTTTTTCAAATAACTAGTCCTGCGTGAGATTAAAAACAATAGATATAATGAAGATTATTATAACAGGTGTTCCACGGTAGAAGGCGTCGTCGGGCGTAAAATAATATAATTATTATTATACTCGTTACCCGATTATCCAAATGATGTACATGACATTATATACATATATGAATACATTATATAAAACTGTATTATACATTCATAAGTAATGATAGTAAATCATAACTAAAATTAATGTACCTATATCTATGGCAGCGCCGTTGTGTGTATTCCGGATTTGTTTGTTATTATTGTAATGCTAATCTTAACGATTCTCAACCGCAAAAAAAACAACCGCGTTGTTTAAGTATTGTGCACAAGTATTATTATTATTATTATTATTATTATTATTATACTCGCACTAATAGTGTATAAATATAATACTATTATCTACAATAGGTACCTATTATAATATTATAATACTGCTGTTTGGTATTGATTACAGCTGTTATGCACTTATAAAATATAATATATCATGTATACATATACAATACAATAATATGTACCTTTTATTAGATGGTATATCATACCTACCTAATTTAAGAGTAGTATACATATTATACACTTCCTACTCTAATATAACTATAATATATTGTATTGTATTTATTATTTTAATTTACTTTTCCGATTTACATCAGATCTCACGTTTTAGATTTGTTTAAAGAGTAAATCGAGTGAAGATTTCCACGGTTGTCTAAGTCATAACTTATAAATCTCAAATTGTATAAGGGATTGCGAACAGTTCGGAGACTTATGGAATTCGGTGAGGGAGTTTTTGTATCGCGGAAAATAACGATTTTAAATTTATCTATACTATTACCATCGCATTTATAGGTAGGTTTGCCATAGAAATGCAGTCTATATTTAATGTACGTATTCCCATGGGCGGATAGGCCATTTTTGGCCTACCGTAAAATTTTAAAAAGGGGCCCCACATGAAAAAGAATTTAATAATATATGATATTAAAGGGCCCCATTACCGAAATCCGAAGGGGGGCCCACCAGGAAATGCCGGGTTGCCCGGTAGGCCTAACCGCCTATGCGTATTCCTATGTGTTGTAAAATAAATATTTGTCTATAAATAATACGAGCCAACATGAAGTGTATATCAATTATCAAGTACCTGTTGGTAATCACTGTAATAATAATTAATAATGAAGCTGATATTTTGCCCAAAACAATATACGTTCGTGGTCTCTCCCACCTCCGTAGTATGCGTTGAAAGGTCACATGACGTGCATTGTTGCTGCACGACCCTCAGTTTACGGCACCGGACTTCAGCTCCCTTAAACATTATTGCGAATATGATTATGAATTATTTATTTATTATTTATAATTTACTGTATCGAATAACGAGTGAAATATTCGTAAACAATAAACGAAAATTATATATACGAGTAATATATGTGTAGTCAATTACATATATTATTGTGTCGTATATACTCTTACTATAATTATAATACAATATATCGTGCCACGGGTTAATGAAAAACTACCTGTGAAGTGCAAGTGCATGTGTGTAGTTACAAGTTATGTCGGCGTGCATAATATATAATGTAATATTATGTCCTGCACTCATGTCTCTTGCGGTGAAATGCAACCGACGCACGCGCCAGTGCAGTGTGAATGAAAAAAAAAAAAAAACAATACGTATAGCCCAATAGCTGCTGTGTATAGATAGGTCCCACCTCAGAGGTACGAGCGTGATGCGTCGGTGCAGCGAGAAATAAAACGTAACGTAAACATCCCAAGACTGTATTATTATAATATATGTATATCGTATGTATATGTATACACGCGAGAAACCACATCCCTTGTGATCGATTTCCGGACAACCGTCGACGGCGTACATTATTATATACCTAAATATATTATAATCTAATATGGATAATACCTAAATATATACACGTCGAGATGTTTTTTTTTTTTTAAATATCGTTTTTTATCCATACCCGGTGTCCACACTATCGGGTGACTTTATTTTCGGTGCATTAAAATAGTATAGTACCTTTTATAATATGCGTAAGTTAATACGCATCTCTACCGTCGTATGGTATAACGCGTAGTTCGACGGGCTGGGTGGGCTGCAAAAACGTAGGTATCAAATCAAATATACCACCAGATTCCGAAGGAAAAATATTGTTCAAACAAAATGTATGCAGATTACAAGTACATGACGCCTGATGGCTGATAGTTATAGTAGTTAAATTTTATATTTTTTAACTGAGTTTGTTTTCGATAATATAACGGACGACTCTTTGGTTTTGATTTTTCTATGTCGACGCATAAATATCGATTATTTTGTTCAATAGGTATATTCAATATTCAACTATTATGAATTATGATATTTAGAAGATACCTATACCTATGAGTCGGATTGTAGGCTGATCAAATGAAAAATGACAAGTACCAGTGTACCACAGCCTATTATTCATATTTAAATTCAAAATAATATAATACATCGTTCGACATTTTGAACAAAAAGTAAGAAAAAACTAAGATTTAACGTATAATTGATCAATCGTTCCATATAAATGGAAACAGTTTCCATAATATAATAATTCATCGGTAGAGTGCGTCAAAACAAATGTTAAAATATATCACTAAACTCAGATAATTTTATATTATATATATATAATTATTATTAAATCTCTAGCTATTTACTACACAATTTTAAATATTATTATTATTATTTTTTTGTTTTTTTTTTTAGGGGGGGGGGGTTATATAAAATTGAGTTTTAAGTTAACTTTTAAAGTAATTCAATTTAATATTTAATATTAACCTTTAAAAATATATAAATAATAAACCATACTTAATATTATCTGAAATATCAGAATAAAGTCAACTTTAAAAAAAAAATAATACTTATTACATAAATCTCATTTACTAAAACAATAACAAAATTCATTTTATATTATGTTTTATAAATTATAAATTAAATCTGTTCTTCTATCTTTGAGTATTGCAAATTTGTCAATTATTTTTTTATTTATTACTCTCACTCTCAAAGATCTTCTAAACTGTAGTTCAAATTACAAGACACTATATAGACAGATAAGAACCGATATCTTTAGTTTGTGATAAAAGTATTATAGTTAGGTATACAATTACACTAAACAACATTACGACAACCTACCAGTTCCTATTTCTATTAGTGGAAGTTACGTCGCTTCGACAAATTACTAATGGATAATGTTGACAAACTCTGAGGCCCGAATCATTCTGCCTCATTTCATAATAAAATTCCGACTTCCCCCTCTACCATGATATATGTTATAATCGTACTCGTCTGAGGCAAAATATTACTAGCCTCTCGGCACTCTTCGGCTTTCGTCGAGATCGTTCTATCGTTCAACGAACATCGTCGTGATTTTTGATAACAGTGACGAAGTATGACGTACTATCATAATAATACTATACACGATAAAATAAATTTTTTTGCCAGTATAATAATATATAATAACATTAATAACAAAAAGATTTTGTATTTTAAAATGTATAATATAATTATTGAGTATTTTAATATTCTTGAAGTCGATTGGAAATAACAATAATTATAGAATATGTCCTTCCTTTTTCTTTACAATACTTAGGTGAGGCTGAGCTTCACTTGCCTCCCTTGACGAGCAGCCACTGGGAAACTTTTGCAACCATAAATATACTAAATTCCCTATTCTTAAACATATTATCCCTATCTAGGTAGGTATATACAAAATACAAACAAGAACAATTGATCGTTTTAATTATTTATTAATTTTTTTTTATTTATTTATTTATTATTTATTAATTTTTTAATTTTTTAATTATTAAAGTTTGAACGCACACATAAAAATTCATTATTTTTGTTTACGCTGAATTATCATTTGCCAAACAATATTAATATAAATATATAATATATTAGTATGTGTAACATATAATACGTATTATATATTATTATTGTGGTTTATATGTAGGTATTATTTGCAATACTGCACATATTGCTTATATATAGTTCGTCATGGCTGACCAATTACGAGCTGCGTATGTTACTACGTGCTAACTCTATGTCTATATTATTATAGACTATAATATACGGGTAGTAGTTCTGGTTCTTGTTTTTTTAAGGTCACAAAGTCACATTATGCGTATTAACTTTTTAATGTACATTTTCATAGGCGATCTGGTCCGTTTGTTGGACTTGGTTTTTTGGACCCAGATTTTAAATTTTAATAGATTCTTATAAATTTATAATATTTAAAATTCTAATATACTTTATAATACAGACTATAAGTACGTCCTAACCATGTACTTACACGAATTTCTCAGTAGAGGACTTAAAATTGTGTTAATTAAACAAATATGGAACAGAGATGGATGTTTTTAATTTTTGTCACATACAAATCTGTTGATACGCATATTTGAAAAAATAATTTTTTATCCCTTCATATAAATTAGTTATTAGTTTATTACATTGTTCTTTTAACGTTTAAAGTAAAATATAATTTTTTTTTTTCGAAGATGAAAATTTTTAGAAATTCATATCGTTTTAAGCACACGCGCATGCATTATTATTTATTGTTTCGGAAATCATAATTTTAAATAGTAAAAGCTCAATATTTTTTAGGTAAACATTTCAACTGCGCCTTTATTTTGACTGAAACTTCGTTAAATACGAACCGAACTCGTTGAAAAATTGCAAATCAGTAATCTCAACAAAACTCAAGTACCTACATATTTTTTCAACTATACTTAAATATATCAACACACAAGCTCATGTACCATGTTATGATATATGTAAATCATATTGTATAGGCGAATCGTAGGCGTTTAAGTCGATATATTATCGTAAGCACATTGCGTGTGTTGTTTGTATAATATATTATGACATTATTTTATGTACAATGAAGGAATACATATTATATACAATATTACATTAAGGATAAAATAGTCGATGTAATATATCGTTTTCGCACTTCGATTAATGATCACCTGAAACACCAGCTATATAATATAATATAATATACGGAATAATTTTGACAAATGTTTTCCATGCGTAAGTACATATACGAAGAAATAGTAAAAAAAAAACCGAAAGCTATGTATCATAAATCTCGGTAAAACACCACTCGCCGGTCTTCGACTCGTGAATATTAAACGGCCGTTCACAGGTCGCGCACTTCTAACTAAAAAAAAAAAGCATATATATTTATTATTTATATATGTAGTATACACGTTTATGCCTATAACACGTCACTCTATTGTGTACGAAGAGGTGACGTCAACATCATCATCATCGCAGTGCGGACATAGGATACATCCATCGATTTTTCAACCCATAATATCCTATACGTAAAACAACATAATATAACATGTATGCGCTGCACATATCTCCGCGGAGCCCTCTGGTCACAAACTCGACGATTTCCATTATATCAGGATTTATTTTCGTAAATTATTTTTCCTCTCTAAACGTCTCTATAATTATTATGTTACAATACTTTAGTTATATATTATATAATATTACTTCAAATTTCAATACAATTATAAGTACATGAGCGGCCGACATGTGTTCGTGTTATATCTTCAAACGTTTTATTATATTGTTTCGTTTTCGCCCTGAGGCATTGTCCTCACGCGCAACGCGCCCTCGCACGCACACACACACACACACATATGAAGAGACGACTGCGACGACGAAGATCCATTCGACGCGTGAAATATCGCATGTCCTTAGCGCAGTCGGCCATTAATTATTTACCGCCGAAAAAATGTATCTACCAAACCTAACCTGTGTACCTATACCTACTTTATTCTATACATATGTATACGAATTGTATGTTATGGCGCACAATGAATGAGACCATACCATGTGTGTACCGGCTGCAGCGGGTTTTCGTCGCGTTGTTACTGTTGCAGCAGTGATTATATTAATTTTTTATAAAAAAAGAATTTTATTATTAACATGTTCTCTTTTCTTCTCCGCCGTGTTTCATTCCGATTTGACGACAATGACTAATGAGCCATTATATTATTATTATTACAAATATATTCTAATATAATACGCTAGCACGAGCCTCTCCCCTGCCCCCGTGGACGCCACCACCACCGCCGCACGCTCTGACGACAACGACGACTTTATCACAATTGTATTTTCGAGTGGGTACTGCATATTATAACAATAATAATAATAAAAATAATAATAATAATAACAATTATAATGTACTCGCGCCGTGTCTCGTTCAATTTGTCGTCCGTCTTCTCTTTAGGGCCGCAGGACGTCTTTTTAACGCGCGTACGATTATAATATTACAATAATAATAATATATATGCGCTTGTTTCGTGTGAATTTAATACTATTATTATCATTATTACCATAAACATAATATAATATATGAAATTGATGATAATATTATTATATACCTACCACGCGCCTCCTTCAAAGAACCCACCCCCCTGCAGCGCCACTGGAGTGAATTCAACGGGCGAGATATTATGATTGATGAGTGTATATGATATATAGAGCTACACGTCTGCACGTCTAAAACGTAGTTAACGATTTTCATCCTATTCTGGGATTAAGATGGCAAATGGGCCAAGTGGATAAATATATAGCAAATGCTCATTGCAGGAACGCTCCTGGTATTTAGGTTTTGAGGCCGGTACGATGGACGAGCATGTAATATTAGAATGTATACTTTCAATAACGATTAGAATTGTTACAATTAATATTAGGTGGAAGCCACGTCCGCATTTATTTTTTGCGTCGTCGCAGTCTTACAAACGCGTAACATATAGCAAATTTATGATCACCAGTTCACGTCTTATTACGTTGCTTTAAAAAAATAAAATGAATAGACCTATGATGAAACTTGACAGCAAGAACTTTATTAGTGTGTTTTGTTGGAAGTTTATTTTATGATAATTCAGTTTTTAAGTTTATACGTTTACATAATAATAAATTGTAAAATAATAATGCTCATATAACTCTATACTGAATTATCGTAAAAAAATTCCAACCAAACACAGAAAATGTTTTCTTGTCGTCAAGTTTCGTAATAAGTGTATTCACTCTAATTTCTAAGCTAACCGAATAAGAATTGAACTGCTGAGCGTAAAAGTGCTATGTACGCGTACGCAAGATAATATTTAACGCGGATGTGGCGTCCTCTTAAACACGAATTATTTTATGAAAGTATAAATAAAAAGTTGTTGTCATATAATTGTATCGATGCGCGTATAGGGCATCTACGCTTGATGCGTGTCGTCTCGACGGATGAGGTTTTTTTATTTCTGGTAAACTTTTCAGACGAACATTCCGACTTACCCGTCGGCGTGCCCGAGTCAAGTAACTGGTGCAGTGGTTATTCGACGTCGGCGTATTCACCAAATGCAGCGGCGCCACTCGGAGGAGCTGCATACGCCTCGTATCCCGATACCACCGGACCGGCCGCGGCCATGACGATGGACGCTCCCTCGGCCAGTGAGTATAAAAAAAATATTGAATAATATACGACAATAACGTTATGAAATTTATGTTAAAGATGGTCTCTCATTCACAGTGTGCATTGCTCGCCCCATTTTCACGTTTAAATTATGAATTTATTCAAACTGTTTTTTTTTTACGGCAACATCTATAAAATTGTTTGGAGTGATCCTACTATATATTTAGATATGATATACACGTACAAAGGATTTATTGCGTTAAGATAAATAATATATTTATTTATTTAAGTATACTGCTGTCATGTGATTTACCTTTTCAGTTCTCATGGTGCATTTTTGAAGTTTTGTCATTCGACCGCATAAGTATCGATATTCGCTCATTAAGTCCATATGAGTTTACCATATATGTATATATATATATATATATAAACTTACTCGATTGCATTTCAAAGACTCACTGTATTACCTTTATGTAAACGCTTAACCCTGAAGATTGTGTCAAATCGTAATGAATAAATCGTAGGTACCATAGGTATACTTACCACCTTGCGTAAATTTGCGTCTATGCGCAATTAAACAACTTATATTATCATAAGACCATGTCACAGCCACACAATATGATATCAGTCAATTTTGATTTTCACCTTTTCTTAAACCAATCTGATAAAAGGAATTACACTTAGCAAGTTAGTATGCAAATCTATATGTAATTCGTGCACGTGAATATATGTTAAAATTCGAATTCTTGTTTTGAATCGAATGTTCCCAGATATTATTGACCCACAGCGCAATTAGAGAGGTATATTTTAGTAGATTCTACGGGAAGAACATAAATGTTATCACTTATTGAAGAATATTATACATAGAAATTCGCTTGCTCAAACTGTCAAACCAGTGTGAAAATAAAGCGCACCGGGATGTTAGCACAATATAATCACGCGTGATGCATTATTCCGGTGCGGGATAGTGTCGGATAATATTTTACACTGGATCAATGATTTTCTACTAGGCATGTTATCCAAAATATTTTTATTGGTGTCATAATATAATATACGATTTTCTTCGTTTACATGACAAATTTACCAAATATATTACTCTGCGCGGATATTATAGTCGTATGCGAACGCACGAGATCAGCAAATACGCATATATGTGTATAATATTAGGTATATTAAATAAATATAATATAATTATGCACCGTGTGTATAATATAATACATTATAATGATAAAAAATGTATAAAATATGGACGGACGCATCGATTACTGCAGTGAATTAGCGTTCGAGCAGATCATATTTTATTATTATAGTTATTATATACTTGAGGAAGATCAGCGTCGTGTGTGTTCGTCACGCGATGGTTACGCGTGTATCCGTATATATATATATATATAGCTACATTAGGTACCTATATATTCATATAATATTAAACACCTTCAGAAGCTCTCATATTTCAAAAATCCTCCAAGTTCACCCCAAAACTCGGGTCATTTGTTCGAATCAAATGATATAATATTGGGTTATATATATTATATAGGTATTGTAGGTACATATATTGTAATGTAGACTATAGGTTGAAATCTATACACGAAATTTGTGGCAAAAAATTGCAATCAATTGACGATTTCAGTGCAAAATTACAACATGATACATTATAATACACATCTACAAAAAATACGTAATTTATTAATTTACCAACTTCAAAAAAGTTTTAATCATTAAATTGTTAGAAAAAAATCATATAATATGAGCTTTTTAAGACATTGGCTATCTAAATATTCGTATTTCTTTAGCTTTTCTGACAAATTTACTATTTTTTTTCAATGCAAAATGAATTCATTGTTATTGGTGTATTTAAAATTGTAGAAAATTTATAATCTGTGTTTCAGACACAGGCTGTGTAGGTACTTACACTTAATACTTCATTGCAAAATCCCATTGATGGACTGTGAAAACTCGTAATTTATGCACCAATATTAATAATTGAAATGTATATATAATTTTTTTTTAATATGTAAATCATCATGAATTCGCATACGTAAATTTACCTATAGGTTTTAAGTATGAAGAAAATAAAAATTGACTTTAATGTTATACGTCCATATACTTGATACATTTAATAGCGCTTGCGATGTCACCATTAAAGTCATTATATATGAGTAATTATACATCATACATAATTTGATACGATTATCTTTTCGGAAATAACTATAAATTTAAATTTGATTTCGTTTCTTTTGACCCCCTCCCTCCTTTCCAGAAGATAATAATCATTATCTACGTTTTAAACAGCCTCATATGCGATACATTATAAAAATCCACAGAAATACTTCATATTGTACAAATATTGATTAGATAAGTTCTGTAGTTAACCGATTATTTTTCAAATCAAGTTTTTATTTAGGATGATTCGTAAATGAATATTTACAGACTTATTTTCGATCGAGATATGTCTGTTTTCGAATAGGATAATGAAGTACAACAACATTTTGGAAAATTTTTATCGAAATAATTACCTATTTCATTAAACATGTACCCATGCGAATATTTTTGTATAAATAATATAGTTTTTATTAATAAAAGGTTAGGTTAGGCTGGCCTGCTCTCACCATACACTCAGCTAGTATAGGTACTTTTGTCTTTTGTACTACTGAAATGGGAATGAAATTCGAATGGATCGTAATAAGTAGGCATAGGCCATAGGTATTTCACTGTTAAGAAATATTTGGTCGTAGGTCTACAGTTGGTACGGTTTCGACATTCAGACATTCTCGACTCGTGACTTGTAGTGTCAAATGTTTATTATTTGCTCTATCCATCATCGTAGGCGCTAATAAAAAGCTTTCGAAATATTGGATAGTATATAGAAACGCATAATATGCGTTTTTTTTAGATTGTCGTCGAAAACCACGACGATATTGTATTGTACAGCACTTATTCCGTAGATGAGAAGTATGATCATTAATGTAATTGCCTCACCTGTAAATAACAATTAGTCTTGCAGGCCCAATAATCAAAAACGTTTACGTTAATCATGTTGTAAATTATAATTTATAAACCAGCATATAATTAAAAGATTTTGTCTGTCTTTGTTTTTGTATATTGCTCTGCAGTTGCATTATCCTCAGAATTCAAATAAATAATGTTTTGTTATTAAACACAAAGTCCTGATAACCACCAATTGTGAGTATTATAAATGCACGGCGCACATATTGTTAACAGTAATAGTAAGGGTGTTCCGCGAGGATTTACTCATTGCGATATCTCCTGAGATAATAAATATATCATAAATCTGTATTTATTTATTTTTTTTTTTATTAGACTCGCATAGACAAGAGCTACTTGCATTTTATTTTTTAATTTAATTTAGTTTTTGATTTTCGAAAAAAATAAAGATACCTATTTTATAGAGTTTATCTTTGAAAATGTTGAAAACCTTTCATAGTTTTATTTTTATTAACTACGTGATTTATAATAATTTTTTAGTTTTTAGATAAAACGGAAAAATATAAATTTTTTTTTTAATGGTAACATATACCATATAGATGGTATCGTATGCGTTGCTATGTATTTTTTTTTTAATAAAATAAAATAATATTTAAACTTTTGTCATTTAAATTTACTACAACCCATCTCGGCCGAATTATAGTTCACAAAGCAAGGTATACTGATGACAATTTGCTCGTGAATTGATCTACACTAAATTCAAGATACAACTATGTGTACTATTTGTAGCATCGTATTTAGTGTGTGTTACATTTTTCCCCGGAAAAGTTGGTGGTAAAATACTCTATAGTAGAAAATCATGGTTATACAGCTAGTAAAATATTTTATATTATAAATATAATATTCCACTTAAAAAATTATATAACTGCGATGGTTAGATTCTTACTATCTAGCGACACGATCGGTACCTTCCTGTAATCCGCAGTATAATATAATGAAATTTCCTAATGCGGTTAGGTTATCGAGACCAAAGGGTGTCATTAATATATTTCATGTTGTTTTCATATAATATAATAATACGTCATTGCTGTATGAACACTATGAACCTTCTATTTCATGACCGCTAGTAACGTGTGTTTATATAGTCTATACACAAATCCCCCAGTAAATCGTAATGGGATTGTCGTCGTCGGCATCTGCGACCCTACGAGTATCTAATTGTTACTTACATCCCTGAAAAAATAAACGTAATCGGTGACGGAACTAAAACTCACCAAAATGTTTGTATACATTAACGCGTTAAAATTTCTCCATCACACATTATATTTATATATATAGGTACCTACACGTATGTTACAAGTAATAAATGTTTTGGTCCCGTTTCATGTATAAATATAGCTATAATATTTAGTACATAAAAAGTATTGCTATATTATTAAAGGTATGGAAGAATGGATCGTACCTATTATAAATAATAATATCATATACTTTCTAACGAGATAAAATACCCGCTTATGCCTTTAGATCAGTTATTTATATAAATATGAGATTTATATCCATTTTATCGTCGTCCTTCGATGATCCATCACCTATATAATTGGTTCTATATGACCTGCACGATACCGATGTTCGTAAATTCATTGATGAAGATTGTAGATAGATACTATATGCATTTACCAGTTGGTAGCATCGAGATTTGAGAGTAGTAAACACGAGTGCATCTGCTTAATATGATCGGGGAGGGGGGGATGGCGCATAAGTATTTATTGATGTTCCACAAATTAAAAAATGAAATAAATTTGTATATCAGGTAAAAATTCTTCGGGTAACTCCTTAATATTGTTGATAAAAATAAAAATTTTATAATATGGTTCTTATGCAAACTCAAATACACCTATTCTAAAAATTCTAGAAATCAAAATTTGAATTAATTCACAGTTAAGTTAAAAATGAAAGTGAGCATGCGTATAATCCATTAGGTACCCTGCAGTATATTTCACTTAACTGCACTGTATAGTTATCAAATTATACTCATTGTTATAGTCATTGATGGCTGGGCGTGCTTTTTAAATACTACCTAATACATAGTCCGTATGCGAAAACTATACTGAATTTTTTTTATATTTCTTTTTATACACTTAATATTTTTCCAGAGCTCCACGACCCTAGGCTTTGGTGTAAGCTCTTTCGTAAGCTCGACCTACCTGCAAGCCTGAAATCGCAAAATCAGATAAATATTTAATTGAACAACACAATTTTTGAAAATTAAGATAAAACAACTATATTCTATGATATGGTTACCTATTAAACGTTAGGCCCTGTAACCATAAAATCAGCCAATTTAAAAAAATTAAATATATCAAAAAAATGATACTTTATATGTCCAATAAATGGTTAGAGCCTCAATATACCAATAAGAAATTTATATTTTATTTTTATACTAAATTCTTCTTCTTCCCGCTTAATTTATTTACTTAATACTTATTAATCTGTGGTTGTCATTTTTGTAAGCTGCAACTATCTATTTTTTTGAATTAGGTATTGCAAAACTGCAGAATTCTCTGATCTGCATAATATTAATATTTATCTATAATCTACACTCGTTTTTTGCCGTGCTTGCCTATAATTCAATTGCTTTTTTGACCAATTATTTTAAACATTTATAAAAAACACATATTTATTGTACTTGCCATTTACTAATAAAACACGTTTTTTCGTCTGTGCTGCAGTGTACGGAAGCGGCCATCCGGAAGTACAGCAAAACAACCACATGGCAGACTTTTGCGGTACACACCAACAACATCAACACCACCACCATCATCAACAACAACAGCACCAGCAACACGAGCACCAACAGCAACATCAACAGGAGCTCTTAAAACCAGCGCTCCATCAGCAGAATTTGGATACAGGCGTTGGCAGTGGCTATTACCCGTCGTCTTGGCCGACCGTGGAACCCCACCATCACCATCATCCGTCGTCGTACCATCATCACCATCACCACCCAGCAGCGGTCACGTACCAGTACAACACGGCAGTGGTACCACCGCCACCGCCGCCGCCTCCACCGCACCACCCGGTACAGATGACCGCCGAACCACCGCCCGTGCCACCGCCCACCACTATGGTGCTATACCCGCACCTATACTCGACGGTGAATCAGAATCAGATACACCTGCATCTGCACGCACCGTCGTCTGCGGCCGAACATCAACTGCAGCAATTGCACATAAACAACAACAACAACAACAACAACAACAGCATCAAGGACCCGTCCGCTGTCGAACACCACCAGTACGTCGTGGACGACGTGGCCGCGTTGGCCGCGGTCGCAGTTGCAGGCAATCCTGCCGCGCAGTTAGCTATCAGCGCGGCCGGCAGCGGTGGAGCGAACGCGCGTGGCATCGAAATCGGACTGTTACCGCCACCTCCCGCCGTATCGCTCGACGAACACCATCAGGCGAGTGACATCATATCCATCGGCGGCCGGTACAGCGACCGACAGCAGCAGCAGCAACAGCATACCGACTTGGCCGTCTGGAGGCCCTACTGATCGGCTGCTTCGCCACTTATTAATCATCATCATTTTTTGATTACTATTTCAGAGGACTACCATGCGACGGTAACACGGGTCGCCACTTAAACCGTATAAAGCGCAACACTCGGCACAAATCTGTAGCGCCGTAGGGCCTTTTATGAATTATTATTATATCATATTATTGATTGTTTTTTCATATTGTTTTACAGTGATGGCGTTAAAACTATTATTATTATTTCATTTTTAATTTATTTTCGTCATTCTATATGATACTTACAACTGACAACGGTATAGTGGTTAGAGGGCGGGTAACCCGAGCAGAGTAGCATTTTATTTTGTTAACGTGATTTGCGATGAGACTATTGTCTCATGGTCTATAGTTGTCATATCGATTCGATAAGAATAAAAAAAAAATAGTGTCGGGAAGAATGATTTACTTATTTAGAGTTATTACTATTTTAAAGTGATGGTGACCGTATAGCTTTGCGGTATAAACAATGAAAACTGTCACAACAATCCCGGGCTCATAGGAAAACTTATTCTTATAGCTGGTAGATACTTACATTATTATCTTTGACCGTTGTTTTAACATATTTCTCAATCTTTCGTCTATTAGGTATATGAATATTATATTATATTAGCGCCAAAAATTCAAAATAAAATGATTGTGAAATTAATATCATAAGATTAAACTCAGATTAATTCCTAACCGAGGTATAATGAGAAGATCTTCCACTGCAGAGCGTCGTACCTAAAAGTACATAATTTCAGTCAGCCACAAATCCGCGTGTCTTATAATAATAATAATTTATTATTGTTATAGAACGGTTCAAGAACGATTACAAACCAATACACCATTAGCCGATAATAATATTATCATCGTATTAAGTATTATTAGGTCGAACGCTGAAATGGTTTCGAAATTCGTCGTTCGCCTTTCTCATTCGTCCATCGACGTGCGTTTAACTACTATTCCTCAACGCACGCATTCCGGCGTATCTCATCGTTTTTTTTTCCTTATATGTATATTATCATTATATTGTAAACCTACTATTAATATTATAATATTATTTACGTTTTGTACACACACGTGTCCTGCGAGTGTAAATAATATTAACTTAGAAAATCAAAATTATCATACTACTTTAAATTATAATATATTACCACTGTAATTTGTTGATTTATTTATATGTATTAATGTATTATTAAATGTACCACCTACTTCTATTGTGATACGTTTTATTTTTTATTTTCTTGTCCGATTAAGTATTATAGGTATACTATGTTTAATACTATATTTATTTATGTGTATCATATAATGTACATAATATATATATTGTATTTAAATATTAATATACTCACATATTTGTTATATTATATGATGTTGTGGTATACGTATACCAATGTCGAAACATTATTACTGCGTGTTGGTCTGGACCTGATGGCTCAAATTTACATACCAATGCCTAGGATCTGATATCAAATAGTTTTAACTAAATATAATACAAAACATAACAAAAATGAATTATTGCGTTTCTTTATTATGTAATGATAATTTTTCTTATTAATTGTTAATTCTTCTAATTATGGCAGGTCCTAATCTAGTAATCTGTTATAATAATATAGCCAATATACCTAAGTACATTGATGATTGATGAGTATAGGTATTACCAGCATGATGAACCGTCTTCGAGAAACTGCTGGTGAGATGAGCTTCATCGGACCGGAAGTAACAAAGCTCTCAAATATACGTAGGATTATTGTTTATATGATCATTGACCAGTTGAGCGTAGCCACTAGCCAGGTACGGTTAGAGGGTTATAAATTCCTCTGCCAAAATATCTTTTGAAAAAACGGAAAGTCATGCTGGGTAATATTGTTATATATGTAAATATTTGTATTTAAAATATTTACTGAAATATGTATTCATGGCTAAGCCGCCACGAGAAGATCTGTTTTACAAAAACTTTGCGATGCTGCACTGCATCGCCATATTAATTTTATTATATTATGCACTTAGTGGACGGCTATGCGAAAACTGTTCGTCCGAAAATAGCTGTGAATCGGTGAAAACTGATGTTTAATTGTTGTAAGTTGTAAAACTGCAATGGTCAAATGATCAAATAATACCACGGTAATCCACTGGCCAAAAGTGTATAGGTATACCAACAGTGAACACTTATAACATAACCCTATAGGTGGCCCACTGGCCGAGTTTACCGCGGTTACCAGCGTATGGAGGAACGCAGGTTAGCTACAATTCATTGTGGAATTTGCGGGCAGACCTTAGATCATTTGCAATGGATGAAGCCATCGGGCTAATTCTTGAAGCCAGAATAACCCAGAGCCCCGACTGTTTGTGCGCATGCGCGTAATTCTGATTGGTTAATAAATTAAAAAATAATATCATATTATACTATACTATTATCGGTAATTTACGCATGCGCAGTAATGACCAAGGCTCTAGCGTTTTCAGTCATTTTGGCTTCAAATCTGATACACAAGCATATATACCGAGTGGCTACATCTATAGTATATGATCTAAGGGGCAGACTCACGCGTATTCGTAAAGTTGGCACCGAAACATTTATCAGCAAAATCCAGCGCCGTGAGGTTCTAAACCTGCACGCGTGCTCCGACCATGGTATAAACATCAATGCCGCAGCGACCGTCGACCGTATCGTTAACGGTATACTCGTGGTGAGCCGCGGGTGACCACAATATATTTTTCCGTCAGTCTTCATAAATCGTCGCGGCCGTTTTCGCGGAAATCGTCCCCGCCGTTTTATTCTCGATCGCTCACCGTCTCTGCGTTTGGTTTTTCGTTTTTCACGGTCGCGTGTTCAGATGTTTAGTGATGAAACGAGTCTTAATCACATCTAGACCGATGACACTTAGACACATGCCGACCGGTTGCCGAAAATCACCCGCTGATCGGTATAAGTCAATGCGTATAATATAGGATGGCTGGATGCACAAATAAGTCATTGTTATACTATATATGACATAGGTAAGAATATTATAACCATTATTGTTCCCATATTTTTTTCAAGAGTCGACAGTAATTTCATATACACCTCTATTAATATTATTATAGTCTATATCAATTATCAGTGGTCTTTATAAACTTTTTGACTGGTGATCTTTTTTTGTAGTTCTCAACTTTGTCGACCATGGAAGAAAAAAGGCTTCAATTCAAAACTTTTTATTATTTTCCCTCACATAAGTGTGCCCAAAACAATTCCAAATACGTTTCAAATTTCAATACACATTATTTATTTATGTTTCCGAGAACACGTAAAATAAGCTCTGTCAATTAATTTTCTATTTCAGTATAGACATTGTAACTGTCATCATATCTACCTTAAATTCAGTCTATTCATAACTTAATCGAATTCATAGTTAATAATTTTATAGTCTTAATTTATTCATTTTTTAAAAAATAAGCCTTGTTGCAACACAATTTTATAGTTTAGATACGCGACCCAACGGTTGAAGTTTGAAGACCACTGGTCAATATCACTGTTATTTAAAATTTAGAAATTATTCTATATACATACTATTACAAAATGGGTAAGCAATAGGTACATTGTAGTTATAGAGCCGCTAATTAGTTCATTAGTGTCATTTATGTTTCACTGTTTTGTCCAATACTAATGTACCGAACTTCAATTTTAACTACCTATCATTTAACTATAATGGCGCAGGCGATCATAAGGTTGTCGGGAATCAAGAATTTTACGTATAGGTACATCAAAGGAGATATGTTTGGGAACGATTGTTGCACGAATGTGACCATTATGTGTGGCACACACCCCGAATAACTTTTTTTGATTTACGTTTGTATTAATAATTAAATAAAAAAAAAAAATATTGTGAGTGGGATCTGTGGCTATTTTTTTTACATCATGTATTAAGTATTAATATATCTTAAATTATGGGTCTATGATCCTAAAAAGATTAAGAAATCTAGATCTATATAAATTATAAATACAGCTGCAGTGGCAGTAATATAACATAATATATAGTGTTTCGCAGAATATTTTTTTACGCCGCTGTTTAGGCCATTTATATTTATGGGATCCGTTTATTTTATACATTTTCTATTATATGCATGTTGTACTATGCGCATACAGAATAACGCATAAATCGTAAATCTTCTATTTACCGACAGTTGTAAGTCGTTAATACTACTCGTATATTGTACGGCGTAAGTGCAAGTCGGAAAACACATAATATGCATATATTACTATATATATATATATATATATATATACATATATTTATTATAGTTTACAACAATATGACCATTCTGACGGTGAAATCGAATACCGTTTCAATAAAAATGTATAAAAATATATGTTCTAACGTTAACTACAGGGGCGTTTATCTGTTAATGCCTGGCATATATATTTAAATTTTTCGTGGCAACGACTGGACGAAGTCAACAAATCATAGCGCTATCCACCAATGAAGATATTTGTAAAAAAAATTTAAAAGACTTAAAGTCTTCTTTTATGTATATTACTATAGGTATATATAAATTGATTTTTTAGACAGTAATAACTTTATTTAGATAAAAAAATATAATACTATAAAATTTGTATATTTGATGATCAGATATAGTCTGCGCGTCATCAAAATTTCATCAAGTTTTTTTTTTAGATTCTGAGCGGAGCGAGGAATGTATTGATTTTACCATAATGTGTGTATTTTTTTTTTGTCATCACGTTTTGGGCAGTAAAAGTGCTTCGATTTTTAATTTTCGACTTCAGTACCTCGTTTGATTAGATAGTGAATCTAGTTGGTATTTTGGAGAATTAAAAGTAAAAAATTCTCGATATTTTTCTAAATAATCAGGATAAATAAACAAAAATTAAGGGAAAAACGGGAAATTTTACGCACAATCAGTTTTCAATAAAATCGAATTTGATTTTTGATGTAACTTTAAAACAAATAACCATAGATACATGAAATTTTCATCGAATGTTTGTATAAGTATTAAGTATATCTCTACCCACCATGTAATTTTCAAAAAAAATCAACTCTAGTTGAATTATTTATAGGCATATGCAATTTTCGATCATTATTAGTTTTTTAAATTAATATCGATAAAAATGTATTTGTTGGGTAGAAAATCTTGAAAATTTAGTACAAGGCTCCTGCCTCCTAACGTATTGTTACAATAGCAGTTAAAAAATAAAAGAAATACATAGTCACAATTTTTTTTTTTTATTAGCATTACAAGTTTGAATTAGGACAAAATACGCAAAAATCACGAAAATTCACAAATTATTTCAAGCTAGAAATTCATAAAAATTTTCTTTTTAAATCTAAGATTTTAAAATTTAATTCAAGATTCTTTATAAGTTTGTCTACCTTCATAAAAAAAAAAACAATGTCCACTGGAAAGTCAATTATTTTAATAAGTATTAACTATTAATAATAAGTAATAATAATCTATAATATATCCTAGGCTAATAAACCGTCTCAGCTCAGAATCGTTTCTCGTATACTATGATATAATATAATTGGATTCAAATTTGATTCCATCCATTACAGTAACCCACTTGTAACCTACTGTACAGCAGAGCGATATCTTTTCTTTAAATTTATACCAATGTTATTGATAATTTTGTTTTTTACTGACATAGATTGCAAGTCTTAAGTTTATGACGTATCAGATATAAGTGTATAGTTAGTTATATTATAAAGATATGCAGGCTTAAACTTCAATAGTTTCTGAAATTTTTATTATAATGATAAGAATTGAGAGTATGAATACAGTGAGTTGAGTCTAGTGGACCCATATAGTGTATGGGTTTGAACCCTCTCAAAACCGCTTTCACGAGTAGGCTTGTTTGTTTAGTGTCTAGGTGTATAAATATTAAAAATTATGACGAATGCAGGTAAATATTTAAGGTATATGAAATATTATGAAGTCGTTGCGATAAAACTAGTGAACAATCTGCCAATCCACCGTGACTTGATCGTACCCGGGTGTTTATATAAGGAAATTTTGTTTTATAAAACGCGTATTGTTTTTGATTCGTTTTTGTAGAATGGAACTAGAATGAAAACAGATAGGTATCACACGGCGCGTGCATATATCGACACATGGTATTATGCAGCGTGTCGCTCGCTGCTCCTTTTATCTTCATGTGCACGATAATTAAGCCTTACTTTGAAAAACGCAATATGCGTATTATATTATATCTAGGGATATGAAGTATGGTACCTGTGGCGTGTGTGCATTTCATCAGATTATGTACTGGCTTATAATACAATATGATTATACATATAATGCACAGGAGCAATCTCTCGACGCATAACATAAACCTACATGGACCCTTGAGATTAACATTTTTTTATACTAACATTTTATTTTAGAGTCATAAGATTTGACAGTTCAAATTATACAAAAATGAATAAATGATATTCTTATATCTATTTCTACTTTTAATATTAAACGTACCTATATATAGGTACGTACAATTTTTTATAGAAATTTGTTAACTAAAAATATTGATATAACATTATGCTAATATTATAATTAAAAAAATCTGTCTGAGCATATTTATTAAATTAATTTTACTACAAAAGATTTCTATCATAATAAAACTATCAAAAACTATTTTCGATCGTTTTAAAGCTATCTGCAACTCAGTATCGTTTTGCGAATTCATTTCGATTCGATGAATTTAATATTTTCGCTTTCCGTGTCCCCACAAAAGTTGTGATGAACTTACATTATCCTGTACCATCGCACCGAAGTGAGGGAGTGCCAAACTATTTGATCTCAACATTGTAATAGTCCGTAATTTTACAAGTTTTTCTACGAACAAAACAAATATATATTATTATAATTTATAACAAAAATCGATTATTATTATGATTTTTGAAAATTGGACGGCTTTTATATACCTACCTCTACATAACTACAGTAATACTTTTACATATTAAGCCTAAAAATCATACATACAATGTCGACTGTCTAGAATATATTGATGTGCATAATAAATTGCTTGTAGGGTTAATATATTATCTATATAGAGTCGTAAAAACGGTTAAAACCGACAAAGACGGCTTATACACACACACACACATATATATGTATATATAACTGCGCAGTTGTCATGTAATATAATATAAACTGGCTGTGGAGATGCAGACATAAAGACCGCGTAAAATCAAAATCTGTTTTATTGTCGATAAAAAACGAGTAGGTAGAGATGTACCTATACTACAATAATAGCTGGTTTTTATTGATGCCAAAGCCATACCGCCACACCGTGCAAGCTTCGAGGATTCACCCTGCACTACAACCTATATTTTAAGGTATTCGAAAAGTATTTAATTATTTATAATTATATTATTATTCCAATGTATGTGATTGATTAGTAAAGTTGTGATTTGAAACGATTACTTTTTTTCTAGTGGTAGCTTTATGCAATGCTCATTTTTTAGAACTAATCTGATTTACTAGAATGGGTATACCGAATTTTGTTTTGCATAATTTAGAATTTATCGTTTACCTTTTAAGAGCATTTTATATATTATTATATTCTAATATCAATGCAAATCATTAAAAATTACAATCAATCTAATTATGCATTTCAATTTCATCATACAGTTAATAGCATACAACAGGTTATGAGTAAATATAGACTACCTACAGGAAGTATCCAGACATATTTTTCATCTACCAATTATAGTCATGTTATGCAATAATTTATAATTTATAACTTTATTAAAATTATGATTTATGATCAAAGTTTAAAAAAAAATTCGGTAAATATTTTTTGAATTAAAAACATAAAATTGTTTTGATTTACAATTTATATTTTTTTTTTTAAGTTCGTAGTCAGAAGCAAAATATTATTCTGAGACTACTTAAATAATGCATTATATTTGCAGGTATATATATTTTCTGGCAATTTTCTTCTTACTTGCGGATTTGCTTTCAGAAAAACACCTTTCATATCATTATTGTTATTTTAAGACAAGTGATACTATAAAAATAAAAGTAAGTTGTCACGGGACACCTAGCAGAAAAATTGAAAATTATTATTTATTTTAAAGGCGTATTTTATGTTTTGCGCGTGTGTGGCCACATGCGCTTTCCGCGCAAGCGCTTTTTGCGAGCGTTACGCGCTTCGTGCGATTGTAACGTTGCTTCACTGACCAATGGTTTCACCCGCCGCATTAGATGTTATATATGAATAACACTATATTTTATTAATTACTTTTTGAAAAACATAAAATTGGTAAATTATTAATAAATTATTCATTAAACAAGTTGCATATTAACTTAAATGAGAACTATATATATTTTGCATAATACAATTTCGTATCACTGTATTTTATAATAATAAGGAATTTTAACAAGCATTTTTTTTCGTATGTACAAACTAAAAATATTTTACTTTGCATCAGAAAAAATGAAAATTTACTAGTAAATAGGGCGTCTCTAGTGTTCCATTTAAAAAAAATAGAAGGAGTAGTATACTAAAAACACTGATACGGAATGAACGCGATAATGCAACACACTGAGCTTTACCTTACCCGGAACGTGGCAGCTTGCTGGCGATCAAAAAAAAAGGGCTTCACGTTTTATTGAAACCGTTAATTGAACACAAACAAACAAAATTAAGCATCGTTAAATAAATCAAATTTAATCATTAATCAATGTATCACCAAATGAACATAATTAAATACTAAATAATGAAAATGATGTAGGTATTTTTATGTACAATTCATGATACATTTTAAAGAATTTAATTATAGTAGTTTGTTTAGTGAATTTCTTATAAGTCCTAGCTATTATATGTATATTACATTTTTAGGCTATCAGTTTCCCAAACCAAAAGGATTAGTAGGTCAGTATTTTGTATTTTATTTTCCCAAGTAGTAATATAGGTACTCTTGCATTTGGCCTCATATCGAAATGAAGACCCATGTGACCATCCTTCAAAATCCGTTCCAAATAGCGGCAAACGGCTGCAGGAAGTCATCTCTGCTGTAGTGCATAATATAGATGTTTATCCCGTCACTCTATTGTCGCAGGTTTCGCTGTTATATGTATATCGTAAACTATAGAGGTATACGCAATATTGTAGTATAATATTATACTCGTACCTTCGTCATCATACGTATTATATATATTATATACGCATATATGAGTATATGATATAAGCGTTGAAAGTATACACGATATGTTTATACCACGTGTGTGCCCAGTGGGTGGGTGGGTGGCGACGGGATATCATACCTGTGCGACTGTGCTCGCCAGGCGGGACTGTCCGTTCGCGTTATACTCGTGAATAGTTTTTCCATCTGATGGAGAAAAAAAACTGTCATTTGATACGGTGGCGACTGTTGAATATATAGGACCCAACCCTCATCGGATGGAGGCAGCGGTGGAGTATACAAATTATAACGTCATATATATTTTGACAAAATTATATAAATATACACAGAGTATAATAATAAACATGATATAGTTATTACAATATATACATACAAGCACAAGACTCGTAATTATTATACGGGGTACGTCAATGAAATGGAAAATGTTGGAATTGATAAAAATGATTAATTATTATTATTATATTATATATAATATAGTATTATACTATATGGTATAGGAGATGAAAAATACACACCATGACCGTACTGCTTTAACATGTTAAGACGAATAATTATTATATTGAGTATACCAATCATTTTTATTTTTTAAAACCTGATTTTACAAGGTTTTTTCTATTCTGCAGACGTACGTCATTCGCATATCATGTCAAAACTTCATTTTTGTATCTCGACCTTACATATGTGATATTTTCCAGCTGAGAATCTGATAATAAAAGTATTAAAAACTTTATGTTTCACTATCCCGTTATGTACATTATCCTTAAGTTAATTGAGTTTTCAAGATTGATCCACTGTCTTTTCTTTTATAATCCTAAATAACTGTAGGTAAATTTGGTATATTTGAGTGTGTTTAGTGTGCTTAATATAATTTACAAATAATATACATATTTTGTGATTACTGTTGAATAATTTATAATCCATTATTAATCTTTATTTATATTATTTTTATTGAGTTATAACCACTTTAAAAATGTTTAAATTTTACCCTGATCCTAACATACAAACTGTTATTGTTGAACTAAGGATATACATGCAATATGGATGCAAAACTGAAAGCAAACCATGATTTCCCTAAAATAGCCATTCGTTAATCGGATTTATTTAAAAATTATGAACTGTATGAACCATATTTTCAGGAAATACTGAAATTTATCTAATAAAGGAACATTGAAATTAATAATGACTAAAGTAATAAGGAGTACATTTATTAATGAGACTATTATACATTTTTTTAATTTTATGGAACCATCTTAATAGATTAATCTTAAATCCTTTAAATTGTGGACCATCCATCAAAAAGTGGTAATTTATCGTGATACCATAAAAGAATCAAGTAAAATATTGATATCCTTAATTATATACTTTCATAAATTACAGTTAAATTTTTTTTAATATGGAGCGTAGTAAAAAAATATGATATTTATTGAAATTAAATAAATAAATAATAATTTATTGCCCCTTTAATTGAAAAAAATCTATTAAAATCCATTGGCATTGAGTCATACCATACAGTTTTATAATTAGATACGTATTATTTTATAATGTGTGCTGTACAGTGTATACATTAGATTCGCAGCGCATAACAACAGTAGGCATGTATGACTATTTAAGAACAGTAATAACAAATCTCCATGTTAATTATCTTTAGTATAATAAATTATAGTAGACCTTTGACCGAATTTCCATTTGAAAAAAATCAATGCGATCCGCTATAATAAACTGCGTTCTCATCATATAATTCACATAATGATGAACGCGCCACGTGACTATGACGTTCGTCGTCGGTTAAAAAAAACAGAGAATAGGATTAAACCTTTGTGCCGTCCCTCAAGACCGCCCATTGTCAGCGTTGCGCGTCAGTCCGAAGTTTTAATCGGCTCGTGTTTGCATAATAATATTTAGAGTTTCTTTTGAAACGAGACTTCCGCCAGAATGGCGTTTCGTTTCAAATTTTATTTACTTTTGAGTGATTATACTTTAAGTTTAAAATACATAGGTACCTATTAACATATAATATAAACACGAGATGGGGTTTGGCCAAAAAGTTAAACTATAATCCGGACTCACAGTTTGATCTTATATACCGCCCTCTCCTAAGTCCTTATTCTTACTGCAGATCCGCAAACAATGTCTTCTAGCAATCTGTATTATATATAGTATTTGTGTGTCATGTACCGTACCTAAAGCTCGTTTACGGTACTTGGATTTTTGATTGTATTCTATATACAATATTAATATATTATAATTAATATATATATTATCTACAAACAACAGTTTCCACTAAACGTATATTACTTTCTAATTTCCATTAAATGAAATAATATTCATTGGATTCCCGTTCCATCAGAACAATTTTAGTACATACTAAGAATTAATATTATTTACTTTTAGTATTATCATTGATAATGCTATATTGAATAACCAATGGTATTATTAATAAAAACTTGCTTAGTGTTACAGTGAATAAAGTGAATAAAGTAATATACAATTACTTCTATTATTTCATTAGCACTTTTTCTAATTCTGAACGATCTTACTTGAATTTAATGATGATGTAATAAAAAAAAAAAAATGTTTTTCATTATTAATTTAATATTTAATACTATATAATATTACATTACACTGTACTGAAGAATTTATTACCTAACGATAACACTATACTAATACAATTACACGTAATCAAAAAATATTGCCTATATAAACGCCTTAAAGAAGTAATTATTAATGTGAGAATTTTTATTATTATTAAGACAATTTATAATCTGTATACAATTATTAGTATAAGCAAATTTGATATTTATAATCAAGATTAAAATAACATGTGAAATGTGTAAAGGAAGTAACCCGTTGATAAAACTTGTTTTACTAATTAAATTGTTTATAGGTCTCACACCATTTTATATGATAATTCTCAATAATAATAGTGTCAAAAAAAAAAAAAAAAAAATGGAATACCCACCAGTCTCTTGCAAAATAAAAATTTAAAAAGCAATCTATTTTAATAATCCTTAAAAAAAATCACATACAAAAATAAATTGTGATAATATATTTATAATATACTTATATATTAATCTAATTCAATAATTAGAAATTATTAGTTGATATATTTATTTTAAATTTCAAGGAGTAAATTTTTAATCCTTTGTAGTTAATTGTGCATAGTGAACTTTTAAAGAATGTAAATTTAATAAGTTCACTCAGAATTATTTTTCTGATGATTGATTTATAATAGTATAAACATAGTTATACCTGTATTGTTAAGTGTACCTTCTATAGTTCTGTCTAAACTGTCGAAGAAAAACAATACATCTTACTCGCATAATATTTATAAACTATAAAATTTACAATTTGAGTTTTTGAAAATTCATACTTTTTAAACGCTAGGTCGCTAATATTATTTGTTATTTATACAATACATTTTAAAATTTGAATAATTGAGTCAGAAAATGTTTACAGTGAAGCTTTTTAAGTTTGATTATGGTAAAATATTTAGATTAATAATATTATTTGAAAATTTATTTTATTATATATTAAATGACTCTCTCAAATGTTCTGTCCTATATAAAATGAGCCAAATAATAACATTAAAAAATAAATATTATTTTAACTTTGATGTAGCTTATGATTTATGAACAATATCGAGATAGTATTCGAATCCCTGCCTAACCCGTATCTAACATATTTATTTGGTATTCTAAGATGACAAACAAGATACTTTAATCGTACTGATGTGGAGTCAACATGGTGAAATGAAAACAAATAAGTAACTAGATAAGTGATAATACTCATACATTTTTAAATTCAATATGAACTTATTAACCGCTTCTGAAGCCATCTTTTAGTATACTCATGGATGTTCAAAACATGAATAAAACCAGGAAAAACTTCGGTATCATTCTTTGTGGTTGAAAGACTCTTTACTTTTTATAAGTATGTTATATAAGATATTATCATTAAATATTTTTTTGAATATTAAAAAATAACTGTGATAATAAAAAATTTGATTTATTTTGTACAAACGTAGAGTTAAAGGTGACAATTAAAAACCGTATACCTACATATATTTTTTAAATACAAATCTCAACAATTCACTTATGAAGTATTTATAGTATTAGTATTAATAAGTATCGCCAGTAAAACGGGTCTCTTATAGTGTACATAATAATATTTTTTATTAAATATTTGTAAATCTAACGCAGATTTTCGCGGCCCCTCTGTATAATAATATAATATAATTATTATTATGACACTGGTGACGATAAGAAAAATTATTAACGACATCGAGCAATCGTGATGATGTATTATTATTATATTACAAATAAATTAATATAAAATAAGTGCATAATACGAGTTAATAGTGTTAATACCATTTTAATATTAAAAAGGTACCTGCAGTAGAATGGCGATTTCAGACTGCAATTCAGTGCACGCGTGGTTAAACGTTACAGTTAGGAGAGTGGGATCTGTCGGAGAAGGACGTTTGGTCGGTCTCCGCCGTACCAGTGGAAGAAAACAACGCAAACATAATAATAATAGTAAATACATATACCTAAAGTGTTTTTAATTATTTTCACCGGGCACATGGCACGCGGTTTTCGCGGGCATCAGTCCGACGTCGCGTTGGCGCTGTAATAGCACGATCACGTGCGCACCGTCCGGTTTACAATCAATTTTTTTGTCTTTTTTTTATTATTAATTTTTTACCGTCGTCGTCATTCTCGTCCCGTTTATACAACCGTTTATTCGCGTCATGAACGATATTCTAAATCGTAGTAGTTAAGTTATCCTGCAGTGTATATATAAGGGTAGTCGAGCGTTTTCGAAATTCGTGCACACTGGATCATTGTATCCAATTCATCGCCTCTGTGTTAAGTAATATACCTAAACTACAAAATACTATTCATTCACGTGACTTTGCCTCAACAATGACCGAAAAGCCTAGAGTCGTGTCCGCTTGCATGAAGCGAATCATCCGGACCAACGGACGAACGCAACAGAGACCTTTGATATCAGGTAGGTGCCCATAACATTTGATATAATATAGTCAATTTGAAGTTGTGTTCTTGCATGCGTGCTTTAAAGTGACGTTACGAATTTTTTTGTGATATAATGATTTAAACCGATTTATTGTAATGATATAGAGCATTGATAACTTTTAAATAAATTAAAACAACTAGTTTGTATTATGTACATGCATATATATATATATATATCTATATCTATATATATATATATATTATATACATAATCAGACCTACCAACCTTGTAATATGGTATAGATTACAATTTTTTGTAGATTATTGTTTTCATATTTTAGAAAATGTATGTAATTGAAATTCAACAGTACCTAAAGAGAATGTGTATATTTGTTTAATAATATTGTATTTCCTGCAATATCCTCGTGTTTACATTTCACGAAATATACGGGTGTTGGAAATATAATTCAATTTGTACTAAAAAAATGTCTAGAGCTAGAAAGTACCACCGAATAGCCTGCAGTAGGTAATTAGAGGATATACATGCATTTAAAATAGGTGCATAATAATATGTATACTATTATATTAACTTTTTTCTTTAAATTATGAGAAGAAATGGCACTTATTAGAAACACGTAATTGAGTTAATACATTTTTAATGTTTGAGATCCTATATTTATATTTATATTTTTCGTACATAGTACCTACATTTAAAAAACAAAAACCATTAGTGGTAACTTGTATTATTATTCACGTAGATATCTGTATTAGTACTTACATATACATATATAATTATAACTTCTATAAGTGGTAAGTCAAATGTGTTTTCATAAAATCAACTTTTTATTTGTTACTTGATACTTATAAGTTATAGATATAGCTATAACTTATACTCAATACATTTATATGTATATAGTATAAATGACATTTTACTATTTTAGTATTTATAATGTAATACAATTAATTTAATTGTAGTATCGTATTTATATGCATATCTGAATATTAAATAACCAACTGTGTAACGTAGAGTAGAGAATTCGCCTATCACGGCACTATTATACCGCCTAATATAATATATATATATATATATATATATATATATATATTATATACAGTATAAAATCGTCAAAGGCCTGTAGGTAATTTATTACTAAATTGATAGCCTATGTGTTGTTTCAATCGCCTATAACATAAAATAAATATCGTATGCTTTTAATTACCATCATAATCGGTGAAAAAAAATTTTGAAGCATAATAATAATCAGTACCAATTATTCGTTTAAAAATGTGAAGTTTATATACCTATGGAATTTAGAAGTAGGTAGGTAAATATCTACTTAAAAAATTTATATCATAAAAATATAAGTATTTCGAACGTATCTCTATCCGTTTCAACAGTACGCGTAATTTCCGTTTACGTTTTTGTTGTTGTAGAACTTAAATGATTTCATACATAAAATAACGTAAAATACGTTTAGAGTTTACTCTCGGTTTGTTAAAAAATATGTCCTTTTAGTTGAAGAGTGTACGCAACAGGTAGGCACTCATATATTCGTATTGTTAGGTTAATAGCAAATTCTGTATACAATATTATATATATATATACGTTTAATAATATTATAATATAACACTAACCTTGTCCTTCGATATCAAGTTCTATTGTAGATCTTACTTTTTATGTATAATATTATTATAAAACTTCACAGAAGTTGACAGTATGTCATAATAGTCCTACAGGTGGACGATATTTCCTAAACATCATATTATTGTAAATGTTTTACATTATCGCCTGCAACTTGCAACTTACAATTATATTATTAGTCGAAATACTCACATACATAATAGGATGTTATGATACCATGTGCGCGTTTATATATTATTATACGTTTATAGTAGCCTATACGTGATTTGAGCCTGCGCAGAACTTTATGCTAGCATAATAATAATTTAATGATACTATAAAACCTCATATGTAATTATTATTATTACTATTATCCGCATTTACTAAGTATAAAACAGTACAAGTATGACCAAATAATTAGTACACCGCTGCAATTTTTTTGCCATAAACGCGTGTATTATTTCCCACGAATAATAATATTTCAGAACTATTATAACTAGGTATAGGTACACTTAAATACTTAACCATACACGCCTCTTTGTTTTCAAGTAAAATTATAAAAAATATATAGGTACATATAATTCAATAATTGAGGCCCATAATATATAAGAATCATACGTAACTCCTGTTAAAAGGCCGATGACATCTTTCAAAAAGTCGTCAAAATTATAGAGCCGGAAAGGGAAACATAAGATTATTATCAAGGTAGGTATTATAATATTATAGATGTTAACTATTTTCATAAATTACCTGCACAGTGCGTAATACGTAAAAACAATGAAATTTTTTATAATAATAAAGTCGATTGTATTTTATATGGGATTTTACTTGTTTTTAATTCATGTGGTGTAGAATATTGTGTAAAATAATAAAATAATAAAATAATAATTATACTCTTCATAATAAAATACGGTGAAAATAAAAAAAATTTCTGCATCAGCCGGGAATCGAACCCGGGCCGCCCGCGTGGCAGGCGAGCATTCTACCACTGAACCACTGATGCTCATACGTTATGTGGATGAATAGCCTATATTTAAATTTTTTTTTTTTTTATTTTTAAAAGAAATTTACAATCTATATCTTAGGCACAATGAGTAAATGTGAAACAGAAAATATATAAGGTATCAAAACAATTAATATTAATAATTAAAAGAGTTTACAATAAATTATATAGTACATGTTACGTTTGATGAGAGCAGCCACCCATTAATGACACTCTCGCTCGTTTTTTTTTTTTTTTTTGTGAGTATACTTAATTATTTAGTACTTGATTTATATAAGCAAGTCACGGCACCATTTACGTTTTAACCTTCTTGGAGGGTTACCGGGGATAGTTGGGGTAGAGAGATTTCTAACGAGGGGATTGGGGTGAGATAATAAGTGGTGGTGGAAAACGTTTATTTTTGCTTCATCATGCACTAGAGGCATTTTTAAATCTGAATGAATAGTATGATTAGATACATAGGGAGGGGCATTTAATAATTTACGAAGCGCTAGATTTTGGAAAGTTTGTATTTTGTTTAGATTGGACTTTTTTGCGTTTCCCCATAATATATTTAACTTTTAAATATTAAAAAACATGCTCAAAATATTAATAAAAATCAATTCACATTCACCGATAAAATTCAATAAAATACCTATAGGTATTCTACATGCTATAATAGTACACTGCTATGGTTTTTTAATTTAGTACTCTTGTGTTATTTTTTATCGTTCACATTGTACATTATCATAATGTAGATATCTATGCTTATTTATTATTTTCTAATATTCCGACAGTAAACTCTTTTACGATATCTTTTTTACAAATAGCAATAATTCAATTATGAATTTTAACAACATTAAACATTTAAGCCTTCATTACACTTATTTGGATTTATTATATATTTATCTATTATTTTAAAATAACATTGAAGAACATTAACCAATAATGCTGGAAATTATATTTTATAGACATTAATTTATAAATATTTAAAACCAAATTTAAAAAACGAGCTAACATTTTTTTTTTTTAAGAATTTATAATTTAAATAACAGCAGTAAATTAAGCAATTTTTTTGAAAATGTCGAATCTCTAACATATATACCAGTAGCCAGTAGGTACATTACCTATATGTGTACATTCTACTGGCTTCGGTGATGGAATAATAAAAGTACCTAATTTTATTACATACAAATTAAAGGCAAGATTATTACAGAGGGCATCGCATAGGCTTTTTATTATATTTTAATTTTAAACCGAGTAATGAGTATTTTAAAATTGTAAATTATTTTTATATTTAAAAATACTCATAACTCGGTTTAAAATTAAAATATAATAAAAAGCCTATGAGATCCCCTCATTAATAATCTTGCCTTTAATTTTTATAATAGGTCAATTCAGTCTAAATTATAAATTGAAAGAGGTAAGCAAGATTTGCTGTGCGTAAAATTTGGTATGCTACGCATATGTACGACGAAGACAACACATGTGGGTGTGGCGTCCTCTTAAATAAATAAATTATTTATTTATTTATTTATTTAAAATAAATACTCAATTAATACTTTTCAGTTAGTAAAAATAATTTATAATTGATAATTCATTTATACTCATAATTAGAGGTCGGATTTTTATGATTTTACATATTTGTTTCTAGTCTATGCAGTTAAGTGGGAGTGAGAAATCTTTATGATTCATGAAACACAGAATTCATAGGGAAAAATTTATTCCGCATAAAAAATCATATTTTATGGGTTAGAGAATATTTAACACGTTAGAGAATATTTGAGAATATTTTTGTAATATCGGCATATAATGAATATATTTCACGTATATCAGTACTTTGATAGGTATAATGTTCACTAAATAATTCTGTTTGTAAATAATTAATTTCTGGATTTTAATAAAAATTAATCTCCAGGTATTCCTTATCGATTGCGATAGCACGTAGGTTATTTCGTTAGCTAAAATAAATTTAAACTAAATTTTTTTGAATATTAAAAGAATATTTTGCATATTTAAGGGCATAAAACATCATATATATGGTATTTTAAAAGAATATTAAGAGAATATATTGCCTAATTTATGCGACATAAAAACATAATATTTTAAGGATTTTAAGAGAATATAAATCCGACCTTTACTCATAATATATTAATATAATATGCATTATTTTTATTATACTTTAAATATGCTTTAAATAAACTAAATTATATAAAATGTAACTTGTAAATTGTAATTATATAAAAATTTAAATCGATATCAATTATTAAAAATGTATCGTTGGCCAACATTAATTAACACACAGCAAAGCGTTAACTATTCATCTTTTTTTTTTGTAGTAGTAGTAGTAGTATTCTGCAGGTTTAGACGGTTTAGATTTTTTTGTTTTTACAATATTCTATTCTCTATATAACTATAGGTGTCTTAAATATAAAAATCTCGTATATTATATATTCTATTCCTATTACAGATGCGCTATTATTCCTTAACAGATAACTATTGCGAATATTATAAAATGTCTGCATTTATTTGCTGCAGTAAGAGATTTTGAAAAATATATTTTTATTCATTATCATTTTTTTCCCAAATTAAGCTTTTTTAAGACTGTGAATAGTAATAAAGATTAAATTATTTTATTTAATAATAAAGATTTTCAGCAATTTAGATGAATTAATCTACTGAATTTCGCTGTTGGCCATAAGAATATTGAGTGCATAAAATGATTTGTTAGGCAAGTTTACTTTCATAATCAAAATCTTGATATTTTATAAATAAAAATTTTAATGAGATTTGGAAAAGAAAAAAAAATATAATATAAAAAAAATTCCTGCATCAGCCGGGAATCGAACCCGGGCCGCCCGCGTGGCAGGCGAGCATTCTACCACTGAACCACTGATGCTTATACCAAAACTTATAGAATTAGCTTTATTTATTATGGTTCAAGTTTGATAGTTTGAATATCTACAATACCTATTTTAATTAGTTGATTTAACTATTAATGAAAAAAAATAAAAGGGAGATGAAAAATACAATTATGGTTACCTTCGTATGTTAAATATTTATTAATTCATCACATCGGCCCTCTTTCCAACTAGCTCGCTTCGAAATTCTTCTTTTCGTCAATAACCTGTGAACTGTGATGATAATAAGATCTTTTGAGAAATTAACCCATGTTAAAAATAAAAAAATACCAACAAACCACATATCTACTTACATTATATTATAATTATAAATATTTATAAAGTCTGTGGACAGGGAGCACAGAATGATTATTTTATTATAGATTGATATTGTCCTATAATTTCACCAGATTGATCATAATTAGCCAATTAGGTATGCCTATTTTACAAGAGCCAATGCTGTAATATTATAAATTATATTAGATATAACCATATTGGTATAAGGTACCTACTAATTATAAGTAAGTATAATATTTGGAGATAATGTGTATTAACTATTATGTGATTTCTGATGAATTTCTGATAGTGCTAGTCACTAATATACATTATTCCTATTTCATAATCATGACAATTATTTATATCGAAAACATTGTAACACCTGTCTAAATAAACATTAGACGTCTAGTCGTCTAGACACTAGAATATATCATCAGACTTTAGCTATTAAGTATATTATTCCAATATTAAAGAAGATTAAAGATTTTAGAGTTGACGATTTTTGTAATACGTATATATAGACGTCTGCTGTCTGCAGCACCTAATTGCGTTTTATCTATTAGTATAGATTTACCCAATTGTATTTGTCTGTCACAAAAATTTAACTTGCATTTATAGTTTGTATTTTATAAAGTCGTATGTTTACGTTAGTGGTTAGTATCATTATAGATAGGAACTTTTATCTTATGTTATAGGACCTACCTATATACTGTATAGAAATATAGGAATATTAAAAAAAAAAAAAAACGTTGTGACAAATAAAGAGTAAGCACTCAAAAGTATATCACTTGAACATATTATTATATAGGTAAGTAAATAACGTAAAAATATTGGATTAAATTTAGAAAGATTGAAAAAAAATTCTGCATCAGCCGGGAATCGAACCCGGGCCGCCCGCGTGGCAGGCGAGCATTCTACCACTGAACCACTGATGCTGATATTGAAAGGATCGAGTTTTGATACTGTCTAACCGCAGGAACATTGGCATACTACTTATTGAGTACTAATTCAGGGGGTTATGTTATGTTTTTATTTATTTATGTTTATCGAATTTAAAATAATTGAGAGGTCTAGATTATTGAAGTTGCATGCATCACAGACCCTAATAAGGGACTTAACGTTTCACAGTTTCTCCATACCCAATTTTTTTAATATTGAAAAAATGTCTATTATAACAGTATGTCAGTATATGTATTTTATAATTTACCAATTTTGGAATATTTGATTATCAAATTGTATAAACTAAAAATAAAAATAAAATATCAATTCGACATAAAAATAAATTATAATTATAATGTCAGTACAAAAATGGTGTGATGCAACAAACATCGGTACCCATTCCTCGTAATATAAATTATAATACATAAATGAATGTTTAATTTGTCCAAATTTTTCTGAGTCTTAAAAAAAAACCATATCATATGACATATATTAAACCAATCATCACAGGGCGACAAGAACCTATAGTTGGATGGGGCAAAAAAAAAGAAAAGTTGTTTAACAATATTAGATGTGTAACAAATGTATAAAGAAATATTTTCTGAAAAATGAATGGAGAAAAAAGCTACAACGAAAATATTAGAATATTGTAGTCTGTATAGAGTACCTAAAATGAAATTCTGCATCAGCCGGGAATCGAACCCGGGCCGCCCGCGTGGCAGGCGAGCATTCTACCACTGAACCACTGATGCTTGTGGTGTAATTGATAAATTTTGATACACTCTAACCGCAGAAACATAGGTACCGCACGTATTGAGTATAGGTACTAATTCAAGGGGTGTTAAATCATTGAAGCCTCAGAGACGTCAAACTCATACCTTAGACCCCTCATTTTGTAAATAATGAAAAACTACTATTATTACAATTAGTAACGAAGTCTTAAGAGGAAGTAACTCTGGCTTTTTGTTGTCTGCATCGGCTGTTCGGCAGGGAATCGAACATGGGCCACCCACGTGGGATGAGGTGAACATTCTATCACTGATACTTCTGCCCTGTAGCCTGTAAATTCTGTTTTTATGAGATATAATCGGAATAGAGTAGACTCGTTGAGAAACTATGCTATGCAGAAACGTTTCGTGCGAAAAAATAAATTAACTATGCGTTTAACGTACATATCTACTTATATTATACTTTAATTTAAGTCTATGTCGAGTAATTATCGAGGTGACGTTATAATATATGGATGAGAACTAATGTGAATGTGTAATAATAATAATATACAACGTCATAGTCACTCGCTCGCTCGTTAAAATTTAATATTTTAGCCGTGTTGAGTCGTTTGGGATGATTTTCAGGGACGAAAAAGGAAAACATATCGTGCACGAATGGATTGCTGTGGTTTATTTATAGGTGACTATGAAATCTTTTGTAGTTTTATATTTTTATCCAAGTCTCTGCAACAAAAGATATGTAGAAGTTGTGCGAAAATCTTATGAATATCAAATAGAATTTATTTAATAAACTTCTATAATCATTATCTATAATCGTCAATTGACGACAATTCTACATTTGGTTTATATGTAGAATTGTCGTCAATTTATCATCTAATCATATTTTGGTCCAATATATAGTATTAACTATAATACTATATACCTACATTATTTTGGTTTTTCATTAATACGGCAGTTTTGTTGTTTTAACCAATAAAAACTTGTTATTGTTCCAATAACGTTAAATATCTAATGTAATTAGATATAATTACTTTAAATCAGTGGCGTATATAGAGGGGGGAAAAGTGGGTTGCAGCCCTTCCCGAAATTACAATATTGACTGTTAACTATATCGTAGTCTCTAGGTGCTAGACAATTATTGTTAGTCGCTATATATTATAGCCCACCCCCAAAAATTATTTTTATATACGCTACTGCTTTTAATAGATAATAAAAATTATAGGTAATAAATATTAAATAGTTATTATTTAGTATAGGTAATTTCTATTTCAATAAGTTTCTGATTTTTATTTAAAAAAATTAAATATTATTTAAAAATTAAAACATTTATTTTGGTTGATAAAATGTATAGGTATCTTACAATTTTATTATTGTTTATAAATCCTAACAATAATAAATTATAACCGTTATTAATTATTATCTACATGTGTAAAAGTAATTTTATTTTGTTCTATAAAGTAAATATCTTTTCAATTTGTATTCAATTAAAATAATAAGTGATTATATTAACTATTATACAATACAAATAAAGTAATATTTTGAAAAATATTGTTCATCTCATTGTAATTAGTTTATTAAAATATTTAAAATATATGTTTAGGTTAGATTATAGGTTCCCCTGACGACTTGTATGACGTCGTTTATTACCAGCCTGCGATGATGACCGTCGTTATTAACGTACAGCCTACGTATGTTATCCTCAGCGTTCTTATTTCGGGCCTGATTATTTTCCAAAATAGTTATTAGTTTATTACCTATTGTTGATGCATACTTATAGCGTAGGTATACTCATAATATATTTTAACAAGGATCCGTATTTCAATTTGTATTCGTACCTACTCGTTTTATAATTTTAGGTCAAGTCTATTAGATTCTGGGCTGTACGATAAGAATTTATACATTTTATAACATATTTTTTGTGTATGTTTGGTAATATTGTAATAGCAAAAAATACGTACGATCTTTAATTTTTTGTTGATTTCCAACAGTATTTGAATTTTGTTGGTACTTTTGAGTGATCAATATATTTCTTTCATATAACCGTAAGTAACTAACGGTTATTACTATATGCCTAGTTTGCTAAATTTTACACCCAAATACAATACACTTAGAGCCAGAATACGTGCCATAAAAACTTGTAGAACA